>NC_064928.1:236788252-237440409 GCF_023897955.1 Schistocerca gregaria
AGGTTTTCCGTGATTTATCTAAATAGCTTCAGGTAAATGCCGGGATGGTTCTTTTGAAACGGCACGGCCGACTTCCTTCCCCATCCTTCCCTAATCCGATGGGACCGATGACCGATGTTTGGTCCCCCAAACCAACCAGCCAACATGATTTCAATGCTGCATAACTCGGAAACGGCGCAAAGTACTGAGCAGTTATTCCTGAGCACACCCACTCCGCAACACCCTTAGAATCCTTTCAGACTGCTTTTCATCACGTTGTACATAAAGAGCGATTCTACATCTACATCTACATCTACATCTACATCCATACTCCGCAAGCCACCTGACGATGTGTGGCGGAGGGTACCCTGAGTACCTCTATCGGTTCTCCCTTCTATTCCAGCCTCGTATTGTACGTGGAAAGAAGGATTGTCGGTATGCTTCTGTGTGGGCTCTAATCTCTCTGATTTTATCCTCATGGTCTCTTCGCGAGATATACGTAGGAGGGAGCAATATACTGCTTGACTCTTCGGTGAAGGTATGTTCTCGAAACTTTAACAAAAGCCCGTACCGAGCTACTGAGCGTCTCTCCTGCAGAGTCTTCCACTGGAGTTTATCTATCATCTCCGTAACGCTTTCGCAATTACTAAATGATCCTGTAACGAAGCACGCTTCTCTCCGTTGGATCTTCTCTATCTCTTCTATCAACCCTACCTGGTGCGGATCCCACACTGCTGAGCAGTATTCAAGCATTGGGCGAACAAGCGTACTGTAACCTACTTCCTTTGTTGTCGGATTGCATTTCCTTAAGATTCTTCCAATGAATCTCAGTCTGGCATCTGCTTTACCGACGATCAACTTTATATGATCATTCCATTTTAAATCACTCCTAATGAGTACTCCCAGATAATTTATGGAATTAACTACTTCCAGTTGCTGACCTGCTATTTTGTAGCTAAATGATAAGGGACCTATCTTTCTATGTATTCGCATCACATTACACTTGTCTACATTGAGATTCAATTGCCATTCCGTGCACCATGCGTCAATTCGCTGCAGATCCTCCTGCATTTCAGTACAATTTTCCATTGTTGCAACCTCTCGATACACCACAGCATCATCTGCAAAAAGCCTCAGTGAACTTCCGATGTCATCCACCAGGTCATTTATGTATATTGTGAATAGCAACGGTCCTATGACACTCCCCTGCGGCACACCTGAAATCACTCTTACTTCGGAAGACTTCTCTCCATTGAGAATGACATGCTGCGTTCTGTTATCTAGGAACTCCTCAATCCAATCACACAATTGATCTGATAGACCGTATGCTCTTACTTTGTTCATTAAACGACTGTGGGGAACTGTGTCAAACGCCTTGCGGAAGTCAAGAAACACGGCATCTACCTGTGAACCCGTGTCTAAGGCCCTCTGAGTATCGTGGACGAATAGCGAGAGCTGGGTTTCACACGACCGTCTTTTTCGAAACCCATGCTGATTCCTACAGAGTAGATTTCTAGTCTCCAGAAAAGACATTATACTCGAACATGATGATTGAGCCGTGGGGGAATCGTTGGAATCAATTATTCTCTTCCTAGCAGGGGGAGCAATCCAGGTTGTTCTGGCATACGTGTTTTATCTTTGGTTTTCGTCTTGTGGCCGCTATTTAAGAGCGGCGCTTCCCAGCGATGTGGGTCTTGGCTTTCCGCTCCGGAGCCGTAGATTTCGTGCTTGCCCCTGTTATGGGCATTGGTTCTATTGTGAAGTCTCGCAGTGACCGTTACGTGGAGCGTTGGTTGGTTGTGACGACGAGTTATGATCTGAGAAGAGTGTACTAGCAAGGGTGTATACAGCGTGGTCCATTGATAGTGACCAGGCCAAATATCTCACGAAAATAAGCATCAAACGAAAAAACTACAAACAACGAAACTCGTGTAGCTTGAAGGAGGAAACCAGATAGCCCTATGGTTGGCCAACTAGATGGCGCTGCCATAGGTCCGGACACTTGGTTGATGTCGTCCAGGATACCGAGCAGCATACATATCACACGCCCGTTGGCCATTTTGATCACAATAGCCATGCATCAACACGATATCGACCGTTTCCGCAATTGGTACGCGGTCCATTTTAAAACGGGTGATGTGTCACGAAGCAAATACCGTCCGCACTGGCGGAATGTTACGTGATACCACGTACTTATACGTTTGTGACTATTACAGCGCCATCTGTCGCAAAGCGCAAAAAAGTGGCCCAACTAAAACATTCCTATTTCTTTACGTACTAAACGAATATGTAATAAAAATGGGCGTTCCTATTTTTAAAAAAACGCAGTTGACATCCGTTTGACCTATGGCAGCGCCATCTAGTGGGCCAAACATAGTGGGCCAAACATAGCGCCATCTGGGTTCCCCCTTCAAGCTATACTAGTTTCGTCCTTTGTAGTTTTTTTCATTTGACGCTTATTTCGTGAGATATTTGACCCTATCACGATCAACAGACCACCCTGTTTAGTAAGACTTGTTGCTGGATGCCTACGTACACTATATGGAGTTGCAAGCTTCTGTCTTTCACTTGCAATAAAGACTTTAATAAAATGGCAAAGGTAATGTTAATCAGAACTGGGAGGAGTATTGGTCCAAATAACAATTGATTTATTCTTTCTTAACATCACATGACAAAATATGGCTAAAGAAACGCCACAGAAACATTTTTTTTATTTCACAAACGCGTTGAATTATATAGGATCTATGGTGAACAAAGTGATCAACTGGGGATCAACACACCACACTAGTCGGAACTAATCGCTTTACTTGACATCATACATGTGAATCCGTGGTATGATCCAAAAGATACGCTACTATCAAGAATCTACACTCTGCTATTCCATAAAGAAGCACATATTGGAGCCTTACGCCATAGCAGCGAATACCTTACCCTTCTGCTGGTCCGGGCGACACACCACGATGCGCTCGGCGGCTGCAGTCACGGATGGCACCAATCTGTTCTTAATAGCGCGTGCCAGAAAAAAATACAAGTACTATGTTTCGTGTTCGGCTGATTCGGAACGCAGATACTTCCCTATGAGCGTCTGAAACCCCGGTGGATTCCAGTGTGCAGGTGGACCAATTTGCTGGTCTGCCAAACCAATCTGACTCCGTCACACGACTATGCATGATCAAATACTTTAGACGGACAACTCAAAAGAAATAAGTACCCCCACGCATCACTCGTTCTGTGTGTGATGCCAGAAGCAGTACCTCTGACGGTTCAGATGGTGACTGGCACAGGCTCTAAGTGGCACACTAACAGAGCACACATGTCTCACTGCCTAGGGAGAGACCTGCTGTTCTTTACTAGAGAAGCACCACTACAAGAGTGAGCTCTTCTCTTTCTCTAAAGTTTCCTCGCCAGCTCGGTAGCATAGCACATTTACATCTTAGCTACTCGCACATTAGCAAAAGCCAGTCACGAGCTGGAGCGCGGCATTCGAAGCTGGGAGACCTCCCCCTTGCTCTGCATACACAGATTTGACCAACCAGCGAATTTTAAAAATTAACTGGGAGAAAAGGAAAAAAAGATTTAGCTTCACAGTCTCTTTCCCACGTGTTTACGCCGTGACTTTGCTGGTGTGCGGACATTTGCCACGCTGGACATTTGCCACGATTTTACCTGCTCCGAAAGGTTGGATTCCTTGTCTCCCCCTCCTCCTCCTCCTCCCCATCGCTTACTGAGCCTTTCCGCTGGTTTACGTAACATAGAACAAGAATCTCTTCGGATTTTCCGCCACATGTCTAGAGAGAGTTTCATTGTCGAAATTATTAAATGCATCTCGCATTGAAATCCGCACCAAATTTCTAGCCTCAGTAAAACTTCGCCAGTCTTGGAGATTTTGCGTTCGTATAAATTATACTTTCCTTTTTCGGTGCTCCTAGCCGGCCGGAATGGCCGAGCGGTTCTAGGCGCTACAGTCTGGAACCGCGCGACCACTACGGTCGCTGGTTCGAATCCTGTCTCGGGCATGGTTGTGTGTGTTGTCCTTAGGTTAGTTAGGTTTAAGTAGTTCTAAGTTCTAGGGGACTGAGAACCTGAGAAGTTAAGTCCCATAGTGCTCAGAGCCATTTCAACCATTTTTTAGGTGCTCCTGCAACAGCTTTCTGTCGTGTTTTGTGTACCATGGGGGATCAGTTCCGTCTCTTATTAATTTATTTGGTATGAATATCTCGAGTGCTGTTGATACTATTTCTTTAAACGTAAGTCACATATGGTCTTCACTTACATGGTTTGGAAGGATTGGTGACTGTCTCGTAGAAAGACGCCAATCGAATTTTCAGTTGCTTTTATAAATATATATATTTCGCATTTAGTTTTGTTGAATTTCTTTGTTATGCAATTGAGCCTCGCGACGACTGTGTGTTCAATAATCCCTGTATGTTGTGATGCTCAGCATTATTTGTGGCTAAGAGGTCAAGTGCGTTTTCGTAACCATTTACGGAAGGTAGATTGAAGACACTGCCAACTATAATTGCATGAGTAGGGTACCTATTTATGATGAGACTCAAGTTTTCTTTGAACTGTTCAGCAACTGTTCCATCTGGGTCGGTAAAAGGAGCCAGTTACAAATTTTTCCGGTTGTCGAATATAACCTCTGCCCATACTAAGTCACAGGAACTATCTGCTACAATGTCGCTTGTGAGCTGGAACACACATTACATTATTTTTTCCTTAAGTTGTGCTTCTTGTTTCTGTTGTAGGGCAAATCATTACAATTACGGCTTTTCTCTCCAAAACCTAGGATGCTTCCTCTATGGCCCTGTAAATACCAGAGCTAAACAATGTAGAACAACAACGTACGATACAAGCATAACATTCTGTATTTCTTGATTTCCTTATATCTAACCTTTTAAAACTGTACGTCGACTTTAGATGACATGTCAATTATAGATGTTCTTATCTCTATTTAGTGAACGTATTTTCAGTCATGTTTAGAACATTGTCCCTCTACACTTTATTAAGTAATGTTTCGCAGCAAGGGATATCGCATTATAGAGAGTACATTAATATGGAGTATGTCGTTCTTCCTTTCAAACATTCACATACTCATTTCTTCTTTCCTTGTTGCCTTTTGGGCATGCAGTTGTAGTAATTAAAGTAGGCACAAATGCAGTGATCAAAAGGAAATGATTAGCGCACATTCGCATTCTCTTTACATCGTTCGTTTCTTGTTGCTGCCATGGCGATGGACTGTTTCTATCGTAATCAGTAAGCGTGAAAGGAAGCTACCGTACAGACAGAGGGATCTATACTTGGCAGAACTAATTACATACTGGCATAATCATCGGTATTGCTTTCGTTTCCCAAAAGTTATAAATATTTCGACTTCAGAAAAGAAGACGGAGACGGCGGTTTGAAAGCAGACAGAAGTAGCACGAGGAAGGGCGTCCCTTACCTGAGGCATCGCAAGCTGGCGAAGGGGCAAGTGTGACAAATGTCCGGCGTGGCAAATGTCCGGCATTCGTCTTTGCTAAAAGCATGACCTGGATGGAGCCACAGCCCTCCATGAAAAGATCATCATATCTCCTGCTGTGTCCATTTCTAACTTCCCAAAGAGCGGCCATAAAGTCGCTAAAAGCCACGTGGCTTCACAAACATGTTTTGTAGCGGAGTCTGGACGCCTGGGCGCCACTGCCCTGTGCCACGGAAACTGGCAGAAGCTCACAGCCGTCTCGCTGGCTTCCTACCTAAGAAGGGCCCAGCCTCTGCTTTATTGCCTGTCATCAATGCCCTGCCCATGGCTGCAGCGACTCCTCGGTGCTAGCCTACCTGGACATGGCCGACGACCGACCGGCACCATCCAATTTCTCTCCACAGGGAGACCGAGAGGCTGGGCAGTCCACAAATGTTTTCACCCAGGTTCCTCAGAAAAAACGCCCTCGGTCCTCAACCGCCATACGCTTTACTACATCTACATCTACATGACTACTCTGCAATTCACATTTAGGTGCTTGGCAGAGGGTTCATCGAACCACAATCATACTATCTCTCTACTATTCCACTCCCGAACAGCGAGCGGGAAAAACGAACACCTAAACCTTTCTGTTCGAGCTCTGATTTCTCTTATTTTATTTTGATGATCATTCCTACCTATGTAGGTTGGGCTCAACAAAATATTTTCGCTTTCGGAAGAGAAAGTTGGTGACTGAAATTTCGTAAAAAGGTCTCGCCGCGACGAAAAACGTCTATGCTGTAATGACTTCCATCCCAACTCGTGTATCATATCTGCCACACTCTCTCCCGTATAACGTGATAATACAAAACGAGCTGCCCTTTTTTGCACCCTTTCGATGTCCTCCGTCAATCCCACCTGGTAAGGATCCCACACCGCGCAGCAATATTCTAACAGAGGACGAACGAGTGTAGTGTAACCTGTCTCTTTAGTGGACTTGTTGCATCTTCTAAGTATCCTGCCAATGAAACGCAACCTTTGGCTCGCCTTCCCGACAATATTATCTGTGTGGTCCTTCCAACTGAAGTTGTTCGTAATTTTAACACCCAGGTACTTAGTTCAATTGACAGCCTTGAGAATTGTACTATTTATCGAGTAATCGAATTCCAATGGATTTCTTTTGGAACTCATGTGGATCATCTCACACTTTTCGTTATTTAGCGTCAACTGCCACCTGCCTCACCATTCAGCAATCTTTTCTAAATCGCTTTGCAACTGATACTGGTCTTCGGATGACCTTACTAGACGGTAAATTACAGCATCATCTGCGAACAGTCTAAGAGAACTGCTCAGATTGTCACCCAGGTCATTTATATAGATCAGGAACAGTAGAGGTCCCAGGACGCTTCCCTGGGGAACACCTGATATCACTTCAGTTTTACTCGATGATTTGCCGTCTATTACTACGAACTGCGACCTTCCTGATAGGAAATCACGAATCCAGTGGCACAACTGAGACGATACCCCATAGCTCCGCAGCTTGATTAGAAGACTGCTTTTACTGCAGTCAATTAACTCGGCACCCTCTTCCTTTGAATGCGGGTGAAACCTACCTCTATTCCTTCATTAGAGCACACAAGCAAGAGCGTTAACTACCGCCAACTATTTCATCATATATATGAAGTCATATCGTGTCCAGTATAGCAACCAAGTAATAAAAATCATCTTCCCTAAGAACATTAACCAGCATAATACTGTATCAGAAGTGAGAGTGCCCTGTGAAACGCCCGCTAAATCACGAGGGCTAACAGGTAATTAGGATTGTGGAAAGGGCCAAGGGAGTTGCGGTCAGATTAATTTCACAATTGTAATTTATTATCATTTAGTTCACAAGTACACTTTTGAAAGAATTAAACTTGCTTCGATGGCTGAAGGCCTCCAAACACATGCGTTAGAATAAGTTCAATCTTGAAAAGACATGACACATAGTTAAATTTACGAATAAGATAAATCGTATACATACATGAGATCTGCATGCGAAGCGACTGAAGGCCTCCAGATTAAATCTTCAAAACTTTAAATATACTATGATGATTACTGAAGGCAGAAAGCCACAATGTTTTAAGATGCTAACAGGGCTGATGGCCCACAATGTGCACAGAAAGAGATAAACAAACGCAATAAGATGGCTGAAGGCCGCAAAGTTAAATTCTGCAAATTAAAGAAATATATATATTTCAACAATCGGTAAAACAATAGATTAAGTTTACAAATTTCCTTTTTGCAACACCAGCTGCGAAAGTCCCACGATAACTTGTAAAATCTTTCAGAGGAAATTACAATAACCTTTCAAGAGCAGAAGACGATAATGTTTGGACTTGAAGGAAACTCTGAGAACATGCTTCCAGGGCTGAAGGCCCACAACTAACCTCGCCAAATTAAAAATATAAAATATAGTTAAATTACAACAACATTAACACTGCCAAAAGGATAATTAAGAGAAAGGCACTCAGGAGTCTCCAGTGGATCGGTCTGCCCTCATTCACCTAGACGAGACAGGTGGTGAGTCCAACTATACTTCATTCATGCGAACCCAATCAAGGGACAGTCACGGACCAACCGACCAACCGCTTGCTTGCCAAGACCGAGTACATGAGAATTCAAGGCCCCCAGAAAAAAATTACAAGTATCACTATCCCCTGACAAACGCGTGTGTGAACTGAACTGCCAAAACTACGCACCATGTTGGGTAGCAACAACAGGTGAGGAAAAGGCACTGCCTGAAAATTACGTTAGCGGCCAGGCAGAACACTAATGGCCACAAGGCAGAACATTCTGCTGGTGCACTTAACTATGGATAAATTAATTTAATCAATTCCACCTGACGGAGCCTATCTCCAACACTTCTCTTGTTGTTGCTCACAGGAAAACCTCCACAACAGCAATGCCGGAACCAACAATGTAATTATCAAAACGACTTAACCTTCACGTTCTGGGTCAGGGAGCGACGATGCTCGTATCGATCGGACAGTTCCAGACTCATTCTGACACTGTGCAGAGACCGCCAGCTGCCCTGTCAACTATGTGCCACACGAAGATTTCCTCGGACCAACCGACCGACCAACAATCCACCAAAAGTCAGGCCACGAAGATTTCCTCGGACCAGCCGACTGACCAACAATCCACCAAAAGTCAGGCTACGGAGATTACCTCGGACCAACCGACCGACCAACAATCCACCAAAAGTCAGGCCACGGAGATGTCCTCGGACCAACCGACCGACCAACAATCCACCAAAAGTCAGGCCACGGAGATTTCCTCGGACCAACCGACCGACCAACAATCCACCAAAAGTCAGGCCACGGAGATTTCCTCGGACCAACCGACCGACCAACAATCCACCAAAAGTCAGCCACGGAGATTTCCTCGGACCAACCGACCGACCAACAATCCACCAAAAGTCAGGCCACGGAGATTTCCTCGGACCAACCGACCGACCAACAATCCACAGAAAGTCAGGCCACGGAGATTTCCTCGGACCAACCGACTGACCAACAATCCATAAAAGTCAGGCCTTACTGAAGTGATGCGTGGCGGCAACAGACGGGCAGGCGATGTCCACATAGAGCTCGCTGCTACAAGCCGACATCTGGCTGGTCCGGGCTGCGCTCCAGACGTGTTGCAACTGACTGCCAGGGCCCAACTCACGACCCCAACTGCCGCCGTGAACTCTCCTTCTTGCTCGTTCCGACTCACCCCACGACAGATGACAGATGACAGCCGAGCAAAGATCCTATCTTATGCGCGCTACTGGTGCCAATGACGTCCAGGCAAAACAGCAACTCCAGTAATTTAAATCAACGTGATGAGATGGAAATACTTTAAAACAGGGTGTAAAACACCAAATGGCGGGACGGCGAGCCATGCACGGCTCACCCTGCAACCTTGCAACCTCTGTCTCGTCGCTTGCTGCTGCTAACGGTGGGCGCCCGCTACTTTCTTTGAAGTGACTGGTGATAAATCTGGCCATAATTTGTGTTTACAGCCAAAAACAGTGTTTGACTGTGATTACCCTGCTGAGGTGGAAATAAAGAATTCACTCTTGGGTCTGGTATATATATATATTTTGAATAGTGGTGTCCAGGGTATAAACACTACTCAGTGACGAGAGTACTAAGTGCGAGTAGTGTGAAACCTGCGTGATCCATTCTAGCACAGTCCGCAGGCCACATTTTCTATTAAGACAATGGGTTTCTAATGTACTTACGTACCTTGTGATTTATACTGTGGTCTCCGTTTGAAGGGGCCGTGACCTTCATGTCTTGCATCATAGTTTTAATATTCTCGGTCTGGCAGGCCGTTAACTTCTCCTGACTTTATCTACATCTACGTGATTACTCTGCTATTCACAATAAAGTGCCTGGCAAAGGGTTCAATGAACAACCTTCAAGCTGTCTCTCTACCGTTCCACTCTCGAACAGCACGGGGGAAAAACGAGCACTTAAATTTATCTGTGCGAACCCTGATTTCTGTTATTTTATCGTGATGATCATTTCTCCCTATGTAGGTGGGTGCCAACAGAATATTTTCGCAATTGGAGGAGAAAACTGGTGATTGAAATTTCATGAAAACATCCCGTCGCAACGAAAAACGCCTTTGTTTTAATGATTGCCATTCAAATTCACGTATCATGTCTGTGACACTATATCCCCTATTTCACTATAATACAAAACGAGCTGCCCTTCTTTGTACTTTTTCGATGTCCCACCTGATGCGGATCCCACACCGCACAGCAATACTCCAGAATAGAGCAGACAAGCGTGGTGTAAGTAGTCTCTTTAGTAGACCTGTTGCACCTTCTAAGTGTTCTGCCAATGAACCGCACTGATTGGTTTGCTCTACCCACAATATTATCTATGTGATGGTTCCAGTTTAGGTTATTCGTAATTGTAATCCCTAAGTATTTATTTGAATTTACAACTTCCAGATTTGTGTGACTTATCGCGTAATCGAAATTTAGCTGATTTCTTATAGTACGGTACTCATGTGAGTAACTTCACACTTTTCCTTATTCATGGTCAGTTGCTACTTCTCGCACCATACAGATATCTTATCTAAATCATTTTGCAAGTCATTTTTATCATCTGATGACTTTACAGACGGTAAATGACAGCACCATGTGCAAACAATCTAAGACGGCTACTCAGATTGTCTCCTATGTCGTTAATATAGATCAAGTACAATAGAGGGCCTATAACACTACGTTGGGGAACGCCGGATATTATTTCTGTTTTACTCGATGACTTTCCAACTATTACTACCAACTGTGACCTTTCTGACAGGAAATCACGAATCCAGTCTCACAACTGAGGCGATAGTTCGTAGGTAAGCAGTTTGGTTAGAAGACTCTTGTGAGGAACGGTGTCGAAAGCCTTCTGGAAATCTAAAAATATGCTCGTTAATGGGGGAAGGGGGGAGGCTGCCTGTAAAAATTTTGAATTATGAACTGTAAGAAGTGAATAATTTTCCATGTCATTTATTTGAGGTTTTATTTCTGTTAAGGGTGTTAAATTTAAAGGGGGCATAACCTTAAAATTAGAGTGTTTTGTGTTGCCTCTTTTGGTTTGTTTGTCTGTCCTTGCTTTGTTTAAAAACGTTCCAGTGTACTACCAGCGGTGGCCACAACCAGTTCCAGATTGACAGTTGCAGGTGGGTGACGTTAGCTCGGCCAGCTACGTTTTGGTGACGCTCCACGCAACTTGCTGCATCCTGCCAATGACGCTGCTCGCCCCAGTAGTTAGCAGAAGTTGAGTATTTTACTCTCGCTGTTATTTGGGGATTTCTTTCGTCAGTGTGTTCCAGTTGCACCAAGGTGCGTCCCCTGTTCCTAGTAACTGGTTTCTCTTGCATTTGTGTGGGCCATCCGTTGGGGTGTGCCCGCTGTTACATGAAGTTTAAAATGACTTTTAAAATAACTTTTTTCTACATATTTGGTGTTATTCTTGGAAGGAATTCGACGAGTGAGTTCTGTGGGGTAGTCATTATATTATTACTGGAATCACTTTGATTGTTTAATGGGCTAAGCTTCCCATTGTTGCAATTGCTCTTTAACAAGCTGTTATTAAATTTTCTATACTGTTGCTTAATGAACCTGTGGGGAGTTTGTACCGGTAAAATCCTGTTATCTTTGTGGGGAATTACGATTGTCATTCATATTCGTTGGGGTCCGTTTATTGTTTAATCTTTACTTAACTTGTGTCATTCTATGTACTGATGTAAAGATTGTGTAAGGCCTCTGATTATGCTTGTTATTCGTGGCTACTGGAAATCTGGTTTTGAAAAAGATTTTGCAGAACCGTTTTGGGAATATATATATACGAGAGTGAGTCAAATGAAAATCTTAAATATTTTTTAAATATTATTTATTGTGCAGAAGTGGTGCAAAGCCGTATCACTTTTCAACATAATCTCCCCCACAATCAATGCAAGTCCTCCACCGCTTACAAAGTGTATAAATTCCTTTAGAAAATATTTCTTTTGGTAGTCCGCGCAACCAGTCATGCACCGCGTAGCGTACCTCTTCATCAGAAAGGAACTTCTTTCCTCCCATTGCGTCTTTGAGTGGTACAAACATATGGAAATCACTTGGGGCAAGGTCTGGTGAGTATGGTGTATATGGAAGACACTAAAAATGCAGGTCTGTGATTGTTGCAACTGATGTACTGGCATCGTGGGGCCTTGCATAGTCATATTGCAAAAGGACACCTGTTGACAGCAATCCAAGGTCGATTTGATTTGATTGCAGGCCGCAGATGATTTTTTAAGAGACTGGTGACAGTGGTCCTTCTAGGCATGTAATGCTCTAAAATGACGCCCTTTTCGTCCCAAAAGAGAGTCATTATAACCTTCCCTGCTGATGGATCTGTTCGAAACTTCTTTGGTTTTGGTGGAAGTGAACCCAGGTTTCGTCCCCAGTAACGATTCTTGCAAGGAGGCCATCAGCTTCTTGTTCAAAGCACCGAAGAAGTTATTCATAAGCATCAACACGTCGTTCTCTCATTTCAGGAGTCAGCTGCCGTCGCACCCGTCTCACAGACACGTTGTGAAACTGGAGCTCATCATGCACAGTGTGGTGAACTGAAGCATGAATAATCTGTAAACATGTTGCAGTGTCATTCAGCGACACTCGGCGGTTTTCCTTCACTATGACTTCAACTGCTGCAATGTTCTGTGGAGTCACAACTCGTTGTGCCTGACCTGGACGAGGAGCATCTTCCACTGAAGTCACACCATTTGCAAACTTCCTACTCCATTCGTAGACTTGCTGCTGTGACAAACATGCATCACCGTACTGAACCTTCATTCGTCGATTAATTCCAGTAGGTTTCACACCTTCACTACGCAAAAACCGAATAACAGAACGCTGTTTTTCCCTGGTGCAAGTCGCAAGTGGGCAGCCCCTTTTATACTGATACTGCGCGGTATGTGTGGATCTGCACTATGCTGCCACCTACAGGCCATTCTGCACGCTGCTGTAGCACACTTACCAACTCACAGGATAACGGGGCGAAATTTCGATTTGGTATTACAAATTTAAGGTTTTCATTTGACTCAGCATCGTATAATAAATCTTTATGAACTACAAACCTGTGTTTGTGTTTTCTTGTGATTGCTCTTGCTGACTGTTGAAGAATTGTAAATTCAAGTTCCAGTGACGTTACAAACTTTCAGGGATGATGGCGAAAGGTAAATGTATCAATCTGAGGTGAGGGGCCTCTGTCTGAAAACGACTGGGTCTAAAACTGCAAAGCGGAAACCGTTTTGATATCTCTGACAGAGGAATACATGTGCCGGTACTGCTGTTGCTAAGACTGTAGCGCAGGCAACTTTCAGTGGAGGTAGTATGGACCAAAACGAGAAAGAAATGTCTCGCAAACATGGGCTCTAAAACGCATACTTTAAGAGCTATAGGCACTTGTTCAGTAGATGAGATGTGTTACACAATAGCGAAGGTGAACAAGTCTGTTTGTGTGTGTGTGCAAGGTTGTGTTGTGAGTTGTTAGCTCACTCCCGTAGAGCTCAAGGTTAAACAGTTGGATGAGTGTGGTTAACAGACGACTGAGTCGTAAGAATGAAAACAGGAGGCAGGAAAGCAGCTAGCGGCGTGTGTCCACAGCAGAGTGATGCAGCGGGAGATGGGAGCAGCTGTTTAGCTTTTTTTTTCTCCTGCTGGCTGGGACTCCACTCTATGTTCGTCGACTCAGTCAGAGTCACGCCTGTGAGTAACATAAAAGGACGAAGGCCGCTGTGCGTCACGCGTCAGGTCGCTGACGCTGCGTCACGCGGGTGCGTCTCCGTGCGTGAGGCGAGCAACACGCACCACGGCTGGGGGGGGGGGGGGGGGGGGGTTGGATTCCTGCCTTACTGCTGTATCTGCACATACGTTGACACCGAAGCTCCTCTTCTGGGAAGTGTGCGCCTCCGTGTTTCTCAGTCCGAAGTGCTAGTTGCCACTTGCTACACCATGCCGGTGATTTATCGAGATCTGACTGGACAATACTCCTGTTACACAGAATTTCCTCACAAAGAACTGCGTCACATTACGAAAAATGCACACCGCAACTTGTACCGTCCATTGTGTAATTCTTTATTGTCATTATCTAATTTAAAATCTAGAATGATTTTATTGGGTTGGGTTGTTTGAGGAAGGAGACCAGACAGCGAGGCCATCGGTCTTATCGGGTTAGGGAACCATACCGGCAAAGGACTTGGAAGAGCATTTGAACGGAATGGACAGTGGCTTGGAAGGAGGATATAAGATGAACATCAACAAGCAAAACGAGGATAATGGAATGTAGTCGAATTAAGTCTGGTGATGCTGAGGGTATTAGATTAGGAAATGAGACACTTAAAGTAGTAAAGGAGTTTTGCTATTTGGGGAGCAAAATAACTGATGATGGTCGAAGTAGAGAGGACATAAAATGTAGACTGGCAATGGCAAGGAAAGCGTTTCTGAAGAAGAGAAATTTGTTAACATCGAGTATTGATTTAAGTGTCAGGAAGTCGTTCCTGAAAGTGTTTGTATGGAGTGTAGCCATGTATGGAAGTGAAACGTGGACAATAAATAGTTTAGACAAGAAGAGAATAGAAGCTTTCGAAATGTGGTGCTACAGAAGAATGCTGAAGGTTAGATCACGTAACTAATGAGGAGGTATTGAATAGGATTAGGGAGAAGAGGAGCTTGTGGCACAACTTGACTAGAAGAAGGGTTCGGTTGGTAGGACATGTCCTGAGGCATCAAGGGATCACAATTTTAGCACTGGAGGGCAGCGGGGAGGGTAAAAATCGTAGAGGGAGTCCAAGACATGAATACACTAAGCAGATTCAGAAGGATGTAGGTTGCAGTAGGTACTGGGAGATGAAGAAGCTTGCACAGGATAGAGTAGCATGGAGAGCTGCATCACACCAGTCCCAGGACTGAAGACCACAACAACAACAACAACAACCGGCATTTGCCTGGAACGATTTAGGGAAATCATTGGAAACCTAAATCAGGATGGCCGTATAACGGCGATTCTTGTAGCTTTGAGTTAGTCTATACTACAGACAACTTTCTGATGAGGGCAACCACAGCTCAGAGACATTGTAAATGACAACAAAAGAAAAACTATCATGTTTTCTTAATTCAGTCCACGAGAACATCCAGTTTACGATGGAAATAGAGAAGGATGGTTGATCAGCGATTTGGAAGTTTTGGTTACTGGGAAATTGGATCGACCATTAGGGCATTCTGTCTACCGTAATCCCACACATACGGACTATGTAATAAAACGTGACGAAATTGTTTGTGTATAGTTTAGGTGTACCGGGTGATCAAAAAGTCAGTATAAATCTGAAAACTTAATAAACCACGGAATAATGTAGATAGAGAGGTAAAAATTGACAAAAAATTTGACTTAACTTCTAACGTCATCAGTCCCCTAGAGCTTAGAACCACTTAAACTAAGGACATCACACACATCCATGCCCGAGGCAGGATTTGAACCTGGGATGGTAGCGGGCGCACGGTTCCAGGCTGTAGCTCCTAGAACCGCTTGGCCACACTAGCCGGCAAAAATTGACACACATGCTTAGAATGACATGAGTTTTATTAGAACAAAAAAAAACACCCCATATTGCTAGACGCGTGAAAGATCTCTTGCGCGCGTCGTTTGGTGATGATCGTGTGGTCAGCCGCCACATTCGTCATGCTTGGCTTCCCAGGTCCCCAGATCTCAGTCCGTGCGATTATTGGCTTTGGGGTTACCTGAAGTCGCAAGTGTATCGTGACATCTCTAGAGATGCTGAAAGACAACATCCGACGCCAATGCCTCCCCGTAACTCCGGACATGCTTTATAGTGCTGTTCACAACATTATTCCTCGACTACAGCTATTGTTGAGGAATGATGGTAGACGTTTTGAGCATTTCCTGTAAAGAACATCATCTTTCCTTTGTCTTACTTCGTTATGCTAATTATTGCTATTCTGATCAGATGAAGCGGCATCTGTCGGACATTTTTTGAACGTTTGTATTTTTTTGGTTCTAATAAAACCCGATGTCATTCCAGGCATGTGTGTCCATTTGTACCTCTCTATCTACATTATTCCGTGATTTATTCAGTTTTCAAATTTATACTGGCTTTTTGATCACCCGGTATTTCGTAGTTTAACACAAGAAAAACAATTACGATGGTCGTCCACAAAGTAAATTCCGTTTCTATTTCCATCCGCGCCAGCGCTACGATCGCAGTGCCGGCCGCTGTGGCCGAGCCGTTTTATTCGCTCAGTCCGGTACCGCGTGACTGCTACGGTCGCAGGTTCGAATCCTGCCTCGGGCATGGACATGTGGCATGTCCTTAAGTTAGTCAGAATGAAGTAGTTCTAAGGGACTGATGACCACAGATGTTAAGTCCCATAACGCCCAGAGCCATTTGAACCATTTACGATCGCAGTTCCGAGCATGTGTCGCAGTTACTCTGACTCCAGGAGAAGACACGTGCGCCATTTTCAGATCGCTGCTGCCGACGTGTGGTTTGTAGTGATTCTTTATAATGTCAGCCGTAATTGAAAATGGCACAGCGTGTGAAATGAGATTTGTGATTCGTTTTCTGAATGCAAAGACAATTTCAAAATGGTTCAAATGGCTCTGAGCACTATGGGACTCAACATCTGTGGTCATAAGTCCCCTAGAACTTAGAACTACTTAAACCTAACTAACCTAAGGACATCACACACATCCATGCCCGAGGCAGGATTCGAACCTGCGACCGTAACGGTCGCGCGGTTCCGGACTGAGCGCCTAGAACCGCTAGACCACCGCGGCCGGCAAAGACAATTTAACCAAAGAAAAATCATCGGCAGATCTGTGAGGTTTACGGACAAAACGCTGTGTGTGATTCAATGGTTAGAAGATGGGTTAGACTGTTCAATGAAGGACGCGATCAAGTACACGGTGAAGAACGAAGTGGACGCCCGTCTGTGGTTACTGATGAACTGGTTCACACAATGGAAGAGAAGATTAAGCACGACCGTAACTTCACACTTACTGCCATTGCTATGGACGTTCCGCAAATCTCACCATGACTAATTTATGGAATTGTTACTGAAAAACTGAAATTTCGAAAACTTTGCTCACTTTGGGCACCCAAAATAGTTACTGAACAACACAATAAACAACGGATGGGCAGTGCACTTCAGTTTTTGACACGCTACAGTCAAGAAGGCGATGGTTTTCTTTCTCGGATAGTCACGGAGGATGAAACTTGCGTATCGTACGACACACCTGAAACAAAACGGCAATTAATGGAATGGAGGCACATTTCATCCCCAAGAAAGTTAAGCCTAAGCAAATCTTGACACCTCGAAAAGTCTTGTGCACCGTTTTTTGGGACGGGAAATCCAGTTTGCTGATTGATTTCTTACCACGAGGCCAAATAATCAATGCACAGGGTTACTGCGAGACCATTAAGAAATTGCGCCGCACAACACAGAACAAGCGCCGAGTATTACTGTGAAAAGGTGTTATTTTTTCCACGATAATGCCCGACCTTACACGGCGAATGTGACCAAACAACTCTTACGGGAATTTCACTGGGACACGTTTGATCATCCTCCGTACAGCCCGGACTTCGCTCCTAACGACTTCCATCTCCTCTTACACTTAAAATCTGTCCTTGGTGGTCAAAACTTCAACGATGATGACGAGCTGAAAGAACATGTTACCATATGGTTGAAAACACAGGCGGCAACATTCTGTGATGAAGGCATACAAAAACTTGTGCCACGCTATGACAAGTGCCTACAGAATTTCGGAAACTATGCAGAAAAGTAGTTGTAGATTTTTGTACAATAAATATTTTTTCTGTTTCTATACACGTTTGTTTTATGTAACCAAACAGAACTTACTTTGTGGACACACCTCGTATTTCATGCCATGTTTTACAACAAATTACCAGCGTTCACCAGTTTGTTGATTGGTTTTTTACCGATTTAACTGGAAAACATCGACAGTTAAACAAAGTTCATTTAGGCTGGTATAAGCATTGCAAGTAATTTATACGTATCTTGTGTAATCCGGAGTGCTACCTCGTGATGTTGCCGTAGGTTCATTTTGAAGTTACTGCATCGTCACATGGATATTATGAAATGGTCGAAATAAGTTTTAGAAGAATATTTTCTTATTTGCAAAGGCTTTTTTTCGCACGCAAGATGTTCGGCGGCGAACGTGTTTTACATCGTAGAATTTACGTCTTGCAGTGACAAAACAAAGTCTGACTACATGCTGCTGATACAAGATTCGGCCTAAGACTGAAGTATGGTGGCCTCTATTTATATGGTTTTAAGCAATTACTATGACTGTTGTATACTGAATTTTACACAAGAAGAAATAAAGATTTTACATACATCTACCCAAATTACATAGAAATTTACATAGAATTAAAGTGAATAATTCCATACAAAGACAGGAAAGAATGAATTTCTTTTAAAACTATAAATAACACGTTTTATCATTGAAACAATATATTTCGTTAATTTGCATGTAGTAATTAATTGACTCAAAGATAAATCATGCTAACATTTTCAGGTGTGAAACTTCCTGGCAGATCAAAACTGTGTGCCCGACCGAGACTCGAACTCGGGACCTTTGCCTTTCGCGGACAAGTGCTCTACCATATTTTTAATTTATCTTTATTTTTTTTATTTTTTTTATTTCTTTTTTATTACAGAGGGCAGCTAACCCTCTCTTTTCATCTTTTTTAATTTTTTTGACATTTTCTGTGCTTTTTGAAACCCCTTTATTAAAATGGAACTTACAAAAAACCAAGTGCCACCGCCACTTTTCATCCTATAACAAAAAATAAATAAATCTGGTCCACTTCTGGCGTTGGCTCCTGACTAAACCTACCCCAGAGAGCTGCCTGTATACCAGGGAAAATATAGGAAATCAAGGTTAGGGCTATGCTTACAAACAAAACAAAATCTTCCTTTTTCTGTATTTTATTTGTATTTTTATTGTTGTTATGTAAATATAATTTTTTTGTTTTTGTTTAGTTTTGTTGTGTAATTGATCAGAGACCTTCTGCGCCCCGCTGGTAATATGTTGAGTCACATCTTCTCGAAATTGATGTGTTCTGTTCAATTGTTCAGAAATATTCATTGGTTCAAACAGGAAAAGTTCTTCTCTCTTGGCTTAACACATTCCAGCTGCGAGGCGGGTCGTGGAAAGCACTCCCAAGGAAGTTCGAGAAAAATTGTCTGTATTTTGGGTGACGGACAACGACATAATGACTGTCATTGAGGAATGTCCAAAAATCGAGTACAGAGTCTACAGTTTGTCCAAATAGGTAGTGAATGGCATGTTCACGAATCCAATTCACAGCATTGGTCTTTGTCCGAGGAAAATATTCACGATCCGGAAATAATAATGAAAGGGGA
Source organism: Schistocerca gregaria (assembly GCF_023897955.1). Classification (NCBI taxonomy): domain Eukaryota; kingdom Metazoa; phylum Arthropoda; class Insecta; order Orthoptera; family Acrididae; genus Schistocerca; species Schistocerca gregaria. The sequence continues at coordinate 236,807,647 of NC_064928.1, forward strand.
GTAATCCGATCCGGAATGTCCCGCGTTAGAAAAGCGACAATAAGACGAATCAAGTGCCAAACCTCCGCCGCCGGCCCGCAAACAAACCGATGTTCATCATTGTCTGGCACTCCACACGTGGAACAGAGAGGTGATTGGGCGAGGTGGATACGATGAAGGCGAGATTGATTGATTTGCTTACAATTGACAGTTAGGTACCAGACAGATTGAACATTCGTGTCAAGGTAACGGGCGAAAACCGCGCGCCATACACGACGCCAGTCAACCTGGGGGAACTTTTGTTCAATCGGGCTAGGTGGACGACCTAATTGGAGGACATTGTATACTGCCTTTGTCTTGAGTAAAAGCTGTCTTGGTAAGGTGAGGCGTAGATAACTGAGTTCAAGAAAGAAGTATCGTATATAATGGAACTGGCCGGAACGTCCGAAATCATCACTGGGGCTGACAGTGATACCGGCGTATATGCCGACAGGAGGAGACCAGTGAGGCTCGTTGGGCATCGTGTCCATACCGTCATCTGGGAGCTGTCAAATAGGGCGCGAGCTCTATCCGGCACGTGAAACAGACCTATCCCACCTCGTTCACGGGGAAGAGTAAGGATTGCATAGTTAACTTTGAACAACAGCCCAGAGCTGACGAAAGATGCCATCGCTGCCAACATGCGACGTGCCACAGTAAGCGGGAAAGGTAGAACTTGTGCTAAATGGGGAACTCGGGATGCGATATATATATTGACATATCGAGCTCGTTGGAGAATATCTAGGGATCGAGGGCGATGGTCCATAAGACCTGCTCTGATCATTAAAAGGAGGGGTCGGCAGTTGATCGCGGCTGAACGCCGGATATCAGATGAAAAGTCTACTCCCAAACAACGAATGGTATCAACGGTGGTGAGAGGTGTAACACACTCCACAGGGAGTCCCGTGCCAATGAACATAACTTGTGACTTACGTACGTTTAAAGAGCTACCCGACGCCTCACCATAAGTCGCTACCCACATCAAAACAGATCGAACCTCGTAGGCATTACGTAAACAGATGACTACATCGTCAGCATAGGCAGTGCAACAGAATCGGTATCGATCTGTGGACAACCCTACCAAACGTTGTCTGAGTCCACATAGCAAGGATTCCAAGAAAAAGGCGTACAAAATCGCTGATAGAGGGCAACCTTGACGTACGGATCGACCTATTTTTATCGGAGGAGTGAGTCTGCCATTGTACAAAATCCTGGAAGAGGCACCCCGCAGAAGGCGCATCACTACCGTGATAACGGCGACTGGGAAACCCATATGGTGGAGAACGGCCGTAAGGAACGAATGGTCAACCCTGTCAAAAGCTTGACTAAAGTCCAAAGACGCAAGTGCCCCAGAAAGGCGTTGTGCCTGGGTAACGGCGATCATATCCCTGTAGCGGCATAAAGCCGTGCGGATATTACTATCCCCTCCCAAAGATGCTTGGTCTGACGACACAACATATCGGGCAACGTTTTTAAGTCGTGCCGCCAAAAGGCGAGTGAAGATTTTCATATCACTGTTAGGGAGGGTGAGGGGCCGATAATCACTGATACTGTTGCCACCATGCGGTTTATGTACAGGAATAATAATTCCTTCCATGAAAGCGTCCGGCACAGGTACTTCCGGAGACATCAGTTCCCGACAGATGGAGGTGAAGGTGGACTCTAACAAATCACGGAAGGTGCGATAAAATTCGAGGGGAAGACCGTCGGGTCCTGAGGAGCGATTGATGGTTGCTGCTCGGATCGCATCGCGGACTTCATCATCAGTCACCTCTGACACCAAGTCAATCGCCGCACCTCCAGGGAGACCACCGAAGTTGAGCTGTGAGACTTCCTCGATCAACTCTGGGGAATGTGGAATTGCGGCGTAGAGCTGCTGGTAGTGGGCGTGAAGCACATTCCCTATTGCAGATTGGGTTACGTAGCGACGCCCTTCTTGGTCTGTTAGGACGGGAATCAATTTCCGGCGTCGATGTTGGCGTTCTTGGATGATATGGTACATAGATGGATGTTCATGAGGCATGCGATCAGCAGTACGAGATCGTACTATCGCTCCTTCCAAATGCCTTCGCATGAGATTGGAGATTTGGGCCTTAGCATGGTTCATCCTTGTATGGCGCTCAGGTGGGCTGGCATCGTGGAGCATTCTCGTAGGATCCTGTAGTAAAAGTCCATAGTGCTCTTTCTCCAGGCGACAACATCTTTACCATACCGGATCAAAGTTTTTCGAAGAGCAGGTTTTGCACACTGGATCCACCAGGATATGGTAGACGGATACGTGGGACGGCGTCTATTAGATGTGATCCAAGTGTCTTCTATTAGAAGTCGACAGTCAGGTGAATTAAGAAGTACCGTGTTCAGTTTCCATAAACCACGTCCGTGCCATACTGCCTGTCTTGTGAGAACAACGTCACAGAAGTAAGCCTCATGATCTGAGAAAGCATCAGGCCAGATTTCAGCCTGTCGTGTGTGTTGAATTAGGGATCGCGAGCTGTAGATGCGATCCAGTCGGCTATAGGAGTGCGCAGTGTAGTACGTAAAGCCCAAACGATCACCGTGAACATGTCTCAGCCATATGAGCTACCGAAGCACGACTCACGCCCGGTACTCACAGATTTACTTCTGCCAGTACCTCGTCTCCTACCTTCCAAACTTTACAGAAGCTCTCCTGCGAACCATGCAGAAACTAGCACTCCTGAAAGAAAGGATACTGCGGAGACATGGCTTAGCCACAGCCTGGGGGATGTTTCCAGAATGAGATTTTCACTCGACAGCGGAGTGTGCGCTGATATGAAACTTCCTGGCAGATTAAAACTGTGTGCCCGACCGAGACTCGAACTCGGGACCTTTGCCTTTCGCGGGCAAGTGCTCTACCACCTGAGCTTTTTCAGGTGTACCGAGTGATAAGTTTTATCGAACGAAGCGCCTAGATGCAACTAATTAATTTTTGCACGAGTAAAATTTACATTTCTACATGGCCGTAATTGCAAGTTCTAGTTAATATTAATTAATTAACACCAATTAAAAGATGAGTATGATTCATTCTTCATCGTTCCATATTTTTATTATAGATTCAAACAATTTCTGGCTTCAAAACGTAAAAATCACTTAGAAATATTGGAACTTTAATCGCTAATTACTACATAATTACAATAGGGAAATAATTATTACCATGTACCTGAAGATTGTATTGTGTGTAAAATATGATGGTCCATTAGTTTTTAATCCTCCGCGTGGAGTGACCGCGCGGTTTGAGGCGCCACGTCACGGATTGCGCGGCCCCTGCTGCTGGAGGTTTGAGTCTTCCCTCGGGAATGACTGTGTGTGTGTTGTTCTTAGCATAAGTTAGTTTAAGTAGTGTGTAAGTCTAGGGACCGGTGATCTCAGTAGTTTGGTCCCTTACGAATTCACACACATTTGAACATTTAGTTTTTAATCCAACGTGTTCAGATGTGTGTGAAATCTTATGGGTCTTAACTGCTAAGGTCATCAGTCCCTAATCTTACACACTACTTAACCTAAATTATCCTAAGGACAAACACACACACCCATGCCCGAGGGAGAACTCGAACCTCCGCCGGGACCAGCCGAACAGTCCATGACTGCAGCGCCTTAGACCGCTCGACTAATCCCGCGCGGCAATCCAACATGTTCCCTTCATTCCATTTACTGGTGAGACACAACGCAAAGAATGTCGGCCTAAAATGTACACAAGTTAGAAACAATTCTGTTACTTTCTGAGTTGCATATAACATAAGAATAGTCTTAATTTTTGCTTCGCAATAGTTGGCAACTCTCAGAATGAACCATGAAGATTACGTGTAGTCAAATGGTTCATATGGCTCTGAGCACTATGGGACTTAACATCTGAGGTCATCAGTCCCCTAGAACTCAGAACTGCTTAAACCTAAGTAACCTAAGGACATCACACACATCCATGCCCGAGGCAGGATTCGAACCTGAGCACTATGGGACTTAACATCTGAGGTCATCAGTCCCCTAGAACTCAGAACTACTGAAACCTAACTAAGGACATCACACACATCCATGCCCGAGGCAGGATTCGAACCTGCGACCGTAGCGGTTCCAGACTGTAACGCCTAGAACCGCTCGGTCACAGCGGCCAGCTCTACTTGTAGTCGTTCATGTTCTCAGTGCTGTTGTAGTGATTGTACGAAAGACTGGAAGCAGAACAGGACCTTTAAAACCAGCAAATCGAGAACTCTTGCAAAGCAGCAGCTACAAACGTCGTAAGTTAAAAAAGAATTGTACTAAGATTAGATTACAGTATGTCAGAAAATGGCAGAACTGTTTCGACCCCTCTAGTCTGCAAAAGAAAATAGTGTATGAATATATATGCAAGTACAGGGTTATTCTAAATGATGGAGCCGTTTACAAAGAATTCATATGTTTTCAAGTACAAATCCAAAATGAACAAGCTTTATACCAATGAAAAGAAGAAGTTTCGAAGTTTGTGGCGAGCTGGCGGTGATGGTTTCAGAAGCGTCCGGTTATGTGAAGGTAGGTGTTTATGTCCCGCCTCTTCAAATGGTTCAAATGGCTCTGACTTCACATCTGAGGTCATCAGTCCCCTAGAGCTTAGAACTACTTAAACCTAACTAACCTAAGGACGTCATACACATCCAAGGCAGGATTCGAACCTGCGATCATAGCGGTCCCGCGGTTCCAGACTATAGCGCCTAGAACCGCTCGGCCACAACGGCCGGCTCCCGCCTCTTCCAACGACTCTGAACGATCTACGGAACCGTATCAGTGCTGCCGTGCGCTTTCGCGTGTGTAGGACGAGTTTGGCTACCGCACTGATGTTCGCCGTGCAGCCAAAGGTAGCCACATGAACATTTATAACATTTATTACAATTCTAATTATTAAATAATTATTAAAAATTAATTACAAATTATTAAATTTATTAAATTGATATCAAACATTATGAAAAAAAAATTGAAGCTTCCTCTTTTCATTGTCATAAAGTTTGTTCATTTTGGATTTGTACTTGAATAAATACGAAATTTTGAAAATAGGTCCATCATTTATAGTAACTTTGTATTTGACTCCAGTAATGGTACTTTTTTAATTGTAAAAGCGAAATGGTTACGGCACAATGAAATAAGTTTCATTCAGTTGCAAAAAGAGGAACCTAAATGTGACGATTTTCAACATAATACACCTGAGGACGATAAGACAAAAAAGTTAAAGATGACGCATTTACTGCCTTGTTAGACTTAGGAAAGGGATTTGTCAAAGTCGAGTAGAGAGTACTGTTTAAAATTCAAACTAAAGATAAAGAGAGTGCAAAATTATCTACAACTTGTACAAACGCAGTAATCAAGAGTCGAAGGTCAAGGAAGGTTGGTTGCAGTTGAGAAGGAAGTGAGTCAGCGTTCTAGCCTTTCCTCGATGTTACGCAATCTGTACATTGGACAAGCAGAAAAGGGAACCAAGAAAAAAGAAACTGACAAAGGAGTTGCAGCCCAGAGATAGGGTATAAAAACTTTAACCTCTGCCTTTGACATTGTAGTTTTCTGAATTATCGTAATCTGCCTTATCAGCTGTCGTAACTTGGTTTAGAACATCGTTTTGCTTCGTCTTTTTCTCTGTTGCACAGTTCCGGCTGTGTATCCGTATCCAGGTGTACAACATAACCCACCATACAGACGTATTACGTTTACAGTAAAAACGTAACTTGGACGTACATGGGTGGCCGGACTTTACGGTATGTCACTAAGACTTTCATGGACAGCTGTGATGTAAGTGAAGTGGTAGGAAGCTAGGATCTAGTAGTACTAAGGTATTGAGCGAAAATAAAATAATGTTTAAAGTACAATTATTTATTGATTTACCCGAGAGGGCTATTTTAAAAATTACAAAAAAACAAGTGATATCTGTTCGTCACTAGGCCAGGTTTTAAAACGAATCGTTAGGTTCTGATAAGTACCCAAAAGTTTATCAAACTTTTACTCAAAGAACAGATTCTGTAAAACACGTTCGCAAACAGCTGACACCGGACGTAGTGTACAGGGTGGTCAAAAATAGCCTCAAAAACTTGTAAGAATATAGTTGGATAGGTTGAGAAGAGAAATAATTACAAAGAAAAAAATCGATATGTTGCGCCGTTTCCGATGTTACGCCAGAGACGGTGTCGCCAAACTTGTTCTTATTGGTTTCCTATAACGAACAAGAGATCGATACAAAAATTGGACATGGGACGGTAGTAAGGATTGAACCACAAACAAGGATTGAGCAGTTTCGTTCGGTACCATCTACGCTATGAGGTCACTTAGAACTACTTAAATCTAACAAACCTAAGGACATCACACACATCCAGGCCCGAGGCAGGATTCGAACCTGCGACCGTAGCCGTCGCGCGGTTCCAGACTAGAGCGCCTAGAACCGCTTCGCCACCCCGGCCGGCGCTATGAGAAAAATTGACACTTACTGTATTTGGCGTGCTGCTTGACTCTACGCAGTTAACGGCCCGATTGACATATATCAGTGCTGATTAACTTGGAAACAGCGCAACGTATCGAATTTTTTCTTAACAATTATTTTACAGCACAACCTGCCATGAAACATCCTTACGATCTTTTCACAGTCTTTCTGACCACAGTGTATATACTGCTGTGAAGCATACAGAATACGGAATAGACATAAGCATCAATAGATACTAAAAAACAAAACAAAAACGAAATACGCATTACAGCTGAGAAGCAAGCGAAGGAATTGTTATCTCACTAGTCTGCACAATCATGGAAAGCAGACATCTGAAATAATATACTCGTCAATGAAGCAGGCTTTTGCACCCATAAATATTAATCACAAGATGAGAAAATAGTATTAAAATTTTAAAGATTTACAAATACGACTGTGAAGCAGTAAAAAGGAATTGCTATTTCACTAATTTAGCACATATTCACAGAAACTAGAGAATTAAGAATAATGCCATGTCTGTGAAGCAGACTTACGCATCAATAAACATCAGGTACAAAAAAAAAGGAATTTAAAATAATGTTCACATCTATGTAGTGGAATTTTGGAGCCGGCCCCTGTGGTTGATCGAGCGGTTTTAGGCACTTCAGTCCGGAACCCGCTGCTCGTATGGTCGCAGGTTCGAATACTGCCTCGGGCATGGATGTGTGTGATGTCCTTAGGTTAGTTAGGTTTAAGTAGTTCCAAGTCAAGGGGACTGATGACATCAGATGTTAAGTCCCATAGTGCTTAGAGCCATTTGAACCATTTTGACTTTTGGATCAAAAAATATCAGTTACACAGATTTAAAAAAAATTTATAACTTGACGTGCACCGCTGTAAAACAGTCAAAGAGAATTGCTGTTTCATTAACCTCCATAATCTTAGCAGGCAGTGAATATAAAATAATGTACACATCTGCGGGGCAGACTTTTGCCTTTTAACTTTACGTGCACAGCTGCGAAACAGCCAAAAGGACTTCGTGTTGTGTTGGCAGAAGAGTCAACACCGTGTTACTAGTGGAGGCCGAAATGCACGCGTTTTAGCTCACGCAGGCTGGCGTGAGGAGGGAAGAACTATACTGACGTGAGGTCTGGAACATGACAACATTCAGAAAGCAGACGTAGCTAGTTTGATACTTAACTTTAATCCATTAATGATGAACGTCGCTCTTGACGGTACATGATTCACAATATTATCTCTTCAAAATACATTCATAGTTACTGAATATGGCGCCTTGCTAGGCCGCAGCAAATGACGTAGGTGAAGGCTATGCTAAACTGTCGTCTCTGCAAATGAGAGCGTATGCAGACAGTGAACCATCGCTAGCAAAGTCCGCTGTACAACTGGGGCGAGTGCTAGGGAGTCTATCTAGACTAGACCTGCCGTGTGGCAGCGCTCGGTCTGCAATCACTGATAGTGGCGACACGCGGGTCCGACGTATACTAAAGGACCGCGGCCGATTTACGGGCTACCACCTAGCAAGTGTGGTGTCTGGCGGTGACACTTCCTATTTCACTAATATGTGCAATCATAAAAACAAGAAAATTTGAAATAATGTACACGTCTGCGAAACAGAATATCTCATTTTAATTTCACATACACCGCCGACAAGCAGCCTATCTCACTAATATCCGCAGCCATAGAAAACAGAAAATCTGAAATAACACGCACGTCTGAAGCAGACTGACGGGTATATCAAGCACTTTTATGAGCAACGAAATCCCAGGCAAACGAAGGACCCCAAGTATACAGATGAGGTAAATACAGTAGCGGCTCAATGTCGGCCGACGTCCCATACGGCTTCTCGACAAATACTACACTACTGGCCATTAAAATTGTTACACCAAGAAGAAATGCAGATGATAAACGGGTATTCATTCGACAAATATATTATACTAGAACTGACATGTGGTTACATTTTCACGCAATTTCGGTGCATAGATCCTGAAAAATCACTAACGAGAACAACCACCTCTGACGTAATAACGGCCTTGTTACGCCTCAGTATTGATTCAAACAGAGCTTGGATGGTGTGAACAGGTACAGCTGCCCATGCAACTTCAACACGATACCACAGTTCATCAAGAGTAGTGACCGGCGTATTGTGACGAGCCAGTTGCTCGGCCACCATTGACCAGACGTTTTCAGTTGGTGAGAGATATGGAGAACGTGCTGGCCAGGGCAGCAGTCGACCATTTTCTGTATCCAGAAAAGCCATTACTGGACCTGCAACATGCGGTCTTGCATTATACTGCTGAAATGTAGTGTTTCGCAGGGATCGAACGGGTAGAGCCACGGGTCGTAACACATCTGAAATGTAACGTCCACTGTTTAAAGTGCCGTCAGTGCGAACAAGAGGTGACCAAGACGCGTAACCAATGGCACCCCATACCAACACGCCGGGTGATACACCAAGTATGGCGATGACGAATACACGCTTCCAATGTGCGTTCACCGCGATGTCGCCAAACACGGATGTGACCGTCATGATGCTGTAAACATAACCTGGATTCATCCGAAAAAATATCGTTTTGCCATTCGTGCACCCAGGTTCGTCGTTAAGTACACCATCGCAGGCGCTCCTGTCTGTGATGCGGCGTGAAGGGTAACGGCAGCCACGGTCTCCGAGCTGATAGTCCGTGCTGCTGCAAACGTTGTCGAACTGTTCGTGCAGATGGTTGTTGTGTTGCAAACGTCCCCATCTGTTGACTCAGAGAGCGAGACGTGGCTGCACCATCCGTTACAGCCGTGCGGATAAGGTGCCTGTGATCTGGACTGCTAGTGATACGATGCCGTTGGGATCCAGCACGGCGTTCCGTATTACCCTCCTGAACCCACCGATTCCATATTCTCCTTACAGTCATTGGATCTCGACGAACGCGACCAGCAGTGTCGCCATACGATAAGCCGCAATCGCGATAGGCTACAATCCGAGCTTTATCAAAGTCGGAAACGTGATGGTACGCATTTCTCCTCGTTACACGAGGCATCACAACAACGTTTCACCAGGCAACGCCGGTCAACTGCTGTTTGTTTATGAGAAATCGGTTGGAAACTTTCCTCATGTCAGCACGTTGTAGGTGTCGCTACCGGCGCCATCTTTGTGTGAATGCTCTGAAAAGCTAATCATTTGCATATCACAGCATCTTCTTCCTGTCGGTTAATTTCGCGTCTGTAGCACGTTAGCTTCGAGGTGTAGCAATTTTAATGGCCAGTAGTGTACTAAAACGTGCATACAGAGTGCAAATCGATTTACACAGTAAGTGAATGACAGTCAGTACGCAGATCTCCAATCACAACAGCACAAATGAGGGCATACAACTGAATCCACGTGGCCTGCTAGTGTCAGATAATGAAACAAATATAAAAAGGCAGACAACAGACGCTAAAACTATAATTTAGAAAACAGATACGCTTCCTAAAACTAATAGCCTCTTACAATTACAATATTTTTTTTGTTTTTGACAGATTCTTATCACCGGGATTCTGATCCGCACAAAGGCATCGGCCAAACACGGCCAGCAGAGCGATTAGAATCAGTTTAATGTCAAAATAACAAACGGCGCACAAGCTGGGAGTGTTGTCTCGCGATGTCTGACCAACACTTAACGCCCACAAAAACTTCGCTCTCCGTCGTTCCCACGTCAGCCCGAAGCCAGTCACGGACGGTGTAAGCGGCCCCGTCCATCAGCCGAGGTAGCAGGATCATGCCCGCCGTGCAACTCTGGCTTTCACAGCGTAAGCAGCGTGAAATTGCAACTCAGCGGTAGGCGCGGGCTCGCGCAGGCACGACAAATAAATGTCCTGTGACTGGTGCCTCCCGTCGGGCAGACCGTTCGCCGGGTGCAAGTCTTTCGATTTGACGCCACTTCGTCGACTTATGATGATGATCAGGACAACACAACACCCAGACCCAGCCTGGAACCGAATCCGGTCCCTTAGGATTGACATTCTGTCGGGCTGATCACTTTTTTTTTCGTGTTTGGTCGTTGCGGACGTCACATGACATCCGTACGTTGTTGCTCCTTACAATCAGTTTCTTTTTTATTTAAGATGTCAACCAGCTCTCTGACCGAACACACCGAGCTACCGTGCCGGCTGCCACTCAGCTACCGGGGGCGGACGCAGTCACGATAAGCCACCACGGCTTGACGCACACTTGATGCGAACAGACGAGGACACACGCATGCGCAGGGCGGACGAGCAAAGCGGTTCGAGGCGACACAACTGTTCGTAACAAAATGCAAGCGGGTTTATTTTACAGGCATACACATGTGAAACGTACAGTTTTGTCGTATGCAGTAGCTTCACTTTAAATACAACTAATTTTGTCCATTATTTAATGGTTTCCTTGAAAGCCTGCAACTATCAAAACAACGGGTTTGTTTATAAATAACTTTCTGCTACCACTTCAAATGGCTCTGAGCACTATGGGACTTAACTTCTGAGGTCTGAGGTCATCAGTCGCCTAGAACTTAGAACTACTTAAACCTAACTAACCTAAGGACATCACACACATCCATGCCCGAGGCAGGATTCGGACCTGCGACCGTAGCGGTCGCGTGGTTCCAGACTGTAGCGCCTAGAACCGCTCGGCCACATCGGCCGGCTGCTACCAGTCAAGATTGTCTTTTATTTTTGTTTTACACGACGCGTTTCGGGAAATGATTCCCATTGTCAAAATTGTATTTCTTTTTTCTATGCAATTTTATCGTAATGTTTACGATGTGTGAGGTTCACCTTTCTTTTGTCTCCTTTACTGCAGTATATATAAAAAACTCTCAATTTGTAGTTAATTATCGATTTTTATGTGTAGTTAGTGTCGAAATTTGTATGAACTTATACTTAAAGTTTTCTTATGGTCCATTTGTTCAGAATTTCACACATGTTAGACATCACTCACAACTTTCAGTGCACAGTACACATCGAGAATAACTTAAATACAAAAACAAAATGGTTCAAATGGCTCTGAGCACTATAGAACTGAACATCTGAGTTCATCAGTCCCCTAGAGCTTAGAACTACTTAAACCTAACTAACCTAAGGGCATCACACATATCGATGCCCGAGGCAGGATTCGAACCTGCGACCGTAGCGGTCGCGCGGTTCCAGACTAAAGCGCCTAGAATCGCTCGGCCACTCTGGCCGACAAATACAAAAACAGGTACAAAAGTGTTTTTAGATGTAGTTGACAAAGATAATGTTACAAGTCCTTGCGGAGATGCTTTTGTACAGAAGGTATTTATCTGTGGCCGAGCGGTTCTAGGCGCTTCAGTCCGGAACCACGCAACCGCTACGGTCGCAGGTTCGAATCCTGCCTCGGGCATGGATGTGTGTGATGTCCTTAGGTTAGTTAAGTTTTTCTAGGTCTAGGGGACTGATGACCTCAGATATTAAGTCCCATATTGCTCAGATCCATTTGACAATTTGAATATGGATTCACTTACATAAGAAAACGTACACAGATCTCTAGAGTAACAGACACGCTTGTACATTACAAGTAACCCAGTTCACCGTTTGACGTAATACTATGGATCTTTCACTGTCACTATTTCCGCACACAAAATAGATTTAAAAAATACTCCAGTCTACCTTTCTTCACTTTCAGTAACCATAACTCTTTCACTTCGACGGGCAGCGTCAGTTGATTCACTTTCATCTTCACTTCCGGAATCAGTATTGCTTCCATCACTATGACTGTCACTATTCGAGAGTGTGTAACTTCTCAATTTATGGTAATCTCCAGCGCTTGGTCCTGCATTAACAAAGGCTCCATTCTCAACTTCACACTACGTTCAGAAATACAGCTTTTTACTCTTGCCCGCATCAGCTCTATATGATTCAGTCCTTGGTAGCAAAGAGTCTTAACACAGTCACAGCACTGTAGTGTAAGAAACCACTATATAATTGCCGCAGGGGTAGCCGCGAGGTCTAAGGCGTATTTCCACAGTTCGCGCGGCTCCCTCCGTCGTAGGTTCGAGTCCTCCCTCGCGCAGCCGGCCGGAGTGGCTGAGCGGTTCTAGGCGCTACAGTCTGGAACCGCGCGACCGCTACGGTCGCAGGTTCGAAACTTGCCTCGGGCATGGATGTGTGTGATGTCCTTACGTTAGTTACGTTTAAGTAGTTCTAAGTTTTAGGCGACTGATGACCTCAGATGCTAAGTCCCATAGTGCTCAGAGCCATCTGAAACTCCCTCGCGCATGGGTGTCTGTGTTGTCCTTAGCGTAATTTAGTTTAAGTTAGATTAAGTAGTGTGTAAGCCTAGGGACCGATGACCTCAGCAGTTTGGTCCCATAGGAACTTACCACAAATTTCTACCAGTATATAATTGTATAAATATAAACTACCACGATTAACAACTGTGTTGCTCTCATCCCACCCTCCACCTTTTTAATTTTGTATTACCTGCAATTAACTTATGAACTGTAGTGACAATATTATATCGAAGATGTAAATGTTTGTACATATATGTTTACTTCATAATATGCCGACCGTTGGCTTTGAAGTACTTCGTCAATAATTTCTACAGACAGTAACAAAAAAAATCCCACTAAAATCCTACTGTCCTTTAATAATAAGTTCACATTTAAGGTGCAACATTCTTCTGTTATTAACGTGTTACATTTTGCACGTCCCACACATCATCTTTGCTCTCTTTACATCCTTGGTCAATATTTAAAGAATGATATCTTTGGATCTTTGCTTAGTAATAATCTTTGCATTGTAAGAAAAACCTTCAAGTGTACAACATATGCGCGATGCTCAACACGCATTTTAAGAATATTACGAAGTATGCCACAGTAGTTCATTTGCAGTATGTGTGCTGTGGTGCTATTCCAGAACATTCACATCGAGCTAGAAAACCACACTGACCACAACAGACCAAATCACCATCTACTGGAACGTATGTAAGTAAACACAACTATTTTCCAACAAATATATGTAAAATGAAAGCACTTTATCATATTTTTATTGATAAAGTGGTACTAAATACTCAAATATTCTTGTGCAGTGTGGAGCAAACGACATGCTGTTCATCAAAACATCTGTCTAATGATAAAAGAATAGCCATCTGAAGATGGACATGGTAGTCCGAAACCGATTACGGCACTAAAATAAAGTATTTAAAAAGTATTTATGGCTGGTTGCGTCATTCGCCAACTAACAGCTGTAAGAGATGTGGCCCGGTTTGATCATTTTGATGAATAAATACTAATGGTGTCTCAGGATACGATTGAAGAAAGGAATTACCTTTCCTGTTAACCAAACCATCATTTCTTCTCTCGTGGAGTTTGAGTTTGGAACAAAAGTCAGTTGCTTACTGTAGTAAGGCACTGTCTGTAACGAGAACAATATGAGGTAGTATATTTCGTGTTCATCTCACTATTCATCATGCGGCAAACGACTAGCTCTTTTAAATGGTCTAAACTGGCCTTCCAAGGTCTTCTCAGTCTTTCCCTGTGATGTGCTGAAAATGTCCAGGATTCACCTGCCTGGACGCTTTACAGCTCTCTCTTGATTCGCCGAACGGAAGTAAACGAGACAGCAGTTACTACTGCCACTCGTTTCAATGTGGATTTTAGTCTCAATGGATCACCTAGCACGGCTTGTTTCTTCATAAACCGGTACACATCTATAGCCACTTAGTGTGTTTTACTAGCCCTGTAACTGACTTTGTACTGTGTTCTCTCACAGTACTTACTATTGGAGTGCTCGATTACAACACGTGCGAAGCTGGCGACTCACTGAGCGGTGTCTACTGCGCATCTTGTTTACCGTATTCACGTATGTTTATATGAACTATACCAGCTGCGAAAGGCATATAGCACTTGTTAATGTTGGAAAAATACACCCATAACTTAATTTCTTTAAAGCGGCAATAATTGAGAGTTGCTGCATAAAATGTGCATTGTATATCTACATCTATGAGGGCGAGTCAAATGAAACTCTTAAATATTTTTTAAATATTATTTATTGTGCAGAAGTGGTACAAAGCCGTATCACTTTTCAACATAATCTCCCCCACGCTCAATGCAAGGCCTCCAGCACTTACAACGTGCATCAATTCCTTTAGAAAATAATTCTTTTGGTAGTCCGCGCAACCAGTCATACACCGCGTGGCGTACCTCTTCATCAGAACGGAACTTCTTTCCTCCCATTGCGTCTTTGAGTGGTACAAATCACTTGGGGCAAGGTCTGGTGAGTATGGTGTATATGGAAGACACTCAAATTGCAGTTCTGTAATTGTCGCAAGTGATGTACGGGCATCGTGGGGCCTTGCATAGTCATACTGCAAAAGGACACCTGCTGACAGCAATCCACATCGCTTTGATTTCATTGCAGGCCGCAGATGATTTTTTAGGAGATGTGTGTATGATGGACTGGTGACAGTGGTCCCTCTAGGCATGTAATGCTCCAAAATGACGCCTTTTTCGTCCCAAAAGAGAGTCATTATAATCTTCCCTGCTGATGGATCTGTTCGAAACTTCTTTGGTTTTGGTGATGAGGAATGACGCCATTCCTTGCTCGCTCTTTTCGTTTCCGGTTGGTGGAAGTGAACCCAGGTTTCGTCCCCAGTAACGATTCTTGCAAGGAAGCCATCACCTTCTCGTTCAAAGCGCCGAAGAAGTTCTTCACAAGCATCAACACGTCGTTCTCTCATTTCAGGAGTCAGTTGCCGTGGCACCCATCTTGCAGACACTTTGTGAAAGTGGAGCACATCATGCACAATGTGGTGTGCTGACCCATGACTAATCAGTAAACATGCTGCAATGTCATTCAGTGTCACTCGGCGGTTTTCCTTCACTATGGCTTCAACTGCTGCAATGTTCTGTGGAATCACAACTCGTTGTGCCTGACCTGGACGAGGAGCATCTTCCACTGAAGTCACACCATTTGCGAGCTTCCTACTCCATTCGTAGACTTGCTGGACAAACGTGCATCACCGTACACCAGTGTGATCTCTGCCGCCGTTGGATAAGCAGCTGCCAGCAGCAAGTCGTATACCCCTAGCTTACTTATTTGTTACATAGTTCAATTCTTAATTTCCTTGCGTGTTTTTGGGTACTTGCATTGTTTAATTCACATATTTCGGGCGTATTATAGTATTTGAGAGTTGTAGCATCGCGCTTTAGTGTTTACTTCGTAGATTCTTACTTAAATTGCGTGTGAATTTCGTATAGGAGGTGTAATTTCGAGTTTTAGTTACTGTAATCGTAAATTCAGGCAGATTGTAGCGCAGTCGTTAGGCATTTATACAGGTTAGTTGATACATTCTTTGCGTGTTTCGCTTGCGTTATCTAGGCACTGACTCGTGTTTCAGTAACTGTTGTTCAACATCGATTAGAATGGACAGGGACTGCGATTGCTGTGTTCGGATGAGGGGGCTGAGTTGGCATCCCTTCGCTCACAGCTGCAAGCGGCGCTGACTTCGGTCGCGCAGCTTGAGGCTGTTGACATTGGGCACCACTGTGGGGAGCCAGACTTGGGTATCACGGGGATGTCAACCTCGTCCCGTCTGTCCCCAGATCGGTCTGCCGCTGTGGTTGCCCCGGTTGCTGCCCGCAGTGGGGCTGAGCCCTCGCCTGTGGTTGATTGGGAGGTCGTTCCAAGGCGTGGCAGGCAGCGAAAGACGTCCCCGGAGGCTGATCAGAAACCTTCCCCAGTGCGTCTGACAAACAGGTTTCAGGCACTGTCTCTGGCTGAGCCAGATGCAGCTGCCTGCCGTGCTTCAGAGGATCATTCTCAGCCTTAAAGGACCGGAAAATCGCAGAGGGTGGGCTTATTGGTAGTTGGGAGCTCCAATGTTAGGCGCGTAATGGGGCCCCTTAGGGATACGGCGGCTAAGGAGGGGAAGAAATCCAGTGTGCACTCCGTGTGCATTCCGGGAGGAGTCAATCCTGATGTGGAAAGGGTCCTTCCGGATGCCATGAAGAGTACTGGGCGCAGCCAGCTGCAGGTGGTGTCACATGTCGGCACTAATGACGTGTGTCGCTTTGGATCTGAGGAAATTCTCTCTGGATTCCAGCGGCTATCTGATTTGGTGAAGGCTGCCGGTCTTGCTTACGAGATGAAGGCAGAGCTCACCATCTGCAGCATTGTCGACAGAACCGACTGCGGACCTTTGGTGCAGAGCCGGGTGGAGGGTCTGAATCAGAGACTCAGACGGTTTTACGACCGTGTTGGCTGCAGATTCCGTGACTTGCGCCATAGTGTGGTGGGGTTTCGGGTTCCGATGAATAGGTCAGAAGTTCACTACACTCAGCTGGCGGCTACACGGGTAGCGGAGGCTGTGTGACGTGGACTGGGCGGTTTTGTTAGGTTAGAAGGCCTCGGGAAAGTACGGGGTGGGCTGCAATGTCAAAGGGTGCATGGCAAATACAGGACGTGCTTGGATCAAGGAACAGTCAGAATTATAGTTGTAAATTGTTGTAGTTGTGCTGGAAAAGTCCATGAGCTTCAAGCGCTAATAGAAAGCACAGAAGTTGATATCGTTATAGGTACAGAAAGCTGGCTAAAGCCTGAAATAAGTTCTGTAGAAATTTTTACTCAGTCTCAGACGATGTTCAGGAAAGATAGATTAGGCAGAATTGGTGGTGGAGTGTTTGTGCCTGTCAGTAGTGGTTTATCTTGTAGTGAAGTAGAAGTAGATACTCCGTGCAAATTGGTATGGGTGGAGGTTATACTTAACAGCCGAACTAAGTTAATAATTGGCTCCTTCTACCACCCCCAGACTCCGATGATACAATTGCGGAACAGTTCAGAGAAAGTTTGAGTCTCGTAGCAAATAAATACCCCACTCATACGGTTATAGTTCGTGGGGACTTCAACCTTCCCTCGATATGTTGGCAAAAATACTTGTTCAAAACCGGTGGTAGGCAGAAAACATCTTCCGAGATTGTCCTAAATGCTTTCTCCGAAAATTCTTTCGAGTAGTTAGTCCACGAACCCACGCGAATTGTAAATGGTTGCGAAAACACACTTGACCTCTTAGCCACAAACAATCCAGAGCTGATAGAGAGCATCATGACTGATACAGGGATTAGTGATCACGAGGTCGTTGTAGCTAGGTTCAATACCGTTTCTTCCAAATCCATCAGAAACAAACGCAAAATAATTTTATTTAAAAAAGCGGATAAAGTGTCATTAGAAGCCTTCCTAAAAGACAATCTCCATTTCTTCCGAACTGTCTATGCAAATGTAGACGAGATGTGGCTCAAATACAAAGATATAGTAGCAACAGCAATTGAGAGATTCATACCTCATAAATTGGTAAGAGATGGAACGGATCCCCCGTGGTACACAAAACAGGTCCGAACGCTGTTGCAGAGGCAACGGAAAAAGCATACGAAGTTCAGAAGAACACGAAATCCCGAAGATTGGCTAAAATTTACAGACGCCCGAAATTTGGCACGGACTTCGATGCGAGATGCCTTCAATAGGTTCCACAACGAAACATTGTCTCGAAATTTGGTAGAAAATCCGAAAGTACACAAGCGGCAAGACGCAGTCAATACCTTCGCTGCGCAGTGCCGATGGTACTGTTACCGACGACTGTGCCGCTAAAGCGGAGTTATAGAACGCAGTTTTCCGAAATTCCTTCACCAGGGAAAACGAATGGAATATTCCAGAATTTGAAACACGAACATCTGCTAGCATGAGTTTCTTGGAAGTAGATACCTTAGGGGTTTCGAAGCAACTCAAATCGCTTGATACGGGCAAGTCTTCAGGTCCAGATTGTATACTGATTAGGTTCCTTTCATATTACGGTGATACAATAGCTCCCTACTTAGCACTCATATACAACCGCTCGCTCACCGATAGATCTGTACCTACAGATTGGAAAATTGCGCAGGTCGCACCAGTGTTTAAGAAGGGTAGTAGGAGTAATCCATCCAACTACAGACCTATATCATTGACGTCGGTTTGCAGTAGGGTTTTGGAGCATATACTGTATTCAAACATTATGAATCACCTCGAAGGGAACGATCTATTGATTATGGGGTATCTATCGTCTCAGTTGTGCGACTGGATTCATGATTTCCTGTCAGGAAGGTCTCAGTTTGTAGTAATCATCATCGAGTAAAACTGAGGTGATATCAGGTGTTCCCCAGGGAAGCGTCCTGGGACCTCTGCTGTTCCTGATCTATATAAATGACCTGGGTGACAATCTGAGCAGTTCTCTTAGGTTGTTCGCAGATGATGCTGTAATTTACCGTCTAGTAAGGTCATCCGAAGACCAGTATCAGTTGCAAAGCGATTTACAAAAGATTGCTCTATGGTGTGGCAGGTGGCAGTTGACGCTAAATAACGAAAAGTGTGAGGTGATCCACATGAGTTCCAAAAGAAATCCGTTGGAATTCCATTACTCGATAAGTAGTACAATTCTCAAGGCTGTCAATTCAACTAAGTACTTGGGTGTTAAAATAACGAACAACTTCAGATAGATAATAATGTGGGGAAGGCGAGCTAAAGGTTGCGTTTCATTGGCAGGACACTTAGAAGATGCAACAAGTCCACTAAAGAGACAGCTTACACTACACTCGTTCGTCCTCTGTTAGAATATTGCTGCGTGGTGTGGGATCCTTACCAGGTGGGATTGACGGAGGACATCGAAAGGGTGCAAAAAAGGGCAGCTCGTTTTGTATTATCACGTAATAGGGGAGAGAGTGTGGCAGATATGATACGCGAATTGGGATGGAAGTCATTACAGTAAAGACGTTTTTCGTTGCGGCGAGATCTTTTTACGAAATTTCAGTCACCAACTTTCTCTTCCGAATGCGAAAATATTTTGTTGAGCCCAACCTACATAGGTAGGAATGATCATCAAAATAAAATAAGAGAAATCAGAGCTCGAACAGAAAGGTTTAGGTGTTCGTTTTTCCCGCGCGCTGTTAGGGAGTGGAATGGTAGAGAGATAGTATGATTGTGGTTCGATGAACCCTCTGCCAAGCACTTAAATGTGAATTGCAGAGTAGTCATGTAGATGTAGGTGTACTGAAACTTCATTCGTCGATGAATATCAATAGGTTTCACACCTTCACGACGCAAAAACCGAATAACAGAACGCTGTTCTTCCCCAGTGCAAGTCGCAAGTGGGGCGGCCATTTTTATACTAATACTGCGACGGTATGTGTGCATCTGCACTTTGCTGCCACCTACAGGCAATTCTGCAAGCTGTTTGTAGCACGCTTACCTACTTACAGGACAACGGCGCGAAATTTCTATTACAACTTTAAGGTTTTTATTTAATTCACCCTCATACATAGCTATTCAAGTTACCGGACAATGCGTGGCGGAGGGTACCCTGTGTCACTAGTGGTCATCACCTTTCCTTTCCAACAGCACATACAGCTAGGGAAAAACAACTGCCTGTATACCTCTATATGAGCCATAATTTCTCGAATTTTATCTTCATGGTCCCTATGCGCGATGTATCTTGGCGGGAGCAGAATCGTTCGGCAGTCTGCTTCAAACATAGGTTCTCTAAATTCTCTCAAAAGTGTTTCTCGAAAAGAATGTTGCCTTCCCTCTAGGGATTCCCATTTGAGTTATTGAAGCATCTCCGTAACACTTACGTGTTGTTCGAACCTACCTGTGTAGCACTTGTTAATGTTGGAAAAATACATCCGTAACATAATTTGTTTAAAGCGGCAATAAGTGAGAGTAGCTGCATAAACTGCGCACTGTACATCTACATCTGCGTAGCTACTCCGCTGTCTCTACCTGTAACAAACCTAGCAGCCCGTCTCTGAATTCCTTCGATGTCTTCCTTCAATCCAGCCTTTTACAGGTCCCAAACACTCGAGCAGTGCCCAAGAAGAGGTCGCACCAGCATCCTACATGCGGTCTTCTTTACAGATGAACCACTCTCTCCTAGAACAACAGTGGTCGTCTCACACTTACCTGGGGTACTCCTGCCGATGCTCTTCTCTGTGATGGACATACTCGTTTCTACTGCTGGAGAAGTCTTCGAGTCACTCTCATATCTCTCAACTTACTGCATACACTCGTACCTTTGTTAACAGCCTGCAATTGGCCACCGTGTCAAATGCTTTTCGGAGTCCTAGAAATATGGAATGTGGCTGTTGCCCCTTCATCCATAGTTCACAGTATATCATGGTAGAAGAGGACAAGCTGAGTTTCGCACGACTGATGCTTTCTAAAACTATGAACTTCTCAGTCTCAAGAAAGTTTAATATATTCAAACTGAGAATATGTTCAAAGATTCTGCAGCAAACCGAAGTTAGGGATACTGGTCTGTAATTCTGCGGGTCCGTTCTCTTACCTTTCTTATATACTGGAGTAAACTGCGCCCTTTTCCAGTCGCTTGGGACTTTGTACTTGGCGAGAGATTCGCGATAAGTACATGCTAGGTAAGGTTCAAATGGTTCAAATTGCTCTAAGCACTGAGGTCATCAGTTCCCTCGAACTTAGAACTACTTAAACCTAACTAACCTAAGGACATCACACACATCCATGCCCGAGGCAGGATTCGAACCTGCAACCGTAGAAGCAGCGCGGTTCCAGACTGAAGCGCCTAGAACCGCTCGGCACAGCGGTCGCCGCTAGGTATGGAGTCCACGACGTAGAGTACTCTAGAAAAATCGAACTGTGTTTCCTTCCGAATCTGGTGACTTATATGCTTTCAACTCTTACAGTTGTTTCTTTACGCCGGGGATGCTTATCACAACGTCGTCCATACGTGAGTCTGTTAGATGGTCAAACGACGGTGTGTTTGTAGCTTTCTCCTGTGTGAACGATTTCTTGAACGCGAAATTTGGCTGTAACGAAATGGTACGGCCACTTTACAAAAACATCATCTCCAAGCAAGTACTCTTATTCAAACCGAGCTGAGGTCTGGAAAATTATTAATAACCATCAACCAACAACAGATTCCAGGTCGTGGTGCTGCAAGGTTGTCAATGCAACCATTCCGATACGTATTAAGATTCATGATATTGACGAGTTGCACCATATTCGCAACAGGATTTCACAGCGATCTAGGAAATTTTTGTTTTGTTATAAATCCAGTCATTTATCACCAAAACTTTATCACCCACTTAATTAATTTGCGTAAGTTGTGACCTTTAGGCCTAAAAAATAGCATAGAAAGGTAATTTGAATCACAACGTCTTCAAATGACATAAAATATGTAACCAGCAATCAGTATTTTCGTACCTGAATCCAGCACATTACATAATTCGTGTCATTTTCGATATACACTCATGTTCATAAATTAAGGATAATGCTGATACATGGTGAAACAACGCTCTGGTGGGAGGTTTGCAGGTTTAAATCACCTCGGGGTATGACCATGCGGTGCATTTGACCTGCACACGGTGGCGCTGGCAGCAGTCCACATATCCACTGGTGTGTTGGTGGATATCAGAGTACGGCGCAGCAAGTAAGTGTGCGGGCGTTTTCAGACGTACTAATGGTGATTGTGTGTTGAAAGTGGCTCAAAGAACACATATTGACGACGTTATGAGGGGTAGAATACCGGGGCGACTGGAGGCTGGTCAAACACAGGAGGTCGTAGGACGGGCCCTTCGTGTGCGACAAAATGTGATATCAAGATTATGGCAACGATTCCAACAGACAGGTAACGTTTCTAGGCGCTACAGTACGTGATGTCCACAGTGTACAGCACCACAAGAAGACCGATATCTCACCATGAGTGCCCGCAGACGACCCCCGAGTACTGCAGGTAGCCTTGCTCGGGACCTTACCGCACCCACTCGAACAGTTGTCTCCAGACACACAGTCTACAGACAACTGAACAGACACGGTTTATTCGCTCGGAAACCTGCAAGGTACATTCCACTGACCCCTGGTCACAGGAGTGCCCGTAAAGACTGGTGTCAAGAACACATTACAAGGTCATTGGAACAGTGGTCCCAAGTTATGTTCACGGACGAGTCCGAGTATAGTCTGAACAGTGATTCTCGCCGGGTTTTCATCTGGCGTGAACCAGGAACCAGATATCAATCCCTTAATGTCCTTGAAAGGGACATTTATGGTCGTGGTTTGATGGTGTAGGGCGGGATTATGATTGGTGCACTTACACCGCTGCATGTCTTTGGCAGAGGAACTGTAACAGGTCAGGTGTATTGGGACGTCATTCTGCGCCAGTGTGTCCACCTTTTCAGGGGTGCAGTGGGTCCCACCTTCCTCGTGGTGGATGATAACGCACGGCCCCACTAAGCTGCTATGGTGGAGGAGTACCTTGAAACAGGTCAGGCGTATGGAGTGTCCTGCCTGTTCTCCAGACCTAAACCCCATCGAGCACGTCTGGGATGCTCTCGGTCGACGTATCGCTGCACGTCTTCAAACCCCTAGGACACCTCAGGAGCTCCGACAGGCACTGGTGCAAGAATGGGAGGCTATGCCCCAGCAGCTGCTGGGCCACATGATCCACAGTATGCCAACCCGTTGTGCGGCCTGTGTACGTGTGCGTGGTGATCGTATCCCATATTGATGTCGGGGTACATGCGCATGAAACAGTGGCGTTTTGCAGCTCTTGTGTTTCGGGACGGTTTTCTCAACTTATCGCCAATACCGTGGACTTACGGATCTGTGTCGTGTGTGTTCCCTTTGTGTCTATGCTATTAGCGCCAGTTTTGTGTAGTGCCATGTTGTGTGGCACCACATTTTGCAATTATCCTTAATTTATGAACATGAGTGTCGATGATACAGTGATATTCCCAATTGTGTTGTTCAGCTGTACTGTTAATTGTCTAACGTAGTTAGTACTGTATTTTTAAAAAAGTTCCCTTGCACATTACAACCTATTAGTTCACCTGAAGCTCAAGCGGCAGGTGTAACAAATACCATGATGATGTCCGAAGTCACGATCGTTTTTACATTTCACTGCATGTAATTGAGCCGGCTGATGTGCTACCGAGTGGCGACTGGATTATGCGTATGCAGACTGTCCATTTAAAAAATCTTAGCTTTGTTTTAATTGGTGAGCTGCACACCTGTTGTTTCAATGATTCGTTTCCACTATAAAAACGTTTTGCGCACTTTTTATACCATAGTATTGTATTTTCATGCTGTGGGCGAGCGGTTCTAGGCGTTTCAGTATGTACACTGTTATATGGAAGTAATTGTATACTTTAAAAGTCCATTAGATTTCTGTGTGCTGCTACGCTCTCAGGTTCGAATCCTGCCTCGGGTATGGATGTGTATGAAGTCCTTAGGTTAGTTAGGTTTAAGTAGTTCTAAGTTCTAGGGGACTGATGACCTCAGATGTTAAGTCCTATAGTGCTTAGAGCCATTTGAACCATTTTTGTATTTTAGTAAAACCACTTTTTCACGGTTTGTTTTAACTTTAGTTCATCAGTAAATGCTCTGAGACACTAGCGCTGGATGACATTTTGTTGGTTTCTATACACATGGTTAAGATCCAGTTTGCAGGATCAAGTTTGGAAGATGGCTTGTGTAGGCGCGACGTGTGCGCCTGGAGGATGGGCTTTTATGGTCTGTTTCATTAACAAACTGCATTTTGTTTCATCAATGCTACGTAATTAAGTATTGTTTTCAATAAAGATTTCCTTACTCCATTTTATTACGTAACATATAAGCACAGTAACCTGCGGTCTGAGACTTATTCGCGCTGAATACTGTGGGAAAGATTTGATATAATTAGTTAAAACGAGTATTTTTTTGAAGTTGCGTGAAGTGACGTGCAGCGCGGCATCCAGCGTGCCAGACTCCACGCGTGCAGTGCGTGAGGGCGGCATGCGTGCCAAGGGCCAGCCTATCTCGGTTTTCCTCTACCCTTCTCGGAAGCGCCCGGAAAAAGAGTGACATTTCGTTTAGCGCTTTGGTGCGGCATTTTGCGGTTGCCATAGACTCTCTTCAGTTCGGCAGAATTGTGGTGTCATCGGTGTTTACCCTTTGTTATTTGTTTGTGGTTCAAAGGACGTTCATAGCTGCAGTTGCTGTTTGCACAGAAAGAGGCAGTCCAGCGACCCATCGTAAAAAGTTTGGAAATTTGTGGTAAGTTCCTATGGGTCATTGGTCACTAGGCTTACACACTACTTAATCTAACTTAAACTAACTTACGCAAAGGACGACACACACACCCATGCCCGAGGGAGGACTCGAACCTCCGGTGGGAGGAGCCGAGCGAACTGTGGCAACTCGCCTAAGACCGCGAGGCTGTCCCGCGCTCCATATCTATCGTCTTTTTTTTTTGGGTCATCAGTCTACTGACGACTGGTTTGATGCGGCCCGCCACGAATTCCTCCCCTGTGCTAACCTCTTCATCTCAGAGTAGCACTTGCAACCTACGTCCTCAATTATTTGCTTGACGTATTCCAATCTGTCTTCCTCTACAGTTTTTGCCCTCTACAGCTCCCTCTAGTACCATGGAAGTCATTCCCTCATGTCTTAGCAGATGTCCTATCATCCTGTCCCTTCTCCTTATCAGTGTTTTCCACATATTCCTTTCCTCTCCGATTCTGCGTAGCACCTCCTCATTCTTTACCTTATCAGCCCACCAAATTTTCAACATTCGTCTATAGCATCACATCTCAAATGCTTCGATTCTCTTTTGTTCCGGTTTTCCCACAGTCCATGTTTCACTACCATACAATGCTGTACTCAAGACGTACATCCTCAGAAATTTCTTCCTCAAATTAAGGCCGGTATTTGCTATTAGTAGACTTCTCTTGGCGAGAAATGCCTTTTTTCCCATAGCGAGCCTGCTTTTGATGTCCTCCTTACTCCGTCCGTCATTGGTTATTTTACTGCCTAGGTAGCAGAATTCCTTAACTTCATTGACTTCGTGACCATCAATCCTGATGTTAAGTTTCTCGCTGTTCTCATTTCTACTACTTCTCATTACCTTCGTCTTTCTCCGATTTACTCTCATTAGACTGTTCATTCCGTTCAACAGATCATTTAATTCTTCTTCACTTTCACTCAGGATAGCAATGTCATCAGCGAATCGTATCATTGATATCCTTTCACCTCGTATTTTAATTCCACTCCTGAACCTTTCTTTTATTTCCATCATTGCTTCCTCGATGTACAGATTGAAGAGTAGGGGCGAAAGGCTACAGCCTTGTCTTACACCCTTCTTAATACGAGCACTTCGTTCTTGATCGTCCACTCTTATTATTCCCTCTTGGTTGTTGTACATATTGTATATGACCCGTCTCTCCCTATAGCTTATCCCTACTTTTTTCAGTATCTCGAACAGCTTGCACCATTTTATAGTCGAACGCTTTTTCCGGATCGACAAATCCTATGAACGTGTCTTGATTTTTCTTTAGCCTTGCTTTCATTATTAGCCGTAATGTCAGAATTGCCTCTCTCGTGCCTTTACTTTTCCTAAAGCCAAACTGATCGTCACCTAGCGCATTCTCAATTTTCTTTTCCATTCTTCTGTATATTATTCTTGTAAGCAGCTTCGACGCTGAGCTGTTATGCTGATTGTGCGATAATTCTCGCACTTGTCAGCTCTTGCCGTTCTTCGGAATTGTGTGGATGATGCTTTTCCAAAAGTCAGATGGTATGTCGCCAGACTCATATATTCTACACACCAACGTGAATAGTCGTTTTGTTGCCACTTCCCCTAATGATTTTAGAAATTCTGATGGAATGTTATCTATCCCTTCTGTCTTATTTGACAGTAAGTCCTCAAAAGCTCTTTTAAATTCCGATTCTAATACTGGATCCCCTATCTCTTCTAAATCGACTCCTGTTTCTTCTTCTATCACATCAGACAAATCTTCGCCCTCATAGAGGCTTTCAATGTATTCTTTCCACCTATCTGCTCTCTCCTCTGCATTTCACAAGACTTTAAAAAAGAATGGTAATGACAGAAGAGAAAGGTGAGGATTCTCAGTATACATTATTCAGTCACATAAGCGACAGGTGCTGCAATTATACTATGAATCGACATTACAGTATCATGCAGAAATAATTTAAAGATTTTGTTGACAATGGCAGAACGAAAAATTACAACGGCCGACAAATGGGCTTTGTACATCAAAAAGCACTCTTTGCAAAGTTTTCAGACGTGTAGCATGTGAAGATACTAGAGCTACGAATTTCGTAAGTCGCATGCATTATTTCATTGTCAGTTGCAACAGTTTTTGATGTAGTTGAACGAAGAGTATGGAGAATTTATAAATTATTCCAAAGTACGTTGGTTAAGTCAAGCGGCATGCATGGAGCGATTTTTCGATTGAAAACTCGCTATTGTTGAATTTATGAATGAGATGGAGCGCATGATCTAAAATTAGAATATACGGAATTGATTGCAGATATCGCATTTTAAGTGGACTTTGACTGCACGGCGCCCACGGTAAGGAACTGCAAGATGACAAACAACTTCTTTCTAATTTGATGGGGGTGCATTTAAAAAGGAAAACGGACACATTCTGACACAGTCCAGTTCCCTAAGCTGACTGGAGTTAAAGAAAAAGCGAGGTTTGAGGAATTCATTGCGGCCTTGAAAGAGCCGGCCGCTGTAGCCGAGCGGTTCTAGGCGCTACAATCAGGAACGCTTCAATCCGGAACGCTTCAATCCGGAACCGCGCTGCTGCTTCGGTCGCAGGTCCAAATCCTGCCTCGGGCATGGATGTGTGTTATGTATTTAAGTTAGTTAGGTTTAGGTAGTTCTAAGTCTAGTCCCATAGTTCTTGGAGCCTAAAAAGAAGTACAAGGATAGTTTCCTAAGCGTTTTGAAGACACTACCAATCTTTCATATGTTTTCAAGCTGTTTTCGAGACCACTTGTCGATTCAGATGAAAGATCCCCTGTGCATATGAAGATGTAACTGATTGACGTATAAGGTTATTCCCTTTTTAATGACACGTCCTTTTACGTCAAAACAGCCTAGGACGTGTACAATGCTATTCTTAGGCAGAGTTTCTACGTCTTCATAATGAAATT
Organism: Schistocerca gregaria; assembly: GCF_023897955.1. Taxonomy (NCBI): domain Eukaryota; kingdom Metazoa; phylum Arthropoda; class Insecta; order Orthoptera; family Acrididae; genus Schistocerca; species Schistocerca gregaria. The sequence goes on from NC_064928.1 coordinate 236,835,065, forward strand.
ACGAAAGTACTACAATACTACGACGAACATATGAGAGTAAAAGATGCATTTCACGATTATGAAACTAAATAAGTCACGATTACGTAACAACCTGAGAGTGAAAACCTGTGAAATTGTATGCATCTACGATATGCCGGAGTTTGTATCAAATAAAAATTATTTTATGTCTTCAGCACATCGAAATTAATTAAATAATAATGAACATTTGTTTTGTCTTTGATCAATGCTGTTGAGTAATATAAAATACACTACTGGCGATTGAAATTGCTACACGAAGAAGGAATGCAGATCATAAACGGGAATTCATTGGACAAATATATTATACTAGCACTGACATGTGATTACATTTTTACGCATGGGTGCATAGATCCTGAGAAAACAGTACCCAGAAAAACCACCTCTGGCCGTAATAACGGCCTTGATACGCTTGGCATTGACCAGCCATTTTCTGTATCCAGAAACGCCCGTACAAGACCTGCAACATCCGGTCGTGCATTATCCTGCTGAAATCTAGAGTTTCGCAGGGATCGAATGAAGGGTAGAGCCACGGGTCGTAACACATCTGAAATGTAGCGTCCACTGTTTAAAGTGCCGTCAATGCGAACAAGAGGTGACCGAGACGTAACCAATGGCATCCCATACCATCACGCCGGGTGATACGCCAGTATGGCGACGACGAATATTCGCTTCCAAAGTGCGTTCACCGCGATGTCGCCAAACACGGATGCGACCATCATGATGCTGTAAACAGCACCTGGATTCACCCGAAAAAATGACGTTTTGTCATTCGTGCACCCAGGTTCGTCGTCGAGTACATCATCGCAGGCTCTCCTGTCTGTGATGCAGCGTCAAGGCTAAACGCAGCCATGGTCTCCGAGTTGATAGTCCATGCTGCTGTAAACTTCGTCGTCGTCGTCGAACTGTTCTTGCAAACGTCCCCCATCTGTTGACCCAGGGATCGAGGCATGGCTGCACGATCCCTTACAGCCATGGAAATACGATGTCTGTCGTCTCAACTGCTAGTGATACGAGGCCGTTGGGATCCAGCACGGCGTTCCGTATTACCCTCCTGAACCCACCGATTCCATATTCTGTTTCGTTGGATCTCGAGCAACGCGAGTAGCAATGTCGCGATACGATAAGCCGCAATCGCGATAGGCTAGAAGCCGTCCTTTATCAAACTCGGAAACGTGATGGTACGCATTTCTCCTCCTCAACGAAGCATCACAACAACGTTTCACCAGGCAACGCCGGTCAACTGCTGTTTGTGTCTGAGAAATCGGTTGGAAACTTTCCTCTTGTCAGCACGTTGTAAGTGTCGCCACAGACGCCAACCTTGTGTGAATGCTCTGAAAAGCTAATCATCTGCATATCACAGCATCTTATTCATGTCGGTTAAATTTCGCATCTGTAGCACGTCATCTTCGAAGTGTAGCAATTTTTATGGCCAGTAGTGTATTTAATTTCTGGATCATCGACACCTATAAGTGTTTTGCATAAATATACTGCATTCTCAAAAGTGCTTCTGTTGTCGTACTCACCATTTAAAGTTGTTAAGATAGTTCCTGCGGATTTTATTTAAATGCAATCTTTCATTTATGAAAGTCTTTGTTACGTTCTAAGTTCGCAATTGCCGAGTGACAGGAAGCTTCGACTATTGGATTCATGTGTGTAGTCATATTGTATACTGTAGACTCAGCAATATTTGGCTTGTAATGCGGAAACTACATTCCCCGACCCTAGACAACGAAACCAGCCAAAACTTTACATATAGCAACTTTGAGTCAGAGGGTGCATAGTTATTTGAAAGCCCACAACCTCTGTACCCCATTCTTCCTAACTCTCTGAGTACAGTGAGTGTGCTAGCTGGACCGCTGGCAACACTTTGATACTAACGAGGGATTCGTTCTTCTGATTTCATACGACTTTTTACAACCACCCTCTGCATAGCTCGACTGTTCCTGTCAAGAGGTCTACCTCATCTTGATTTAGGTGTGGTTGTTCCTTCGCGTTGTCACTACATAATCACATCACCAACGCCAAATCTGATTCCACTGGAACCGTTCTGCACAACTTCTTGAAACATCACCTACAGTCTGGCAGTTTTAGAAGGGCTGAAATGTCTGATGGATCTGTTGCTCAGGTGACATCCAATGAGATCTTCTGAATGACCCACTCTGCTGTTTCTGCTTCTCTGCTGACAACACAGTTTTTTTTCCTTTATTGTGATTTCATTCCCCTGCCCCATCTGGACCGGGGAGGGCTGTCAGCGGCACAATCCGCCGCTCTTCAGCCAAGTGACATGGCAACTAAAACAAGAATAAAATGTTACATATAAGGCGATAAAAAAGGGAGACATAAAACAGAGTAATGGGAGATAATGGAGGTAAAAACTCACTGACATGGAGACGTTCATGGGGGGACGATTAAAAAAGTCGACATAAAGTTGAAAAACATAGTTGGCGATTCATATAATACAAAAAAGACACTGAAGGCACCTGCACAGATTAAAAGTTGGCCACAGTATTAAAAATACTTCAGGACAACACACTCTAAACCCACTTGGAGCACACACGATGAAGAAGGCCCGAGAGGATGGAAAAGGAGGGGAGAGCAAGGTGCAGCAGGGGATGGGGTGTGATGAAAAGAGTAGGGGGCATCAGCGGGTGCACAAAGAGGCAGAAGACAGGTGGGGCAGGAGAGGAAGAGGGAAGACAAGGCAGGAGGGAGTGCAGAGACACTGAAGGGAAGCACAAGAGAGGGAGGGGGAAGAGGAGAGGAAAGCTGCTCAGGAGAAGGGAGGGGGAGGAGATGGAGCCCTGAGGAGGAGGCAGGAGGAAGATGGGGTTAGAGTTGGTAGGAAGGGTAGATGTCAGGGCGAAGCTCATCATTGAGGAAGGGTAGATGGTGGAAGTTGCATTGGGAAAGGAGGCGGAGGGTGTGGAGATGGAGAGAGGGTGGGACACAGCGGTAAAGGCGCGGCAATGGGCTCGGGGTGGAGAGGAAGGGAGACACCAGGAGGTGAGGGGGATCAAGGCGACGGACAATATATATAGTGTGCGAAAAGAAGGAGGTGGGGGAAGGGGATGAGGTCGTAAAGGATGCGCGTGGGGGATGGAAGGCGGATGCGGAAGGCGAGGCGGAGTGCATGGCGTTCCAGGATTTGGAGGGGACAACACAGTGCTCCCCATCTCATTTTATACTGGCGTGTCCTACTCTCGTGACATCTAGTGATAAGTTTCGGATTGTGTAGGGATGTTCGATAGTTTGGATCAGATAGTGTATATCACACAGAAAATGACGTGACGCTGTGTGAAAATAAAATTTAATTTACTTCTTCAATACATTCCATCTCGTTGTAATTCGCTTTAGATTTGTTCTGTAGACTAAAATCAACAGAGAAATTTTTTAATGAGTGAGCAATGCGCGTGCGATTAGACCACTCAGGGCTAGAGGATATCGCTATGCATATGTTTCAAAATTCCGTGCATAAAAACGAGATTTTCCGGTGCTCATACCTCCGGTTCTATTGGCGATAAAAAGGTAGGGGGTTCTGGTTATCCGTTTGGTTAGGGACCATTTGTGCAGTATGCCCAACAGAAGGATCGCCTTGGTGTCTCTATCCTAAAGTACAGAGTCAAGGTATGAATATTATACACCTCCTCCTGCTGGAGTAAATCGGTTGGTTCTTGCATCTGATGTACTCTACAGTGGGCTTGATGGGACTTACAGACCATGGGCAGTTTCTCGTAAAAACCCAAAAAAGGGTTTGTAACAATATTTTCGCCGTTACCACCCGACAAAACCCAGCCTAGGATTCCAAGACAGCTAAGCACAGCAAATGGCTGAAATACTCACTGTATATTTGGAAAAAAACCGATCTCGAACAATCTTGAACATTTTATTCATACCTTTATCCACTTTCAAAATAAAGATGCACAAATTTAGCGTACTCCTACAAGTAAAATCCGGTATGAAGTGAAACGTAAATAATAAATAACCGCAGCAAACTGTTCATATTTTAACGATATGTTCTCTAGGCGTTTACATACACGACCCATCTCCCTGTTTTCAAAAATCTTCATTCATTATCGAGAAGCACCCCAGAAACTTGTTTTCTTAACTAGCACATAGATAATGTTGTGGGTAGAGCAAACCAAAGACTGCGATTCATTGGCAGAACACTTAGAAGGTGCAATAGGTCTATTAAAGAGACTGCTTACACCACGCTTGTCCAAGATATTATGGAGTATTGCTGTGCGGTGTGGGATCCGCATCAGATGGCACTGACGGATGACATCGAAAAAGTACAAAGAAGGGCAGCTGGTTTCGTATTATCGCGAAGCAGGGGAGATAGTGCCACAGACATGATACGTGGAGTGGCAATCATTAAAACAAAGGCGCTTTTCGTTGCGACGGGATCTTCTCATGAAATTTCAATCAACAGCCATCTCCTCCGATTGCGAAAACATCCGCTACCTGCGGATTATGGTTCGGAGGTACTTTGACAGCAACGCCACCATGTTGAATAATGCTTTTCCTGCAGCCACAAGACTGCGTGTTGCGACTCTAACTGTTCGCAATAGGCTGCACGATGCCCAACTTCACTCCCGACGTCCTTGGCGAGGTTCATCTTTGCAACCACGACGCCATGCTGCGCGGTATAGATGGGCCCAACAACATGCTGAATGGACTGCTCAGGATTGGCATCACGTTCTCTTCACCGATGAGTGTCGCATATGCCTTCAACCAGGCAATCATGGGAGTCGTGTTTGGAGGCAACCCGGTCAGGCTGAACGCCTTAGACACACTGTCCAGCGAGTTCAGCAAGGTGGAGGTTCCCTGTTGTTTTGGCGTGGCATTATGTGGGACCGACATACGCGGCTGGTGGTCATGGAAGGAGCCGTAACGGCTCTACGATACGTGAATGCCATCCTCCAACCGATAGTGCAACCATATCGGCAGCGAATTGACGAGACATTCGTCTTCATGGACAACAATTCGCGCCCCTATCGTGCACATCTTGCGAATGACTTCCTTCAGGATAACGACATCGCTCGACTAGAGTGGCCAGCATGTTTTCCAGACATGAACCCTACCGAACATGCCTCGGATAGTTTGAAAAGGGATGTTTATAGACGACGTGACCCCCCACCCCCTCCAACAACTCTGAGGGATTCACGCCGAATCGCCGTGGAGTTGTGGGACCCTCTGAACCAACAGTGCCTTGATGAACTTGTGGATAGTATGCTACGATGAATACAAGCATGCATCAATGCAAGAGGATGTGCTACTGGGTATTAGAGGTGTATACTGCAATCTGGACCACCACCTCTGAAGGTCTCGCTGTATGGTGGTACAAAATGCAATGTGTGGTTTTCATGAGCAATAAAAACGGTGGAAATGATGCTTATGTTGAGCTCTATTCCAGTTTCGGGAACTCTCGGAACCGAGGTGATGCAAGACTATTTTTGATGTGTGTATTATTAACAGCAACGGTCCTGTCACACTTCCCTGTGGTACTCCAGATATTACCCTTACATCTGTCGATTTAGTTCCGTCACGTATACGTGCAAGTCACGCACAATAAAGCAGACTCGTTGGTAAGAACATCTACACACCTGGACATAAACAGCCGACGAGCTCGTCGCAGACGCAAGACAACAATGGATGAAGTGTATCAAGAAGGATATGAAATTCATCAATGCTACCTATTAAGATGCTCTTGATAGAGCCATATGGAGGGAGATGTGTCAACAAGAGGATCCTGCTAGCGCGGGATCTACGCTAAGAAGAAGACGGAGGCAGAGAGGGACGGTGACAGTGAGAAGAGACTGAAGTAGGAAGGAAGGAATGAGAGGAAGAGGGAGACAGTGAGAGGAGAGCGTAGTAGTGGGACAGAACGAAGCGGACTTTGGCTGTCACACAGGAGACAATGGCAGAGAGACACAAACAGATAATGACAATGAGTTGGGCTGAGTGAGTGAGTCAGAAGCGTGTCGACGGGTATGAACGACTTCTAACAATGGACAGGTAGGGGAGCCTGAGTGAGTGTGAGGTGAGCTGCACGTTAAACAAAATGCGAATATGTTCGCATGCAGCATTTTTTGGAAAAATTTTAAAAGTGTTGGGGAAGGTAGAGTGAAGCAGCTGGCACTCCACTTTTCAGTCAGAGTCTTTTAAATAAACAGGTGCATATTCGCACTAACTAAGGCAAAGCCGTGTGCATGAAAAATATCCAGCTGGGGGGCTAAAGTGGTTGCCCTCCACTTCTGATTCTACTCTTTCCCACACTGTACTTAGCACACGATGGCCAGGATGTCGCAACGAAAGCTACGATCAGACAGACCGAATGTGAAGAACTTGTGGGACGAGTGGAAAACGGCCAACGAAATAAAAGAAAAATAAACATTTGCGCTGAGTGTGAACCGTGACTGCTTGTGAGGACTGTGAGGCTGTGGAAGGACGGCGCACGCCGCCCTGGACGACCACCACCTAAAGAGAAGGCCGCGGCGCGCTCTTGTGACGCCACGCAGAGCGGGCCAGGGTTGGCTCGGCGCTGCGCTTAAAGAATCGAGACGCACGACCTGCAAATCTTTGTCAGACGGTTTCACAGAACCTATTCCGTAAAAAACAATTAATTTCTGAAATACTTTTAGCTTTATATGGCAGCTTCATGACGAAGTGCCAATCATTTCGATAATGGTCATAACTATTGTGGTATTTTAGAGATGAGTATCAAATTTGAGAACGTTGCCATAAAAAATAGGGGTCGCTATGAATTTGTGTTTGATGCATATTATACATTCTATTGCTGAGTATGAAATACAGATGAGGTTTTGAAATTTTCGTAAAACTTTGGATCAATATCTGCTTCCAATCTCGAAAAAATTGAGCATCTGCAGCAACTTCACTTCCGATCGCAACGCGCGGGAATGAAATATTCATAACGCCTGTCATATCTCGTAAACCGCTGGAGATAACGAAACGAGATATTGGCAAATGATACCACGCAAAGAGGAGAGTACTTTGCCGAATGGTTAAAATACGTAACTTTATCAATCGCGATATAGCAGAAGCTATAGTTTATAATTCTTTTTTACCGGTAATGCAATTGCTTAAGACTTATCAATAGCCAGTGTAAATGTACGAGTGCGGGATGTAAATAATATTGCGATATACATGATAAAACAAGGTACATTTGTGAAAAATGCACTGTGATAAGTACATTCTTTCTGGAGCAGACGACTATTATTTACACTCATTTGAAAAAGTCTGCACTAATATAGTGTATAATATTAAATTCCTCTGCCTTCAGTATCCTAAATAAATATTGTGTAACTGTTTATAGAGCTCCCTCAGGAAAGCAAAATACATTCCCCAAGCAAACAATCACTTTTAACTCACCTGTTCTCAGAAACAAAAACAATTATGCATTGTTATTGTAATGTAAATTTTCTTTCCTGTAAAAATATGGCAGATTTTGAGCATAAGTCAACAGTGAAAATCTACAAACATTCAGCAGACATTTGCAGCATTTGGAATGAGACAATGTGTCAAGTTAAAAACGTCAATAATAAATTTAACATATTTCTAGATTAATTTGTTCCATTGTTTGACACATCGAAAAATAACACAGATATGCTTCATACAGAGAGATCGCTTTTTAAACATGTAAACAGCAGTTTCAACATTCGTTAGCACTCATGCTGACTTAGGTGAGAGTGATAAACAACACCCACTCACAAATAGAGATTAAAACGTATCGGTAATGCATAACAAAATACGAACTGCAGAGAAATTTAAACACGAATAAAAAGTAACACGAGCCACAAATTTATATTTCGTTTTCAAAATCGAAATAAAGCCACTTGATAACGAGTACTAGGCCTATTTACTACGAACTTTTGCTCACAATTTTAGTCAAACGTATCCAAAATGCAAGATATTCCACAGGAAAAAAAATAATTGTACTAGGTATATAGTTCTTACACACCTTCGTGTGCTCAGTGGCTTGGAAATTGTCCCGATGAATCGCTGAAAGCCATTTCCAACGCAGATTCGCATCTTTCGGAAAGGAAAACAACATTACTTTTGGTCCAGTTCCGTAATTCCCACGACACCTTGGCACATAACATTTGTAAACCATGTTCACAGTAGCTTCACTACACGTAAACACTGTAATCGCTAGTTTTAAGCACGAATATAGCACTAGATCCAACAAGTGTGTAGATAAACAAACGCTTCGAAACACAACATGGTGGCCCGCTTGGAGTGACGTCACGACCTTCTATGAACTTCGCGCCGCGGCCTTGTCTCTCGGTGGTGGTGCCTGGACACGCTGCTCGGACGGTGGTGACGTCACTTCTTTACGGCGTGCTGTAAGTACGGCTCCTGCCGACAGCTTGATAAGGGGCGGGGCGCTACGCAGGCGTCGAAAGCGCTGAACCCGCAGCGCAGCCAGACGCACAGGCTTCTCCTCATAACACCGTTAGTGGTAGATAGCAGAATGAACACTGAAATACTACATCGGTAGGTGGGAACTTTTGTTATTGTGTCAGTTGAGGCGTTGCAGGTAACACTTAGAATCTGCATCTACGAGGGTGAGTCAAATGAAAACCCTAAATATTTTTTTAAAGATTATTTATCGTGCAGAAATGGTACAAAGCTGTACCACTTTTCAACTTAATGTCCCCCACGCTCAATGCAAGTCCTCCAGCTGTTACAAAGTTCATAAATACCTTTGGAAAAAAATTCTTTTGGTAGTCAGCGCAACCACTCATGCACCGCGTGGCGCACCTCTTCATCAGAACGGAACTTCATTCCTCCCATTGCGTCTTTGAGTGGTCCAAACATACGGAAATCACTTGGGGCAAAGTCTGGTGAGTATGGTGGATGAGGAAAACACTTAAAATGCAGGTCTGTGACTGTTGCAACTGTTGTACAGGCAGTGTGGGGCCTTGCATTGTCATGTTGCAAAAGGACACCTGCTGACAGCAATCCACGTCGCTTTGATTTGATTGCAAAAAAATGGTTCAAATGGCTCTGAGCACAATGGGACTTAACATCTGTGGTCATCAGTCCTCTAGAACTTAGAACTACTTAAACCTAACTAACCTAAGAACGTCACACACATCCATGCCCGAGGCAGGATGCGAACCTGCGACCGTAGCGGCCACGCGGTTCCAGGCTGAAGCGTCTAGAACCGCACGGCCACACCGGCCGGCATTTGATTGCAGGCCCCAGATGATTATTTAGGAGATCTGTGTACGATGCACTGGTGAGAGTGGTCCCTCTAGGCATGTAATGCTCCAAAATGACGCCTTTTGCGTCCCAAAAGAGAGTCAACATAACCTTCCCTGCTGATGGTTCTGTTCGGAACTTCTTTGGGTTTGGTGATGAGCCATTCCTTGCTCTCTCTCTTCGTTTCCAGTTAGTGGAAGTGAACCCAGGTTCCGTTCCCAGTAACGATTTTTGCAAAGGAGCCATCACCTTCTCGTTCAAAGCGCCGAAGAAGTTCTTCACAACCATCGTTCTCTCATTTCACGAGTCAGCTGCCGTGACACCCATCTTGCAGACACTTTGTGAAACTGGAGCACATCATGCACAATGTGGTGTGCTGACGCATGACTAATCAGTAAACATGCTGCATAGTCATTCAGTGTCACTCGGCGGTTGTCCTTCACTATGACTTCGACTGCTGCAATGTTCTGTGGAGTCACAACTCGTTGTGCCTGACCTGGACGAGGAGCATCGTCCACTGAAGTCACACCATTTGCGAACTTCCTACTCCATTCGTAGACTATGCATCACCGTACTTAACTTTCATTTGTCGATGAATTACAATAGGTTTCAGACATTCACTACGCAAAAACCGAATAACAGAACGCTTTTCTTTCCTCGTGCAAGTCGCAAGTGGGGCGGCCATCTTTATAGTGATACTGCGACGGTATGTTTGCATCTGCACTATGCTGCCACCAACAGACCATTCTGCACGCTGTTTGTAGTACGCTTACTGACTTACAGGAAAACGGCTCGAAATTTCAATTTTGTTATTACAAATTTAAGGTTTTCCTTTGACTCACCCTCGTACATGCGAAGACCATTCAGTAAGTAACGCAACACATTTTTTTCTCAGATAATTCTCGTTGAGAAAATGCAAAATTTGTTGTGGGACATCAGTCCCTAAAGTTTCATGCAGTTTCCATGGGTGGCGGCGCTATAAGTGCCCTTCAAAATGGCGTCTGTAACGGAGCTGTGTACCAAGCAGAGAGCTGTCATTGGTTGCTTTTGCAGGAAACCCAGAGCATCACATATATTCACAGGGGCCCCCAGACTCTCTACGTAGACCAGGCTGTGAACAAAAGGACAGTCAGTCGGTGGGAGAGGCGTCTGTCTTTATCGCAACAAGGTCGCGACAACTTGTCCGATATCCCGCGTGTCGGCTGGCCGCATACAGCTGTGTGACTCCTGCAGTGTAGGAACGTCGGGACACTCTCATTCGCAGATGATCAGCGGATGACAATCAAACACCTTGCTCCTCAACTAGAGTTCTCTGTTGGTAGTTTTGACACGCTCGTTCATCAGCTGAGGTACTCAAACATGTGTGCCCACTGAGTTCCTCGCTGCCTAACAGAACGTCCGCCTTTTGGCCCAATTAAGAATACACACAACGAGAAGCAGTATGTGGATGATGGGGGAAGTTACTGATGCAGAAAAACGTTGACTCCGACATCGAACTGCCGCGCCGGATTCGCCGAGCGGTCTAAGGCGCTGGAGTCATGGACTGTGCCGCTGGTCCCGGCGGAGGTTCGAGTCCTCCCTCGGGCATGGGTGTGTGTGTTTATCCTTAGGATAATTTAAGTTAATTAGTATGTAAACTTAGGGACTGATGACCTTAACAGTTAAGTCCCATAAGATTTCACACACATTTTTTTGCGACGTCGACCAATAGATCGGTACCATGCGGACATACAGGCCCTCACAGTAAGCTGCTGTAAGGCAGTGTTCTGAGCGGAGATTATGTTCAAAAATGGAGTTCTGTAGCGAAAAGAATGCGCAATAATATGGTGTATTGGAATCCTGAATAAAACCAACCAGCTTTCAGAAAAAAAGTGTTGTCTTACTTGTTGAATGCCCCTCGTACTGGTTGAAGAAAGAAGAACGCCATCTATATCTATATACATACTCCTCAGGCCACCGTATGGGGAGTAACAGAGAGTATCTTCTACCACCAGTAGTCACTTTGCTCTCCTGTTCCGCAAGTAGAGCGAGAGAAAAACGACTGTCTGAAAGCCACCGTATATGCCTAAATCTTGCGCATCTTCCCCTCTTGCTCTGTACGGCAAATTGGAAAAGGTTGAGAGACAGAGTGAGATATTTACGTGCTTATGATAAACCGCTTCCCTCGGAAATGCCCATTCTTCGTACCTCCTCTGCGTCAACACAGATGACGCGTCACTGATATCCTTTGTGCCAAGACTGCAGTACGCGCGATGTGCCTATTTGCTTCCACCGCCCTGAGTGGAATGCGTTCAGATCAAATGGTTCAAATGGCTAGAAGCACTATGGGACTTAACATCTGAGTGTATCAGTCCTCTAGACTTGGAACTACTTAAGCCTAACTAACCTAAGGACATCACACACATCCATTCCCGAGGCAGGACTCGAACCTGCGACCACAGCAGCAGTGCGGTTCCAGACTGAGGCGCCTGGAAGCGCTCCGCCACAGTGGCCGTCGTGGAATGCGTAATTTCTAATAGATGTTCACCAACTTGCAGTCTTCTACGGTTGTTGTCCGCCACGCAGAAAACAGCACGTATCTCATAAATCCTTTATCGTGACCTTCTAATAAACCCTTACCGACGAAAAACTATCATAGAAATTATTAAATTTCAAATGCAATTTACTTTTTATTAGCAGAACTCGAGAATCTACACAATACATTCCACTTTAGAATGACAAATAATTTCCATTCTTCAACGAAATACACTCCTGGAAATTGAAATAAGAACACCGTGAGTTCATTGTCCCAGGAAGGGGAAACTTTATTAACACATTCCTGGGGTCAGATACATCACATGATCACACTGACAGAACCACAGGCACATAGACACAGGCAACAGAGCATGCACAATGTCGGCACTAGTACAGTGTATATCCACCTTTCGCAGCAATGCAGGCTGCTATTCTCCCATGGAGACGATCGTAGGGATGCTGGATGTAGTCCTGTCTAACAGCTTGCCATGCCATTTCCACCTGGCGCCTCAGTTGGACCAGCGTTCGTGCTGGACGTGCAGACCGCGTGAGACGACGCTTCATCCAGTCCCAAACATGCTCAATGGGGGACAGATCCGGGGATCTTGCTGGCCAGGGTAGTTGACTTACACCTTCTAGAGCACGTTGGGTGGCACGGGATACATGCGGACGTGCATTGTCCTGTTGGAACAGCAAGTTCCCTTACCGGTCTAGGAATGGTAGAACGATGGGTTCGATGACGGTTTGGATGTACCGTGCACTATTCAGTGTCCCCTCGACGATCACCAGAGGTGTACGGCCAGTGTAGGAGATCGCTCCCCACACCATGATGCCGGGTGTTGGCCCTGTGTGCCTCGGTCGTATGCAGTCCTGATTGTGGCGCTCACCTGCACGGCGCCAAACACGCATACAACCATCATTGGCCGGTCCCAGGTCGACGGGCACGTGCACCTTCCGCCGACCACTGGCTACAACATCGATGTACTGTGGAGATCTCACGCCCCACGTGTTGAGCAATTCGGCGGTACGTCCACCCGGCCTCCCGCATGCCCACTATACGCCCTCGCTCAAAGTCCGTCAACTGCACATACGGTTCACGTCCACGCTGTCGCGGCATGCTACCAGTGTTCAAGACTGCGATGGAGCTCCGTATGCCACGGCAAACTGGCTGACACTGACGGCGGCGGTGCACAAATGCTGCGCAGCTAGCGCCATTCGACGGCCAACACCGCGGTTCCAGGTGTGTCCGCTGTGCCGTGCGTGTGATCATTGCTTGTACAGCCCTCTCGCAGTGTCCGGAGCAAGTATGGTGGGTCTGACACACCGGTGTCAATGTGTTCTTTTTTCCATTCTTCAACGAAATAATTAATTGCGTATTTCCGTAATCACTATCACATTGTCCTGAACTAGAGGTCTAAATAATCAGAAATTGCTAATAAAGTCTTAACTGACACCGACCGCGTCAGACAACAAGGCTGTCCTCCGAGACTGCCGAACCAGCTTTGATCTTACAGCCGAACCACTTCCCCCGCCATCCAAGTTACAAGCAATCCGAAGGTCACCGAAGTGCTTCGCCTGGCTTTTCATTTGATGCAATGATAGCAGGCTACTGAGAGATGCTTTAATCTGAAATGTAGGTAAATACGCTATTTAGTTTGTCTAATATTAATAACAGAAGATTATCATTTTGGTGCGCAACTTCCCAACGCAGCAGCCAATCTTGAGGAAGCACCACAGTTTAAGCGAGCTTTCTCACGATACCCGTACCGAACAAACCATCTGTCATCGGTACCTCACGCCACATTACGTCATCTTGTCACTGCTGCCTTCTGAACCGCTCTAAGAAGAGCTTCTTGTGCCTGAATATGAAGGCTGCAAAGCCAGAAATAGTATATGCTCCTTACGAAATGTAGTTGGCGGCACTAGAATCTTTCTGCAGTAGGCCTCAAATGCATGGTTTGAAATGCATGGGATGTTGTCACAGACAACAATCAGCTTTGGAAATAAGCAAATTCTTAATCAAATTTTTGTAAATTTTCCAGTTAAAATCTCTCAAGAGCCATACCATTCCACCATCCTTGTGATTTGTTACTATGTTTCAAATCATGAATCTGTTTATATTTTTTCATTCTCAAGTGAATAATTATTTATTAACTTATGTGGCTTGGAATACGTGAAGTATAGCGGAGAGTACAGGCCTACTAGCTAAGGTTCCCTGTGGTACACTGGTTCCAGAGAAGCCCTTTACTTTGTCTACAAGAAGAAAGAAGAAGCCCACTGCAGACGAATATCTGTTTATATGGGCCAAAGTAGGCAACAACAATTGTAAAATAAAGATTGCTGGTGACCGTATGACAAGAAAAATTCCTTATCTCCTTTCCTAATTCCTTATCTTTCAAAAAAAATATAATACATTCACTTATGTATACTTTTAGCTCATGGTTACGCGCAGGCGTAGTGTGACCTTGAGGCCGCTTTTGTGTTTTGTCACATGACGAGGCACTTGGCTACCTTAAGAGAGCGGACGTAGCCTCAGGCGCGGCTTGGGCGGTGCGTCGCCTCTTATGTTAACGTACCGCTGCAGTGCCTTCACGGCGTGATTATCGTCGCAGTGTTACTGTGTACAAGTCTTTGAAAGCAATAGACGTTGACGTTGCTGGCCAATTAAATAAGCAGCATCTTAATGGTGGTCCAAATTGTTGTGGTTGGCAGGAGAGCCAACCCGTATAACTAAAGGAGGCCGAAATGCACGCGTTTTAGCTCACGCAGGCTGAAGTGAGCTCTGGAACATGGAAAGGGAATTAGACTTGAGAAAAACGGACGTAGCTGGTGGAATACTTAACTTTAATCCATTAATGACGAACGTCGCTCTTGACGGTACATGATTTACAATATCAATAGAAACTGATCATGGCACCTTGCTAGGTCGTAGCAAATAACGTAGCTGAAGGCTATGCTAACTATCGTCTCGGCAAATGAGCGCGTAATTTGTCAGTGAACCATCGCTAGCAAAGTCGGCTCTACAACTGGGGCGAGTGCTAGGAAGTCTCTCTAGACCTGCCGTGTGGCGGCGTTCGGTCTGCAATCACTGATAGTGGCGACACGCGGGTCCGATGTATACTACCAGACCGCGGCCGATTTAAAGGCTACCACCTAGCAAGTGTGGTGTCTGGCGGTGACACCACACAAATGTCTTTCGTGGACTAAGAATGCATTTCACGTGTGATCAGCTGTTTTCGGAGGCAGTACATGGTTGACCTTGGCTGTTGTATGGGATAATCATGCAGATTATGGTGGCCTTGAAGCTTTCCCTGATGCAAACAAACATTTTGGCTATGGCGAAATATATCTACTCCCTTGTACTTCATAAAACAACTGGCAGAAACCACTTCGTTCATAAATACTACGTAATGATCGACTTACACGTCGCCTTTTGTCTTTCCTCCCTCACTCTTCATAAATGACTGGCCGACTTCATGCCGTCCAATAACCACACTTCTCCTTTCCTTCACTATGTATATAACTGGCCGACTTTTCTGTCGCCTCACCTATAACTGTCCATTTAATAGATACTTCTTTGGTAGGAATATTCTCAGCCTATCAGTGTATCATATTTAATTACAGCGGAAACCACTTCGCCGTTTCACTTTATACTAAAGAGTAACGATATGCCTATTTTGAAACAATTTGTGCACCATCTCAAAACAAAATTTAGTTATTTCACTTATTTTTGTCACCAGAATTGCATCTACTGCACGCGATCACATTCACTTACGTGGTTTAGCGTCGCCCACTTCTTCTGCAGCATTCAATTATTTTTATGCGTTATTTCATGTGCCATATATATAATATCCCTCATCTTACTTTCCCATTCTTAAAATATTTTTCCATGTAAGCTGTGAATACATACTTCATAATACGTTTTTTGTTATGTGCATTAATAATGTATTGGTGTATTGCTGTAACTACACACTGTGTTCTCTACGGTCACAGGTTCGAATCCTGCCTCGGGTATGGATGTGTGTGATGTCCTTAGGTTAGTTAGGTTTAAGTAGTTCTAAGTTATAGGGGACTGGTGACCACAGCAGTTAAGTCCCATAGTGCTCAGAGCCATTTGAACCATTTGAACACTGTGTTCTCTTCCCGGTGTATCTGTAATCCCATCCTTCGTATATTCTGGCCTGTCCACATGTATTCCGTCAAATGTATGTTCTTCTCCCGTGCTTCGCAGATGTTTATTCTGCTGGATTGCCTTGTTTTTGTCATAGCTTCTCTCTTTGTTGTCACATTCAGTGTAAGTAATTTGCTCATATTAACCTTGAAAGTCAAGAATGTTAAAGAAGGTAGATAATAGTTCTGAAAGATAGAAGGGAAAGTACTAACAGCAGGAATGGAAAATAAAGTATGCTGTCAGTTAACATGGGCGCCTGGTAATCGTCAATTACCTAGTAATACGAAGAACGTTATTGCCACCTGAGCTTTAGTCTTCATTACATTTTTTGATGTTCGTGATGTAGGCTCCTTTGCTTGTTCCTGTTTAAATGTTGACTACTTCCATCGCATAGGGGTGCCCTATCTTATTGAATTTCTGTGTGGTCCTTAGTATCCCTCGTAGAATTTCTTGATCTCTAAGTTCAATTTGGAAGACCTAGGTCTTGACCTGATCAGTACCAGTTCGTCACCTTCTTATGTACTCTTCTTAACCTGTTTGTTGTATTTATCCTCTCTTATAGCTGCTTCTTCTATGATCCTAGCTAAGGCTAAGTCCCTCTTTTCATTAAATGAGATATCATCTCTCTGTGGGAATCTTACTGTCTGTTCAGTTACACTATGCACCTCTTCCCCTGTTAATAGTTCTTGTGGCAATATTTCCGTGGTAGAATGCGGCAACTCATTCATAAGTCTCACAAATTCTTCCACATAATTTACCCTCTCCTAATGTTCTCTAGAGCAGCATACTTTAAACGAACTATTCAGTTCTCTCCTAACTCTTTCACCCATATTTGGTTGATGTTGGTATTTAGATATGTACGGGCTATAGACAAAATAATGTGAACGGTGGTAGTAATGGGATGGTTGTGTTTGACGCTCAACAATGTAGGTGAGGAAGGGGTGCACTGGAGTGTGTGTGTTCAGTACGGACTACATACTGTATCAGTTCAGGTTGTTTACGAGTAATGCACACTTCATATTTGCGTTCAGACACCTAGGTCGACGTGCAGTGAAAGACCTAACAGATTTCCAAACAGGGCAGATTGTGGGGGCCTGATTAGCTGAAGCATCAGTAACCAAGATAGCCAACTTACTAAATGTTTCAAGAACAACTGTTTCAATAGTCATAACAGCCTACACAAAACATGGAAAGACATAATCGTGTAAGCGTAATAATGGGCGCAAATCAAAATTAAGTGACAGAGATCGTCGTACGCTAACGCGAATCGTGTCAAAACAACACGCCGGCTGGTGTGGCCGTGCGGTTCTAGGCGCTTTAGTCTGGACCCCCGCGACCGCTACGGTCGCAGGTTCGAATCCTGCCTCGGGCATGGATGTGTGTGATGTCCTTAGGTTAGTTAGGTTTAAGTAGTTCTAAGTCTAGAGGACTGATACACTCAGATGTTAAGTCCCATAGTGCTTCTAGCCATTTGAACCATTTGATCTGAACGCATTCCACTCAGGGCGGTGGAAGCAAATAGGCACATCGCGCGTTCTAGGGGACTGATGGCCATAGATGTTAAGTCCCATAGTGTTCAGAGCCATTTGAACCATTTTTTTGTCAAAACGACACTAAACCACGGCGACTAAAGTGACTGCAGAGCTCAATAGCCATCCTCGAGACCCCGTATCTATCGACTCTGTCCGCCGAGAACTCCATAAAGCGAAAACTCATGGACGCGCTGCTACACCGAAACCATTAGTGACGACAACCAATGCAAAGAAGCGTAAAATATGATGTCAGGAGCGTGAACCCTGGACAGCTGATCAGTGGAAACACATGGTTTGGCGAGTCAACATTTTCGTTATTTCCAACACCAGGCCGGGTTTACATCTGCGAGAATACCCAAAGAAGCCTACGATCCTGACTGCTTGATTCCAACGGTTAAGAATGGAGGTGGAAGTGTGATGGTGTGGGCAGCCATAACATGGCATTCTGCTGGTCCCATCATTACTCTCAAAGACCGTGTCACAGCCAACAATTACGTTAACATTTTAGGTGATCAGGTGCACCCCATGATTTAGATGTTGTTCCCCAACAATGATGCCATATTTCAGGACGATAATGCACCCATTCACACAGCCAGGACAAAACAATCGTGGTATGAGGAGCAAGCAGCTGCACTGCAGCGTCTTCCCTAGCCAGCACAGTCGCCGGACTTGAACGTTATCGAACCCTTGTGGACGGCACTAGAGCGCAGACTCCGGAGCACGCACATTTCCGCGGCCCTCCTCGCTACAGGAGCTAGAAGTGGTTCTGATCGAAGAGTGGTATAACATTCCACTGGAGACCATTCAATCATTATAAGCCAGTATTCCAAGAAGAATGGCAGATGTATTACTGGAAAATGGGGGCCAAACCCCTTATTAATAAACCATCCCCAAGTAAGTAGAAGTGCTCACATTATTTTGCCTATCACCTGTAGATAGGTTTTATGGCAAGGTCCCTCAACATATTTTTCCAATACTCTGATATAAATTGTGGTCCATTGTCACTGATGATCCTGTCTGGCTTACCTGGCGCACCTGTAGCCTTTTTTAGTTCATATAATTTTACATGTTTTGAGAACTTGTCCAACGTAACGAACAGATATTTGTATTCTCTTTGTGAGATGGGAAGGGTACCTTAGAAGTCCACACATACCATTTTCAGTATTTTTGTTGGGATCATGCTAAGCGTTTCCATTTTGCTGCTAGAATTTAAAGCTTTTGTTTTCTGACACACATCACATGATTTTAGAATTTTCTGTACCCTCATTTATAAATTATTAAAACAGCAAATTTTGTTAATTCTGTTTGCACATTTCATGGCACCAAAATGGGCGTATGTGACATGTATGAGCCACACAAGCCTCTCACTTTCATGCTCTGGCCTAAAGACCATCCATTGCTGTTTGTCAGAGTCTTTTCTACTACACACCTTTATGTATGACATACTACTTCCTCACCTTGTCATTCGCTTTCCTCCTCCCAATCAGCTTTTATCATTTTAACAGTGTCGTCCTTATTCTCTTCCCTTCTCATATTTTTAATATGCTCTTTATTTTTTCTTTATGTTTTACTTTTGTTAGGCTTCTTTCTGCTTTTAATGATTAAAATCGGCTTTATCCATACCCACAGTCGATGTGGATAACTCATCAGTCACTGTATTGCTTTCTATTGTGAAATCATCTTCCTGAAGCGCTAAAGCCCATCTCGTTAATTTGTTATGTCTCAGTCTACAATCCATTAGGAATGATAGTGCCTTGTAGTCGGTTTGTAAGCACTTTTATTTTCCTTCCAGTTACACAGTATATGATTTTCGTAAACACCCACAACGTTGCTAGCGTTTCCTTATCTATTACTGAATATCTTCTCTCCCATTTGTTTAGTGCTAGACTGGCAAAAGCAATGGATTTTATTTCCACTGGATCTCCGTTTTATATGACTTTACAAAGATAAGCTCCTAACCCATATTGTGAGCTGTCAATAAAAGTGCATAAAGGTACATTTAAGTCTGGAAGTGACAAAACAATACTATTACATAATTCATCTTTTATTTTTTGAACTTCTCGTCCGCACTCCTGGGTCCAGTTCCATGTGGCGTTCTTCTTCGTTAATTGAAGTAGGGCTTTCGCATTAAGTGCCCCATCGTTCACAAATTTGCGATAGAATCCGGTTAACACAAAGAAGTCTTTCGTCTACTTCTTGTTCTTAGGTCTTGAAAATTATTTTATAGCACATAACTTTTCTGGCTCTCGCTTGACACCTTCAGCCGATATAATATGCTGCAGAAATTTAATTTCCCTTTTTCAGATTTATCTACATTTACGCTAATATTATTCTTCTCAAAGTTACATAACAGATGACTCAATACGACATTGCGGTCCTTCAATGTCTTGGCAGCAATATATCAATATATAATACAATTTTGTTCAACAGCAGCTCTCCAGCCCCTTATGTAACACATATAAATGCATCTGTCGAGATCCTCAAGCCAAATGCCAATCCACTGAACCGGTAATTCCGTCCCCCATAAACAAATGCGGTAAACTTTCTACACTTTTCTACTAGTGGGACCTGTCAGAAGTTGGCGGTCAGTTCAATACCTGTTAATAAAAAAAAAATGGGTCAAAAAATGGTTCAAATGGCTCTGAGCACTATGAGACTTAACTTCTGAGGTCATCAGTCCCCTAGAACTTAGAACTACTTAAACCTAACTAACCTAAGGACATCACAAACATCCATGCCCGAGGCAGGATTCGAACCTGCGAACGTAGCGGTCGTTCGGTTCCAGACTGTAGCGCCTAGAACCGCACGACCACTCCGGCCGGCACCTGTTAATATCCTGACGCCACTGAACTTCTGTAAAAGCTCGTCTAGTGCCTCAAGACTATCCATCTGTGGCAAAATGACTTTGTTTAAGGCTCAAGCAACCGAAGTTTTTGGTACTGAGTCATCTTTCTTTGGCACTATTACAAAGGACTTCAGTAATTACTCTGAAATCGCCGGATAATTCGCCATTCGATCATTTTCTTCATTCCTTTATCTACTGCTTCTCTTTTGGCCAACGGAGTGGAACACAGTTGAAACCAAAACAGATCGTGTGGTTTTACCTTGAATCCATACTCATAATCCTTCATGCATCCTGCTTTCTTTGAAAATGCTTTTTGATGCTGTAATAATGTTTTTTTCCAATTCGAGTGCCTCTTTCTCACAAAATCCCTCAATATTTGCGACTTTTTTCGTGATTCTAACGTTGATATTACCTCTTCATCTGGTGCCACCCCCACATACATACATATACTTCCTTCTGGTTCATAGTTCCCTTATGATCTGTTCTCTTGCATCATCACTTAATATTTTGTGTAGCCTCATTTCCACTAAATTTAAATACCTGTTGCACATGCTCTTCTCTTATCCACATTACACCTTCTGAAAAATCTAGCAGTTAACCAATTAGCAATTAACCAATCTATTTCCAAAATGAAACTGAAGCACAGTGCGGGAACCACCATAGCATTTACTGCAAAAGTTCCGTTTTGCATTTAAAATTCTATTAAAATGTGTTTCTTTATCATCAGATACACATGCTGTACTCACTATAATTCCTTGAACTCATAACTTCGGAACATCTGTATCCTTCGTGATTTCTTCGTATAAACTGACAGAGGCAGCACTAATTTCGCTACCTGAATCTAGGATCGTAATTGTTTCCAAGTATTGTATTTCAATTTCAATTGCTGGTTAGTATACTTTCTTCAGTTCCTGCCTATCTTCTTCCATGTGTGCATTTTTTGCTCCAACCCATTTGCAATAACCTAAGAATCTTCTTAATGGTTCAATAGATTTGGCAGTTTGGTATTGGACTAGGTGCGAACCCCCCACTAAATTTCCAGGTCTGTATGTTTCCTATCTCTTACCGGGGCATGTGTGAATTCCTAAGAGACCAAACTGCTGAGGTCATCGGTCCCTAGACTTACACGCTGCTTAAACTAACTTACGCTAAGAGGGAGGACTCGGAACGTCCGACTGGGGGTGCCGCGCATTCCGTGACATGGCACCTCAAACCACGCGGCCACTCCGCGCGGCTACCGCAGCATGTTCCCTAAAAATTATTCTCTGCAACTTCCTGGCAGATTAAAACTGTGTGCCGGACCGAGACTCGAACTTTGCCTTTGGCGGGCAAGTGCTCTACCATCTGAGCTACCGAAGCACGACTCACGCCCGGTACTCACAGCTTTATTTCTGCCAGTATCTCGTCTCCTACCTTCCAAACTTCACAGAAGCTCTCCTTGCGAACCTTGCAGAACTAGCACTCCTGAAAGAAAGGATATTGCGGAGATATGGCTTAGCCACAGCCTGGAGGATGTTTCCAGAATGAGATTTTCACTCTGCAGCGGAGTGTGTACTGATATGCAACTTCCTGGCAGATTAAAACTGTGTGCCCGACCGAGACTCGGGCTCGGGACCTTTGCCTTTCGCGGGCAAGTGCTCTACCATCTGAGCTACCGAAGCACGACTGAAGCCCGGTACTCACAGCTTTATTTCTGCCAGTATCTCGTCTCCTACCTTCCAAACTTTACAGAAGCCGGCCAGTGTGGCCGAGTGGTTCTAGGCGCTACAGTCTGGAGCAGCGCGACCACTACAGTCGCAGGTTAGAATCCTGCCTCGGGCATGGATGTGTGTGTTGTCCTTAGGTTAGTTAAGTTTAAGTAGTTCTAAGTTCTAGGGGACTGATGACCTCAGAAGTTGTCCCATAGTGATCAGAGCCATTTGAACCATTTTATTGCAGTCCGAAAACAAAGGAAGTAGGTTACAGAACACTTGTTCGCCCACTGCTTGAATACTGCCAGTGGGTGTGTGATCCGTACCAGATAGGGTCGATAGAAGAGATGGAGAAGATCCAACGGAGAGCAGCGCGCTTCGTTACAGGGTCATTTAGTAATCATGAACGCGTTACGGAGATAATAGGTAAGCTCCAGTGGAAGACTCTGCAGGAGAGACGCTCAGTAGCTCGGTACAGGCTTTCGTTGAAGTTTCGAGAACATACCTTCACCGAGGAGTCAAGCTGTATATTAATCCCTCCTGCGTATATCTCGCGATGAGACCATGAGGATAAAATCAGAGAGATTAGAGTCCACACAGAGGCATACCGACAATCTTTCTTTCCACGAACAATACGAGACTGGAAGAGAAGGGAGAACCGATAGAGGTACTCAAGGTACCCTCCGCCAAACACCGTCAGGTGGCTTGCGGAGTATGGATGTAGATGTAGATGTAGATGTTGCGCTGGAATTCATAAACAGCATTCCAGGGGGTGTTTTCCAACAGGATACTGATCACCCACATACCGCAGTTGTAACCCAACTTGCTCTACAGAGTCTCGACATGTTGCCTCGGCACCAGATCTGTCTCCAATCGAGGACATCACCGGACGATAACTCCAGCGTCATCCACAAACAGCATTAACGTTCCTTTATTGACCGACCAAGTGCAACAGACATGGAAGTCCGCCCCTCAAACGGACATCCGGCACATGTACGGGCTGTTCGAGAAGTCTCTATGCGGTGCCGTATGATTGTTCGCCTGCCTGGGTTACTTCCCTTCCAATGGACAACATTCCACTGTTTCGTTTATCTCAGCCAGCGTCAGTAGTGCCGTTGGTGTGTGTCGTTACGTGTTGATGTGAACGTTTAAGTTTAGTTCCTTTGTTCGTTTTTGACACTGTTAAAATGATAACCATTTAAGAACGTGTGTTTTAGGTCAAACAAGTGTTCAAAGCTGGCGGTAAATACACAGTTTCAGTTCGTCAAACATGTAATTCAGTTTTCCCCGAGACAACACTCCCACATCGCAATACTGCGCGACATTTAATTAACAAATTTCGAAGTACGGGTTCAGTGATAGATGCACCGAGAAGTGGTCGTCCTAGCGTTTTGTCTGAGGATAAACTACTCAATATTTCCTATAAAATGTCCACGTGTCCGAACAAGTCAGTAAGAAAACTCGCCCTGAAAATTAATGTTAGTGTCGGAACGGCCCACACAGCTGTAAGGAAAAATTTAGAACCTTTCCCATACAAAGTGACGGTCGTGCAAGAAGTCAAAATTACTGATCATGGCAGGAGACTGCATTATTGTCAATGGTTCAAAAATTTCGTTGAACGAAATGGAAGGGATATTCTTAATGAAACAATTTTCACTGATGAGACATGGTACATGAACTCCCAAAATTCCCGTATGTGGAGTACTGCAAATCCATTGGATATTCATGAGGGACCAGCTCATTCTGTGAAAATAGGAATTTCGATTGCAATTTATAGACGTCGGATTGTGGATCCAATATTTTTCAACGAAACAATAAACGCACAACGATACTGCAGTGATATTCTGTACCCATTCATAGGAGAACTTGTGTTAAGTGAAATACTGAACGGTTATTTTCAACAAGATGGTGCAACCACACATACAGCTCTCCTTTCAATGACACAGCTTGCTGAAGTTTTCGGTGATAGCATAATTTCACAGGGACTTTGGCCTCCACGATCGCCTGAGCTAACACGACCTGACTTTTTCTTCTGGGGTGCAGCGAAAGCAACTGCCTATAAAAACCAAAGAAAATCCATCGATGAACTGAAGACTGCAGTATCCACTTTCACTGCTTCTGTTACAGAATAAATGTTACAGCTTGTGTTTGGAAACATGATTAGATGAATTGAATGTGTATTCAATAACACGGAGGACACTTTCAGTAGTCAATGTGAAAATTTTGTAAGTAAAAATGAATATCCAATAAATTAATAACAAGTATTTCACTGAGTTTCTTTTCGGTATATTCACTGCGGCATGCGGGACGCACGGCTAACTATCGTCGGCAATGCGGAGAGACTTTTTGAGCACCCCGTGAAACACAAAGCATGCACGTGTGCGTGGTCGCAGTCAACACCCTGGCGGTTACACCGGTTGTTAGTGTACCAGCAACTCAAATTTGCAATGGCTTATCTCTTGCTTACATTAACCTGTGATCTTGCAATGTCAACCGCTTAGATACCAAACTGACAATTAAAATTGCTACACCAAGAAGAAATGCAGATGATAAACGGGTATTCATTCGACAAATATATTATACTAGAACTGACATATGATTACATTTTCACGCAATTTGGATGCGTAGATCCTGAGAAATCAGTACCCAAAACAATCACCTCTTGCCGTAATAACGGCCTTGATACGCCTGGACATTGAGTCAAACAGAGCTTGGATGGCGTGTACAGGTACAGTTGCTCATGCAGCTTCAACACGATACCACAGTTCATCAGGAGTAGTGACTGGCGTATTGTGACGAGCCAGTTGCTCGGCCACCATTGACCAGACGTTTTCAATTGGTGAGAGATCTGGATAATGTGCTGGTGAGGGCAACAGTCGAACATTTTCTGTATTCAGAAAGGCCCGTACGGGACCTGCAACATGCGGTTGTTCATTATCCTGTTGCAATGTAGGGTTTCGCAGGGATCGAATGAAGGGTAGAGCCACGGGTCGTAACACATCTGAAATCTAACGTCCACTGTTCAAAGTGCGGTCAATGCGAAGAAGAGGTGACCGAGACGTGTAACGAATGGCAGGCACCCCGTACCATCACGCCGGGTGATACGCCAGTATGGCGATGACGAATACACGCTTCCAATGTGCGTTCACCGCGATGTCGCCAAACACGGATGCGACTATCATGATCCTGTAAACAGAACCTGGATTCATCCGAAAAAACGACGTTTTGCCATTCGTGCACCCAGGTTCGTCGTTGAGTACACCATCGCCTGCGCTCCTGCCTGTGATGCAGCGTCAAGGGTAACCGCAGCCAGTCTCCAAGCTAATAGTCCATGCTGCTGCAAACGTCGTCGAACTGTTCGTGCAGATAGTTGTTGGGTTGCAAACGTCCCCATCTGTTGACTCAGGGATCGAGATGTGGCTGCACGATCCGTTACAGCCATGCGGATAAGATGCCTGTCATTTCGACTGCTAGTGATACGAGGCCGTTCGGATCCAGCACGGCGTTCCGTATTACCCTCCTGAACCCACCGATTCCATATTCTGCTAACAGTCATTGGATCTCGACCAACGCGAGCAGCAGTGTCGCCATACGATAAATCGCAATCGCGATAGGCTACAATCCGACCTTTGTCAAAGTCGGAAACGTGATGGTACGCATTTCTCCTCCTTGCACGAGGCATCACAACAACGTTTGACCAGGCAATGCCGGTCAACTGCTGTTTGTGTATGAGAAATCGGTTGGAAACTTTCCTCACGTCAGCACGTTTACGTGTCGTCATCGGCGTCAACCTTGTGTGAATGTTCTGAAAAGCTTTCATTTGCATATGGCAGCATCTTCTTCCTGTCGGTTAAATTTCGCGTCTGTAGCACGTCATATTCAAGGTGCAGCAATTTTAATGGCCAGTAGTGTACATACCAGAAATTTCATTACTCTATGTAATCATGTTCAGGGTATCGACTTTTTTCCATCAGTGCTTTAAAAAAATCGTCCGTTTTTAGATCCATAGAACTGTAAAAATTTTCGGTGTGTCCGTCGTATCGCAGTATAGACAGATACGGTGGCGCACGTACGCTCCGGCGTGGTCTGGCATGCACTGAGACTCGGAACACGCCACGCGCCCACACACACACACACACACACACACACACACACACACACACACAGACACAGAGCGGCGGCAGGACGAGACAGGCGACAAATCAACGCCACTTAAAGCCGATGAACGCCGTGAAGAGCACAACAGGCCCCAGACCGGGGTCGGGGGAAGCCGCCGACACAACTCACCGCGCAGCCCCCCCAGCCACGCTCCACGTGGCTCTGTCCGGAGCCGCGACAGACCTTTAAGCCGTCAGCACACGGACCGTGCTGTCAGACGTTAACGATGAGCGTGCTAAGTTCAGCGTGCTGCTGAACGCTCACAAGGGAACCTCCCCATCGCACCCACCTCAGATTTAGTTATAAGTTGGCACAGGGATAGGCCTTGAAAAACTGAACACTGATCAATCGAGAAAACAGGAAGAGGTTATGTGGCACTATGAAAAAAATAAGCAAAATATACCAACTGAGTAGTCCATGTGTAAGCTATGCAACATCAAGGAGCGTGTGAGCTTTGGAGCGTCGTGGTCCCGTGGTGGTCCTCGGAATGTGAAAATATTTTGTTGTCGCCCAATTACATAGTGAGAAACGATCATTGTAACATGAAAAGAGAAATCAGAAACACGGAATGATTTCAGTGTTCGTCATTCCAGCGCGCTCTTCAGGAGTAGAATGGTAGAGATATAGCTTGAAGGCGGTTCGATGAGCCCTCTGCCAGACACTTAATAGTAAACTACAGAAAATCACGTAGAAGTAGACTGCTATCGAGTCCACAGTTACTGCCGGAAAACTGTTATCATTCCAAGTTCACTGTCGTATGTTGTGCCACGAGTTTTCACACGCATTTACACGTCCAAACTGTATACATTCCACGTGTTAAGTCATTAAACCCACAGCTATCCACGAGTTACTATATCCCGTCTGTCAGTGGTCTTCTTTTAAAAGAGGTGCTCGCCATTATATTCCGTAGAGTCCACGAGCACGCCACGAGGAGTTTGTTAATCGACCAGAAGTTTCACATGCAAATAAACTCCAAAGTAGATCACTTAAAAATCTCAGAATTTCACTATCTGGTTTAAAATTGCAGAAGCTTCACATTTACGGTGTAAGTACCGTGATTTTCTTCATCATAGTTATCTGACATTGGCGTGGCGCGGTTTCACACGTTCTGCTCACTAAGACGGCTACCAGAAAAATGGTTCAGATGGCTCTGAGCACTTGGCCGACTTAACATCTGAGGTCATCAGTCGCCTAGAACTTAGAACTACTTAAACCTAACTAACCTAAGGACATCACACTCATCCATGCCCGAGGCATGATTCGAACCTGCGACCGTAGCAGTCGCGCGGCTCCGGACTGGGCACCTAGAACCGCTTGGCCACCGCGGCCGGATTGTCCCATAAAACTTTTATATAGATAGGGAACAACAAAGGGCTTATGACGTTTTCTTGGGGAACGCCAGATTCTGTTTCTGTTTTATACCATCAGCTGCTGTCAGTTATTACTGACCGTTACCTCTCTGACAGGAAATCACAAATCCCGTCGCACAACTGAGACAATAGTCAATAGGCACGCAATTTTATTCTAAGCCGTTTGTTCCAAAAGCCTTCTGGAAATCTGAAAATTTGGAATCAATTTCACATCGCCTGTCAACAGCGCTCATTACTTCGTCAGAATAATGAGATTGCTATGTTTCACAAGAACGATATTTGCTGAATTCATATTGGCTGTACGTCAACAAACCGTTTTTTGTTTTGTTTTTTTATATAACCCATAACGAAGTTACTTTGTCCCTGTATATAAAATAAATTGTTTTCAGGGTCGTGGATGCTTTACTTCCAAGCCGAAAATTTGTGTATGTACAGATAGTGAAGAGCAATTTTGCAATTATTTAACACAAAGAAAATATTTGACGTTCCGTTGGGCCCGCAGCATAGTATACGGCGTCATAAGACACAGTCAAAATGAAAGCTCTAAAACTAGCTGCAGTGAGGTAATATAGTTGGTATTTTACACTACAGGCCTCCTATGTCTTAGTTGCCATTATCAGGTGACGTCTAATTGGAAGTGATGACCATATTGAATCTATAATAATTTTTTTCTGTCAAGCCTTGGTAGATATAATATTTTTTGGACTAGGTTATCCATACGTTCGTAGCGTTTTTGTTTCGCGGCGTTGGCTTTCCGTTTTCTATCGGTTTATTGATCGATTATCATATTTTTGTTTGCAGTTTAGTATTATTTTATGAAATTACATACTGTCATTTTGTCATTTGGAGCCGGGCGGAGTGGCCGAGCGGTTCTAGGCGCTTCAGTCTGGAACAGCGTGACCGCTGCGGTCGCAGGTTCGAGTCCTGCTTTGGGCATGGATGTGTGTGATGTCCTTAGGTTAGTTAGGATCAAGAAGTTCTAAGTTCTAGGGGACTGTTGACCTCAGATGTTAAGTCCCATAGTGCTCAGAGCCATTTGAACCATTTGTCATTTGGAAATAGTGAGTGGAGCCGTGGGCGCTAGAAAGTGGAGACCTGAGTACAGAAACCGAAACATTTCCGACATATTCTTCTGTTTGAGGTCAACAGAGGGGTGACAGCAGCAGAGGCAGCTAGAAACATTCCGCCGTCTCTGGGGATAATGTCACTGGACAGAGAACGGCTAGAAAATAGTTTTCATGTTTTGGAGAGGAAGACCTTCGATGTATGATGAAGATCGTTTAAACAATTTAATTCACAATGAGCCACATCAGTGTACTCGAGAACTGGTGAATGTTGTGAACTGTGATCATTCCACCACCATGCAATGGAGAGGTCAACTTCTGGTGTATGGGTACAGGTCATCCCCGTTTTCAAGAAGGGACGTATATCTCTAACGTCGATCAGTTGTAGAATTTTGGAACCCGTATTATGTTCGAGTATATTGAATTTTCTGGAGACTAGAAATCTACTCTGCAGAAATCAGCATGGGTTTCGAAAAAGACGATCGTGTGAAACCCAGCTCGCGCTATTCGTCCACGAGACTCAGAGGGCCATAGACACGGGTTCCCAGGTAGATGCCGTGTTTCCTGACTCCCGCAAGGCGTTTGATACAGTTCCCCACAGTCGTTTAATGAACAAAGTAAGAGCATATGGACTATCAGACCATTGTGTGATTGGACTGAAGAGTTCCTAGATAACAGAAGGCAGCATGTCATTCTCAATGGAGAGAAGTCTTCCGAAGTAAGAGTGATTTCAGGTGTGCCGCAGGTGAGTGTCGTAGGACCATTGCTATTCACAATACATATAAATGACCTTGTGAATAACTTCGGAAATTCACTGAGGCTTTTTGCGGATGATGCTGTAGTATATCGAGAGGTTGTAATAATGGAAAATTGTACTGAAATGCAGGAGGATGTGCAACGAATTGACGCATGGTGCAGGGAATGGCAACTGAATCTCAATGCAGACAAGTGTAATGTGCTGCGAATACGTAGAAAGAAAGATCATTTCTCATTTAGCTACAATATAGCAGGTCAGCACCTGGAAACAGTTAATTCCATAAATTATGTGGGAGTAGGCATTAGGTGTGATTTAAAAGGGAATGATCAAATAAAGTTGATCGTCGGTAAAACAGATGCCAGACTGAGAGTCATTGGAAGAATTCTAAGGAAATGCAGTCTGAAAACAAAGGAAGTAGGTTACAGTACACTTGTTCGCCCATTGCTTGAATACAGCTCACCGGTGTGGGATCCGTACCAGGTGGGGTTGATAGAGGAGATAGAGAAGATTCAACGGAGAGCAGAGTGCTTCGTTACAGGATCATTTAGTAATCGCGAAAGCATTACGGAGATGATAGATAAACTCCAGTGGAAGACTCTGCAGGAGAGACCCTCAGTAGCTCCGTACGGGTTTTTGTTGATGCTTCGAGATCATACCTTCACCGAGGAGTCAAGTAGTATATTGCTCCCTCCTACGTATATCTCGCGAAGAGACCATGAGGATAAAATCAGAGAGATTAGAGCCCACACAGAGGCATACCGATAATCTTTCTTTCCACGAACAATACGAGACTCGAATAGAAGGAACAACCGATAGAGATACTCAATGTACCCTCCGCCACACACCGTCAGGTGGCTTGCGGAGTATGGATGTAGATGAAGATACATGCTCCAAGCCAAAATCACAAAAATCAGCGGATGGCCGTATGTGCCTCTCTGCTTGCTAGTCATCAATTGTCTCGTGAACAGCACCGACCATTTCTGTCCTGCATCGGTACTGGTAACGAGAAACGATGGCTCTGTGCTAACGTTAGGAAAAGAAAGGAATGACTCAATCCAAACATAGCACAAGCTCCCAACGGCCTGCGCGTATCGGGAAAATGTAATGTTATGCGTGTGTTGGAACAGCGGCGATGTGGAGAACTACGAATTGCTTTCCCGAGGTGTAACCAACACTGCTGACATTTGCTGTCAACAAGCGAAGCGTCTTGTAGACGCAGTCCAAGAACAGCGATCAGGAAGACTGGGTGAAGTGATGCTCCTCCACTATAATGGCCACCCCCATTCTGCTACACTGACAAAAAACACTGCACAGGAGATGGGTTAGGAAGTCATTGGGCACTCACCTTATTCACCTGATTTTGCGTCCTCAGATTTTCACTTTTCCCCTCTCTATCGAACAGACTTCGAGGAACTTAACGCTCCGAACATGGCTCGATGAGTTCTTCACCTCAAAACCACGTTATTTTTACAGTCTCGGAATCGAAAATTTACCCCAGCATTGTAAATGGTGAAGGAGAATGTATTTTTGATGAGTAAAGTATCTATTGTGTGTATTTGTTGTGTTTATTAAACTTATGGGAAGACAGTACGAAATTATGCACCAACTACGCTTGTCCGCTCCCTTTTAGAATTCTGCTGCGCGGTGTGGGATCCTTACCAGATAGAACTGACGGAGTACATCGAAAAAGTTCAAAGAAAGACAGCACGTTTTGTATCATCGAGAAATATGGGAGAGAGTGTCACAGAAATGATAGAGGATTTGGGCTGGAAATCGTTAAAACTAAGGCTTTTGCGCTACCACGGAATCTTCTCACGAAATTCCAATCACGAACTTTCTCCTCCGAATGCGAAAATATTTTTTTGACACCGACCTACATAGGGAGGAACGATCACCACGATAAAATAACGCAAATCAGAGTTTGTACGGAAAGATTTAGGTGTTCATTCTTTCGGCACGCTGTACGAGACTGAAATAATAGAGAATTGTGAAGGTGGTTCGATGAAACCCTCTGCCAGGCACTTAAATGTGATTTGCAGACTATCCATGTAGATGTAGATGTAGCTGTAATAGATATAAAACGAAAAAAAAAAAAACAATTCTTTTTGAGAGATGTTTTAACAGTTCAGTATTTTGACACTTATTTAGTACGTACGATCCAATATGGTCGTGACTTCCAACTAGACGTGACTTGATAATAGCTATTGTCGAGCACTTCTAGGCACTTCAGTCTGGAAACGCGCTGCTGCTGCGGTCGCAGGTTCGAATCCTGCCTCGGGCATGGATGTGTGTGATGTCCTTAGCTTAGTTAGGCTTAAGTAGTCCTAAGTCTAGGGGACTGATGACCTCAGATGTTAAGTCCCATAGTGCTCAGAGCCGTTTGAACCATTTTGATAATGGCAATTAAGCCGATTGATGTCTGTCGTGTAAAATATTAAATACGGAGTGGGTGGGAAGTAAGTATATGTTGAAATTGACGTATAAATTTTGTCTTTGCAGAGTTATTTATTTGAAATTAATGCAGTATGCACACTGTTATATAGAAGTAACTGTTTACTTTAAAAGTCCATTAGATTTGTGTATAGGCACCTGTGGCGATGACTAATCTCCTCAAACGATCTGGATTGGAATACACAGCTTTCTGGAGAAAGTCGTTTGTGGGATTTTGATAAGAACTTCCCGAATCCGTGGTTGCAGTTCATCCAGTGTGCGAGGTTTCGTTTGGTACACCTCCTATTTTAACCCGTCCCATAAAAAAGTCATGAGGTGGACTTCTTGCAGGCCATTCATGAAGTAGACGTCTCCTGCCAACGTTCTGGAAACTTCTCATCAAAACAGGTCTGCACGATCTTTGCTAAGTGAGGTAGTATTTTCCCGTCCAGATAGTGTAGGACAAATGCAATCCTGGAGCATTTCCACGTTCATTGTGTCACACAGGAGATATTGACCGATGTCATTTGTAGTCGTTATTCCACACCACACGGGTCACTTTTGGACTCAAATGCATCTTCTCCGCCGTAATTCCAGGATCTTGCGCCGCCCAGTAATGTGTCGACTGACGAAATCTCCCCAGATGTAATACGGCCTCGCCACTCCACCGCATGTTGTCAATCAATTGAGGCCAATTTCCGTGCTAATTCAACATCAACTCAGACACTCAATTCTGCTATCTTTGTCTTCTGGTCTCACCTGCTTCGCGTAATGGGGTTTCGTTGCTCTCAAGTTTAATTCTTACAAGGGAACCTCCCAATCGCACCCACCTCAGATTTAGTTATAAGCTGGCACAGTGGATAGGCCTTGAAAAACGGAACACAGATCAATCGAGAAAACAGGAAGAAGTTGTATGGAACTATGAAAAATATAAGCAAAATATACAAACTGAGCAGTCCATGCGCAAGATAGGCGACATCAAGGATAGTGTGAGCTCAGGAGCGCCGTGGTACCGTGACTAGCGTGAGTAGCTGCGGAACGAGCCAACTAAATCTGAGGGGGGTGCGATGGGGAGGTTCCCTTGTTAGTGGAACACATGACACAAAGCGTGCTTTGTGAGTCCGCTCTCAGGAGCTGTTTGGCGTGTTGATTACCCCGGGCTACGATTGAACATTTTCAGCACAATCGCCAGATTCTCAGGACACCGAGACGTGGATGGACTCCCTGTTTTAGCCGCACCCTTTACCGTAACTGTGGCGAATGGCTACGTGTGACTATTTTTTGCTGTCTCCGAACGAGTTGTGGCATTCCTTCCCTTCGCCATATGCACAAAAACGACCGAATTTCACACCTCATAACGTGAAGTTGAAATAAACATTTCACATAATATGCAAAAAAACAGGGGATTTCTCAAGCTGGGGAACAATAAAGAATGGGGTGCCGCAAGGTTCGGTCTTGGGTCCTCTGCTGTTCTCAATATACATTAAAGACTTGCCATTCTATATTCACGAAGATGCAAAGCTGGTACTTTTGCCAATAATACAAGTATAGCTATCACACCCGACAGACAAGAATTAACTGGTGAAATTGTAAACGATGTTTTTCAGAAAATCATTAAGTGGTGTTCTGCAAATGGGCTCTCATTAAACTTTGACAAAACACAGTATATACAGTTCCACGCAGTAAATGGAATGACCCCATTAATCAATATAGACTTCGGTCAGAAATTGGTAGCTAAGGTAGAATATTCAAAATTTCTAGTTTTATGCATTGATGAAGGGTTGAACTGGAAAAAACACACTGAGGATCTGCTGAAACGTTCAGCCACTTATGCTGTTAGGGTCATTGCAAATTTGGCCGATATACATGTGAGTAAATTAGCTTACCACGCCTATTTTCATTCTCTGCTTTCGTATGGCATCATATTCTGGGGTAACTCATCATTGAGTAAAAGAATGTTCATTGCACAAAAGCGTGTAATCAGAATAATTGCTGGAGCTCATCCAAGATCATCCTGCAGACACTTATTTAAAGAGCTAGGTATCTTCACTGTAGCCTCACAATATATATATTCACTTATGAAATATGTTATTAACAATCCAAACGAATTCAAAGGTAATAGTAGTGTAATGGCTACAACACTAGGAGAAAGGATGATCTTCACTGCTCAAGGTTAAATCTAACTTTGGCTCAGAAGGGGGTAAATTATGCTGCCACAAAAGTCTTTGGTCACTGACAGATAGCCATATAGCATTTAAAAGGAAATTAAAAGAATTTCTTAATGGCAACTCCTTCTACTCATTACATGAATTTTTGGATATAGTAAGTGGGTAATTTCCCAACCCCCACAAAAAATTAAAAATATTGATATTTTCTATTAAAAACAGTCTTGATCACGACTTATTTATCAAGGTGACCGGTTTCGACCACTGCTGTGGTCATCTTCAGATTATTGAGTAGGAACCCCTTTCTGTTGATGAATCACTACAGTAGTGATTCTCCACCAGAAAGAGGTTCCTACTCAGTGGTTTGAAGATGACCACAGCAGTGGTCGAAACCGGTCACCTAGATAAATAAATCGCGATCAAGACTGTTTTTAATAGTAAATATTTGTAAGACATTGATCACTGCCTTTCCCACAATGTATTCAAAAGTAAAAATATTGAGTGTCATGTAATATTTTGTCTAATGTAATATCATGTATAGACACATTTTATTACCCTGACACGTCCCACATCATTACGAAGTGTCTTTTTCATGATCTATGAAACAAGTACTAATCTAATCTAATCTATGCAACCTGTGCTCATTATCTAATTGTAAGGCGATCGGCCATCTTTGTTGATACTCAGTGCTCCGCTTCTCGCGGCCACTGTCTGTACTAGACAGAATGAAAAATCACTGTGCTATTTCATGTTCTGTATGTCTGCAATATTTCCAATATTATTTCATCAATATTAAAAACGTAACACCCATTTTCTCGTTTTACATAGGATCATTTTGACATTACTGACTCTCCACGTTCATGAAGACCTTTTAGGATTTCGTGAAGATCGTTTAAACGCATTAATCCACAATGATGCACGTCAGTGTACTCGAGAACTGGCAGATGTGATGAACTGTGATTGATCGTTCCACAACCGTGCGAAATTTAGATGTAATGAGGAAGGTTCAAAAATCGGGTGTATGATTACCGCACGTTCTGGTTACATTATTAAAGAAAAATAAAAAGCCCGCTAATGATGCAGTCATTTCAGCGAAACATGTGGGGTAAAAAAATGTAAATGTAAATGTCGTGTGACTAGGGCCTCCCGTCGGGTAAACCATTCGCCAGGTGCAAGTCTTTGGATCTGACGCCATGTCCGCGACTTGCGCGTCGAAGGCGGTAAAAAGAAGAAGAAAAAAATTGTGTTTATTCAAGGAGGGTCCTACCTAAAAAAAATGGCTCTGAGCACTATGGGGCTTAACTTAATGAGTGACGACGAAACTTTGTTTAAAAATTTTACCTGAATGACTTTCAAACATCCCCTTAGAAAAATTTATAAATAACAAAGCTGGAAAATCTCCACGTTTTTTTTTATTTTCTAACAGCTGAGCAAAACTGAACGTACTCAGATATTTATTTCTTTACTTATTCTGATCAACACTAAACTGAAACACAATATTTTTTTAGCGCAACGCAATCTGACTTTCAATAATCCCTACAAAAGAATGGCTCTGACTAACAATAATCTATACCTTTCATGAATTACTCACCTCACAAAAATCTTAGTTACTCGAACCACTGCAATACAGCAAGCCCCAAATACTGCTAGCTAAATAAGAGATTCTAACTACTGAAGGCACTAACTACTGATAGGCACAGTTAGCAAATGAAATATTTTGATAGAGAGCAAACAATGTATTTACCTTAACAATATTCAAAAGTCTTATATATGTATGTGTGTGTGTGTGTGTGTTCTTGATATAGAGTATTACAAATTTACCCTTTCTGATGGACACACGTCCTGATCGTCCGCTCTCAAAATTCTGCCATCTCTCTCCTCCCCACATCCACCACTGCTAGCGGCTCACACCCAACTGCGCAACGCTACGCGCTGCTCACACCCAACTGCCCAACACTACAATAGCAAATACTCCAACAATGCAAACCAACCACAGACTTCACACAGGACAGTCAGTGATTTTCATACAGAGCGCTACGCGGTGTTACCAACATAAAAACCTAAACAGCCTACTTATAACTTTAGAAGATTTTAGTTACCTGCTACATAAAACCACGCCACTAATAAGAAAATCAGACACCAACTTTCGTGAGGAAATGCCAGATGCTGTCAGACTATTAGTGACTTTGAGATATTTAGCTACAGGTGATAGCTATCCTTATCAGATGTACAAGTTCTGGATTTTAGAACCAAGTATTTCAAGAATTATTCCACAAGTATGCACAGCTATAATACGTTTTCTACAGGATTTTGTACAGGTAAGCAAGAAAATAGTGTCATAACAAACTTGTGCCTGTGTGTGGTACACTTTTGATATCGAAACATCTTGAAGAAATAAAATATTCAGTTTGAAATCCCGTACTCCACGTTTATATTTTTTAAATTTTATTCAAATTACATTGCAGTATATCTTCATTTAAGTTCACGATGCTGCTAGGTCAAATCAACAAAGATCAGTCAGTGATGTTGTTCTGTCGTGTTAGCAGAGGTTTCAGAGTGAATCAATGAAGGACTGTGTACTTCCAATCCGTTATCAGGAACGAATACTACTGCACGACTATTGGGACGATTTTATGCATCGTATCTACCCACAGCCGCATAGAATGACATATTATTTATGTGATGTTTCACTAGAGTATGTTCCCTACGCCGCAAACGCCGTAGGTTGCAAACTCATCTCTCGCAGCTGCTGCTTTTAACATAGCTTATGCTTCTTCCTCGCGTTCTGGTGGAGATTTGGACCTCAAATCCCTCTGCCAGTATCTCGTCTCCTACCTTCCAAACTTTGCACAAGCTCTCCTGCAAACCTTGCAGAACTAGCACTCCTGAAAGAAAGGACACTGCGGAGACATGGCATAGCCACAGCCTGGGGGATGTTTCCAGAATGAGATTTTCATTCTGCAGCGGAGGGTGCGCTGATATGAAACTTTCTGGCAGATTAAAACTGTGTGCCCGACCGAGACTCGAACTCGGGACCTTTGCCTTTGGCGGGCAAGAGCACTGGCCGAATTAAAGCTGTGAGTACCGAGCGTGAGTCGTGCTTCGGTAGCTCAGATGGTAGAGCACTTGCCCGCGAAAGGCAAACCCGAGTTCGAGTCTTGGTCGGGCACACAGTTTTAATCTGCCAGGAAGTTTCATATCAGCGCACACTCCGCTGCAGAGTGAAAATCTCATTCTCAAATCCCTCCTTACTCTCTTCTTGCAGGAAAGAAACAATTTACCTCCACGTCTTGGCCCTTCTTTCTCAGGTTCATGACTAGAAGATGAAAAAAAATGGTTCAAATGGCTCTGAACACTATGGGACTGAACATCTGAGGTCATCAGTCCCCTAGAACTTAGAACTACTTAAACCTAACTAAGCTAAGGACATCACACACACCCATGCCCGAGGCAGGATTCGAACCTGCGAGCGTAGCAGTCGCGCGGTTCCGGGTAATACCTATTTTTTGTGGGAAATCTAAGACGTTGCACTGGGGAATTGGTTCCCTGGGAGTAAAGAGTGTGTGGGCTTCTCCGCACGGTGCGTGGGCAGGGGGCCTGGGTAGCCAGGGAGCTGCGATCTGTGCGCTGATGGCTGGGAGCTGGCTGCTTCTGGCGACGCGCATGCGCGCAGCCGGCGGCCGTCGGAGTCGAGTATCGATCACACGCGGGCTGGCTGCTGCGCCCTGCGCCGGGTCGCGCCACCCTCACCCCTCACACCCCCGCATCAGTCACCAGCCGGGGCGAGCGGTCGCGTCCCCGCCTAGGATACACCCGCGCTCAGCACCGCCGGTGCAATGCCTGCCGTGTCGACGGCGACGAGGAACGGAAAAGCTATGTCTGGCGGAAAATACAGGTGCTTCACTTGAGACAACTAAAACGACTCATCGCACGAAAAAATGTTTTAGTTGAAAAGTTAGCATGAGTAAAGGGGACATCATTTAAAGTGTAATACGGTTCCAGAATGAAATTTTCACTCTGCAGCGGAGCGTGCGCTGTAATGAAACTTCCTGGCAAATGAAACCAGAATGGAAGCATACCCCACGCTGTGGCTAAGCCACATCTGCGCAGTACCCTTTCTTCCAGACGTGCTGGTCTTGCAAGTTACGCAGGATAGCCTCTGTCAAGTATAGAAGGTAGGAAACGAGGTACTGACGGTAGTGAAGCTCTGAGCGGGGGTCGTGAATCGTGCTTGGATAGATGAGTCGGCAAAGAGTTCCCCTTCCCCCCCCCCTCCCCCCCCCCCCTCCCCCCCCCCCCCCAACGAAAGTCAAAGCTCGCGATTTCGAGTCTCGGTTCGGCAGGCCGGCCGGAGTGGCCTTGCGGTTCTAGGCGCTACAGTCTGGAACCGTGCGACCGCTAAGTTCTAGGCGACTGATGACCTCAGAAGATAAGTCGCATAGTACTCAGAGCCATTTCAACCATTTTTCGCTCCGACACACAGAGGGTTTAACGCATCCTGTTAAAATTAACAGCTGTTTAAAGGTTGTTCCCCTCTTACAACGGATACCGAGTGTAAAGTAATCGTGGGGATACGTCAAGTAAACTACTGGCCGTTAAAATTGCTACACCTAGAAGAAATGCACATGATAACCGGATATTCATTCGACAAAAATATTATACTAGAACTGACATGTGATTACATTTTCACGCAATTTGGGTGCAAAGATTCACCAAATGATTCGAATGGCTCTGGGCACTATGCGACATAACTTCTAGGTCATCAGTCACCTAGAACTTACAACTAATTAAACCTAACTCACATACGGACATCACACACATCCATTCCCGAGGCAGGATTCGAACCTGCGACCGTAGCGGTCGCTCGGCTCCAGACTCCAGAGCTTAGAACCGCACGGCCACACCGACCTGCAGAACAACCACCTCTGCCCGTAATAACGGCCTTGATACCCCTGGGCATTGAGTCACAGCTTGGATGGCGTGTACAGGTACAGCTGTCCATGCAGCTTCAACACGATACCACAGTTCATCAGGAGTAGTGACTGGCGTATTGTGACGAGCCAGTTGCTCGGCCACCATCGACCAGACGTTTTCAATTGGTGAGAGATCTGGAGAACGTGCTGGCCATGGCAGCAGTCGAACATTTTTCGTATCCAGAAAGGCCCGTACAGGACCTTCAATATGCGGTCGTGCATTATCCTGCTGAAATGTAGCGTTTCGCAGGGATCGAATGAAGCATAGAGCCACGGATCGTAACACATCTCAAATGTAACGTCCACTGTTCAAAGTGCCGTCAATGCGAACAAGAGATGACCGAGATGTGTAACCAATGGCACCCCATACCATCACGCCGGATGATACGCCAGTATGGCGAAGACGAATACACGCTTCCAATGAGCGTTCACTGCGATGTCGCCAAACACCGACGCGACCATCATGATGCTGTAAACAGAAGCTGGATTCATCGGAAATAATGACGTTTTGCCATTCGTGCTGCCAGGATCGTCGTTGAGTACACCATCGAAGGGGCTCCTGTCTGTGATGCAGCGTCAAGGGTAACCGCTGCCATGGTCGAGCTGATAGTACATTTTCTGTATCCAGAAAGGCCCGTACAGGACCTGCAATATGCGGTCGTGCATTATCCTGCTGAAATGCAGGGTTTCGCAGGGATCGAATGAAGCGTAGAGCCATGGGTCGGAACACATCTCAAATGTAACGTCCACTGTTACAAGTGCCGTCAATGCGAACAAGAGGTCACCGAGACGTGTAACCAATGGCACCATATACCATCATGCCGGGTGATACGCCAGTATGGCGATGACGAATACACGCTTCCAATGTGCGTTCACTGCGACGTCGCCAAACACTGACGCGACCATCATGATGCTGTAAACAGAACCTGGATTCATCTGAAAAAATGACGTTTTGCCATTTGTGCTTACAGGTTCGTCGTTGAGTACACCATCGCATGCGTCCTGTCTGTGATGCAGCGTCAAGGGTAACCGCAGCCATGGTCTCCGAGCTGATAGTACATGCTGCTGCAAACGTTGTCGAACCGTTCGTGTAGATGGTTGTTGTCTTGCAAACGTCCCCAATTGTTGACTCAGGGATCGAGACGTGGCTGCACGATCCGTTACAGCCATGCGGATAAGATGCCTGTCGTCTCGACTGCTAGTGATACGAGGCCGTTCGGATCCAGCACGGGGTTCCGTATTACCCTGCTGAACCCACCGATTCCATATTCTGCTAACAGTCATTGGATCTCGACCAACGCGAGCAGCAATGTCGCGATACGATAGGCTACAATCGGACCTTTATCAAAGTCGGAAACGTGCTGGTACGCATTTCTCCTCCTTACACGAGGCATCACAACAACGTTTCACCAGGCAACGCCGGTCAACTGCTGTTTGTGAATGAGAAATCGGTTGAAACCTTTCCTCATGTCAACACGTTGTAGGTGTCGCCACCGGCGCCAACCTTGTGTTAATGCTCTGAAAAGCTAATCATTTGCATACCACAGCATCCTCTACCTGTCAGTTAAATTTCGCGTCTGTAGCACGTCATCTTCTTGGTGTAGCAATTTTAATGGCCAGTAGTGCATAATTCCCATGAGATGCAAAGTGCCACACTAAACTACTACACAGTCGGTTCCTGAATAGAATATTAAGGCCATTCTATATCGTCTTCAATATTCTTTTTGTATCTTCATTCAATCTCTTCACTTTCCAGTGTGTCCGACACACCTCAGTGGTCCGCCTGTGCTGGAATTGGCGTCCATAAACAGGAAGTCGGTATCTAATCCATCCCTAAACAGGCGGACTCGATACAGAGTAATGTCCCAGCAGTACAGCCGTGCTGTAACGCCACCTAGTGCAAAGATATGCAGCAGTGTTGGGCCATTGTCCGCAATGACTGCCTAGGCCATACCGGTGACGTTCATTAACACTCTGTGGCGTGTAGCGTGTTCGCCTCTCTCTCTGCGCAGTAACTGCTGGCAAGGATCACTTCCTACGACCGAGCGGACTGTTATATGTGTGGTGTCGGTTCTTTCGGATATGTCCAATAGAGCACACACTTTTTTGACCCCGCAGCCATTATCAATCAAGACACAAACGAATTACTACATGTAGTTGCTAGTAAGCATAATTCGAGGTCATACAAATACTTACTGGCAATCGTTATTCACGCGAACGGTTCGCGACTGGAACAAAAGAGGAGGCATCAGGGAAGTGACACTAGTAAACTACGAGGAGGTACCCAAGAAAACTGGAATAACATTGCCGTGGGCGGAGCTCTTGTAGGGGCGCATTTCTGCCGCTACGCGTGTATACAGGGTGGTCCATTGATGGTGACCAGGTCAAATATCTCACGAAATAAGCGTCAAACGAAAAAACTGCAAAGAACGAAACTCGTCTAGCTTGAAGGGGGAAACCAGATGGCGCTATGATTGGCCCGCTAGATGGCGCTACCATAGGTCAAACGAAAAAAAACTGTGTTTTTTTTACATAGGAACCCCCATTTTTATTACATATTCGTCTACTACGTAAATAAATATGAATGTTTTAGGTTGACTACTTTTTTCGCTTTGTGACAGATGGCGCTGTAATGGTCGCAAACGTATAAGTACGTGGTATCACGCAACCCTCCGCCAGTGCTGACGGTATTTGCTTCTTGATACATTACCTGGCTTGTTTTGTTCATCTGCAATGATTGATTTTGCTTGCGCTGTTTTATTCTTGTTTCGTTTTTTATGGTGGCGAGTTTAAGTGAACAACGTACAGCTGTGAAATTTTGTTTTCTAGTCGGTAAAAATGCTGCTGAAGCTGTTTTAATGTCGAAAATTACTTACCAAGAAGACGCTACGGGAAAAACTGAAGTGTACGAGTGGTTTGCTCGATTTAAAAATGGTGACATGGCGACTGATGACAAACCTCGTCCTGCACGTCTATCAACCGCTCGAATCGACGAAAGTATTGAATAAATTCGAGAGCTTGTGCTCACAGACCGTCGACAGACAATTGATCAACTATCAGATATTAGTGAGTTACCTTGGAGCTCGATTCAGAGAATTTTAACAGAAGATTTGAGAAAGAAAAGGGTTGCTGCCAGGTTTGTTCCTCGGATTCTGACTAACAAACAAAAGGAATAAGTCTCCTTTAATTTACGTCTATGGTCACTAACTTTTTGTTAACAAATTATCGGTTTCGGTCTTTAATGACCATCGTCAGATCTGTTTCATAAAAACAAAGTCCTAATGTACTGCAGCCATAGTGGTATCGTCAAATGTTAAATACGGAGTCAGCACCATAACATTTGACGATGCCACTATGGCTGCAGTACATCAGGAATTTGTTTTTATGAAACAGATCTGATGGTGGTCATAATGACCGAAACCGATAATCTGTTAACAAAAAGTTGGTTACCATAGACGTAAATTAAAGGAAACTTATTACATATACGGGTCACTGTTTTTTTCTTTTGTTTTTTCTTTTTCTTTTTTTTTCGCGACGATGTCACAGCTTGTAAAACAAAAGGAGCGTCGAGTTGAAACATATCGCGCTTTGAAACAACAGCTTGAAACTGATCCAGATTTTCTGTCAGAGGCCATCACTGTTTATGAGTCATGGTGCTGTGGTCACGACCTAGAAACAAAGCTACAGTCAAGCCAGTGGAAAACGTGATCGTCACCGCGTCCAAAAAATTTCGCCAAGTCAAACAAACATCAAAACGAAGGTCATTTGATTTTCTAATGACAAGGGCGTAGTTCAATCAGAGTCTGTTCGTCCAGGTCAGATAGTCAATCAAACCATTTATTTGGAAATTTTAAGAAGATTGCGCAACAGTGTCTGTCGTAGAAAACTCTATTTGTGGCAGACAGGGGACTGGTTCTTCCACAACCACATCACACCTGTACATAAGCCATCTAAAAATGGCACGGTTCCGGTGCTCCACGCACCTTACTCGCCTGATCTGACTGCCAGTGCGACTTTTTCTTATTTCCACCCAGGAAAAGGGCCATGAAAAGACGCCGATTTGAAAACGCCGAAGAAGTCAAGAAAGAAACTAGGGAGCAGCTGTCAGCCATTTCTAAAGATGACTACAAAAAATGTTTCAAGCTGCATAAGCAACGGTGGGACAAATGTATGAGTAGTAATGGAGAGTATTTGAAGGGGATAAGGTTGTTTTGTAAACAACTTGAAAATACAAGGTGGTCCATTGATAGTGACTGGGCCAAATATATCACGAAATAAGAATCAAAGGAGAAAACTACAAAGAACGAGACTCATCAAGCTTGAAGGGGGAAACCAGATGGCGCTATGCTTGGCCCGCTACAGGGCGCTGCCATATGTCAAACGGATATCAACTGCGTTTTTTAAATAGGGACCAACATTTTTATTACATATTCGTGTAGTACGTAAGGAAAGATGAATGTCGTAGTTCGACAACTTTTTTCGCTTTGTGATAGATGGCGCTATAATAGTCACAAACGTATAAGTACTTGGCATCACGTAACATTCCACCAGTGCAGACGGTATTTGCTTCGTGATACACTATCCGTGTTAAAATGGACCGTTTACCAATTCCCGAAAAGATCCATATCTTGCTGATGTATGGCTATTGTGATCAAAAACCCCAACGGGCGTGTGCTACGTATGCTGCTCAGTATCCTGCACAACATCATCCAAGTGTCCGGACCGTTCGCAGGATAGTTACGTTATTTAAGGAACTGAAAGTGTTGAGCCACATGTGAAACGTCAACCACGACCTGCAACAAATGATGATGCCCAAATAGGTGTTTTAGCTGCTGTCGCGGCTAATCCGCGCATCCGTAGCAGACAAATTGCGCGAGAATCGGGAATCTCCAAAACGTCGATGTTGAGAATGCTACATCAACATCGATTGCACCCGTACCATATTTCTATGCACCAGGAATAGCATGGCGACGACTTTGAACGTCGTGTACAGTTCTGCCACTGGGCACAAGAGAAATTACGGGACGATGACAGATTTTTTGCACGCGTTCTATTTAGCGACGAAGCGTCATTCACCAACAGCGGTAACGTAAACCGGCATAATATGCACTATTGGGCAACGGAAAATCCACGATGGCTGTGACAAGTGGAACATCAGCGACCTTGGCGGGTTAATATATGGTGCGGCATTATGGGAGGCAGGATAATCGGCCATATTTAATCGATGGCAATCTAAATGGTGCAATGTATGCTGATTACCTACGTACTGTTCTACCGATGTTACTACAAGATGTTTCACTGCATGACAGAATGGTGATGTACTTCCAACATGATGGATGTCCGGCACATAGCTCGCGTGCGGTTGAAGCGGTATTGAATAGCATATTTCATGACAGGTAGATTGGTCGTCGAAGCACCATACCATGGCCCGCACGTTCACCGGATCTCACGTCCCCAGATTTCTTAATGTGGAGAAAGGTGAAGGATGTTTGCTAACGTAATCCACCGAAAACGCCTGACAACATGCGTCAGCGCAATGTCAATGCATGTGCAAACATTACGGAAGGCCAACTACTCGCTTTTGAGAGGAATGTCGTTTCACTTATTGCCAAATGCATTGAGGTTGACGGACATCATTTTGAGCATTTATTGCAGTCATGTGGTATTTACAGGTAATCGCGCTGTAACAGCATGCGTTCTCAGAGATGATAAGTTCACAAAGGTACATGTATCACTTTGGAACAACCCAAATGAAATGTTCAAACGTACCTACGTTCAGTATTTTAA
The DNA here is from genome assembly GCF_023897955.1 of Schistocerca gregaria. NCBI lineage: Eukaryota > Metazoa > Arthropoda > Insecta > Orthoptera > Acrididae > Schistocerca > Schistocerca gregaria. The sequence goes on from NC_064928.1 coordinate 236,879,765, forward strand.
TTTAAAAAGCTACCTGTTACCAACTGTTGGTCTAAAATTGTGAGCCATATGTTTGTGACTATTACAGCGCCATCTATCACAAAGCGAAAAAAGTGGTCCAACTAAAATGTCCATATTTCCTTACGTACTACACGAATATGTAATAATCATGTGGGTTCCTATTTTAAAAAACGCAGCTCATATCCGTTTGACCTATGGCAGCGCCATCTAGCGGGCCAACCATAGCGCCATCTGGTTTCCCCCTTCAAGCTAGACAAGTTTCGTTCTTTGTAGTTTTTTCGTTTGATGATTATTTCGTGAGATATTTGGCCTGGTCACGATCAATGGACCATTCTGTATCGACCTTTTAAAAAATAATTCCGGTTTTTTGGGGTAGCCCCCGTACCCTCCGTCACAAACCATGGTGGCTTGCACGGTACAGATGTAGATGGGAGGAGTGCATTTTCTTCCGACTACGGACCTGTCAGGCGTGTGACACGTCCTTCAGAGGTGTCGGTTTCTTCTCCTGAGCTCCCGCTTGGGTGTGAGAGGATGCAGCCCGTTTGATTTCCGTCCCGCTATCTGTGTCCAGCGATTGTTATTTCTGGGCTGGCCGCTTGGGAAACGCGCTAGAGGTATTAATAGCGACCGTGTCGGTGGCCGGGGTCAGATGTCAAATACGACGTCGGACTTCCAGAGGGGAGAGCGGAGGGCACTGCGCAACGATTCGTCTGCGTTCCGCTCTCAGCTGTTTTTACTTCGTGTGTCATGCGGAGCGGTCCCTCTGTGGTACACTGTATAGCACAACTGAGTGGATTTCAATGAGAAAGGCAAAAGGGGGCACCAAGGCTACGTTTTAACGTGCTCCCAAAAAGAAAAACGTAGTTAGGATTGGGCAGGGGCTCAATGGGTCTTGTTAATTCATTTATTTATTTACTTAACCTGATCTGATGAGGCCCATCAGGCCCTCTCTTACACAGGACCACGGTATCACAATTACACTATGTATTACATCATGTTTACCTATGCTGCTGTGGTCTTCAGTCCAGAGACTGGTCTGATGCAGCACTCCATGCTACCCTATCCTGTGCAAGCTACTTCATCTCCCGGTACCTACTGCAACCTACACCTTTCTGAATCTGCTTAGTGTATTCATCTCTCGGTCTCCCTCTACCATTTTTACCCTCCACGCTGCCCTCCAATGCTAAATTTGTGATCCCTTGGTGGCTCAGAACATGTCCTACCAACCGGTCCCTTCTTCTTGTCAAGTTGTGCCACAAACTCCTCTTCTCTCCAAATTCAATACCTCCTCATTAGTTATGTGATCTACCCATCTAATCTTCAGCATTCTTCTGTAGCACCAAATTTCGAAAGCTTCCTGACTCTTAAATCTATACTCGATGTGAACAAATTTCTCTTCTTCAGAAACGCTTTCCTTGCGATTGCCAGTCTACATCTTACATCCTCTCTACTTCGACCATCATCAGTTATTTTGCTCCCCAAGTAGCAAAACTCATTTACTACTTTAAGCGTCTCACTTCCTTCTCTAATTCCCGCAGCATCAGCCGATTTAATTCGACTACATTCCATTACCCTCGTTTTGCTTTTGTTGATGTTCATCTTATATCCCCCTTTCAAGACACTGTCCATTCCGTTCTGCCGTTCTTCCAGGTCCTTTGCTGTCTCTGACAGAATTACAATGTCATCGGCGAACCTCGAAGTTTTTATTTCATCTCCACGGGTGTTACTTCCTACTCCGAATTTTTCTTTTGTTTCCTTTACTGCTTGCTTAATGCACAGATTGAATAACATCGGGGACAGTCAACATTGTCAACAGATTTCTCCAAGTCTACAAGTGCTACAAACGTAGATTTGCCATTCCTTAATCTATTTTCTAAGATAAGTCGTAGGGTCAGTATTGCCTCACGTCTTCCAATATTCTTACGGAATCCAAACTGATCTTCCCCGAGGTCGGCTTCTATAGTTTTTCCAATCGTCTGTAAAGAATTCGCGTTACTATTTTGCAGCTGTGGCTTATTAAACTGATTGTTCCGTAATTTTCACATCTGTCAACACCTGCTTTCTTTGAGATAGGAATTATTATATTCTTCTTGAGTAGAGTTTTGTCAGAACTGGCTCTCCCAAGGCTGTCAGTAGTTCTAATGGAATGTTGTCTACTCACGGGGCCTTGTTTCGACTTAGGTCTTTCAGTGCTCTGTCAAACTCTTCACGCAGTATCATATCTCCCATTTCATTTTCATCTACATCCTCTCATATTTGCATGATATTGTCCTCAAGTACATCGCCCTTGTGAAGACCCTCTATATACTCCTTCCACCTTTCTGCTTTCCCTTCTTTGCTTAGAACTGGGTTTCCATCTGCGCTCTTGATATTCATACAAGTGGTTCTCTCTTCTCCAAAGGTCTCTTTAATTTTCCTGTAGGCAGTACCTATCTTACCCCTAGTGATATGCATATTTACCTAACGGTACACAAAGGGTGGGACACGCGGGATAGCCGTGCGGTCTGAGACGCTTTGATACCGTTCTCGCGGCTCCCCCTGTCGGAAGTTCGAGTCCTCCCTCGGGCATGGGTGTGTGTGCTGTCCTCAACGTAGGTTAGGTTAAGGAGTGTGCAGGCCTAGGGACCGATGACCTCAGCAGTTTGGTCCCACAGGAACAGCACAAATTCCCAAATTTTCCACGGTGGGGCAAATAAAAATGGCCTGGACGAGTGGATACATTTTGAAATCATTTGTGGCAGCGTTAACCGAGGAGGGAAAGACCTGCAGTTACTTCCAACTGCCCATACAGCTGGCCGAACCTTGGAGCAAATTTACAGTCTTCTCGCCTGATAAAGTTGTTAGCAGAGGCCAGGCTGGTCGCGGCAATAGCTGGTCACCCAGGTCACGTGATCTGTCAGTGTGCGACTACTTTGTGTGGGAAGCTCTCAAGTCTAAGGTGTATCGCAACAAACTTCAGGAATTACAGCAGAACATTTCGGATGAGACTGCAGCAATTCTATCAGTCCAGTTTCGGTCTGCCTTCGGCTACTTGCTGACCTGGGCCCAAAAGTGCCTAGAGATGAATGGTGCTCACTTTCAACATCTGCTGTAGTCAGCTTAGTACTGCATTTTCTTTCCTCTTCTGTTTTTCTTTGTAGCCTAGAACTCTGTTCTCCCGGCCACTCTTATTTGCCCCACCCTGTATTACATCATACTTAGCGAACAATTTTAGTGTGACAATATTAAAATGCTATTTTTTAGGGCGGGCAACCACAGCCAGACTTCGACAATTTTTCCAAAGAAAATTCCGTACTGCCTGTGTAAGGTGTCAGGCAAATCCAACACTTTCCATGAAAACCCTGACATGATAAGCAAATCCAGTAGTATGTCACATAGCTGCGAATAAATCGTGACATTAAATTAACCAAAGTAATACGAGTAACGATTGAGCAAATGGAATACCACAGACTAACACAAGAACGCCTAAATGCATGTCGTACCTTCCCACCGTGAGACAGACGCAGTTCCGAGAGGAGAAACGAGAACAGAAGCCGAGAGCAGAACCATGTTAAACTAGAAGGCCCTACTATAAGAGACGGACACCCACGTTTCCAGCTAACCGCTAGGACGACCCCCAGCCCATGTTAAAAGCTAGAGCCCTCCAGAAGAACAGTATAGATCTTACGATAACACTAAAAGGGCCACACAAGCCGCAAGTTTTAGTGTGAGACTTTTTCGCGTCTCTGTTACGTTGCAAACTTTAAAAACATTGCCCCACCACGAAAAGTAACCTCCAGGACCACCTCCCAGCCCATGTTAAAAGATAGATCCCTCCAGAAGAACAGTATAGATCTTACGATAACACTAAAAGGGCCACACCAGCTGCAAGTTTTAGCGCGAGATTTTTTCGCGTCTCTGTTACGTTTCAAACTTTAAAAACATTGCCCCACTACAAAAAGTATAAAGTTTCTCATTGGATAGACAGAATTTGTGTAGGCGGAGCTTAAAGTTAACATTGAGACCCTGATTGGTCAGGCTAAAACACAGCCAGATAATTTTTTTCAACTTCGGTAAATTGTAGTAAGGAGAAGTTAGAAGAGAGTCGCTTCCGAGACGGCGAGCTGGATGGAGCTACGACGCCCGACGCCACCTGACACTGCCTAACCAACGACAAGGTAATGAACGCACGCGATGCAGCATAACAGCGCATAAAGCTTCACTCAGAAATGCAGAAGTCTCATCTGTTACACCCCCGTTTTGCGTTATACTAGTGTCGATCGTCAATTAAAGCTCATGGTATTCACATTTGCTACGTAAGTTAAAATGTGAAACGCGATGATTTTTCTGTTATATAATTATTGAGAAGCCACATCAGCCACAGTAATTTACGACAAGTTAGATAAGTCATTAATGATAATTGAGGGTCACTTTAGACCATTTTGATAGTTTTCTCTTTTGTGAAACTTAATTTAAACCTAGATTATAGATGTGATGTGGCATACGTCATCCTTCGATCCATTGTAGAACTTGGAAACCCATTCAGGGAATATTCGTTCACATTTTTGTTGAACGCAGTTGGTTTTTACCATCCTGTATTAAAACATTTCCTTTTATCAATAGTGCAGTTTATAAACAATGTTTTGTGAGTGGAATAAAATTGCCAATGGTAATCTTAATTGCTTTTTCGATGTTATTTTACCAGTTAACTAAAAATAGGAAAGCCTTGAACCCATTCCACTAAATTTAGTTAGTATTAAGATTCTTTTACATGGAGTGCAGTGGAGCTGACGCTGAGATCATTAAGTATTTGGTTATATCATCGCTAGTCTCACTGAACTCTTCTGAACTCTACATGTCATGTATGGTTTGGCGTCTCCTTACCAGCAACAGGTCCCAGGTTCAAACTAGTCAATTCCCTAAAAAACACAGAGTGTCGTTGCGCGAAAGTGCTAGGAAGACACGACTTAGAACAAACAGACACAAACGCAGAATGTTAGACCTGTAAGAAATGATTTTTATTAAATCTGCGACCGGTTTCGCACCACTTATCGGTGCATCCTCAGGCAATATACGTTGAGGAGTTGCTACAGGGCAATGTCCAACGTTACCATGTCATAAATAGCGTATATTGCCAGAGGATGCACCAATAAGTGGTGCGAAACCCGTCGCACATTTAATAAAAATCATTGATACAGCCAGTGCGGAATTTTCTTTGGAAAAATATTAAAATGACTTGAGTGTCTGCAGTGGCGGTGTGAGTAAGTTATAGCAACTATGAACTGACGAAATTGATACTGGCATTACCTGTACTGCTGCAGCTGTAGCCACTAACAATGATAATATAGTAATAATAATCATAATAATAATGTGAATTATTGTGACAATAATAACAATAATGATAGTGGTAGACAAAAGAAGAATTAATAGAGTAGCAAACTTCCATGGTTTCTAATATAGTGAGTGCCGGAGGAAAGGAAATTTAAGAAGACTGCAGCGGCAAAGAATACTGGGAAACAACTCGTTGGAAGGAGGGAGGAACAAGGATAATGTGTGCGTACAGGGACAACGATAGTCATTATTGTTGGTTCAGGGGACAGTTATTAACTGTCTTCTTAAGCCAAAAATCTGATTCAGTTCTCTAATATAATGCGGGAGGTTACTTCACAGCAGGGATCCTGCAGCTGAGAAGGACTTCGAGAAAGTGGCTGGACGATAGAATGGGACAGAAAGGATTTTGCTCTGATTGGAACGGGTGTTTCTGCTGTGCTATTCAGACAAAAGCGTTAAGGTCGAGGAGAGATATGAGGCACAGCGTTCACTGATGAGACAGTATAGAAGACAGAAAGTATGGAAACCGCTCCACCTGCCTACACGCCACCGCGATAGTTGTTCATATGATGGTGGAATATCAATCAAAGCGTGGAACACCGCAGATATAACGATCACAGCATTCATAACCAGTTCCAGGCGTCGTGAGCTTTCCTAAGAAAGGTCTTGCAAGATGTTGTTGTTGTGGTATTAAAAAAAAAATGTTCAAATGTGTGTGAAATCTTTTGGGACTTAACTGCTAACTGCTAAGGTCATCAGTCTCTAAGCTTACACACTAGGTAACCTAAATTATCCTAAGGACAAACACACACACCCATGCCCGAGGGAGGACTCGAACCTCCGCCGGGACCAGCCGTACAGTCCATGCATGACTGCAGCGCCCCAGACCGCTCGGCTAATCCCGCGTGGCTGTGGTCTTCAGTCCAGAGACTGGTTTGATGCAGCTCTCCATGCTACTCTATCCTGTGCAAGTTTCTTCACCTCCCAGTACCTACCGCAACTTACATCCTTCTAAATCTGCTTAGTGTATTCATCTCTCGGTCTCCCTCTACGATTTTTACCCTCCACGCTGCCCTCCAATGCTAAATTTGTGATCCCTTGATGCCTCAGAACATGTCCTACCAACCGGTCCCTTCTTCTTGTCAAGTTGTGCCACAAACTCCTCTTCTCCCCAATTCTATTCAGTACTCCTCATTAGTCATGTGATCTACCCGTTTCACTTCCATACATAGCCACACTCCATACAAATACTTTCAGAAAAGACTTCCTGACACTTAAATCTATACTCAGTGTTAACCAATTTCTCTTCTTCAGAACCGCTTTCCTTGCCATTGTCAGTGTACATTTTATGTCCTCTCTTCTTCGACCATCATCAGTTATTTTGCTCCCCGAAAAGCAAAACACTTTTACTACTTTAAGTGTCTCATTTCCTAATCTAATTCCATCAGCATCACCCGACTTAATTCGATTACATTTCATTATTCTTGTTTTGCTTTTGTTTTTCTTGCAAGATAACAGCGCCGTAATGAATACTCTTTTCATTTGTCCAAACATCGTGTTCCGTACATGACGTCACAAAAGAGGACAATGAGGGAGATGCAACGAGTCAAGGTGCGCAGGGTGTTGAAAAGAAGTGTTCTGTATTTTGAGAGGTGGTACTATGTACCAAAAGAAGAAAAAATTCCAGTAAACAAGGAGTCTAAAACAGACCAGTGTGCAAAACTTAGGACCGGAAGTAACTTCGGCATGATGTGCCACTGCCAAGTAACATACCTCGATGAAACTTGGCCTGTCGATAGAAATAACTACTACAGTGTAGTACAGTAGGTAACTGGAAGAAATACAGAACAGGGCGAACAAAAATGACACTGTTACGAGTATTCAAACATGTTAAGAGGAGATGGTGACAATCTTGCACTGATATCTTTGTAAATCCATATCTCTGTCATTTCTTGTCAAATCTCACCCAAATTTTGCACACTTATGTATAGGGATCCAATATGATTCAAATAATTTTTACAGACTTCTCAATAAAATTTTAATGTTGTGAGAGAATTTCGAATTTTTTGCTACATTATTATTTTAATATACACTTCTTCATTAATTCCAGGGAAATTTGGCAATGTTTTTCTATGTTAAAGCAATCTACATTAATAAATGTACAATTAAATACAGTGACATTTAGATAAGTTATTTCTATTATTTTCTGTGATTTTTGGATTTGAGCATGTGTATGCACAGCTTTTCCATATATTACTAATTTCAAGACTGTTTATAAAGTCTACATTTGTTCCTCTTAAACATTGATTCCGTGTAAACGAATAGGTGTGCCAAATTTCATCGAAATCCTTCCAATGGTTTCTGATACATGTGTCCCTGAAAGGAGAAAACCTTAACCGCAGAAAAATCGTTTTAAAGTTTAAATGAAATGTTTTAATTACTCTTTTAACCGTATTTTACCTAAAACTGCCCATACCCATATTCCAGTTCTTCATCATCATCCTCTGCAGCTCTTTTAGCTTCTCTGCTCCTTTGCCTAGAAATTTTTTTCTGTATTCTGTACTAAAGGCTACGCCTTCGCCATTCGTTGCTCATCGATGATCCGCAGTATCTGCTCAGTCAAGACTCCAAGTGTGAAGCCCAACTTGCTGAGGATGTGAAGTCTTGCCACATTCCCATCATTAAACACTGATGCAGCTTCCAATGCAGGAATCTTCACTACCAAAATTGGAAACAAACACAGTCTTTGAACATCTCTTCCAAATAAGAGCATTGAAACTTTCATTTGGGTTCTACGTTTTGTCATGCAGACGTTTTTCTGGCAGTTGTGGCGAACTCAGTGCTCGAAAAGTTGGTTTAACAGGCATTGCAACCTCATGAGGGAAGTTATTTTTAAGACTGTAAGCTTCCTCATTTCCCTTGATTTTCAGAAATTTGCATCATTCATTAGAACATTGGCCATGTTGAGGTGTAGTGTCCAGCTCATAAATGCCCTCGTCATACTGTCCAAATCTGTGAGGTTATTTCTAATTGCAGCACCATAATAGTCTTGCACACTGTCAGTTGCTTTCTTTGTTGGTCTGTTTTTACCTCACAGTGGCTTCCCATCCTCGAGTAGCTTGCCTCTATTGTCTGCAACAAGTCTTGCGAGTCGTTCACCTCTCCTTCTGAATGTGGCCTAAGCACTCAGCCTTTGTTGTATACGAAAAAATCACTGCTTTCTAAGGCTTTATTTTCAGGTTCACATGGAAAATTGAGCAAGAAAATTTTCCCTCCACTGGGTACCTTGAAAAGTGGGCTTGGCGCATTACACTACAAGAGGTTTTAATTTTTATACCATTTATAGTTCGAATTTCAAAGAAAGAAATTGGGAATATAATCTCAATTATATTTACTTTCAAATAAGAAAATAAAAAAGTGACTTTTTAATGATACCTGCCACCGTCTCCCCTTAAATTTCTTGCCACCAGAGTACGTAATTTTATTCTGAACTCTGAACGAGGAGGCGAAGTCTACATGATTTTTTTGTGTCTTGCGCTGTGATTGAGTACATCACAGTTAAAGTGAAATTGAATTTTATGGTCAGCAACAAAAAAATTATGGAGCAAATGTATCGGGAAAGGAGGATGATAATTCAAATGTCGTTAAAGAGGCTTTTGGAAGACCTTACGTTAAGTACTTTACACAATATTCTTACTGCCGGCTTCTCCTGAACAAATACATTATTTACTTGATGTACACTACTCCAGAGGACAATCCCATTACACAACAGGGAGTAAATAAGCAAACACTCTTATCTTTAGCTCAAAACAAAGAGAGATGCTTCTGAAGGCAAATCGCGTTATCCAGATGAACCCCAATGAATCACCCTGGCATTCACCCAGATTATTTATACGACAGAGCAGTACAAACTGTTGGACTCGCAGTCTATTCTACAAAACGTCATTTGCAACATAGAATTAAATAAACACAAAGTAAGAACGGACATATGTGAAAATTATCACACAATCTGTCTAGTGTCACGCGTTTAAAAGAAACTTGGAAGGATAGGGGAGACTGGGGCACGTTTACACAGAGCACTTTCCTCAGGAACCATTCTTGCTAGAGCGCTAACACACACACAGATATATATTGTGACGAGCCAGTTGCTCGGCCACCAATGTCCAGACGTTTTCAATTGGCGACAGATCTAGAGAATGTGATGGCCAGGGCAGCAGTCGAACATTTTCTGTATTCAGAAAGGCCCGTACAGGACCTGCAACATGCGGTCATGCACTATCCTGCTGAAATGTAGGGTGTCGCAGGGATCGAATGAAGGGTAGAGCCACGGGACGTAACACATCTGAAACGTAACGTCCACTGTTCAAAGTGCCGTCAATGCAAACAAGAGGTGACCGAGACGTGTAACCAATGGCACCCCATATCACCATGCCGGTTGATACGCCAGTATGGCGATGACGAATACACTTCTACGAATACACGAAGATACTTCTAATCTGTGTTCACCGCGATGTCACCAAACACGGATGCAACCATCATGATGCTGTAAACAGAACTTGAATGTTCTGAAAAGATAATCATTTGCATATCACAGCATCTTCTTCCTGTTGGTTAAATTTCTCGTCTGTGTAGCAATTTTAATGGCCATCATTAAGGCAGTTTCATCTACAACAATGAAATAATGATAGATGCTGAAGAAATGAATTAAAATTTGTGCTATGGCCAGCACTCGAACCCAGGTCTCCCGGTTACTAGGCAGATGTGCTAGAAATTATACAACAATAGCAGTATACGTTACACACATCCACAGGCTGAAACTTCCTGGCGGATTAAAACTCGAACTCAGGACCTTTGCCTTTCGCGGGGAAGTACTCTACCATCTGAGCTACCCAAGCACGACTCACGCGCCGTCCTCACAGCTTTACTTCCGCCAGTACCTCTTCTCCTACTTTCCAAACTTTACAGAAGCTCTCCTGCGAACCTTGCAGAACTAGCACTCCTGAAAGAAAGGATATTGCAGAGACATGGATTAGCCACAGCCTGGGGAATGTTTCCAGAATGAGATTTGCACTCTGCAGCGGAGTGTGCGCTGATATGAAGCTTCCTGCCAGATTAAAACTGTGTGCCGGACCGAGACTCGAGACCTTTGCAGAGTTCGAGTCTCGGTTCGGCACACAGTTTTAATCTGGCAGGAAGTTTCATATCAGCGCACACTCCGCTGCAGAGTGCAAATCTCATTCTGATCCACAGGCTACCCTAATGCAATGCCCTCCCTAACGCAAAGTTCAATTCACACCTTCAGCCTTTTTTTCCGTTCTTAAATCGTCAGTATTGCTGAGGCTCTCTGTTATTACCCCCCCCCCCCCCCCCCCCCAGCAATACTGATTATTTAAGAAGGGTAAAATAGGCTGAAGGTGTGAGTTAAAGTTTGTGTTAACGAAAGTATTGAACTAGAGTAGTCCGTGCAGCTGGGTGAACTCTACGGCTGTGAGGTGGTAAGTAAGACACCCAGGTTCATGTCTCATCTACGTGACATATATTTTAATTCACTTCTTCAGCTTCTACCATTACTGTAGATAAATATACGTTCGTTTACACGAGATTATTCTACTTTAAATATTACACTTGTATAATTTGCAGGCCTCAAAGTTGCTACTGTAGGTTTGAAACTAATTCATATATGGCGAGGAGGCACTTTTACGCACTATTTTGCATTCCCATCCTAACTGATACCCCAGTAAAGGAAACATCATGACAACAGCAGTTTCAAACGCATTCTGAAAGAGAAAAAAATGAAGGCACGCCAGAATACAAGGCAGAAATTGATAAATAAGCTACTTGAACCTAATGAATTTCAAGCAGAAAAATGAACTCTAACAGATCAAGGACTGATAAGGACAAGAAATTGCCAAAAGCAAGAACATGGAAAAACACTTCTGTTGTCATCATTAGTGCTCCGCAGATAATCAAGTTCTCACGTGGCAACTCTCCACGCTCTCCCGTCTTCTGCTGTCATCTTCAGGTCTGCCTAATTTCCGCTTCACTTTATGTCGCCTATCCTCTTGTACCTCCTCTTTCCTCTCAATTTCCTCTCACAGACTAGACATTCCAAAGCGTCTGTTAGCGACCATTCCGTCTCAACAATGCCCCATGCAGTTCATCTTCCTGTTTCTCATTACCAGCAGCAGTCTGATGAAGAGAATCAAAATTGTCTGTAATTTTCTTATCCTTGAAAACATAAACTAATCAAAAAGAAATCAAGAAATATGCACAGTGCCTTAGATATGAAGGGCTTATTGCAATAGTGGTACAAGTACATTTTTGTTCATATTGGGATACAGAGTCCTAAAGTTAAATGAGCCCTGAAAAATTTGCAGTTGAGATACTAGAAATATGCTAGAGATGAACCTTTCCTTCTGTTTGTTTGGCTCATTAATTTCATAAGCATTATAGACAGAAAAGTGGAGGTAATGGACTTGTACCACTATTGAAAATAAGCCCTTCATATAAAAGGAGGGCTAAGGACAATTGTTTCACAGGGAATACATTATTTTTGTGCGCATAAACTGCAACTGGAACACTAATGACGAATAGACCCTTAATTAACATTCAAACTTCTGTGTAGGCTATGTTATGCTAACAGGTGAGAATTCGCCAAAAAAATTTGTTTACTGCCAGTAAAATTTTTGTTGTCTATCATGTTAACTGGTATGACTAAGCCTGTAATTTTGTTTACTACCAATAAAACACATTTTTAAAATGTTAGTAGTTTTGTTTACTCATTGTTATGTTCTATGATATGCATAAACGTGCCCCCAAACATTCGTAGACCTGCTCCTTACCTGGGGCACGTTTTCATACTTGACACGAGCCTATATATCATTATTTTGCACTCTCAAATGTAATGAAGAATTTCACCTGCGAGGGTAGCCGAAAGCGCTAACGCGCTGCTTCCTGGACTCGGGTAGGCGCGCCGGCCCCGGGTCGAATCCCCCAGGCGGGTTAACGACGAGGGCCGGTGTGCCAGCTAGCCTGGATGTGGTTTTTAGGCGGTTTCCCACATCTCGCTATGTGAATACCGGGCTGGTCCCCACTTTCCGCCTCAGTTACAAGCGTTGCAGACGTTTGGAACACTTTCGCACTATTTCACGATTTCCACTAGATGCAGGCAGCTGGGGTACACTGATTCCATCCCTGGGGGCACGGGGTGGTGGCAGGAAGGACATCCGGCCACCCCTGAAACTAAACCTTGCCAAATCCGTTCTAACCGCGTCGACCCTGCGATCGCTGCGGGACTATGGTGTAAGCGAAGGGAAAAAAATGTAATGGTGAATTTCCAATTATGCAGCAAGTTATACTTTAATAAATGTGTTATAAGACAAAACAATTTTCAACATGATAAAATGATGTTTGGTTTGTGGGGCGCTCAACTGCGCAGCTATCAGCGCCCATACAAATTCCCAACCTGTGCTCAGTCCAATCTCTCCACTTTGAGGATGAAATGATGAGGACAACACAAACACTCAGTCATCTAGAGACAGGAGAAAATCTCTAACCCTGTCGGGAATTCCCGGGACCCCGTGCTCGGCTAGCGAGAACGCGACGGCGAGACCACGAGCTGCGGACTAAACATAATAAATCGAACCAAAAAATTTAAAAATTTCGTAAAGACATCCGCATCAATGTGTCCCGGTTTCCCTTACATTCTTGGGGAGTAATGCATAGTTATGCACTGACAAAGATTTTAAATGTTGTGATTAGTTTCATACTTATGGTCACTACAGTATCTTGTTAAGGGGGCCATCTGAAAAGTAAGGAGCGTCTCTTTCTCCAGACATTTTTATCCAAGATAATTTTATTGATTCTTGAGACAATGCTACGTTACAACGTACAGGGTGTCCATAATCAAAGTTACAGTTTCAGAACGCTGCAGAAAGAGAGCCACTGCCCAAAATGACGCCAAATTTGAACAGCATATTATTGACGCATTGGGAAATCTCATGGAACAAAACAAAACAAAAAACGAAAATTTTCCAGTAGATTGCGCTATAAGCATCGGACTGTGCGTACCAACAGACGCGCGGCATACAGCTCTTCCTCAGTTTGCGTTCGAGACGCCGAACATGACTTGTCTCCACGAAGGAACGCGCGGTTCTGGTAAAGCTCTTTCACAAGAACGGTACCTTGCGCCAGTAGCCCCGCAGAAGTTCTGGACACTGAAGAGTAAGAAAAAAGGTATTCGTCCGGGGTCTTCTAAGGGTCTGTAGAAAATGATCACGTAATTCGAAAAGACAGGTTCTTTTGAAGATGTTATTACAACATGTCACGAGGAGTCGAAAGGCAGTGTGCAAACATGCGGTTCAGAGGGAACTGCCCGAACACGATGCATAAAATCCTACGAAATATCCTGCATCGCTGTCTAAGCCCACACGTCGTGCTCCACAAGTCAGCTAATGGCGCGTGGCGGAGGGTACTTTACGTACCACTAACTGAGCCCTTCAAAGGTGCTCCACACACGAGCTGGTAAACCTCTGTATTGGCTCTAATTTATCGAATTTTCTCCTCGTGGCCACTATCCGAGACGTATGTAGGGAGACGTAATATGTTGTCCTTCTGGAAAGTGCTCTCTCGACATTTCAGTAGGAAATCTCTCCGCGACGCATAACACCTTTTTTGTACACTACTGCCCATTAAAGTTGCTACACCACGAAGATGACGTGCTTGCTACATACGCGAAATTTAACCGACAGGAAGAAGATGCTGTGATATACAAATGATTAGCTTTTCAGAGCATTCACAGAAGGTTGGCGCCAGTGGCGACACCTACGACGTGCTGATATGAGGAAAGTTTCCAACCGATTTCTCATACACAAACAGCAGTTGACCGGCGTTCCCTGGTGAAACGTTGTTGTGATGCCTCGTGTATGGAGGAGAAATGCGTATCATCACGTTTCCAACTTTGATTAAGGTCGGATTGTAGCCTATCGCGATTGCGGTTTATCGTATCGCGACATTGCTGCTCGCGTTGGTCGAGATCCAATGACTGTTAGCAGAATATGGAATCAGTGGGTTCAGTAGGGTACTACGGAACGCCCTGCTGGATTCCAACGGCCTCGTATCACTAGCAGTCGAGATGATAGGCATCTTATCCGCATGGATGTAACGGATCGTTCAGCAACGTCTCGATCACTGAGTCAACAGATGGGGACGTTTGCAAGACAACAACCATCTCCACCAACAGTTCGACCACGTCTGCAGCAGCATGGACTATCAGCTCGGAGACCATGCCTGCGTTTACCCTTGACGCTGCATCACAGACAGGAGCGCCTGCAATGGTGTACTCAACGACGAACCTGGGTGCACGAATGGCAAAACGTCATTTTTTCGGATGAATTCAGGTTCTGTTTACAGCATCATGATGGTTGCATCCGTGTTTGGCGACATCGCTGTGAACGCACATTGGAAGAGTGTATTCGTCATCGCCATACTGGCGTATCACCCGGCGTGATGGTATAGGGTGCCACTGGTTACACGTCTCGGTCACCTCTTGTTCACATTGACGGCACTTTGAACAGTCGACGTTACATTTCAGATGTGTTACGATCCGTGGCTCTACCCTTCATTCGATCCCTGCGAAACGCTACATTTCAGCAGGATGATGCACGACCGCATGTTGCAGATCCTGTAGAGGCCTTTCCGGATACAGAAAATGTTCGACTGCTGCCCTGGCCAGCACTTTCTCCAGATCTCTCACCGATTGAAAATTTCTGGTCAATGATGGCCGACCAACTGGCTCGTCACAATATGCCAGTCATTACTCTTGATGAACTGTGGTACCGTGTTGAAGCTGCATGGGCAGCTGTACCTATACACCCCATCCAAGCTCTGACTCAATGCCCAGGCCTATCAAGGCAGTTATTACGGCCAGAGGTGGTTGTTCTGGTTACTGATTTCTCAGGAGCTATGTACCCAAATTGCGTGAAAATGTAATCACATGTCAGTTCTAGTATAATACATTTGTCGAATGAATACCCGTTTATCATCTGCATTTCTTCTTGGTGTAGCAATTTTAATGGCCAGTGGTGTAACATCTGCGCATGGGGTTTGTTGAGCATTTCTGTAACGCTCTCGAGCCGACTTAACGATCCCGTGACGGAACACGCCGCTCTTCGTCGGATCTTCTCTATCTCTTCTATCAGTCCTATCTGGTAAGAATACCAGATTGATAAACAATACGCGAGAAACGATCGAAACAACGACTTGTGAGCCACTTCCTTAATATTTTTTCTATGAATATCAGTCTGGCATATGCTTTTCCTACTGTTTGTTTTATATGGTCATTCCACTTAAAGTCGCTCCGGTTACTTGCTGCTAGAAATCGTACGATAGTTGGTGTTTCCAGCAATTTTTCATCAATAGTGTAGTTGTACAGTAGTGGATTTCCCTTCCTATGTGGACGCAATATGTTATGTTTATTTATGTTCAGGTTCAACTGCCAGAGCCTGCACCATTCATCAGTCTTCTGCAAGTGAGTCTGCAAATCGATACCGACTTCTGACAATGCTACGTTCTTGTAGACAACCGTATTATCTGTGAACAGTTTTAAACAGCTACCGATGCTTTGTCGGCCCCCGGTAGCTGAGCGATCAACGCGACATAATTCAACCCCACGGGTCTGGGTTCGATTCCCGGCTGGGTCAGAGATTTTCTCCGCTCAGGGACTGGGTGTTGTGTTGTCCTCACCATCATCATTTCATCCCCATCGACGCGCAGGTCGCCGAAGTGGCATCAAATCGAAAGACTTGCACCCGACGAAGACCGATGCTTTCTACTAGACCACTTATATACACTGTAAACTGTAACGGTCGTACCACACTCCCTTGGGGTCCTCCGGAAATTACCTATAGGCCTACATCTGTCGATTTTGGTCCGTTAACAGCGACGTGTTACACATGGAAGGAGTTATTGAATCGTTGAAAATCTGTCCGATACTTGGTAAGCTTATGTAGTGACTTAACTGCAGTTCGGGACGGTGTCAGATGCCTTCCCGAAGACAAGGAAATCCTCGTCAACCTGAGCGCCGTTGTCCACAGGGCTATGTTTCTCGAGCAGAAACGCGAGCTGAGTTTCGCAAGATCTTTATGTTTACCTTTTAAAGGAAGTTTTCGTTCTCCGAAAACGTCATAGTTCTTCCGCATAAAACATGTTCCCTAATTGTACAACAAACTGATGTCAACGACAAAAGCCTACAATTATGTGCACCTGTCCTACAACCCTTCTTGGAAACAGGAATTACCTGCGCTTTTTTTCAGTCTCTTGGTACCTTTCATTGCTCCAGTGGTCAATGATAAACTACTGCTAGAAGGGGAGCAAGTTCTTTCGCATAATCTTTGTAGAATCTTGCAGGTATCTCATCTGGTTCTGATGGCTTATCACTACTAAGCGATTGTAGCTGCTTTTGTGTTCCGCGATCGATTATCTCAATATATGTCGTATCTGCGTTCGTGCGATTATTGAAAGGGGGACCGTGTTACGGTCTGCCGCGGTGAAACAGTTTCAAAAGAGTGAATTCAGTGTTTCGGTTCTTCCATTTCGTTGCTAGGTGGTCGTGGTCACTGAGTGAGAGAATTTTAAACTGCTTATCGATTTTATCTAAGACCAAAACCTCGTAGGGTTTTTACTCAGATCGGTTGACAAAATTATACTTTAGAAGTGACTGTACGCCTCTCTGATCGCTCTCCTTGCTCTGATTTTACACTTACACTTTATATAGCCCAACAAAAATGTCATAAGGAAATGGTCGTAAAATTTACGGAAAGGTCAACTGAGTCCATCAATAGCGGCGAAACGTCTATCGTTTTGAATTTTTCCCTCAATCCTTTTGTCCGTCAGTCAGATCTGAATGTCGGCCTGATCGTTTTTCATCACGAATATTCGATTGTCTGCCGCTTTACAAGATGCACGATTTTCGGCCTAAACATTCATGGCATTTACGTAAACTTCAGTAAAAAAAAAAAAAAAAGAATACCCTCCGCTCGAACAGGCCATGAAGGCCCAACGGCACCAACCGACCGCCATGTCATCCGCAGCCCAGAAGCGTCAAAATGGCTCTGAGCACTATGGGACTCAACTGCTGTGGTCATTAGTCCCCTAGAACTTAGAACTACTTAAACCTAACTAACCTAAGGACATCACACACATCCATGCCCGAGGCAGGATTCGAACCTGCGGCCGTAGCATTCGCACGGTTCCGGACTGCGCGCCTAGAACCGCGAGACCACCGCGGCCGGCCAGAAGCGTCACTAGATGGTCAGTTTACGAGACCCGAGTCACAGTTTGCCTCAGAATCGCTGAGTGGACCTCGCTGGCCAACAGCGCTCGGCAGACTGGATGGTCACCCATCCAAAGTGCTAGCCCAGCCAGACAGGGCTTAACTTTGGTGATCTGAGGGAAACCGGTGTTACCACTGCGCAAGGCCGTTGGCAAACTTCAGTTACCTGTCTTTAAATTTCGATATGGTGAACTTTTTCGCCTTCAGAGACCGTATTAGTGTAGCAATCCAGCGTTCGGCGTGATGGTGAATTTGTGTCACACATTTTAAAATCGCGGAAAGAAACAGTAAACGACCGTTCCCGCTCGCTGTTAGCGACATACTGCCGCCAAAAATGTGAGACAAGAGGATCAAATGCCTTCACGGAGAAAGTTTGCGGCTGCCCACGGACCATGTTTTTACTCAGACGTGCAGCTCTTCGTCCGAAGCAAATCGACTGCGGGCTACAATATATATGTATATATCGCATTGGAATGAATCGGGACTGTATGGAGCACGTGTAAGGGTTTCCGAGCGCAACTTGTGCAGCGTAGTAGAAACAACCTTGGCAACATGTGGGCGGTCAATATCCTGCAACAGAATGACGGCGTCCGTCAGCACTCTTGCTTGTTTGGACTCGAGGGCGCGCTTTGATTTTTGCAAAGTGTTCACGAACTGCTGTGCATTAATTGTGGCAACGTACCCTTGCAGTAAAAGAAAAGTTTCATCATCAGTTCCCCGTCGCTGGCGTCTCTGTTCTCATGGTGACTGATTTTGAAATAATAACAGTTTACTTCCTTTTTCCCATCTGTCTCGTTTTCATTTGACTTCCCTTTATACAATCTGTTTAGAATATGCTGTAACATGTCCTACATTATCGAATAAGTGATTCCAGAATGAGATTTTCACTCTGCAGCGGAGTGTGCGCTGGTATGAAACTGTGTGCCGCATCAAGAATGGAACTCGGAACCTTGATATTTCGCGGTCAAGTGCTCTACCAACTTTGACCTTGGTCTACCAACTTTTTAGTTTGGTTCTTATTGTTCGTCGCAGTTGTTCTGGGCGTACGTCCGTTAAACTTCATGCTCGATCCTTGCTCTCAGTTTTTTTTTTTTTTATTACAGAGGGCAGGTAACCCTCTGACCGAACACGCGGAGCTACGCAAGCACGGCTCACGACCCACCCTCACAGCTTCAATTCGTCTCCTACCTTCCTAATCTCACAGAAGCTTTCCCGTGAAAGGCAAAGGTCCTGAGTTCGAGGCTCGGTCCGGCACATAGTTTTAATCTGCCAGAAAGTTTGAATAAGTGAATGCTCACAACAATACGATGACACATCTTTCCGATGTTCTCAGGTTCTACATTCGGAAGCGACCTATACTTTCATATTCAGAAGAGGGAATCTAAGTGGAAGAAGAAAATTAAAGAAGAGGGAAGTCTAAAGTCAGAGTCACGCCCGTCCGGTTAGCTGTGCGGTCTAACGCACGGCTTTCCGAGCGGGAAGGAGCGCCTGATCCCCGGCACGAATCCGCCCGGCGGGACCGAGGTCCGGCGAGCCGGCCAGTCTGAGGATGGTTTTTAGGCGGTTTTCCATCTGCCTCGGCGAATGCGGGCTGGTTCGCCTTATTCCGCCTCAGCTACACTATGTCGGCGATTGCTGCGCAAACAAGTTCTCCACGTACGCGTACACCACCAGTACTCTACCGCGCAAGCATAGGAGTTAACACTCGTTTGGTGTGAGACGTTCCCTGGGGGGTCCACCGGGGGCCGAACCGCACAGTAACCCTGGGTTCGGTGTGGGGTGGCGGAGGGGTGAAGTGGACTGCGGTAGTCGTCGTGGGTTGTGGACCACTGCGGCTGCGGCGGGGACGGAGCCTCTCCGTCGTTTCTAGGTCCCCGGTTAACATACAATACAATACAATACAAAGTCAGAATGAAGTAGTTCCAACGAGAATACGGCTCAAAATACTAAAGCCTCTGCCGTCACGAACTTTATGGGTGTTGCGTGCCATACATCCAACTCAGATGATGACTAAGACGTCTAACAGTCGTTTCAAAGGCGGTTCGTCACATATGTGCAGTCCACTAAATGCAAAATAGATCTCTTGTTTCACAGAAAAAAAGCAACTCTTTTTCGCAGTTCCCAAAAAAATTGCGAAATTATTTAAAAAATTGCAGATTTTTTTTCCTTGTGGTAGTTACGTAAACATATACAGGGTGGTCCATTGATAGTGACTGAGCCAAATATCTCACGAAATAAGCATCAAACGAAAAAACTACAAAGAACCAAACTTGTCTAGCTTGAAGGGGGAAACCAGATGGCGCTTTGGTTGGCCCGCTAGATGGCGCTGCCATAGGTCAAACGGATATCAACTGCGTTTTTTTAAAAACAGGAAGCCCCATTTTTATTACATATTCGTGTAGTACGTAAGGAAATATGAATGTTGTAGCTGGACCACTTTTTGCGCTTTGTGGTAGATGGCGCTTTAATAGTCACAAACCTAAGATACGTGTTATCGCGCAACATTCCGCCAGTGCGGACATAGTTGCTTCGTGATACATTACCCGTGTTAAAATGGACCGTTTACCAATTGCGGAAAAGGTCGATATCGAGTTGATGTATGGCTATTGTGATCAAAATGCCCAATGGGCGTGTGCTACGTATGCTCCTCGGTATCCTGGACGACATCAAGCAAGTGTCCGGACCGTTCTCCGGGTAGTTATGTTATTTAAGAAAACAGAAAGTGTTCAGCCACACGCGAAACGTCAACCACGACCTGCAACAAATAATGATGCCCCAGAAAAAAAGTCAAGGGGAGTAATGTCTGGATAGCGGGGTGGCCAGAGTGTTAGACCGTTCCTTCCAATCCACCGATCCGGACATTACTCCCCTCTCCTCACATTACGTCCCTTGACTTTTTTTTCTTGGGCTATATCAAGGACAGAGTCTTCGTCACACCAGTTGCTGACGTCGACGAACTGAAGGCTAGGATACAAGCTGCTGTGGGTACTGTGACAGAACACATTTTATCAAACACCTGGCGGGAACTGGAATACCGCCTCGATATTCTCTGAGCTACCAAGGGAGCACACGTTGAGGTTTACTAACGTAAGTGGTCTTAAAAAACTCTAGTAATACTAACCTATGTAACGGCATCAAATGTAGATTATTATGTCAAACGGTTATTCTGTAATAAATTGATATAAACAGGGCAAGACTTTGTGCTCACCCGTTTTTTTTTTTTTTTTCACACATTTCCCTACCTCGTCCTAATCTTTTCATCCCTATGTAACTCCTATAGTCAACATAGACTACAGCGCGTTTTGCATGTCGTAGCATTTTAACAACTTTGCGCAGCTGAAAAGTCAGAGTACATTTTATTCATTCCAGTATTTGCTTGCTCACCTACAATATCTCCCCCTCTACTGCTTCTTCCAGCTCCAGCTCCTGCTCCCGGATGCACATATGCCATATACGCCACTAACCTGATCCTTCTTCTGCTAAGGATCCTCCATGGACTTCTTTCCTCGTTTACTCTCTTTTATTTTCGTTTATCTCATATTTCATCTCTATATTTAATTTTAAACATTGTTTGATAGCACATGATATGAAATGCGTCCATCGACTCTAACCACAATTCAATGGTCACGAATTGTGGACTACAACTGAAGAAATTACTGAAATGTTGTAAGTTAAGGAGGTGGGACCTGAATAAGTTGAAAAAGCAGATATTGTTGAGAGTTTGAGAGGGAACATCAGGCAACGATTGAAACAGGTGGAAGAAATACAGCACAAGACGAATGGATACCTTTGAGACATGAAATAGTGGACAAGATAGGTAAAAAGACAAGGCCTAGAAAAAATCCTTTAAATCACAGGAAGTACTGAATTTAATTGATTAAAAGATAAACATAAAAATGCAGCAAATGAAACAGGCTAAAGGGAATACACACGTGGAAAATATGAGATACGCACGAAGTGCAAAATGGCTAAGCAGCAGTTGCTAGAGGAGAAATACGATGCTGAACGACTCAAAACTAGGGGAGACAGATACCGCCTATACGAAAATTGAAGGTGGCTTTGGAGGAAGGAGGAGGAGTGTATGAATATCAAAGCAAAAAGTAATCCACCTGGTGTGCAAGATGTATGAGACACGCGAAATACCCTCATACTTCAAGATGAATGTAATAATTCCAATTCTGAAGAAAGGAGCTGCTGACATGTGTGAATATTACCGAACTATCAGTTTAATAAGTTATGGTTGTAAAATACAAACATGAATTATTTACACTAGAATGGAAAAACTGGTAGTAACCGACCTCGTCTGAGATCAGTTTGGATACCGGAGAAAGGCAGGAATTAGGGCTGTTGATAAACTACAGATATATGCTAGCTCCCCATGAGGAGTATTTGGCAGTTTGTCACCGTGATGAGGTACTTAAAATTGTAGTTCGGTCTCCTTCCGGCAAATCGCCGACTTCGGATAGGCTTCCTAGAGAAGAACTTTATGTTCGGTTTTGGCCTCTGATAGGAAATACGATAACATCCATGGTGCAAAAACACATCCCTCCCTCCTCCTCCTCCTTTGAGGTCGGAAAAAATTCTTCTAATTCCCAAGAAGACGGGACGTCTGAGCGTGTATCAGGTCCGACCGATAACGCTACTCAGTTTTGATTGTAAAATCGTAGCGTGGGTGATAATAGCTGTTTTTTGGGTGTTGCTTGCTGACATTGTCACGTGTTATCAAAGTTATATTCCGGGTCGTACTCTCCTGACTACCGTTGCTAAATGTCGTAAGCTCATCTCGATTGCTTCCACAGTTAATGAGTCTGGAGTTTTACGTTTTATTGATTTTAGTCATGCGTTTGACCGAGTTAGTCATGATTTTCTGTTGCCAACGTTGAGTGCTGTCCGTTTTAATGATGTTGCACGATGGATCTTCACTCTCTACTTACGGGTATTCAGGCGTCTATTGCACGTGAACGGCCGTCTTACTTCCTTCCCGTAAAAGTGTGTCGAGGCGTACTGCAGTGGAGTCCCTTACATACGCCGTTATCGTGCTATTTCTGGAACCCTTATTGCGCTCCATAGCTGCTCGAATGGGTAGCTGCTGGTTATTGAGAGAAAGATTCACGGTTCGCGCGTATGCCGATGACGTTATGGTACTTCTTCTTACTCATGATTGGTGTTCAAAGGACGTTTTGGATGCATTTTATCGTCTTACAGGAGCACAGATTAACGACCGGAAGTGTCGGTTACTCAGTTTGCGGGGATTTGATGCGGTTGAGATTTCATGGGCTGTGGCGGTCACCCGCCGTTGGGCCTTGGGTATTACTGTCGATTGTTGTCCGATGAAGATGGCTGCGTTAGACTGGAAGTGCGTCGCGGAAAGGATTCAAGGAGCGGTCCTTAAACACGAGCGCCGCTCCCTCTCGTTACGTCTTAAGTTTCGGACCTTGGAAACTTATGTGTTCAGTAAAGCCTATTTTGCACAAATTTCTCCCCTTCTTGCGATGATGACCGAAATTTACAACGATTATCGGGCACGTTTATCTGGTGGCACTCTGGTTTTTGGGGGCATTATGAGGTTATGGCGAGACCCAGGTTGATGGAGGCTTTAACCTTCCGCTTTCTTTCTTCGTCGCAGTCCTTTAAATGCGTCTTCCGGTCGCCCAGTCACTTTTACCTGTCTCTGACCAGCGAGCTTATCCCCTCCAGTAGATGGTGGTAAGATAATAAATTAAGGCATATTGGGGAATATCTTACTGTCAGTTATTTGGGGGGTGGATATTCTTTCCCAATCGCATCTCTCTGTAAAAATGCTGTTATGTCGCTGGACGTTTACAAATCGCACTTCCTCTATGGAGTCCCTACCTCCAGAAACAGATTGGAAGGTTGTTTAGTCCAATGTCAACCCACCTGTTTTTCCAATGGAAGTGGCGTCCTCATGCTACCAGGTCGTTCGTATAACCTTGTCCCCACCAACGTTCAACTTCTTCGCGTTGGCCTTAGTGAGACACACCGATGCAGTCGTTGCCATGAAACGGCTGTATTACGTCACTGGCTGGTAGCCTGCGGACACAGTCATTAGAGTTATCAGTCCTTCTTGCCAGGCTGCCGGAAGGGGCAATTTCCTGCGTCCCGGTTTAACCTTCTCTCCAAGAACGAAGAAGAATACGGTTATGTATTATGTGGTGGGGAACAGATATGATCCAGATCCTAGTGTCTTTTACAGGTACGTGGTCACGGCCAATTGCACGTAGCAAAAGATGCCATGCCAGACTGAGCTTTTTGCGAATATGCTGTGTCTGGAATTTAATCGTCAAGGAGTTAAACTCATCTACATCTACATCCATACTACGCAAGCCACCTGACGGTGTGTGGCGGAGGGTACCCTGACTACCCCTACGGTTCTCCCTTCTATTCCAGTCTCGTATTGTTCGTGGAAACAAAGATTGTCGGTAAGCCTATGTGTGGGCTCTAATCTATCTGATTTTATTCGCATGGTCTCTTCGCGAGATATACGTAGGAGGGACCAATATACTGCTTGACTCCTCGGTGAAGGTATGTTCTCGAAACTTCAACAAAAGCCCGTACCGAGCTACTGAGCATCTCTCTTGCAGAGTCTTCCACTGCAGTTTATCTATCATCTCCGTAATGCTTTCGCGATTATTAAATGAGCCTGTAACGAAGCGCACTGCTCCCCGTTGGATCTTCTTGATCTCTTCTATCAACCCTATCTGGTACGGATCCCACACTGGTGAGTAGTATTTAAGCAGTGGGCGAACAAGTGCACTGTAACCTACATTCTTTGTTTTCGGAATGCATTTCCTTAGGATTCTTCCAATGAATCTCAGTCTGGCATCTGCTTTACCGACGCTTAATTTTATATGGTCTTTCCATTTTAAATCACTCCTAATGCCTACTCCCGGATAATTTATGGAATTAACTGCTTCCAGTCGCTGACCTGCTATTTTGTAGCTAAATGATAAGGGATCTATCTTTCTATGTATTCGCAGCACATTACACTTGTCTACATTGAGATTCAATTGCCATTCCCTGCACCATGCGTCAATTCGCTGCAGATCCTCCTGCATTTCAGTACAATTTTTCATTGTTGCCACCTCTCGATACACCACAGCATCATCTACAAAAAGCCTCAGTGAACTTTCGATGTCATCCACCAAGTCATTTATGTATGTTGTGAATAGCAACGGTCCTATGACACTCCCCTGCGGCACACCTGAAATCACTCTTACTTCGGAAGACTTCTCTCCATTGAGAATTACATGCTGCGTTCTGTTATCTAGGAACTCCTCAATCCAATCGCACAATTGGTCTGATAGTCCGTATGCTCTTACTTTGTTCATTAAACGGCTGTGGGGAACTGTGTCAAACGCCTTGCGGAAGTCAAGAAACACGGTATCTACCTGTCAACCCGTGTCTATGGCCCTCTGAGTCTCGTGGACGAATAGCGTGACCTGGGTTTCACACGACCGTCTCTTTCGAAACCCATGCTGATTGCTACAGAGTAGATTTCTAGTCTCCAGAAAAGTCATTATACTCGAACATAATATGTGTTCCAAAATTCTGCAACTGATCGACATTAGAGATATAGGTCTATAGTTCTGCACATCTGTTCGACGTCCCTTCTTGAAAACGGGGATGACCTGTGCCCTTTTCCAATCCTTTGGAACGCTTCGCTCTTCTAGAGACCTACGGTACACCGCTGCAAGAAGGGGGCAAGTTCCTTTGCGTACTCTGTGTAAAATCGAACTGGTATCCCATCAGGTCCAGCGGCCTTTCCTCTTTTGAGCGATTTTAATTGTTTCTCTAAGTGTAGAATCCCTTTTCTTTTCGAATGTTTCATTCCTGTTTCTTGCTTTTGGTAAACTTGACAAAAAAAAGAAAACGGTGTTGACTGGTTCTCTTGGTATTTCCAACATGGTCCTTTTTCAGGTGTACTGTTAGACGTATATTTCATTATTGTGTCCTTGTTTGTGTTTTTTTAATTAATAAAAAATTTTAGTGGACCACGACTGGAAATGATTTTTTTTCCTTTTAAGTTACAGAAATCTTGTAGGATTAAGTCCGATTATTCCTTTTTTGGATAGCAAGTTATAAAGTTTCAATAAAAATAAATAAATTAAAAGGCCAGCACCATGTGTGGGACCAGCACAGTGACAGGCAGGGAGGGGGGGGGGGGAGGGGGGGGGGCGCCGTGACCAGGCCTCGAGGTTCGACCGCTGCCCACCTTGTCTCCACCCTGCCCGAAGCCGGCTGTGTCCACTCTTCCCTGCCCATACACAGAAAAGGGCACGTATATAAACAATTTGCCAATATGCAGAGCTCCCGAGAGAAAGAAAAGAAAACCACAGAATTGCAAAGAAACAGTTCATGTGTTGCTGGTTCGCATCTCACTGAATCCTAACTTCTGCGTTTTCTAATGAATTATGCTATTTCATTATTAATTTTATACAGATATATTCTATAATATTTGATGTTATGTAAATATAAGTTCGTTCTTTATGGGGTGTGAGTATTTTAGATTCGGCTCTGAGCACTATGGGACTTAACATCTTAGGTCATCAGTCCCCTAGAACTTAGAACTACTTAAACCTAACTAACCTAAGGACATCACACACATCAATGCCCGACGCAGGATTCGAACCTGCGACCGTAGCAGTCCCCCAGTTCCGGACTGCAGCGCCTAGAACCGCAAGACCACCGCGGCCGGCTTTTAGATTCGCTTTATCCACAAGACAGCTTGCACTATTTACAATAAGATTTTTAGCCATTTCTTGTTTCAAGTTTCCACATGTTGGAAAGATTTTGATACTGAATATGAACAATGATCACGTAAAAATAACCTTGGGGGTTTACTAAAAATTGAGAATGATGAAATAATTCTTTCTTACGTGGATAACTATTGCAAATTTGTATCGCAGTATTTATGACGGTACTTTTATAAGCTGATGACCCTACTTACACAGCGTGGTATTTTCCTTTTTGCCTTATAGTGTGTTGGTGGATAGCGAAGTTTTAATCCACACTACACATAGAAGAACACGACATATGGACAAAGGAGTAAATGTGCGTTTTAATAGAGAAAACGTAGAACTTTTTCACACGTCTATTTCGTAAACAGTGTGATAGGCCAGCCAGTTAAAGCTGACAACTGCCGCTGTGGGCGTTACTGTCACGTATTTCATTTTGAGGCACGGGTGCCGTGTACACAAGTCGCTTCGTTTCTGGGCGTTCAGCAGCTCGTAGAACTCGATACGCTTAACGTTGATGTTCGGAAGCGTGGGCCGTGTGCCGGAGGCTTTAAGCCGTCCTCCCACGTAACGTGAAAACGCACGTGGACGAGGGGCTGGTGACGTCACACCGTGCAGTTCCATGTTCCACTGCACTGCAGGGCGTGAAATGAAGAATCCGGCGTGTCAGATTTTTGCCTTGTGGAGAGAAACGCGACGAATGAGGCGCGACATCGTTTTTATGCCACAAAGAGGACGGACCCGCCATATTACATTGAGTTGAGCCACGTATTTGGTGGATTTGCTTTACCACAGAGTACGTGGTATGAAATTAAGCAGCCTCAAACCATCAGCAAACAGAGGTTCTCTCGAAAACCCATAATTCTAGGTACGATTTGTTATAATAAAATGACAGGTAACTGCGTATCGGTAGGTAAAGGCTTTCTACAGTGCATCTTACGTCCGTCCCAGGTAGCTGAGTCGCGCCGACACGGTAGCTCAGCGTGTTCGGACAGAGAGCTGGTTGGCCCCTGTAATAAATAAAACTGAGTGGAAGGATCAATAAACGAACTTGAACAGATGTCATGTGACGTCCGCAACGACCGAACACAACGATCAACAACGAACAAAATGAAGAAAAAAAAGTGGTCAGCTCGACAGAATGTCAATCCTAAGGGCCCGGGTTCGATTCCCGGCTGGGTCGGAGATTTTCTCCGCTCATGGACTGGGTATTGTGTTGTCCTAACCATCATCCCCATCGACGCGCAAGTCGCCGAAGTGGCGCCAAATCGAAAGACTTGCACCTGGCAAACGGTCTATCCTTCTAGTCACACAACTTCTTTTTTTAAAAAACTACAGCGCGGTTGATAGCGCCGTGAACCGAGTGCTCAGTCGGCCTTTGGCTGTGGTGAGGCGCGCACGCATTGTTTGCGTCTCGCCTGTTGCGCTGCTTGTGAGCAAGCGCGCGTTTGTTTACATCCGCGTATCGGCTTGTCTCAGATTCCGACTTCATCGACCGTTTTCTTACCGCCAAGCCACAATTAAATCAACTTTTCCATTGGACCACGAACGAGCGAAGGGGTATGAAGTAGAACGTTTTATACGGGATGAAATGCGTCTCCCGCCACAAGATGTTCTCTGGATTCATTTCTCGATCCACAGATCTACTGTGTACATACAAAACTGGCAAATGACGAGCTGTACGCCAACGTAGGGCAGCGCCACGCTAACGCTCTCAAGTTTCAATACTCTGACGGGCAGGCAGTAACTGTCGTAGTTTATCATGCTGGTTTTCGCCTCCGAACGTTGCGGGTTTTCGACCACCTGTTTCAAGTACCGTCAGACTATGTGGTGGCCGCCTTTAAACCTTACGACAACGTCCTCAGTCGAGTGGCTGAAACGTGGAAGAGGATCGAAGCATACCGCGTCCTCAACGGTATCCGTCAGATAAAAGTAGAACTACAGTAGAGCCCCTCTAACCCGACCTTGGATGGTCCGTCACTCCGGTTAGTCCGACCATGCTGAGGCTCGCGAGCCTCTGCCGACTTGTCACTGACTGGACGCCCGTGGGGCCATTGTTGTGTGTCTACCGCTGTGCACATTGTTACACTGTACGTTATTGTGCAGTTTCATCATTTGTTGGGATTAAACTTCGTTGTTTGCTTTATTCTGTGTTCTCTATCGTACTTATTACTGTAGATTCACTGTGTGTACAGTTGACTGTCTTTCACCATGTCTGGATTCGAACATAGACACGTAACTCTTTCACTAAATGAAAAATTAGCAGTGCTACAAAGACTGGACAAAGGAGATTCGCCCCAAAAAATTGCAAAGAAACTGAATGTAGGTGTTAGGACAATTAAGGATTGGAGGAAGAATGGGAAAGACATTGACTCCTATGCAGTTACGATTGATGGTGAAAACACTCTGAAGAATCGCAAAACATTAGAAAAGCCTAAACTTGAACTGCTTGATAACGCATTGTGGATGTGGTTTTGGCAAGAAACAAGGAAAGGAACTCCAATATCCGGGACAATTCTCAAAGAAAAAGCGATAGTTTAGCACAAAAAACTGGAAGCCTAAAGTAAATTTGTTGCCTGTGAAGGCTGGATTGATCCTTGCAAAACTCGTCAAAAATGTATCCCTGGCCTTTTTTCCAAGTAATATGTTTTTGTTTTTACTGTGAAAACAATGCATAAAGTATAACCATTTCTTAGTTTATACATACAGTAGTTTATTTCTTTGTAAAAAATTTCTTTTTTATACACTGTGCTATAAACATTTTTAGTTTACAGTATATATCACTTATACGTTATTATGTACAGTACAGTACTGTAATTTGTTTGTCGTTTTTTCCTTTTAACCCAATACATATTTTAATGTGTATAGAGGTATTTAGTTAATATACTGTTTAATATCGTGTGAAAAACATCTTTTTATATTACTGTAGATATCTTTTAGTTCTTAAATCGTTTAATTTCTTGCACTAAATGTCTTTTTATATTTTTTGCAATAAATATTAGATTTTTCTGATAATCTGACCTTTTCCTTGTTCCGACTATGGTCCCGGTCCCGAAGGTGACGGATTACAGGGGTTCTGCTGTATGTTGTTTGATTTACACTTGTTAAATTCTACTTGTTTTCTTGGTCAGTCTTTCGTCCACATTTGTTAGGCAGTTAGTGTCTGTCGGTCTGTCTGTCTGTCGGTCTGCCGTACGTTAATAGCTGCCTCTGTCAGGTTAGTCGGATTCGGTGTTAACGAATTTATTCCTTGAAATGTAACGGCCAAATTCCTGAAATATGTTTTTATCTTGCCTATCATCTTGAGAGGCGGTATATGTATTATGTGGAGCATGTTTGTATATTTTATGTAAGACTGCAATTCATGGGTTTTTATTTAAATGGTCATTTTAGTATATAAAGTTGCCACCCTTCCACTGTAAGATTTTTTTTTACCTTCAGAGGCAAGTTAATTTTTTTTATCTTAGTGTGTTGTACCATTTCCATCCCTCCTATGGGGTCCATAGTTTATGTGCTTCTGTGATTTGTTAAAATGTTTAGTTTAAAGTAATCTGGTGTGTTGCAGATTTGCAGCAGTGTAGTCTTCCAGAAGTTGTTGTGAGCGGTCTTGACTACGGCTGTGTCAAAACGGAGCCTCAAGGTTCTCAGCCGGAAAGCTCATACACTCAAAAATTTGTTTCTTTCTGCCTCTGAATAAATTGTAACTTGATATTTAGAGGGTGCTTTCTGGTTGTAATTTTGAATCTGTTTAAAAAAAGGGCTTTTAGGAATAAAATTTCCAATTGTTGAAAGAAATTTAATTTGTTTTCATCAGTTACCCACTGGCAGCTACTTCCACGCTCACCTCGTGTGATTAAATGTATTAATGTTCTTGGTGAATCGCTAGTAAATAAAGTAAATTCTTCATGAGAAGATTTTGAAAGTAAAGTCACAGTTCATGTGTGTTAGAATGACTGAGTAAAGAATTCGTAGTTCGTCGCTAGTGCTACTCACAACTCCTTCTCTGATAAAGACGCTAACTATCCACAGTGCGGGTATACACTTGTTACAAAAGATACTTCCCCTGAATTACTCCTCTCCCTTGTGGCACTCGCTTGACCTGCAAACTGCAACCCCATTTAAAATCAACCAAGTTAAAATGTGTGTACTATACTTACTGTTCGTAAATCACTTGATAGCTGCACTCCTTGCTCCTAAAGTGGCAGAAACGGGAAGACTTTAGTCTGTTAATGTGTTGTATCTGACCACAGCCACTAATAATAATAATAATAATAATAATATTGCGTACAGCACCATAGTAGACCACAAGTAGTTACTGTTGTCTCGTGCTGTAAATTGATCTCTTTCGAAGCGAGTAATTGAGCAATGTATGGACTACTGCAGGTACTACCTACAACTTGGAGAAGACATTTTCTTGAGGTATTTAGCTTTTATTATGTATATATGTCTTACTTTTGCATCAGCGATACACGGGACAAAGCAAAGCATATGTGTGTAGTGAGTGGACTACGTGAGGAGCCTGTAACCTCCAGCGCATTAATGCTATTGATTGAGGAAAAGTAATTATTGATAACTTATATAATCAATATCAGAGTCTTACAAAACTGTCATTATTGTAATGATTTTTGAAAATAATTTAGTTTTTTGACTGAAACAGAATCGAATCGTTTAGTTTTTACCCCTCAGAAAATTTCATGATAATTACCTCTAGGTTGGGAACCACTGCACTAGACATGCTCACCGTTTATAACTCTAATACTTCTCTTATTCTGTTATTCTTTGTACGTGAGATTCAAGCTATTTATGACTAGATTTTGACTTCACTTTAGATGTTTTAATATAAAAAATAAATAAAAAAATTCATGCCCCTGCAAGCCGCTAGATAGGCACCCTGCAATAAGAATTAGTTTCCCGGGTAGCGGTTTGTAATATACAGGTCGATCCATATAACTCTTACCTGCTTCAGGGGGGTCATAATTTCCCCCCGAAAGGTCGTAGAAAGCGTAGAGATCCTTTGCCCGGTGTAGTGTCGCTCTTGCTCGGCTCGGCTCGTGTTTAGTCAGTAGCTTATTCGGTAGCGGTCTGCGAGGTTGCTAGGGTACAGTTCGGGCCACTTGACAGTAACGACCAAGTTAGTGATTCGTGAACCTAGGCCGCATCATCTTTTCTTCCCCCTTCATTTGGTGGCGCCCCGCTATATGGCACGAATCATCCTTAGCTTTCTGGCTCGGAGTCTTGAAAACACGCCAGAGAGTGTGGAGTTGGGAGGCAGACTAGTTATGAGTGTCCGTTTAGTGGCTGCTTCCAAGTTTTCACCACGCCCTTCAGCTTCGACTGAAACGACTTCCCTTATGTCAGTGCTGTGCGCTTTTGGATGCTATCATTTTGCTTTGACCTGTAATTATGAAATAATGACTCCTTCGTGTAGCAATGGTTGGTATCGCTTGCACTATGACTCTCGTTTTACGGATCTCAAAAAATTTGTCAACCGTCGTAATTATCGTTAACCGCAACTGGTCTACTTGGGTTTGATCCATTTAATGGTTATTGCTCGTTCCTCGAGCGTAAGGGCGGTTGCTTGAAGTTTTGCGTTAGTGTTACTTGTTTACGCCAAGAGCTGTCTGCTACTTTAAATCTGGTGGCTTTCAGATCAGTGTTATTTCCCGGTGAGCCGTCAGGCTGTTTGTTATTTCCCTAGTGTTTAATGAAATTGGATATTTAGTTTTGTTAAATTCTTCATAAGCTCTATGTTAAATCAGGTTTGTTAAGTGGCTGTTTTCAACGCCTTTGGATATTTTATTGGATTTATTATTTAATCTTTTAATTGTTTTGAGGAAATTTGCCGAACTAATATGCTGTTCAGATTGTGTTTTAGATCGTTCTGAAATCTAAGCGCCTTGGAAGAGAGCCTTATGTGTAAATGCTAGCAATTGAAGTACCGTCTCCTAGAGGTAAGCTTCTATTTCTCATAGAAATGTCAGTTTGGCGCAAACAAGTATCTGGCTGTGTGGCCTAGGTGACTTATTGACTACTTTTCTATCCGAAATAACTTTCTGAGATTAGTGACTTCTCCCTAGTCAGTTAAGTTGTTTTGGGGAGACATTTATTACTACATCATTTTACCTTTTTACATTATTCATCGTTGTTTCGTCTGTACAATTTTCACTAACATTACTATTTGATTACTATGGTAGATCTGAAGGTTTTATGACATTAAGTTACTAAGGCGTGGGCTAATTATATTTTCTCGTATCATTTGGCTCATGTTTCAGCTGAGTGGTGTTTGTTAACAGCTCTTAGTCTTACGAGTTGCCGATCCGCTGTCTGGGGCGGAGCTTGTCCGCGAGCACCTGTTGCTGTTACGCACCGGCGCAGTGATTTTTTGGGAGTGTTTATGGCTGTCCTACATTACCTTAGCGGAGCTACTCGAGCTAGCAGCGTATATCTTAAATTTGTTTAGCCTACGATCTTATTTGCAAACTCTAATGTTATTATTTTCTGCCAAATATTTCACGTCTCTCCTGGAATGGGTAATGTTATCCGATTTATGATTAACCGTGAGATTTTATAAATCACATTATTTCAGCCTGTACTTATTGTGCTAATATTTGGAAACTCTGAGCTTACTTTCTCTAGTGGTCAATATTTAAGATGTTTTTCTGATTATTCTGCTGTCACTCCCGTATTGCATTCATTCCATGCCTGTAAAAGAATATCTTACTGGACTGAAACTGTTGCTACTTAACTTTCATGGTTGATCTATTCTGAACAGCGAAGGTTTGGACTTGTGAGTTGGTATTTAGTAATCGCAGCTGCAGATGTTCCTGTTATACCGTCCCCAGTCAAATTCTAAGAAAAGCCTTAAAAATAGTATTTATAAAGAAGAGACATTTAAAAATTGAATAATAAGTGGACACCAGCCGCTCAGGTGAAAATACATTCTTCTGATGTATCCGTATTATAATAATTTCTCTGTGTAAGTTTCGAGTGCAAAGAAATATAACAAAATGATCTAAAGAGACGACAAGATACGCTCTTTTGTTAATTTTTTAGTCGTCTCCACTTCTTGTCTTGTCTTGGTTGCGTGTAGACAGACATCTTGCGAGTGCTGGCAAATGTAAGCATATTTGTACTAATTAAGCAGATAATATATTGATTTAATATTATTGTTCTATTTTAATTTGTAAGAGGTGATCCCGATTTCATGTCCGCCTTCCTTGAATTAACCTGCATTCGAGTAATTTAAAGTGCAACAATCGCAACGGTCGATGCAGCCAACGACGCTATTACGTGGCGACATTAACTTATAACAATTAGCGGAAGCGAAAAACTCGCCCGCTATTAACATAACGTACATTTTTCTCCACAGCCGCCTGACGCTGGAGAAAACACGTAGCTTTAAGGTTCTTATTTTCAGTACAACAGCCCAGAGCCAGAGCCAGGACTCCGACTACGACGCAATGGTTAACGGAGGTAAGAGGAAATACTCTCACGTGTGTGTGGGCCGCAATTATAATTAATAACTAAATATGTTTTCCTTTAAAGTGAACTGACTAGCCGAGGAAATTAATATGAAAAGTTTATTCCATTGTTCAACTTATATGCTCATGTTTTAAGATTCAGCGAGTCTAACGTTCATTAACGTAACAAATAATTTCCACTGAAGATTAATATTGTTAAAAAAGAGAACTTCACAAAAGCATGTAATTGTAAATCAAAATTAAAGGAATTATCATTTTAATTAAGGCCCACCACGTAAGTCGGCAACAATCATCATTATTGTGTAGTAAATAATAAATTCAATTACGACGGCCATGAGACTGTCAAAGGCTAGTCTGATGCTGAAATTAATTTAATTTTTTAAAAACCTTTTAAGACCAGTAAGTGGCGATTTGTTCTTAAGGTTTTGGGAGAGTAATTCTTTTAATTATTCCAAGGCCAAATAGTCTTAATTAATAAATGTCCTTGTGCATTATCTTGCAATTTTGTATTTATTAGTGATTTCTTCCTCGTGACTTGGGGACTTTGATCACTGGCTTCAGCAGATTATTCGCAAAAAATGTCCTGTTGCTCATTCTACAGCACGGTTAATATTGTTTTCCGTTTGTCAGTGTAATATGTTCCGTAAATAAACGTGAACTATCAAAGGAAACATGATGCAATTATCGTGGGTCCGCCATTCCATGTGTTGTTTTTCTTCCTCATCGTATGTAAAGGGATTTCAGTTCATTCGCAGTCTTTAGCTGGCAGAAACACACGGTAAGAACGGTGTTTTACTGTCAAATCATACTGTAAGACAGACTCATTGGTTACCACACGACAGGCATTCCAGAGAGAATTCAATTTATGCGGTGTTCCAACAAATGAAACAATTTTATCGACTGTAAGGAAGCTGGAGACAACTTACTTCAGTACTAAACATTTTCGGTGGTAAATACAGACTGTCACTGAGTGCAGAGGCTGCTGATAATGTTCGAAGAGAACATTACAGAACTCTCCAAGCGTCGACTGATCCAGCGGACAGGCATTTCATTTGGCACGTGTCAGAGAGATGCGAAGAAATTCTCATTGCGACCGTACAGAGTGCATGTGACACAAGCAAGATCTGAGGAAAGATTGCGTTACTGTCGACGGTTTCAGGGTTTCTTATTCAACATCCAGACATGCTCTGCATACCTTTGTTTCCAGATAAGGCATGGTTCCATCTTCGGGTCACATCAGTACACAAAGCAGCAGATACTGGGCTCGTGTAAACCCCCATATCATCCAGGAAACACCACTGTATGATTAAAAGGTGCGAGTGCTTCTTCCGATTTGGCATGTCTATATTCCTGAAACTAATAAACATATACAATGAATTTTGTTTTTTGATGAACGGGAAACTCAAAAAGTTTTTTCCATAGCTTTTCATAGGTGTCCAATATGCCACGCTCGAGATGCACGGCATGTGTCAATGCGGTATTCAAATTATTCCCCCACTGCAGCGAGCGTGTATTGAGTTACAGTTTCCACAGCTGTTGTTACGCGATGTCTCAGTTCATCCATCGTTCTTGGTAACTGAGGCACATAAGCAGAGTCTCTTACAAACCCTCACAAGAAACAATCACACACATGTCGAGCGAACGGATTTCTGCGAACTCCTTGTGAAACTATGGCGGATGCGTTCGACGTCTGTGTCAGGCACTCGAGAACGGCCCAGCTATTTCCCTTTACGCAAACAGGCTGTTTCTCGGAATTGTTCATGCCGTCGTCTGTTGCTGTCTGCTGTAGGAGGATATACACCATACCTAGTACGAATGTCGCGCTGTACAGTTATTACTGTCCCGCACTATGCAAAACGTAGAACACAATATACTTTCTGTTGTACCGAAACCATTTTTACTAGAACTGAAGTTGGCGCACACTGCTGCTACCTAGCGGGAGCGATGTAAGACTCGAGGGTTTGCTCTTTCCAACAGTGCGTTGTTCACGCACATATCTCAGATAACGTAATACTTACGATTTTTTTAAAAATCGGATGATTCTTTTTTATGCACTCTGTATTTCTGGAGCAGGTGGACGAAATGAAATTTACAGAAAGTTATTTCCAAAAAGATGGAGCAGTATCCAACTTGTCTATAGAATCCATGCAACTTGTAACCAGCTTCTTTGTGACGGAATGATCTCAAAAAATTTATCACCCCTCCCCCCCCCCCCCCGCCCCGCCCCCCTCCCACCATCACCTGATCTAAACCCAGCCTCGGATTTTTTCTTGTGGGGGGGTATCTTAAAAGCTGAGTGTACAAAAGTAGACCACAGACAGCTGCAGAACTCCTTGAGGACATTACACTGACAAGGATACACTTCACGGAACATCATTGAATGTGGTAAAACGAGTGCAGTTGTGCATCGATATTGAGGTCTTTGTGTGAATGTATGTAATCTCCCAGTTGTGTGTTATTGTCTCCCAAAATCGCAAGTGTATTCTGTTACGGCGTAAAATCAAGCGCCGGCACACCATTCGGTGACGAAAGAGAAGAGACGGCTGTGAGAAGACGTCAGCCAATCGCACGCTGACTGGACCTCCTTCCAGGAAGACAACGCGACAGCAGCGGCTCCGACTGGTGACGGCCAAGTTGGATAGCAGCTTGAAGATTAGCGAGTTCTACAGCGGCATCAACGTTACTCACTTCGCTTGTACTCTCTACATAGCACAGACCTGGGATTGTCTATACTGAAGAAGATGGATTATTTTATACGTCGCCCTTTGGTTGCGACACATCTGTGAGATTGCCAAGTTAAGTATTGTAATAAAACTCATTAATACGACTGGTTTGATTGTTTATGTAGTGATCCAAGTATGCAGGCTTCCTAGATACATGTTACATTACGGGTTCAAATTAAGGGACACCAGTCTAGTATCGGAACACAGCGTGGGGAGCAGGAGGGGGGGGGGGGGGGTAAAAGTCGTAGAGGGAGACAAGAGATGAATACACTAAGCAGGTTCAGAAGGATGTAGGTTGCAGTAGGTACTGGGAGATGAAGAAGCTTGCACAGTGAAACATACCCCGCACCCCACCCCTGACCCCAGCATTACAACAATATTCGAACCCGGAATTTGTAGCCAGGTATCGGCACTTTCTGTTACACAAAGAATGAAAGTCATGCCACTATGGCAACTTTTCCTGTTATGTAATTGTTCTATATAATGCTATGAATGACATTTAAACAAAATTTGCGAATAGTTAAATAATATATAAATATGTAACATAATAATCGCTATGAACCATCAACATTTACTTAGAACCATCAACATTTACTCACAACTATAATAATCATTATGTAATTCATTTGATTAGAGGTAGTTGTAAATGTTAGCATCGTTATTACTTTCGTTAATTAACTGCAATTACATCTCGAAAGTGCAGTTTGGAAAACGTTTTTGTAAATCGATCAAACAGCAAGAACCAAATTTAAATTCAAGTAATTTCAAGTGATATGTAATTTCAAACCCAAATTGGTAAACCAGAATTAATACCGTTATTAAAATAAGTAATTGATCATTGTTAGCACATGTGATTAACTCCATTACTTACGGTTGGATGCATATTTCAAAGTTATGAGCGATTAAAGAGGTTAAACAACTTGTGTATATATTATGTAAATGTTACCAATATTTTCTAATCGATAATTGATTTGTATTTATTAAATTAATGAAACAAATTATTGTAAAAAACTCATATGTAATTTTCAATCTTAAATTGTACAATTTCCAACATAAAGCTCATCTGTAATGAACTAATATTTTATGCTGAAAGTAATCTGATTGTCAACCTTCTGCATATTCGTAACTTTTAATTGTAACTATTAATTTCACGATGGTGTAATAATTGAAGTAATGAATACTCATTGTTTGGAATATATATAACCAAACGCGGCAGTGCAGCGTCAGTTCGCCTAGGGATTCACTTTGTAGTCCAGTCTTTTCGGTCAGTAAGTAAGTCTGTCAGCTGTTGGACTGTCAAAGAGACTATATGTGAAGTTTGATGTATCCTACAATGCCTTTGGAAAAATGTTATCATCAACAAATAAACCTCCGCAAATTCTATGACCTGGAGTTTTAATTAGAAGGAATCACCAGCTACCCGACTCACGTAAATTACAAGATAACTACAACAAAAATACTTTGTTATGCATCACCCTTACTAACGTCCACTCCAGGTGCAAATATGTAAGTAATTATATTAACGCACCAGTAAATAAATCATATGTATTCATACAGTAAGGGAGATGTCATAATAGGATGGAGTAGCGTGGAGAGCTGCATCAAATCAGTCTCTGGCCTGAATACCACAACAACAACATAAGCCTTACCCATAAAATGTTAATCGTTCACGCACAGATGACTGTCGGAGCAGTGGCTGACAAACATAGTGGCGGGGGAGAGAGAGCACCTGTGACGTCACAGCCAGCGGCGCGAGGCCAACGAGAAAGACAGCCCGTGGCGCGTACGTCACAGTACGTGACACTGCAGGTTCTTACGAGTGCCAGCAGCCGTCTTCGGCAGGGAGCGAGTAACTATTTCAGACGAGTTTAATAACTTTTGACTGCGTGTTTAAATACTTGCAAATTCTCGATAGCGAACAACAAAACTGAGACCTTTAGCGGATACTTTTCAATTCAATATTGATTCCCGTGAGGCCTGCACGGATTCGAGCGTTCGCGAAGTGTGACAGACAAGCCGATTAGTGTGACGTCACGAGTTCGGTGCGGGAACCGTATACCCCGTTGGCCCTCGTTGGAGCCCATCAGAGTGGCTATACAGGGTGGTCCATTGATCGTGACCGGGCCAAATATCTCACGAAATAAGCGTCAAACGAAAAAACTACAAAGAACGAAACTCGTCTAGCTTTAAGGGGGAAACCAGATGGCGCTATGGTTGGCTCGCTAGATGGCGCTGCCATAGGTCACACTGATACCAACTGCACTTTTTAAAATAGGAACGCCTATTTTTTATTACATATTCGTGTAGTAGTAAAGAAATATAAATATTTTAGTTGGACCACTTTTTTCGCTTTGTGATAGATGGCTCTGTAATAGTCACAAACATATGGCTCACAATTTTAGACGAACAGTTGGTAACACGTAGGTTTTTTAAATTAAAATACAGAACGTAGGTATGTTTGAACATTTTATTTCGATTGTTCCAATGTGATACATGTACCTTTTGTGAATCCGGGGACGTCAGATCCCGTGAACGTGTGAGCCATAGTACGGTGCTTCGACGACCAATCCACCTGTCATAAAATAGGCTATTCAATACCGTTTCAACTGCACACGAGCTATGTGCCGGACATCCATAATGTTGGAAGTGCATCGCCATTCAGTCATGCAGTGAAACATCTTGTTGTAACATCGGTAGAACATTACGTAGGAAAGCAACATACAGCGCACCATTTAGTATGCCATCGATAAAATGGGGACCAATTATCCTTCCTCCCATAAAGCCGCACCATACATTAGCCCGCCAAGCTCGCTGATGTTCCACTTGTCACAGCCATCGTGGATTTTCCGTTGCCCTTTTAGTGTATATTATGCCGGTTTACGTTACCGCTGTTGGTGAATGACGCTTCCTCGCTAAATAGAACGCGTACAGAAAATCTGTCAACGTCCCGTAATTTCTCTTCTGCCCAATGGAAGAACTGTACACGACGTTCAAAGTCGTCGCCATGCTATTCCTGGTGCATAGAAATATGGTACGGGTGGAATCGATGTTGGTGTAGCATTCTCAACAGCGATGTTTTTGAGATTCCCGATCCTCGCGCAATTTGTCTTCTACTGATGTGCGGATTAGCCGCGACAGCGGTTAAAACACCTACTTGGGCATCATTATTTGTTGCAGGTCGTGGTTGACGTTTCACATGTGGCTGAACACTTCCTGTTTCCTTAAATAACGTAACTACCCGGCGAACGGTCCGGACATTTGTATGATGAAGTCCAAGATACCGAGCAGCATACACAGCACACGGCCGTTGGGCATTTTGATCACAATAGCCATACATGAAGACGATATTGACCTTTTTCGCAATTGGTAAACGCTCCATTTTAACACGGGTAATGTATCACGAAGCAAATACCGTTCGCACTGGCGGAATGTTACGTGATGCCACGTACTTATACGTTTGTGACTATTACAGCGCCATGTATCAAAAAGCAAAAAAGTGGTTCAACTAAAACATTCATATTTCTTTACGTACTAAACGAATATGTAATAAAAAGTGGGGGTTCTTTAAAAAAAACAGTTGATATCCGTTTGACCCATGGCAGCGCCATCTAGTGGGCCAACCATAGATTAGATCTGGTTTCCCCCTTCAAGCTAGACAAGTTTCGTTCTTTGTAGTTTTTTCATTTGACGCTTATTTCGTGAGATATTTGGCCCGGTCACTATCAATAGACCACCCTGTATATCGGCGTGACCACGGAGACACGGCAAGTTGTTATTTCACACTGTGTTGGCTTTGCTCCCGCAGGAAGAAAAGAGGTAGCATTCATGCCTTAAACGAATGCTGTAAGAAGAGAGGAAGATCAAAACACGAAAATTTACTACGTAACCCGAGGAAAAGCGAGCCAAATGATTATCGCAACTTTGTGAAGATGAATGCTCGCTCGCTTCATTTACAGGAGATAGGCAAAATAATGTGAACAGTGGTAATTATGGAATGGTTGTGTTTGACGGTCAACAACACACGTAACGTGCGTGTCACGCTGGACCGTGGGTGTTCAGTACGGACTACACACTGTATCAGTGCAGGTAGTTTACGAGTAGTGCTCACTTCGCATTTGCATTCAGAGGCTGAGGTCGAAGTGGAATGAAAGGCCTAATAGAGTTCCAAAGAGGGCAGACTGTGAGGGTCAATTTGCTGGAGCATCAGTAACAAAGACAGCCAACTCATAGAATGTTTCAAGAGCAACTGTTTCAACAGTCATGACAGCCTACGCAAAACATGGAAAGACTTCAGCGTGTATACGTAATACTGGGCACAAATCAATAAATGAGAGAGATCGTCGTACGCTAACACGAATTTTGTCAAAAAACTATTAAACTACGGTGGTTGAAGTGACTGCAGAGCTCAGTAGCCGTCTTCGAGACCCCGTATCTATCGACACTGTCTGCCGAAAACTCCATAAAGCGAATATTCATGGACGTGGTACTATACCGAAACCTGTAGTGACGACAACCAACGCAAAAAAGGATAAAACACGGTGTAAGGAGCATAAATGTTGCACGACTGATCAGTAAAATGAAATCAAATGTCTTGTGACTAGGGCCTCCCGTCGGGTAGAGCGATTACCTGGTGCATGTCTTTCGAGTTGACGCCACTTGCGCAACGGGCGACTTGCGCGTCGATGGGAATGAGATGATGAGCCGGGAATCGAACTAGGGAACCATAGTATGGCATTCCGTCACGCTGACCACATTTTTTTAAATCTCATTTTGTTCGTTGCATTTGTTCGGGGCGGACGTCCCATGACATCCGATCAAAGTTCATTGTTGATCCATTTACACAGTTTTTTTTTTTTTTTTTCGTTCGCCGGGTGCAAGTCTATCGATTTGACGCCACTTCGGCGACTTGCGCGTCGATGGAGATGAAATGATGATGATTAGGACAACACAACACCTAGTCCCTGAGCGGAGAAAATCTCCGACCTAGCCGGGAATCGAACCCGGCCCCTTAGGATTGACATCCTGTCGCGCTGACCACTTTTTTTTATCTCATTTGGTTCGTTTTCGTTCGTTGTATCTGTTCTGGGCGAACGTCGAAAGACACCAGTTTCAGTTCGTTATTATTCCATTAACTCAGTTTTTTTATTACACGGAGCAGCTGGTCCTCTGACCGAACACGCTGAGCTACCGTGCTGGCTATCACTCAGCTACCGGGGGCGGACAGCATGGAGGTGGAAGTGTGATGGTGTGGGCAGGCATACCATGGTATTGTGCTAGTCTCATCATTACTCTGTTACCCTGTTACAGCCAACGATTATGTGAACATTTTAGGTGATCACCTGCACCTCATGATTCAAATGTTGTGCCCCCACAATGATGTCATATTTCAGGACAATGCTGCACCCATTCACAAAGCCAGGACAGTAAAATCGTGGTATGAGGAGGACGCAACTGAACTGCAGCGTCTACCTAGCCAGCACAGTTCCCGGACTTGAACGTTATGGAACCCTTGTGGGCGGTACTGAAGCACAGGTTCCGGAACAAATTTCCGCTTCCCTCGTCACTACAGGAGTTAGAAGAGGTTCTGATGGAAGAGTGGCATAACATTCCACTGGAGAGTATGCAATCATAATATGCCAGTATTCCAAGAAGAATCACAGCTGTATTAGGGGCAAATGAGGCTCCAACGCCTTATTAATGGTTCAAATGGCTCTAAGCACTTTGAGACTTAACATCTGGTGTCATCAGTCCCCTAGACTTAGAACTGCTTAAACCTAACTAACTTAGGAACATCACACACATCCATGCACGAGGCAGGATTCGAACCTGCGACAGTAGCAGCAGCGCGGTTCCGGACTGAAGCGTCTCGAACCGCTCGGCCACAGCGGCCGGCCCGTTATTAATAAACCATTCCCAAGTAAGTGCAAGTGTTCACATTATTTTGCCCATCCCTTGTATTTCGGCAGTATACTATGCTATATGCAGTATTCATTACTAGATCCGGATATTTAATAAAAACGACATTCGTCAGCGAGACGCTAGTCCTGAAAGTCAGCGGCTTAGGTTATTTGATTACAGGAAATTCATTTTAAAACCTAGAGTTCATAAGTTCAATACTATCACAATCACTAAAACTAATCGTGACGGACACGTACACACCTATTATAACAAGCTTCAAACGTTACATAAGGATAAGGGAAGATGTATTTACGTATTTATTGCTGAAACTGTGGCTTTTTTTGAAGGGCTATCTCGCTCTTACAATAAGTAAAAGCACTCAAATCTTGGCTCCTGTAACTAGTCAGCGCCACTTTAGTTACGCTTCTTATAAGTCTTCCGCAATGAATCTAACTTCTTCACTAACTGCAGCTCCTTTGCTCCAGTATACATTTCCCTACAATTCGATACCAACTGAAGGCATTTCTCGGTTTTGTTGTTACGATAATGACGGAAGCTGAAGAAATAAATTAAAATTTATGCCCCAGGTGGGACCTGAACCCGGGTTTGCTTGCTTACCAAGCAGAAATGCTTGATCTTACACTACCACAGTATTACAACCGAGACGCCTACATGAACTACGGTACTCCAATGTCATCCCTACCACAAACCTCAGTTCACATCTTCAGCTTATTTTTCGCTTCTTTTTTCTCTTACCACAGTCTTCAACTTTTACACTCCATCTTTTTCTTCCGCCTTTGTCCCGTATTGGCGCAGGTTCGACACGGTTATTTGCGAATTTTTCACGATTAGTTTAAGTGGTGGTCGTACCCCGTTACCTCCTGACGGGGAATATGTGTATCCAAACTGTCTACGTACAGTGTTATTCACCTGAAAGTGAGCGAAAGTTTTCGAAATGTTTGCGAATCGCGCTATCTGGTCCGCTTTAGCTTCCAGTGTCATGTGAAAAGAGTGTCTTAAATGAATGTATCATTAAATTTAAACCATTTTCATGTAACACTTCTGTGATTTCTAGCTTCTCTGTTATGTCTCCTTTCGTTTTCGAGTAGGCTAAATAGACTCTCTGAACTCACCGTCGTTTGCTAACTTAACTGGTTTGCACATTGTTGCGTTGGAATGGTTTCGAAAATCACTTTCCATTATTTTAATCCTAGATAAAATTTACGATTGCAGTTCATACTAATTCGTGGTTCCCGCTAAACTGGTATTGTAAGTATAGGATTGAAAACGGGACATCTCGTACACTGGAGAACTTATAATTGACTAGAGCATAAACTATAAATTATGAATTTACTTGAATAAAATATGTATAATTAAATTCTACGATTACGCCTTTAATGTCCTAAGGTTAACATCAGAAAGTCCACAGTCCGTGGTCTATGTCCCAAGTGAAAGAGATGTACTAGAACATGATGCAAGCCAAGTTCACTGAGAAAGAGCCAAAGTAGCTGGTACACCTGCCTAATATCGTGTAGGGAACAAGACAAAAATGTCACAACACGACGTGGCATGAATTCAACTAATGTCTGAAGTAGTGCTGGATGCGACTGACACCATGAACCCTCCAGAGGCGTTCATAAATTAGTTAGAGTACAAATATGGGTCTCTTCTGAACAGCACGTTGCAAGGCATCACAAATAAGCTCAATAATGTTCACGTCTGTGGAGTATGGTGGGCAGCGGAACTGTTTAAACTCAGAAGAGTGTTTCTGGAGCTACTCTGTAGCAAATCTGGACGCATGGGGTGTCGCAGTATACTATGCTATATTCCTGCTGGAATTTCCCAAGTCCGTCTGAATGCACAATGGACATGAACAGATCTCAGGTCATCAAACAGGATGTTTACGGACGTGTCACC
The DNA here is from genome assembly GCF_023897955.1 of Schistocerca gregaria. Classification (NCBI taxonomy): domain Eukaryota; kingdom Metazoa; phylum Arthropoda; class Insecta; order Orthoptera; family Acrididae; genus Schistocerca; species Schistocerca gregaria. The sequence goes on from NC_064928.1 coordinate 236,924,181, forward strand.
TGCCAGAGACGTATCTACACGTATCAGTAGTCTCATATAACTACAACTGCACACACCCCACACCATTACAGAGCCTTGACCAACTTGAACTCGTGAAATGGTCGTACTGTAAAATTCTCAGTTCATCGCTACCTCGAAGATGCCGACTGCAGCTCTGCACTTTGCCTGTTTACATATCTCCATAATTGAGCACACACGCCTACATCAGTTAAATAAAAATGATGATCAAAGTCATTTCGATACTGATGTTAAAACAAAGTGGTTATCCTCGCTGCCTCTAGATCGCAGGATCCCGGCTTCGATTTCCGGCCGGGTCGGCAATTTTCTTCGCTCGGAGACTCGGTGTCTGTGTTGTCCTAATCACTTCATCTAACGAAGACACACAATTCGGAGAAATGACGTCAAAATCGAAAGACTTCCACCAAACAGCAGAACAACCCCGGCCGGTAATGCGATACGTTCATTTCATTTCAATATAAGGAAAGACCATTTGGCTCACCGATTTTATTAATTTTTCTATTTTAATCTTTCTGGTTTTTATTTCATTTCTTTTTTTCGGGCAACAGGACCCAGTCATGCTCGGGTGGCCCAGGGCAATGGCCCGGTTGCTCCGGTCCAACTACGCCTCTGCATACCAATATCTCAGAAAAAGAAGTTGAAATCAAGATTAGACGTTAACAACCACAACAACATAAGTTTTTGTTGGAATGATATGCATGCCAGCTGACTCCGTGGCGCAACGGTAGCGCGTCTGACTCCAGATCAGAAGGTTGCGTGTTCAAATCACGTCGGGGTCAAATTATTTTCATCTCTTCCAATGTGTTCAAGGTGCTGTCGAATGAATACATCTTAACGCATTTCACACTTTAGTTCCGAACTAACGCGTGTCTACAATGAAAAAAGGTACTCCAGAAACTCGTTGGAACGCTGCGTCAAACAGTCCATCGTTGAAAAGTAGTCCACTAATTTCTATGTGTTGTGGTCTGCAGTCCGAAGTCTGGTCTGACACAGCTTTGTACGGTGTGGAAGCCTCTCCATTTCTGCATTACTGCTGTTGTCCCGAACGAAAGGAACACTCTTCGGCACTTTGGTGGGTTCTTAGTGTTACTTCTAGAGGTGGCAGAGTAGTTACAAAAGGCAAAAAAATATTAGACTATTTTATTATAACTTCAACAAGATAAAATACTTAACTTTGAAACAATCCATGTCCACAGGACTGTATATGTATATTTGTTACTGTCACTGTACTCTAACGTATCCCTTGATACAGTAGAGAACTGTAGTATCTTCTCTCTATGTAGAACTGACTGTGAAATCTACTATACGGTTCTGTCTAACACAGTGGTAGTCAACCAAGCGTTCACAAGTGAGCGTTCCAGCTTTCATGATAGACTACAGGCTGCAGGTGACTTAAACATTAGTAATTTTTCCTGTTTTCCGTCGTTCCTTAACTGCTTCAGAATTCATGAAATTGTGTTCCGCCTGTGCAACTAATTGGATGCAGTTTGTTTATTGCCATACGCGTTTCGCTTCCTTTAATTGTGAAGCATCTTCAGGGGCCTATAATACTGTTTCTTTTTATACATGTAATAAATGTGTTATGTGGTAGTTACAATATGATACTATGTTACATTTTGTCATGTTTTTCTCTTGTTTTTAAGTTAGAGTGAACATGTGTAGCACAAATTTCGTGATGTGGAATTATCCATCGGTGTTACGATTTCCAGCGCTGTTAGCCCATGGTGTGAAAGATAAACATGCAGCGACAGTTGGCAACACGACACACATGTTGAACATAAAAATGTAAAGAGCAAGTGAAGTAAGCGATGTGTTAAACAAGGGTGAAAGAACGGCAGAAATCGGCCAACTGGAGCATAGAGACTAATGCACACATCTCCAGGACCACACACATGGGCGAACAGTGCTGGAAAACTTAACACCCAACTATTGTTTCACATGACGAAACTTGTGCTACAAAAGTTGATTCTAACCTAAAACCAAGAGAAAAACGTGACGAAATGTAACGTAGTAACATATTGTAACTACCACACAATACGTTTATTATATGTATAAAAAGAAACATGGATTACAGGTTACTGAAGATGCTCCACAAATAAAAGAAGCGAAACGCATAAGCCAGTAAACAAACTGTCTTCAACTAGTTGCATAGATAGAACATACCTCCACGAATATTTTTATTAGGTTTTCACACAATTTTTACATAAAGTACGAGGGTCGTTCAATAAGTAATGCTCCACATTTTTTTTCTCAGAACATATTTGTTGCTAATGGTCAGAATTTTTTGACAATGTACACCAACATGTCCTGTCCATGTCCTGTTTTTCTACGTAGTCTCCATCACGTTCTATGGCCGTACTCCAACGTTGTGGAAGAGTATGTATTCCCTGCTGGTAAAAGCTCTTGCTCTGTAGACGTAGCCATGTTTTCATTGCATGACTGACACTCTCGTCATCTTCAAAGTGTGTTCCCCATAGATAATCTTTAAGCGGCCCAAAGAGATGGAAGTCCGACGGTACCAGGTCTGGACTGTGGGGTGGATGAGGCAATGATGTCCAACCCAATTTGACGATGTGTTCCCGTGTTCTCAGACTTGTGTGTGGGCGTGCATTATCGTGTTGAAGCAAGATTTCTGGTGGATTCTTGTCCGATCGAACACGTCAGAGACGGCTATTGAGTTTATTCAGAGTCTTCACGTATGCCTCTAAATTGTTGGTCCAATCTCTTGGCATTACATCCACGAGAATGACGCCATCACAATCCCAGAAGACTCACCATGACTTCTCCTGCAGAGGGAGTTGTCTTGAATTTCTTCTTTTGTGGTGAATGAGGATGATGCCACTCCTTTTTGTTTCTGGCGTAACGATCCGTGACAGAAAGGCCTCTCCGTCGGTCGCAAAATGCTCCAACAATTCGGATGAAATGACCTTTCTTTGAATCTTGTGGTCCACTGTGAGCGTTCGTGGAACCCATCGTAAGCACCTCTTTAAATATCCGAGTGTCTCGATCATTGCAGACGCACTTCCAATGCTGACCATCAACTGTAGAGCCAACTGTCGGGTTGTGATGCGCCGGTCGGCACGAATAATGGCATCCGCACGATTCAGCACGTCTGGAGCAGTGGCTGTGGCAGGACGTCCCGAGCGTAGCTGATCGTAGAGCTCTCTGTTTCCGCATTTCCTGAGGCTGCAGCTCTCTTTACCCATCGCCCAACTGTACTCCTATCAGCTGCAGCATCGCCATACACCGCAGACAAACGTTCATGGATGTTCACCACGGTTTCTTTTTCTGCACACAAGAATTCAATAACAGCACGCTGCTTGTAACGTGAGTCGTATGCAGACGCCGCTATGACGCCGTACTACGGCTCTGCCATCTGTCAGAGCGGTTCAAAAATTCACCACCGCACAAAATAAAAATCAAATGTGAAGCACCAACAAGGACGTTTGTCTATGTATATTAATGCCTTTTTTAAAAAAAATGTGGGGTATTACTTACTGAACGACCCTCGTATTTGAGAACAAATTATTATTATCTACTTTGCCATGCTGTAATTTTGCGTTATATATTGTATAAAGTTACTTCCCAACTTTATAAAACACTACTACTATGAAACCAGTGGGCGGTTAGAAAAATTTAATAATAACAGATACACAGAAGTGACACATAGGTACAAAATCGTTGACTGTTGTTGTTGTGGTCGTCAGTCCAGAGACTGGTTTGATTCAGCTCTCCATGCTACTGTATCCTGTGCAAGCTTCTTCATCTCTGAGCAACTACTGCACCCTACATCCTTCTGAATCTGCTTAGTGTATTCATCTCTCGGGCCCCTACTACGATTTTTAAGCTCCACACTGCCCTCCAGTACTAGCTTGGTGATCCCTTGATGCCTCCGAACATGCCCTGCAAACCGATTTCTTCTAGTCAAGTTGTGCCACAAATTCCTCTTCTCCACTGTTCTGTTCAGTACCTCCTCATTAGTTACGTGATCTCCCCATCTACTCTTCAGCATTCTCCTGTAGCACCACATTTCGAAACCTTCTATTCTCTTCTTGACTAAACTATTTATCGTCCATGTATCACAGCCATACATGGCTACACTCCATACAAATACTTTTAGAAAAAACTTCCTGACACTTAAATCTATACTCGATGTTAACAAATTTCTCTTCTTCAGAAACGTTTTCCTTGCCATTGCCAGTCTACATTTTATATCCTCTCTGCTTGGACCATCACCAATTATTTTGCTCCATAAATAGCAAAACTCATCTACTACTTTAAGTGCGTCATTTCCTAATCTAAATCCCTATGCATCGCCTGATTCATTTAGACTACATTCCATTATCATCGTTTGGTTTTGTTCATCTTACGAAGACTCTTTCCGTTCTGTTCAACTGCTGCTCCAGGTTCTTTGCTGCCTCTGACAGAATTACAATGTCATCAGAAAACCTCTGAGTTTTTATTTCTTCTCCGTGGATTTGAATTCCAACTCCATATTTTTTCTTTTGTGACCTTTACTGATTGCTAAATATATAGATTCAATAACATCAGGGATAGGCTACAGCCCTGTCTCCCTTCCATCCCAGCCACTGCTTTCCTTTCATGCCCATCGACTCTTAAAACTACCATCTGGTTTCTGTACAAATTGCAAATAGCCGTCGGCCGCTGTGGCCGAGTGGTCCTAGGTGCATCAGTCCTGAACCGAGCTGCTGCTGTTGGGATTGCAGGTTCGAATCCTGCCTCGGGCACGCTTGTGTGTGATGTCCTTAGGTTAGTTAGGTTTAAGTAATTGTAACTCTAGGAGACTGATGACCTCAGATGTTAAGTCCCATAGTACTTAGTGCCATTTAAACCATTTGATTTTGCAAATAGCCTCTCACTCCATGTATTTGACTCCTGCCACCTTCAGAATTTGAAAGAGGGTATTCCAGTCAACATTGTCAAAAGCTTTCTCTAAGTCTACAAGCAGTAGTGCAAAGAGAGCGTCACCACTCTGCATTGCTGCCAAATTTAATCAAGACAGCGGATCGAATATGGCAGCGGTAGACATGGTAACATTGCAATGATGTCATTGCAGGAAGTTCTAATTTTGGCAGGAAAATAGGTCAATTGGGCTACCTCCAGCTCTATGCTCCTCCACTCCCCTCCCCCTCCCTTCCCCCTGAAAATGGAGAGAAGTTCCTTTAAGGACTCATGTGGATGACCTCACACTCTTCGTTATTTAGGGTCCACGGAGACCTGGCTGTGAACGAAAACTCAGTGAATCGTTGAGCGAGGCGTCTGTCATCATCGCAACAAGATCCGATTTCCCGCGTCCCGACCTGCTGCAACGCAGCTGTGATTCCTGCGATGTTGGAACGAGGTGATCGACAGATCAGAATCAAACATGTCGCTGTGCAAATGGAGGTCTCTGACAGCAGTGCTGACACAGTCGTCCACCGCTGGTTCCTCGCCGCCTAACGAAAGACCATAAAGACCAACGACAGTCCACTTGTGCGGAGTAGCTTGCAAGTTATGAGGATCATTGTGAGAAATTTTTTTTGTCAGACATTACTGGCGATGAAACGCGGCTTCATCACTTCGAACCGGAAACAATCCCAATGGAGTGGCGCCAGATCATCTCTCCTCCAAAGAAAAGTTCAGAGCCGCACCCTCAGCCACTAAAGTCATGGCGACGTTCTGATGAGACTCCGAACTGGCTATCCTGATAGGTGTCGTCCTTTGTGGGACAACGATCAAGTATCAAGTGTATTGTGCTACCCTGAGGAAACTGAAGAAAGACTTCAGCGTGTTCGACGCCACAAAAATGCAAACGAATTTCTCCTTCTCCATGACAATGCAACATCTACACACATCTGTGCACACAAGAAGAGCTCACAAATCTTCATCGCCCTGTTCTTCCTCACCTACTCTACAGCCCAGGTAGGTGGGTTGTTTCGAGGAAGAGACCAAACAGCTAGGTCATTGGTCTCATCGGGTTATGTAAGGATGGGGAAGGAAGTCGGCCGTGCCCTTTCAAAAGAACCATCCTGCCATTCACCTGGAGCGATTTAGAGAAATCACGGAAAACCTAAATCAGGATGGCCGGAAGTGGGATTGAAAATGTCGGCCTTCAGAGCGCGAGTTCAGTATGGTAACCACAGCACCACCTCACTTGGTCTACAGCCCGGATCTCACTCTTAATCGACCTCCACATGTTATGCACAACAAAGGATGTATACCACAGGAAGCAGTATGTGGATGATGGGGAGGCTACTGATGCTGCAGGATGTTAGCTCTGACTTCGACCAGTAGAGTGGTACCATGCAGGTCTACAGGTCCTCGCAAGAATGGGGCATAAGAGTTTTGTAGCAAAAAGTGTGGGGAATAATATGGTGTATTGGAATGGAATCCTGAATAAAACCGATTTCCTCTCAGAAAAAAAAAAGTGTTGTATTACTTGTTGAACGCCCCTCATATATAACAAACACCCCAACAGTACTTCATCACCTAACAGCAGAGTATGGTAAAACAGAAAAGGTGGACAGTTCCAGAGACCTTGGCGAGAGTGCAGATGAAAACTAGCAGAAAAGAAGCGTGCGACACCAGACGAGAGAAGACGACCACCGTTTTTCGTAAGGCGCCAGTCCTATGCAAGAAAAAGGCGAAACTCGAGCACTACTACACACAGCTCAGTACTAAATGTCTGTACACAAGTGAATCCCTCAGAATGACAGGAAACGCTGGATTGAGAGAATCCAACAAAATTGAGCGCAATTTCCTTCACAAAATAATGAATCCTAGTATAATAGACAGTGTAGACTTTGGGGAAGAAAAAAGTGATACATGGATGAAAGAGCAGCCGATGGAGTCAATAACGAAAGAACGAGTGTAGTTTTACTGACATCTGTTCAGCATGGATGAAACCTGACTAACGAAGCAGATTTTAACGTATTGGATAACAGATCTAAAGTTGGTTCAAGGAAGTAAGGAAGGATCTCTAGAGCACTGAATTGAATCAGGAGGGCCGAACAATGATGACCGACCAACAGCAACATTAAGGACTTCCATGATGAGCAAAAGCAGAGCAGTGGCTGCACAAAAGAGAGGTGAAAGGTGGGCAGAGAAAGAATAAAACGCTTTTGGGCTTCCTGAAATACCTCGTAGTTATTGGACGTGGTCTGTAATGCCGTTAAACGTGAGGAAAAAATTGTAATCAAGTAATAAATATTGTGGCATATTCTAAACGCCTATCAGGTGCGTGATCTTACCGTAGAAACATTGGACAAAGTGGGTTTACCTAAAATTGTACCTCGTCGAGAAATATCTACATTGTTCAGCTCATAATCACAGTACCGTTACCTCACTTCTGTTAGGTACGTAAGTTTTGCCCTTTTCATCATAGCTCACTTGGCGGGCAGTCACACAGTCACATGCTGGGAGTCATCTCTTGCTGCTGCTGTCGTCAGCGAGATACTGAGCGGAGCAGGCAAAGGGGGGAATCCCTTGATATCACGCGACTGCACTGTGCCCAAGTCCAGCAGACAATGGATGTTACGACTCTGCCCCTTAACTCCCAATGTCAATGTGAGTCTAAGTGGCTTCACTTTTTTTTGTCAGCGCAGCTGCTTCCCACGTTTATTTAGCGCCTTATCTATGACCACGGCGCTCTGCCTCTCGTCGGCTCGCAAGTGACGCGGACAGACGCGGGAAACCCCTGCAGTTCAGCAAACTGCGACGCGCTGTGAGTGAGTGCAGGGCAGCCAACTTTATTTTTCTAACTCGGGCACACGATTCTCGATTTCTCTGGAAGCGACAACATTTATTTATGGGTAGTAAACCTGTGCAGTGGGTACTGCTGCGCGAAGGACAAACATGCGCCGATAACCTGCCTTCTGGCAGGTCTCCCGTATTTTACGAGGTCCGCCGCATTTTACCACTTTTCTCCTGCCTCTTGTATTTTTGACAGGTATCTCGTACTTCAAGTGTTTCCCATATTTTACTCATCTCATGTATTTGACATGTTTGATAATTTTTTCCCCCATATTTCATAAAGTTTATTTATTTATTCTTACATTTCAGTATCATTCAAAGAATGAAATTTGAGCTTAATGAAGATAAAATATACGATGAGTTCTAGTATAAGAGAAATTCTGATTTGTAAAGTTAATCTTGTTGGTAATGTTTCCCAGTTGTGCGTTATTGTTCCTTGTGAATCCGAGAACAAACAAATTAATACGTCAAATTTGAAAAAAAAAATGCTGTTTTGTAATGAGTATTACAGGATTCAATACCAGTACTGAAATAGTGTTTTTATTGATGACAAACAGATGAACTGATCTAAGAAACAGATGTTGCTAAATTACAAATTGTTAAATATTTCAACCTTAGCTGTACACAGTTTAGAAACTTATAAAAGATGATATCAGTTTTTTGAATGATTGCAAAGCAAATAATAAATATGAATAGAACCATGAACCTATGAAAATTGTAGTAATTAAACATTATGGTAAATATGAATAGTGCTATGGTGTTTGGAAGTTTTTGTAAGTATACAGGGTGTTACAAAAAGGTACGGACAAACTCTCAGGAAACATTCCTCACGCTATGAAAGTTGTTTTGACTGAATATTTTAAGTACCACGTACTTTTAATTTTCATCCGGTTTTCCAAAAGGTAGCAGTAGCTGTCAGAGGCACAAGCAGCAACACGGAAGTAACCGATTTTGTGACTTTTACGAGTTCCTAAACAGGAGCGAATTTTATAATATCATATGTGTGCTTCAATAGTTTAATGTCCTGCGTTTCTGCATGTTTATTTCATGTCTAATAGCCAAAGCTCTCGCGTTTTCGTTTGCGTCGGAAAGTAAACCGATTTTGTGGCACATTACAAGTTCATAATCAGGGGCGAGTAATTTAGTTTCACCTGAGTGCTTCGGTAGTTAGGCTTTTGAATCTCTGCGTGTTAATCTAGACACAGTTCCTGCGTTTTCGTCAGGGTCTACAGCAGAGTGGAACAGCGCGTGCAGATAGTCCGTTTATCTGCATAGTTTAGTTTTCCACGGTCTTTGGTACGGACAGGGACTGCGATTGCTGTGTGCAGATGCGAGCCGAGTTGGTGACGCTTCGCACGTAGCTTCAGGCTGTGATGGCCTCGGCCACACAGCTTGAGGCTGCAGTGGATGGGCACGACTGTTGTGGGCGGGCCGAGGGGGTTCAACGGAAATCCAGCACGTCAGGGTCGTCACCGGTGGCCAGCCCAGTTACTGCTCGCACTGCTTAGTGTATTCATCTCTTGGTCTCCCTTCAGCTCCTATCAACTCGGTCTCCTACTTACTTGCACTTAGTAACGAGCTGAAAACACCCACGCGTTTTTTTGCCTCTAAACAGTGAGACACAACAGTAGATACGATGAAGAAAATCTTGCCAATAGTCCTGCAAATTATTCGTTCCTGATGACGGATGGGAAGTACACAGTCCTTCGTTGATTCACTCTTCAACCTCCGCTAACACGACAGAACAACATGAAGGGGATTGTGATTTACGAATACTGACTGAGTTTTTTTTTATTTGACCTAGCTGCATTGTGAACTTAAATGAAATACTACAAAGTAATTCGAATAAAATTTAAAAACTATAAACGTACAGTACGCCATTTCAAACTGAATATTTTGTATCTTCAAGATTTTTCAATATCAAAAGTGTATTACACAAGCATAAGTTTGTTATGACACTGTTTTCTTGCTTACCTGTACAAAATCTTGTAGAAAACGTATTATAGCTGTGCATACTTGAGGAATAATTCTTGAAATACTTGGTTCTGAAATTCGGAACATGTACATCAGTGAAGGATAGCTATCACCTGTAGCTAAATATCTCAAAGTCACTAATAGTCTGACATCAGCCGGTATTGCCTCACGAAAGTTGGTGTCTCATTTTCTTGTAAGTGGTGCGATTTTATGCAGCAGGTACCTAAAATCTTCTAAACTCATTCGGGTATAATTTTTAATCAAAGTTTCATCGTCCCTCGTGAATTTCCCGAAAAATTCTTCTCCACCATCTTGGCTTTCTTCTTTTTCTTTTTCTTCTGTTACTCAAGGTTACGACCAAGAAAGCAGTAGCTGCTACTCGATGCACTATTTTGATGTTGCTTTAGTGGAATTGACTGAGGCGTATGCTACAAACACAGGTAACTTGCAGCATGCGATACCGTGCAACACATTTTCTGGGCCAGAGCAACTTTGTAGCACGGTTCAATGCCGCACACTAAAAATTGGCAACAGTAGGCGACAAGTAGCATTCGACTTGAGGCAACGTGTTGCGTGAGAGGAATTCCGCCTTTTAGATACAACACTTGTCGGCTATCGGATAATGAGTCAGCAAGCGCCCACAGAAACCAGCGGGTCCCGTTCGACCATGCTGTTGACTCTGTCTCCTAGCAGGAAGTCCACTTTGAGTGAAGTGGAGTGCAGACGACCGGTCCGCCTGCTAGTACTTGCCCGGCCGCCGCCCTCCGAAAACACACTTGGCTCTGTATATGTACTTCATTCACCGTAAGAATAAACCTGGTGTAAGCAAACACAAACGCGACGATTGCTCCGCTCATGGAAGTACACTGCTGACCATTAACATTGCTGCACCGAGAAGAAATGCAGGTGATAAACGGGTATTCACTGGACAAATATATTATACTAGAACTGACATGTGATTACATTTTCACGCAATTTGGGAACATAGATCCTGAGAAATCAGTACCCAGAACAACCACCTCTGGCCGTAATAACGGCCTTGATACGCCTGGGCATTGAGTCAAACAGAGCTTGGACGGCGCGTACACGTACAGCTGCCCTTGCAGCTTCAACATGATACCACAATTCATCAAGAGTAGTGACTGGCGTATTGTGACGAGCCAGTTGCTCGGCCACCATTGACCAGATGTTTTCAGTTGGTGAGAGATCTGGACAATGTGCGGGCTAGGGCAGCAGTCGAACACTTTCTGTATCCAGAAAGGCCCGTACAGGACCTGGAACATGCGGTTGGGCATTATCCTGCTGAAATGTAGGGTTTCGCAGGGATAGAATGAAGGGTAGAGCCACGGGTCGTAACACATCTGAAATGTAACGTCCACTGTTCAAACTGCCGTCAATGGGAACAAGAAGTGACCGAGACGTGTAACCAATGGCATCCCATACCATCAAGCCGCGTGATACGCCAGTATGGCGATGGCGAATACGAGCTTCCAATGTGCGTTCACCGCGATGTCGCCACACACAGATGCGACCATCATGATGTTGTAAACAGAACTTAGATATATCCGAAAAAATGACGTTTTACCATTCGTGCACCCAGGTTCGTCGTCGAGTACACCATCGCAGGCGCTCCTGTCTGTGATGCAGCGTCAAGGGTATCCGCAGCCATGGTCTCCCAGCTGATCGTCCATGCTGATGCAAACGTCGTCGAACTGTTCGTGCAGTTGTGTTGCAAACGTCCCCATCTGTTGGCTCAGGCATCGAGACGTGGCTGCACGATCCGTTACAGCCATGCGGATAAGATGTCTGTCATCTCGACTGTTAGTGATCCGAGGCCGTTGGGATCCAGCACGGCGTTCCGTATTACCCTCCTGAACCCACCGATTCCATATTCTGCTAACAGTCATTGGGTCTCGACCCAACGCGAGCAGCAATCTCGCGATACGATAAACCGCAATCGCGGTAGGCTACAATCCGACCTTTATCCAAGTCAGAAACGTGATGGTACGCATTTCTCCTCCTTACACGAGGCATCACAACAACGTTTCACCAGGCAACGCCGGTCAACTGCTGTTTGTGTATGAGAAATCGGTTGTAAACTTTTCTCATGTCAACACGTTGTAGGTGTGGCCACCGGCGCCAACCTTGTGTGAATGCTCTGGAAAGCTAATCATTTGCATATCACAGCATCTTCTTCCTGTCGGTTAACTTTCGCGTCTGTAGCACGTCATCTTCGTGGTGTAGCAATTTTAATGGCCTGTAGTGTAGGTCCGACTTACGTATTAGATATCTAATTACTATGTAACTGTAAAAGAAAGTTAAAGACATTCTGATGTAGTAACAGCCATCAACATTTTTCGCAATCATACTTTAGCTACGTAACTTTCATTTAAAAAATCGTGTACAGTCACAGTCTCCGTATACGCTACTTGTGCTCTGATTGTTTCGCTGTTAACACGTATCATGTAATGGATGTCAGTGCTTCCTGCTTTGTAGTGAAACACACGGGACACCGTTAATAGCGAGAAACAAGTTGTTCTTAACGTTTCTCGCAAGATTACGAAGAAAACAAGCTTTGACGTTTTTCGAAAAAGAGTAGTTAATAAATTTTATATTGTACACCAACTGTTCGTGTGGCGACAGAGAATTATAAATGTTTATTCTGTGTGGCGGCTGCTAGAATCTGTTTGTGACATTATCTTCTTTTCATTCGGTTTGAATACCTAAATCATTTAAATATGAAATTCATCAAAAATATGTTAACTGACTCATACTTATCCATCAATTTTCACGAATAATGCGCGTCTTCTAGTTTCTAATGACATAGCGCACGCAAAATTCTTGTTTTCATTGCAAATATACGAGGTTCGACAATAAATTAATCAGATTGATTTTTTTGTCCAAGATGTGGCAACCCTGCAGGCTTGCGTAGGCACAATATCTTTGACCTCAGTCTATAAGCTGCTTCTAGTCCAAGCGGCACATCGATGTAATTGCTCAGTCGTGGTTTGCTGTAATAAGTTAACACGTGTTTGTGTCTCTTGTCACGGAAATGGAACCGCATAATATTGCGCAATGGTATGCCATTTCTTTTTGCCTTAAATTGGGTGAAAATGCGACGGCAACTTACGGTAAGCTTCAGAATGCTTTTGGAGAGGAGGGTATGCCAAGAGCACAAAGGGATCACCCAGACCAAAGAAAGCTCGCATGTCGAAGTCAAAAGTGAAATGCAAGCTTGTGTGCTTCTCTGATTCGAAGGGAATTGTTCATAACGAGTGGGTGCCTCCTGGACAAACAGTTAACCAATATTTCTACAAAGAAATTTTAGAAATACTTCGTAAAAGAGTTCTTTGTGCCTGTACCAACATTGCTGATAATTGGTTTCGGCATCACGATATGTGCCATCCCATACTGCTCTGTCAGTACAGCCTCAAAACAAATTTCAGTACTACCACAGTCACCTTATTCACCAGATATCGCTCTACTTCTAAGAGTCAAAACGGGGATCCAGGGACCCCATTTTCAAACAACACAAGATGTCCAAAAAGCTGTGACGAAGGTTTGGAGGATATTACAGAAGATGAGTTCCAGAAATGTTACCTACAATGGCGGAAGCCCTGGAAAAAGTGTGTGCAATCTTTGAAGAAGATAACACTAAGCTTGGCTAAAAATGTAAGCAACATCTTTTTTTTTCACATCAGTCTCATTACTTTATTATCGCACCTCGTAAATTCTTAATTATCGATATTTTATAACAACAGATTGTTAAACCTTGTTTTAAGTGAAGAAGACATTTCACAATTCAATTATTTGAAGAAAAAGATTGGAAAGAGTTCACAGATTACCAGGCGATTGACTGTTCAGTGACTTCAATATTTAACTACATGGTGAATATCGGCAGTGCGCTGAGCACTATGGGACTTAACTGCTGAGGTCATCAGTCCCCTAGAACTTAGAACTACTTAAACCTAACTAACCTAAGGATATCTCACACATCCATGCCCAAGGTAGGATTCGAACCTGCGACCGTAGCGGTCGCGCAGTGCCGAACTGTAGCAGCTAGAACCGCTCGGCCACTCCGGCCAGCGCGCTTTTACACCACACATAGCTTATGCAGAAAAATTACCCTTGTTAAAGTCAGGTATTTTCATCACTCTTGTTTTTAATTACAGTACTATGTTAGCTAAGATGGATAGCGTATCATTTTTTTCATCTGGTCACCTAAGAAGCGTCTCGCCTGAGTTTTGCCCTACATTATTTCCTTCTGATTAAAAATTAAATGAGATTAAAAGCTATATTGTTCTCTGCTCGTCTCTTTTTACGTCTTTACCGCAGCTGTTCACATCACTGCAGGTTAGCTGTGTCACTTGCCTGGCTAGTGCTGCCCAAGTTAAATGTGCCGGTATAGCCGTAGCCCCGAATCAGCCCTGGGTCGATGTACGCGTAACGCACAGGATAAAACGTATGTTCATTATACACTCCTGGAAATGGAAAAAAGAACACATTGACACCGGTGTGTCAGACCCACCATACTTGCTCCGGACACTGCGAGACGGCTGTACAAGCAATGATCACACGCACGGCACAGCGGACACACCAGGAACCGCGGTGTTGGCCGTCGAATGGCGCTAGCTGCGGAGCATTTGTGAACCGCCGCCGTCAGTGTCAGCCAGTTTGCCGTGGCATACGGAGCTCCATCGCAGTCTTTAACACTGGTAGCATGCCGCGACAGCGTGGACGTGAACCGTATGTGCAGTTGACGGACTTTGAGCGAGGGCGTATAGTGGGTATGCGGGAGGCCGGGTGGACGTACCGCCGAATTGCTCAACACGTGGGGCGTGAGGTCTCCACAGTACATCGATGTTGTAGCCAGTGGTCGGCGGAAGGTGCACGTGCCCGTCAACCTGGGACCGGACCGCAGCGACGCACGGATGCACGCCAAGACCGTAGGATCATACGCAGTGCCGTATGGGACCGCACCGCCACTTCCCAGCACATTAAGGACACTGTTGCTCCTGGGGTATCGGCGAGGACCATTCGCAACCGTCTCCATGAAGCTGGGCTACGGTCCCGCACACCGTTAGGCCGTCTTCCGCTCACGCCCCAACATCGTGCAGCCCGCCTCCAGTGGTGTCGCCACAGGCGTGAATGGAGGGACGAATGGAGACGTGTCGTCTTCAGCGATGAGAGTCGCTTCTGCCTTGGTGCCAATGATAGTCGTATGCGTGTTTGGCGCCGTGCAGGTGAGCGCCACAATCAGGACTGCATACGACCGAGGCACACAGGGCCAACACACGGCATCATGGTGTGGGGAGCGATCTCCTACACTGGCCGTACACCTCTGGTGATCGTCGAGGGGACACTGAATAGTGCTCGGTACATCCAAACCGTCATCGAACCCATCGTTCTACCATTCCTAGACCGGCAAGGGAACTTGCTGTTCCAACAGGACAGTGCACGTCCGCATGTATCCCGTATACACTGTACTAGTGCCGACATTGTGCATGCTCTGTTGCCTGTGTCTATGTGCCTGTGGTTCTGTCAGTGTGATCATGTGATGTATCTGATCCCAGGAATGTGTCAATAAAGTTTCCCCTTCCTGGGACAATGAATTCACGGTGTTCTTATTTCAATTTCCAGGAGTGTAGTAATTGACTGCACTCAATACAGTTTGACTTCCCCTCCACGCGCAAACGCGGAAGTATACATAATGTAATGTTTACATGAGGATTATTCTTATGATGAACGGAGTATAGCAACAGCGAAACACAACAATGAAACAGTAGCGCGGAGTGGCCGCGCGGTTTGAGGCGTCCTGTCACGGACTGCGCGGCCCCTCCCACCGGAGGTTCGAGTCCTCCCTCGGGCATGGACGTGTGTGTTGTTCTTAGCGTAAGTTAGTTTAACTAGTGTGTAAGTCTAGGGACCGATGACCTATGCAGTTTGGTCCCTTAGGAATTCACACACATTTGAACATTTTTTTGAACAACGAAACAGTAGCCAAATAAAAAGGGTTCTGCAACCCGCTGATTAACCAGATTTATTAAGTTCACAAGCACTGTTAGATAAACCATACCTCGTCACAGTATTGCTAAGCAACCCCATATTGATCATAAATCCAAATGGATATGCCGTCTTTCAACCTCAGCTGCACTGATTGTGATCAGCATTACATAAAAGTCAAAGAGGATGTTCATTTAAAATACATTTTGAAGAGCATACATATTCTCAAAATAAAATGTCCTTTGATACACACATTATTCCACAACAATCATAGAACAGAACATGGAAGTACAACCAATGGACACTGCTCAGTGTGCCAGAGGAAATTTAAATCCTTAGAAACAAAAAATGCTCTGTAGACTAGATTGTAAATTAACAGTGGGAGTTTAGTAAGAATGATCGTTTTAACGTTTCCGAGTAGCTTCTCCAGTGAGCTGTTATTCTGACCTCGTGTGCTGAAATGTTGAGCACTAACTTACGGACTGAGGGTGCTGTGATGTCTACTGCCTCGCGTGCGAACCGCCCAGTCAGCGAGTCGACTTCCGCGCGCCCCATCTACACTTATCCACAAGCGCGAGAGGCCTTTCGAAGTATGCTCATGCATTAGCTCATACACAACCGTTCCCTCGACGAACGATCCGTACCCTAAGACTTGAAAGTTGCACAGGTCACACCAATATTCGAGTAAGGTAGTAGGAATAATCCACTAAATCACAGGTCCACATCGTTAAAGTCGATATTCAGCAGGATTTTGGAACATACATTGTGTTCAAACATTATGAATTACCTCAAAGAAAACTGTCTATTGACACACAGTCAACATGGGTTTAGACAACATCGTTCTTGTGAAACACGAATAGCTCTTTATTCGCGTGAAGTGTAGAGTGCCATTGACTAGGGTTTTCAGATCGATTCCGTATTTCTGGATTTCCGGAAGGCTTCTGACACTATACACACAAGCGGCTCTTAGTGAAAGTGCGTGCTTATTGCGTATCCTCTCAGTTATATGACTGGTGATTTCCTGTCAGAGAGGTCACAGTTCGCAGAAATTGACGGAAAGTCAAATATCAATTGTCATACATGTAGCGTTAAAAATCCTTTAGGACTTCTTTAGTAACTACTTTTTTCAAGGAAACTTTGCCCGCTATTTTACCCCCTTAGTGGCTGAATTTACGAAAATGCTGAAACATGTATTTTTTTATTTTCTTTCTGAGAAATCAAACACCAGTTTTCATAGTTCTAGCTTCAAAATTCACTTAATAGCGACATATTTTCAAAAAGTCTTTTATTCCCTAACGTCACCGCCTTAGGAGTGGAATTTCGGACAATGTCTTTATTAAACGACGCCAGAGTATAAGACTCACACTCCCTCCAAACTTCAAGTTTCTATCCTAAGCGGTCTGGGCTGGGCGATGAAGAGTCACTGAATCGGACTGACCCTATTTCACAGAAGAAAGCAGCTTGAGCTGAGAAAGCCAATGCCAGTATTCTCGTCCGCTAGAGACGAGTCTGTGTTGTAGTGCATTAGGTTGATGACATGTGTCGCAAAGACCAATCGGAATAAGACCAATGCGATGGAGGCGTTCGTTGGCCTCCCGACTTCCAGCGCGAGGACAGAAGACTTCCCAACGAGAAAGCAAAGATCTGGTGGTAAAGTGTGTCACTGATAAAATGTCGGCTCCCAGAAAACTTATTGCAACATACAAGGGTTTCTCCAAAAGAAATGCACACTATTTTTTTAAAATCCATCTTTTATTCTACATGTTTGAAACTTTTGCAGTGTGTAGATACGTTCTTTAGGGACAATATTTTCCTTTCACCACATAATTTCTATACCCCTCAGCTGCCTTACACCATCTTGGAACCAGCGCCTGTATACCTGCAAGGTAAAATTCTGGACCAACCTGTTGGAGCCACTGTTTGGCAGCGTGTACAAGGGAGTCATCATCATCAAACCTTGTTCCACGAAGAGAGTCTTTCAGTTTTCCAAAGATATGATAGTCACACGGATCCAGGTCAGGACTGTAAGGCGGGTGTTTTCAGTGTTGTCCATCCGAGTTTTGTGATCGCTTCCATGATTTTTTGACTGACATGTGGCCGTGCGTTGTCGTGCAACAGCAAAACATCCTGCTTTTCCCGATGTGGTCGAACACGACTCAGTCGAGCTTGAAGTTTCTTCTGTGTCGTCACACATGCATCAGAATTTATGATGGTTCCACTTGACATGATGTCCACAAGCAAGAGTCCTTCGGAATCGAAAAACACCGTAGCCATAACTTTTCCAGCACAAGGTGTGGCTTTGAATCTTTTTTCTTTGGTGAATTTGCATGATGCCACTCCATTGATTGCCTCTTCATCTCTGGTGAAAAATGATGGAGCCATGTTTCATCACCTGTCACAATTCTCCCAAGAAATTCCACTCCATCATTCTCGTACTGTTCCAAAAGTTCGCTGCATACCGTTTCTCTTGTTTCTTTGTGAGCCACTGTCAACAGCCTGGGAAACCACATGGCACAAACCTTTTTTAACGCCAACACTTTCAGTATTCTGCAAACACTTCCTTCCCCTATCCCAACGTAGCGTGACAATTCGTTAACTGTGATGCGTCTGTCAGCAGTCACCAATTCGTTAACACTCTTCACACTGTCTGGAGTGTGTGCAATACGAGGCCTGCCACTGTGAGGACAATCCTCAATATTGCTTTGCCGACCGACTAACTGTACTGCATTCGACAGCAGCATCTCCATACACCTTTTTCAACCTCTTGTGGATGTTTTCCACTGTCTCGTTTTCACAGCACAGGAATTCTGTGACAGCGCGTTGTTTCTCACGAACGTCAAGTGTAGCAGCCATCTAGAAGACATGCTGTGACGGCGCCACTCACGGGAACAGGTTGAACTAAGTTTGCAAACAAGCGGGAAGGATGTATCTACACACTGTGGAACTTTCACACATGCAGAGGGAAAACTGTTTTTTTTTAAAAAAATACACTCCTGGAAATTGAAATAAGAACACCGTGAATTCATTGTCCCAGGAAGGGGAAACTTTATTGACACATTCCTTGGGTCAGATACATCACATGATCACACTGACAGAACCACAGGCACATAGACACAGGCAACAGAGCATGCACAATGTCGGTACTAGTACAGTGTATATCCACCTTTCGCGGCAATGCAGGCTGCTATTCTCCATTGGAGACGATCGTAGAGATGCTGGATGTAGTCCTGTGGAACGGCTTGCCATGCCATTTCCACCTGGCGCCTCAGTTGGACCAGCGTTCGTGCTGGACGTGCAGACCGCGTGAGACGACGCTTCATCCAGTCCCAAACATGCTCAATGGGGGACAGATCCGGAGATCTTGCTGGCCAGGGTAGTTGACTTACACCTTCTAGAGCACGTTGGGTGGCACGGGATACATGCGGACGAGCATTGTCCTGTTGGAACAGCAAGTTCCCTTGCCAGTCTAGGAATGGTAGAACGATGGATTCGATGACGGTTTGGATGTACCGTACACTATTCAGTGTTCCCTCGACGATCACCAGAGGTGTACGGCCAGTGTAGGGGATCGCTCCCCACACCATGATGCCGGGTGTTGGCCCTGTGTGCCTCGGACGTATGCAGTCCTGATTGTGGCGCTCACCTGCACGGCGCCAAACACGCATACGACCATCATTGGCACCAAGGCAGAAGCGACTCTCATCGCTGAAGACGACACGTCTCCATTCGTCCCTCCATTCACGCCTGTCGCGACACCACTGGAGGCGGGCTGCACGATGTTGGGGCGTGAGCGGTAGACGGCCTAACGGTGTGCGGGACCGTAGCCCAGCTTCATGGAGACGGTTGCGAATGGGTCTCGCCGGTACCCCAGGAGCAACAGTGTCCCTAATTTGCTGGGAAGTGGCGGTGCGGTCCCCTACGGCACTGCGTAGGATCCTACGGTCTTGGCGTGCATCCGTGCGTCGCTGCGGTCTGGTCCCAGGTCGACGGGCACGTGCACCTTCCGCCGACCACTGGCGACAACATCGTGGTACTGTGGGGACCTCACGCCCCACGTGTTGAGCAATTCGGCGGTACGTCCACCCGGCCTCCCGCATGCCCACTATACGCCCTCGCTCAAAGTCCGTCAAGTGCACATACGGTTCACGTCCACGCTGTCACGGCATGCTACCAGTGTTAAAGACTGCGATGGAGCTCCGTATGCCACGGCAAACTGGCTGACACTGATGGCGGCGGTGCACAAATGCTGCGCAGCTAGCGCCATTCGACGGCCAACACCGCGGTTCCTGTTGTGTCCTCTGTGCCGTGCGTGTGATCATTGCTTGTACAGCCCTCTCGCAGTGTCCGGAGCAAGTATGGTGGGTCTGACACACCGGTGTCAAAGTGTTCTTTTTTCCATTTCCAAGAGTGTAGTTTGCATTTCTTTTGGAGTGACCCTCGTAGAATTCTCATATGTGCCGCAATTCAGGGTTTAACCGGTCAACATCAGCAGGAGGAGCCACACTGGCCGCTCGAAGAAACGGAAATAAGCGAGATGTAATGGAATAAGTGTCTCGAGTACATGTTAAAACGTTACCCCGTATAAACAATATTGAGTCCTACACTTTGATATTGGGAGGGTCCAGCCCTCCAAGCGGACGGGGTCTCTCAACCACTTCACACTGCAGTCGAAAAATATGACTGTTCCAAAGGAAACGACCGCATAATTGCATCAATTTGGGCGCCATAATCGCGTGGAGCGGGAATATTTGTGCAACATAGTACAGTTTGCCGAAAACGTAGGAATGTATAAGTAATATCCGCATTTTGTAAAGAATGCAAAGGGAACGGGGTCGTGTTCACGAATCGCCCCTTGAAGTCGATTCGTCACTTCTCGCCAACTGAATGGAGCCGCTTTCATCGGGCAGCGATCCACGGTAATCCCCAACCATCTGAGGCGAGCAATCACCGTTGCCCATGGAATGACAACGTGATGAAAGCTCTGCAGTGGTAACAGGGTACATTTCCGTTGATTAACGCGAGTCCCAGAGAGAGAACGAAAGGAATTCAACATTTCCTTCGACCGACTAAGCAGCCGAAGCCCGAGTTATGACTTGCCCTCGTCGTTTTACTTCCACCCCACCGTCTCCTGACTTCCAAACTTCACAGAAGTTCTCCTGCACAATTTGCGGGGTTAAGCACTCCTGGAACAAAGGATATTACGGAGACATATGCTGGGGGACTGTTCCAGGAACTGGAGAGAGGTTCTTCCAGAAGTGTTAGTACCGCAAGGTACGCAGGAGAACTACTATGAAGTTTGGACGGTCGGAGATGAGGATGTGCCGGAACTCAAGCTGTTGGGAGGGGCCGCGTGTCGTTCTTGGGTAGTTCAGTTGGAAGAGCACTTGCCCGTGGTAGGCGAAAGTCCGGAGTTCGAGGTCGAGATCCCGCATAGAGCTTTAATCTGCCAGGAAATTTTACATCAGTGCACACTCCTCTGCAGAGTTTGGATGCACGTGGTAGCCGCACGGTTTAAGGCGAATTGCCACGGATCTCGCGGCTCCCCCCCTTCGCAGGTTCGAGTCCTCCTTGGTCATGGGTGTGTGTGTGTTGTCCTTAGCGTAAGCTAGTTTAAGTTAGATTAAATAGTGTGTAAGCCCAGGGACCGATGATCTCAGCAGTTTGGTCCCATAAGAACTTACCACCAATGAAAAGTTTACTCCGCCAACATGTTTTTCCTGTCTAATTTAATGAAAAGTTTACTCCGCCAACATGTTTTTCCTGTCGAATTTTGTTTAGTTTTGTTTTATACCATAAATTCAACCACTTGACTGTGTACAAGGTTGTGCGGACCAGCAAATGCACGTTTGTCTCACCTTAAATAGTAGCGTCATTGAATACACAGCAGTTTTAATGGACCAGTACGTGCTGCCGGCCGGGGTGGCCGAGCGGTTCTAGGCGCTACAGTCTGGAACCGCGAGACCGCTACAGTCGCAGGTTCCAATCCTGCCTTGGGCATGGAGTTGTGTTATGTATTTAGGTTCGTTAGGTGTAAATAGTTCTAAATCCTAGGGGACTGATGACCTCAAATGTTAAGTTCCATAGTGCTCAGAGCCATTTGAACCATTTTTGCCAGTACGTGTTCGTACTAAGTGTGACAGGCTACTCGCTGTAATTAAATGTTAGTGGTGTGTTCTCTGTCACCATCTTCACGTATTAGGAGTAGGTAGAACTTACTGCAAACAATACTTTTTTGTTCTTCACGACAGCCATAAGTCGCTCTCAGTATGTTTCATTGAACGGTTTCGCTCTTTAATTAAACAAGAGCACCATTAGAAAACCTGGAATATTCAGTTCAATGTACAGTAGTTGGCTGATTGCATTGCTGGTAATGTAATCAACCAACTATTGTACTTTAAACAGTAAATCCTGAGTTTCTGATGACGCTATTGTTAAATCAAAGAGAGAAACCGGTCAATAAAACATACTGAGAGCTACTTGTGTCTGTCCTTGAAACCTTAATTTCAACAGTCATTGTTTCCACTGCAAGCAATGCCTACTTTCGCAAGTATTTTTTTCGGTCCATTCTAGATCTGAAGATGATTGGAGTCTAACCCCGTCATAATTTTATAAACGTTCGACCAAGGCAAATAAATTTAATAGTGAAAATTAAGGACGCGTAGTCTTACAAAAATAAGAAAACTGGTGCACGAACAGCGGCATGCAGATAGCAGTTTATCCCCCCCCCCCCCCTCCCGCGGCACTATGCGAGTGTCATAGAACAGATAAGAGCTACGAAGAACTTTCCGCCACGTACTACGTTGGGTCTCTTGGAACACACGCGTGGATGCAGAAACGTCCCACCACAATCCAAATGGCAACGGTGTAAATGTGTCATCATTACGAAAAAACTTGTACTTGCAAAATAACGGAAACAAGCCAGTAACATCAAGGCCTATGTTTTAACCCTTTCAGATCCTCTCGCTACAGTTTTGTACCTAAACTTTTACTGTGTCTTAGCTGCAACACAAGTATTTTTCCCTATGGAAAAGTGAGGTACACATTTGTGAATGTTCAACCTTTTCATCATGCGTAAGTGCTGCCAACTGTTAGCCACACTAAGAAAATATCAGCAAGTCAATACAGCAGTGCACATCAGCACATGATCATCAGAATACACGCATGTGGTTGGTTCACTATACTTGTTATTTTGCGTGGCAATTATTGAATGATATGTTATTGTTTATTACAACAGAGAATATTTCCTAATTACTTATTTTAGTCCATAAAATGAAGCCAAATGTACAAGGTATATTTTGAAAACGGGTACATATTTTTGAATAAATTTTGCTTCTAAAATAATTTAAAAAATCGCCTAAGATCATTACCACATAACTAAATATTTCGTTCCTCCAGAAAAAATTCAGGTCTTAAAGTGTTAAACTGTCCTCATGAGACTTATCACGAAAATGTGGTCATGCAGCCTCGGATTTTTAAAGCTGACGCTGAAGGAAAGTTCGGAGATGCACGACTTCTCGTATACGAGTATATGTCCGCGTGTGTTGCCTGCTCTGTCAATTTTGTAGTGTTACTAATTACTGATGCAAAGACGGTTGGCTTTCCCGCTTCAACGACGACAAGCAAATATTCACATTTCAGTATTTTAATATGTCTACGGTTTTCATGCTTCAGTATATTCACCCCCATGTATTTTGCTATGTTTGACGGAAGTTAACGGGAAGCGGGACAGTGCGGTATAATCGTTTAGCTGTCAGCGACCGCGAGCAGATGGTAGTTGCATTATCAAGATTTCCTATGACTTTTATTGTAAAAGGAAGAATGAAATAACATCTGTCGTTCTAAACCAACTCTGTAACGTGACGAAAATGTCGGTAATCGCCGAGCGGTTCTAGGCGCTACAGTCTGGAACCGGGCGACCGCTACGGTCGCAGGTTCGAATCCTGCCTCGGGCATGGATGTGTGTGCTGTCCTTAGGTTGGTTAGGTTTAAGTAGTTCTAAGTCCTAGGGGACTGATGACCTCAGCAGTAAAGTCCCATAGTGCTCAGAGCCATTTGAACCATTTTATTCGGTAATTGCATATCTGTCTAAAGAGAGTTTAAGTTTATATTATATTGAAGCTAGTCAACGATGACTACAGAAAAGATGGAAAAGCTGTGGTAAAGAACCTGTATGCTCACAATCAAAAACTTTTTGAACAGAATGTACAAATTCTTGTGAAAGATATTTATTTATTCCAAGAAACTGAAATTATAACACCGAAGGAAGCAAGAGGAAAAAATAATGTATTAAATGAATTATGCAAAGTCTTCCGAAATTTAATATGGAAGAGAAATTATTTCCAATGTTTCGTAGGAACGAGAGGCAATTAACTTAACTGACTAGTTACGTGATATTTCTGCGAAAGGAAAATGTTTGTCTTACTGGGAAGTCTTCTTTTATCCGTATCACCGGCAAATATAGATAAGAGTTATTCCGTCTTTTGCTACCATAATGAAAGCCTTATTTGGACAAGATGCAATTCGTTTTATTTAGACCATCTCGTACGGGGCAATTTTTTGAGCCCTACATTATTTCTATGCGTTATTGTAGGCGTTCGATTTTTAGGTGTGTATAGAAGAACAGGTGGAAATAATGTAGATTATAACACACGAGAACAATGCTCCTAGGCCAATAGTTAACGTTATAGATAAATCTAGCTACTTACTGGAGAAAAAATTCAGTAAACTACTAATAGATTAGTATGCCTTTCTAAAGAATTACTGTTAAGACAGTTACGAACACGTGGGTGTGATCAGACATCAACCCTTCCTGTATTCTTGCTAATGCAAGGTTCGCTTTTCTCGACATAGGAAGTTCTATATTAATATTTCTTGAAACGAAACGTTAGTAGTAATTAAAAACAATTTGCTAACGCACAAGACACTTCCACCCAGGGGCAATTACTGAAATTATCGAATTACTGGAAACTACCTACAGAACGGTGGATGAGCTATGAGAACTCCATTGGCAAATACACTAACAGACGTTTTCGTGCATTATTTTGGAGAATAAATTCTTTTTTCCAGTTGCCTTGAATCAACATAGACATGTTCCTGGCATCTGTCACAAGCCTACATCATCCAATGTCATTTTTCCAGCCGCATCATACCGTCCTTTCTTTGTTTCTGCAGTTAACAGACTCCTTAAACTGTCACTACATGCTGATGTATCAGTAAAATAATGTAGCTAATTGCGAAATATAACCCAAAACGACGACCATCACAGCACGGTAGTTGATGAAATCTGTAATTTTCGAATTTTATCAGGAATCAATTGACACAAAAAGTGGAACTACATAAAAAACAATCACTACTGATTCCTTTCTACAGCAGTCTTTTTAAAAATTTAATGTATATGGTACATCGCGTGTAAATCTAACGGGTAATTCCACGAAAAGTGAAGGTTTTGTTTAGAGGCAAATGAACACAGCTTCCTTCATTAAATCTTAGCTGCATCTATGTTGTACATATTCTGGTCTGTGTGTTCTTTTTTTTTATTTTCATGTTAATACTTCTTTGTCAGCTGTACACCTGTTACGGCCGTAAGCATGGAATCACCGTAAAGCTCCTCCATTGCGTCTTTTAATATAAGACTTTACCGTAACGAAAGACTTATGCTAGAGCTGCGCCCTACTAAAACTACGGTTCGGTAGTTTTGGCACACTACATAAATGACGTAGTAAATGGTAGGATTGCCAGCAGTATTAATTCTCTGGCAGGATGAGAAACATAAATGAATGTCTAAGAGTGAAACTGGGAACCAACAACATCTCTTTTTTTTGTTTAGTTGTTTGTTTTGTAAATAGTTAGAACAGGACATCATTCAGTGTTAGCACAGTGTAGTTTTATTCCACTGTGTATTTTATATCATTACAGAATGTAAACTGTATTTTATGAGTAACAAAAATTAGTTGATCACGTAACTTCACACTGGACTCGCATTCTGGAGGACGACGGTTCAATCCTGCTTCCGGCCATCCTGATTTAGGTTTTCCGTGATTTCCCTAAATCGCTCCAGGCAAACGACGGACCGGCCGGGGTGGCCGAGCGGTCCTAGGCGCTACAGTCTGAAGCCACACGACCGCTGCGGTCGCACGTTCGAATCCTGCTTCGGGCATGGATGTGTGTGATGTCCTTAGGTTAGTTAGGTTTAAGTAGTTCTAAGTTCCAGGGGATTGATGACCTTAGAAGTTAAGTCCCATAGTGTTCAGAGCCAAACGCCGGGATGGTTCCTTTGAAAGGGCACAGCCGATTTCCTCCCATGTCCTTCCCTAATACTATGAGACCGATGACCTCGCTGTCTGCTCTCCTTCCCCAAAAACAACCCAACCCAACCTTAATTTCTGCCTTTTTGTATAATCAAAACAATTGCTTTTGATGCAAGTACAGTTCACATGCACAAACATAAAAAATATACAGGGTGTTACAAAAAGGTACGGCCAAACTTTCAGGAAACATTCCTCACACACAAATAAAGAAAATATGTTAGGTGGACATGTGTCCGGAAACTCTTAATTTCCATGTTACAGCTCATTTTAGTTTCGTAAGTATGTACTGTACTTCCTCGATTCACCGCCAGTTGGCCCAATTGAAGGAAGGTAATGTTGACTTCGGTGTTTGTGTTGACATGCGACTCATTGCTCTACAGTACTAGCATCAAGCACATCGGTACGTAGCATCAACAGGTTAGTGTTCATCACGAACGTGGTTTTGCAGTCAGTGCAATGTTTACAAATGCGGAGTTGGCAGATGCCCATTTGATGTATGGATTGGCACGGGGCAATAGCCGTGGCGCGGTACGTTTGTATCGAGACAGATTTCCAGAACGAAGATGTCCCGACAGGAAGACGTTCGAAGCAATTGATCGGCGTCTTAGGGAGCACGGAACATTCCAGCCTATGACTCGCGACTGGGGAAGACGTAGAACGACGAGGACACCTGCAATGGACGAGGCAATTCTTCGTGCAGTTGACGATAACCCTAAAGTCATCGTGAGAGAAGTTGCTGCTGTACAACGTAACGTTGACCACATCACTGTATGGAGAGTGCTACGGGAGAACCAGTTGTTTCCGTGCCATGTACAGCGTGTGCAGGCACTATCAGCAGCTGATTGGCCTCCACGGGTACACTTCTGCGAATGGTTCATCCAATAATGTGTCAATCCTTATTTCAGTGCAAATGTTCTCTTTACGGATGAGGCTTCGTTCCAACGTGATCAAATTGTAAATTTTTACAATCAACATGTGTGGGCTGACGAAAATCCGCACGCAATTGTGCAATCACGTCATCAACACAGATTTTCTGTCAACGTTTGGGCAGGCATTGTTGGTGATGTCTTGATTGGGCCCCATGTTCTTCCACCTACGCTCAATGGAGCGTTATCATGATTTCATACGGGATACTCTACCTGTGCTGCTAGAACATGTGTCTTCACAAGTACGACACAACATGTGGTTCATGCACGATGGAGCTCCTGCAAATTTCAGTCTAAGTGTTCGTACGCTTCTCAGCAACAGATTCGGTGACCGATGTAGAGGCGTACCAATTCCATGGCCTCCACGCTCCCCTGACCTCAACCCTTTTGACTTTCATTTATGGGGGCATTTGAAAGCTCTTGTCTACGCAACCCCGGTACCAAATGTAGAGACTCTTCGTGCTCGTATTGTGGACGGCTGTGATACAATACGCCATTCTCCAGGGCTGCATCAGCGCATCAGGGATTCCATGCGACGGAGGGTGGATGCATGCATCCTCGCTAACGGAGGACATTTTGAACATTTCCTGTAACAAAGTGTTTGAAGTCACGCTGGTACGTTCTGTTGCTGTGTGTTTCCATTCCATGATTAATGTGATTTGAAGAGAAGTAATAAAATGAGCTCTAACATGGAAAGTAAGCGCTTCCGGACACATGTCCACATAACATATTTTCTTTATTTGTGTGTGAGAAATGTTTCCTCAAAGTTTGGCCGTACCTTTTTGTAACACCCTGTATAATTTTGTTGCTAGTTTTCACTCAATGGTACGTTACCAATCATGATGAAAGGTAAGAGTTTCCTGTTGTATTAATAAATGCAAATGTTGTTTATGAGTAATAGAAACCTGTTGATCATACAGCGTAGGCTTTCACGACCTATATCGTCTTCACTTGAAACTTCCGGGCTGAGAAGCCGTGGTCGATGCGACGTTTCGTCCCCGACTGCGGGAGACATCCTCCGAGGTAAGGCAGCGAACTTCAAGGAGCACTCGAGGAAGCGCTGATTACATTGGCAGTGAAGAGGGCGCCACTGTCCATCACGTGCCGTCGGCTATGAGACTGTCTCTGGTTACGCCACCATTCTCTATTGAAAGTAATCGATCGTCACGCTTTCGATGCAACGCTGAGATCGAAATTTTATCCAGTTTAACACTCTCCTCTTTCCTGATAAAATTATTACGGTGTTTATCAATCTCAATAGCCTCTCTATACATGCGTGCGTAGTAATACGAGTTTTTTGATATGACGCTCGTCTCGCTGAATTTCATTTCATGATGACCTTCCTGGTAAACATGTACTGCTACGGGCGATTTATCCTTGTGACCCTGGCGGTAATTCCTCTTATGTTCAACAAGACGGGTGTTAACGCTTCCCTTTGCGGTACCGATGTAAACCTCTCCACACTACAAGGAATTTTATATACCCTCGGTGCAGCCAAAGGATGTGATGCATCTTTTGCCGATCTTAAATATTCTCATAGCCTACGCCACGTGATGGACAGTGACGCCCTCTACACTGCCTGTACAGGGTGGTCCATTGATCGTGACCGGGCCAAATATCTCACGAAATAAGCGTCAAACGAAAACACTACAAATAACGAGACTCGTCTAGCTTGAAGGGGGAAACCAGATGGCGCTATGCTTCGCCCGCTAGCTGGCGCTGCCATACTTCAAACGGATATCAACTGCGTCTTTTTTTTTATAGTGACCCCCATTTTTATTACATATTTGTGTAGTACGTAAGGAAATATGAATGTTGTAGTTGGACCACTTTTTCGCTTTGTGATACATGGTGCTGTAATAGTCACAAACATATAAGTACGTGGTATCACGTAACATTCCGCCAGTGTGATGTGTTTTTTTATTATTCTAGATTTTTGTACAGAAAATTGAGTTTTACAGCGCTACGTAATAAATCTGTACTCTTTTCTTAATTTTTATTACAACAGCGCTCTGTTTCACGTTACAAATCAACAACTTTAGAATAAAAGTTGAATTAAGCATTGACAGTCTCAATTTTACTATAAATACTGTTTATTTTTAATGAACAGACAGAAACATGGCTAAGTAGAACAAAACTGCACCAGTTACTTACTTTTTCAAGCTCAGCACTACGCGTTTCGAGAATTTGTACCCATTTCTAAGTGCGTGTGTTTGCATGAATATTTTTGGTGACGTTTGCATGTGTGATTTTCTGCCTCTCTCGCATTGTAGTTGTCTTTTCGGCGTTGTACTGCAATCGGAAAATCGCACAAAATGATCTCCGAATTGTTTTATTTGCTATTGTTATAAACGGTAACATTAGCGTATAAAACATTCCAAAATTCATTTCCTTCAATTCTCCGATTGCAGTATAATACCAAACATTAACATATAAAAACACTCAAAGAGTCATTTTCTCTAATGTTCCGATCTCAGTATAACCTCAAACAAACATCTATAGTGCAAGAGAGTCAGAAAATCAAATATGCAGACATCACAAAAAATATTCATATTAACAAATGCAGTTGAAAATGAGAATAAATTCTCGAAACGAGTTGTGCTACGCATGAAAATATGAGTAGCTGGTGGAGTTTTTTATTATTTAAATCATGAATGACATAGCTAAAGGCTTTCCTAAAATAACGTAAATTATGAACAAAATAAAAACAGTAGTTGGTCGATTGCTAATGCCCGCCAACCACAACCCAAAAAAGATCCGCTACAGTAATTTTAAGTGCAGGATACGTCATCCTTCTCATTTCAACAAATAATTTTGTGTGTTATAATTTACGTCAAAAATATCTGGTAAAAATTTTTGCCCTTGTGGTTCTCAAAAAATATGGTTCAAATGGCTCTAAGCACTATGGGACTTAACGTATGAGGTCATCAGTCCCATAGACTTAGAACTACATAAACCTAGCTAATCTAAGGACATCACACACATCCATGCCCGAGGGAGGATTCTAACCTGCGACCGTAGCAGCCTCGTGTTTCCCGACTGAAGCTCCTAGAACCGCTAGGCCACAACGGCCGGCCTTATGATTCTCAATAAAGCTGTGATTTTAATCAATAGATTCCGAGCTATATCTGGATTATGGATTTAGCCTCAGAATGCCACCAAATTTATCAGTTCATATTTCGTGTGTGAGACTGTCACCGATTCGACCGAAGAAAACAAACTGTTTGGAATTCCACCGATTGTCGTCCGAAGTCTGTACATTCGGGCGGTGAAATTGGCTGCATTGTGACCACGCGCGAGCTGATGTAACGATTTTATAGGATCGGCTGACTTCGGCCGTCGGCGGAATCCACCGATGTCGGTGCCACTGTGACCGCAGCCTTAAGTCGTCGGCGAACGGGACGACTCAGCAAACGTTGATGTGGCGCTCAACGTGTTTTGTGACGTCACTTCTTGCTAGTTCACGTTGAGGAGCCATCGTTTCAAATTGTATCGAGCGAATGGACGTGTACGGGTATGGAGACAACTTCTTGAATCCATGAACCCTGCATGTCAGCAGAGTCCTGTTCAAGCTGGTGGAGGCTCTGTAATGGTGTGGGGCATGTGTAGTTGCAATGTTACGGGATCCCTGATACGTCTAGATACGACTCTGACAGGTGGCACGTACGTAAGCATCCTGTCTAATCACCTGCATCCATTCATGTCCATTGTGCCTTCCGACGGACTTGGGCAATTCCAGCTGAACAATGTGACACCACACATGTCCAGAATTGCTACAGAGTGGCTTCATGAATATGAATATTCTTCTGAGTGTAAACACTTCCACAGGCCACCAAACTCCCCAGACATGAACATTATTGAGCATATTTGGGATGCCTTGCAACGTACTGTTCAGAAGAGGTCTCCACCCAGTCGTACGCTAACAGATTTATGGACAGCCCTGCAAGATTCGCGGTTCAATTCCCTCCAGCACTACTTCTGACATTAGTCATGCCACACCGTGCTGCGGCACTTTTCCTTGCTTGTGGGGGCCCTACATTATACTAGGCAGGTGTACCAGTTTCTTTGGCTCTTCGGTGTATAAGCTTCGTTTTTCATCTACTGTTGTGTAAAATATTTATTCAGTGTGTTCGGAAATTCCTGTTTAATGACTTCTGGAACCTATTGAGAAGAATAGGTACATAATACGAGGATTGTAACTTTAATAGTGGCAACTATTTATTTACAGCTCGTACAAAATAGATTCGTGTTTCAAAGTTTTGCTGACCACAAAGTATTCACCAGCATTGTGTATAACCCGTTGCCAGCGATGTTGTAGTCGTAGGATACTCTTAGCAGTGCCAGTTGTGTTGACAGTTCGAGCGGCGCGGTCTATTTCCCGACGAATTTGTAGCAGTTATGAAGCGAATGCCGTGAAGTTTTTCCTTCAGTTTAGAAATCGGGTTGAAATCACGACGGCGTAAGTCAGTCAAACAAATCAGTAAAAGCTTGCACTGTACGTGCTTCAGCTTTGTCCTGCAAACTGATGGTCAAGTCCTGCTGAAAGTGTCATACTTCTGCCTCTGTGCTGTTAAATTTTGGAACACAACCTACGAACAGCTTAGAGACAGAAGTGATGACACTTTCTGCAGGACCTGACCATCATTTTGCAGGACAATGTTCAAGCACGTACAGTGCAAGCTGTTACTGATTTGTTTGACTGATGGGGCTGCTAAGTTCTATACCACCGACTGCACTCGCCTGACTTAAGCCCTCGTAAGTTGAACTCGATTTCTAAACTGAAGGAAACACTTCACGACATTCGCTTCAGACCTGCTACAAATTCGTCGGGCAATAGACCGCGCCGTTCGAACTGTCAACATAACTGGCACTGCTAAGAGTAATCTTCGACTTCCACATAGCTGGCAACGGGTTATACACAATTACTTTGAAGGTCAGTAAAACTTTGAACCACGTATCTATTTTGTACGAGCTGTAAATAAATAGTTGCCACTATTAAAATTCCAACCCTCGTATTCTGAATAGGACCCCACGTCTGAAAACGTACCGTTTCCGTTCTATTACGGTTTCATTTCAGATGTGCATTACGTTCACGTCTGCTGCGGGAAAGAAAAAATTCTGAGTTGCTTGTCCTGGTATGCAATAAGGTAGACAGGATTTAAGTCCTGTGGACTATTTTTAGTGGGATCGTATGAAGAGTTTAATTTAAGAGACTCCTGTAGAGACAGAGGAAGATCTGCTGTGACGAGTTGTTGCCGCTTCACTAAAAATTCAAGATACACCAGGTGATATGGAGAGTGTGTGTGCTTTGCAGGTACTATGCCTCTAACAGCGACGCTGGTCGCCACATCGAGCCTCTGTTGAAATGCATCAGTTCTGTCCAGTGCGTACAGTACGCTAGGCTCTTCTTTCGTTTAGGAATAATGTAAACATCTAATATTTTAATACAAAAAATGTTCTTAAGTGATAAAGGATGTTGCGTTGTGTTTCCTTTCGAATCGTTACCTAATAACAGTTCTGCGTCACGTCTAATTCAATTCCTCAAGCAGAAGTGAGTGAGTTAAACATCTGAACTGAAACCGTCTTAGGACGGAAACGGTACGTTTCGATACATGAGTTCCTGTTCAAAATATTATGAACTCTCTCTCCTCGACTAGTCGCGGAAGTTCGTAACAGGAATTTCCGAACACCCACATTGTGCATTAACAATGGCAGTTTCAGATCCACTTAAAAATAACCTTATTGGATAGACCATAATAGCTAGTGGGTTTAATGAAGCTCCTATTAGCAACTAAAGCGGCTAATCCTAAAATTGCAGTTGGTGACCCTTCGCGGTTCCGCCAATATGGGCACATAAGCGACACGTGCTCTTGAGTTCCTGCATGGCAAACATTGTCCTTAAGAATGACCGAATTATTTATCAACTCACTTTGGGCGGTCTGCTGACACAGGTACTCCTGTCGTGAATATTAACGAATGTTTAGTAATGGCGTGCCTGTTCTCTGATACTTGTCATATTTATTTTATCCCGTATAATATACGTTAGTGTGGCATCCTAGATGAAATATCAAGCATTCGCAGTTAGAAGAATGTTAGTTTATATCACATTGTCCCTCTTCAGTGCCAATCTCGTCTTTTCATTTGCACAGTATGAATGGCGTTGAGTTTGAGTTTTAACACTAAGGTATTGGGTGATTTGCTTGAAGAAGCTAATAGACAATGGAGAATTTAGTGAAGAGGAAGACTTCGAAACAGCAAATGGGTAAAACGATAAATCTGAAGACCGTGGAAGACTGAGCTAGGTCTTTCTTAGATTGTATAACAGTATATAAAACAGGACTCTCTAGTCATTTTGTGTGTAAAATATTCTAGGAGTAATAATAATTATAATAATCTGTAACTATCCGTAACAGGTAAGATAAATTATGACTTCTTTTCGGCTAAGATTTTGAACAGTAAAACTGCCATTATAGGGTATAAAACAGGACTTTTTGTACATATTTTGTATATAGTATGCCACTGGAGATCTAATAACAATAACTAACTAGTCTAGAGCCTACAAATTACGTCTTCCTTTGAATAAAATTTGAAATAGTATAATTTGCGATGGTTTGGTACTAATATAACATTTTCCCCTCTTTAATGCTCTGGGGGTAATAACGCAGGAGCGGAAATATTGACCACTTAAGACGCTTTAAATAAAGATAAACGCTTCTCTTCCAAATAAGACTCTTATTACTGTCTCAGGGGAAGGCATCACCCCCATATTAGTTGTAAAACTACGGCTACGAAAGAGAGGCCTCAGAAGCAAGAAGACAACATGTTAGAGAGATACGGATCTGCGAATTTAAGGGAAAAAAAGGACATGTTTTTTCATACAGTACTACCTGTGTCCTGAATGCATTGCTATGCCTCTTTTTCTTTCTAAGTAACTACACATATACTAAGTAGATTCATTTACGTGAACAAAATAAGTGAAAGATAATTTTTTCGGCGTTAAATTAAATTTGAAAACACCTCTGTTCAAAAATGTTCAAATGTGTGTGAAATCCTATGGGACTCAACTGCTAAGGTCATCAGTCCCTAAGCTTCCACACTACTTAACCTAAATTATTCTAAGGACAAACACACACACCCATGCCCGAGGGAGGACTCGAACCTCCTCCGGGACCAGCCGCACAGTCCATGACTGCAGCGCCTGAGACCGCGAAAACGCCTCTCTGAGTGATTGTCGTTTGAGAAAAAAGGGCTATCGCTGGCAACTGTTTGGTTCTCCGCTGTTTCACGCCGTGCGACTCCAGAGAGGACTTGGTGTTGAGACGTGCGGCGTGATCTCTGGTCCCGGAACACGATATGGTAGATGCACTGAACAACGGAAGTGATAGTACTGCAAGTCAACTAATGACGGGAAGGAAATACCGACAGGTTGTTTTTGGACGTTTCTGCATGTCACCCTGTTTCATCGTACCCCCATCCCGGAGTTTGTAGGCGTATCTAATTCTCGCAACAATTTTATGCAGATAATGTGTCACGTGTATATCAATTCTGGCTGAAACTGCTCCAGGCGTTCCTGATTTATGCTTTGCGTCACGTATTTTCTCCCCAGATCCTCAGCCACAGGTGTTCTAGGGTGTCTTACTCACACAATAAATTTTTCCAGACAGTAAGTGATGCGTGTGCCAGTTTTGGTAGAAATTCCTTCATGCTTTACAGTGATATACTGGCGTGTCACTGTATTCGCACCCATCCACCCGCTCCCTGTCCACAACTCTAGGATGAAATAGGGGACTTTGCAATGCCGGCCGGGCAGCTCTATTATCATCACCGGTTTCGTTGCATTAAAACAGCATCCTCAGGTGAAGTACATAACAAGGAAAACATCCCATGTAATACATATAATCAAAATACTAAAAGAATCTTTAAAAAAGATTTTAAATTCAAATTTTTAAATTTTTAAAATAATTTTGTAGATATTACGTAAAGATTTAAACAGACAGATAAATCAAACCCCTGAAGACGGAAAGTTGTCAAAATAAATGAAACAAGACTTGGGCGAATAGCGCAGTGGTGCACTACGGAAAGAAACATACGTAAAAACTAGGGCCTCCATCGAGTTAAGTAACTAACCCCCCCCCCCCCTCCGCTTTCTCATATCCTCCTCCCTTCCCTTCACTCACCCTCACACCATTACGAATAAATTCTTCACGGTAAATGATGACAGCCAAAACAGCTGAAGGATAAAGATTTATTAAGTCTTGACCACGGCTTCGGTGTATCTAAATATACCTTCATCAGAAGTATAATACACTGAAATCACATCCTGCAATAGAGATTTATAAAGCAATATTGTCAAAGGCTTCGTCAGTAGTTAAAACATCGTCTCCATTTATACAAAGTAATTAATATTCATAGGCGAAGTACTGATGTTAAGCTGTGTTCGCATCGACCCTCTGTCCATAATTATGTTGTATAAATGGAGATGATTTTTTAACTACTGACAACGCCTTTGGCACAGTTGTTTTATGAATCTCCATTGCACGATGTGATTTTAGTGTATTTTACTTCTGATGAAGGTATATTTAGATATGCCGAAACCGTGGTAAAGAATTTTAATAAATCTTTATTCTGCAACTGTTTTGGCTGTCATCATTTACCGTGAAGAATTTCAAAAATTGCTGTTTCAGCCATGTTTAAAATCTTGAAATTATGAATAAATGTCAAGATCGTAAGGCTGATTGAGCAACAAGCCTATAACCGTATCCGTGTGGAATCTTTGAAACTAAAGACACTATATTAAAACCGCAACATACTGACATAGTTATTGGCACACTTCTTTTTTTAAAGGCAGATTTCGTCAAGTGAATGAACGCCTAACCATGGCAGAAATTTAAGAAGATAAAACAGCAAAGGATATATATAGATTCTCGTTTTATGTTGCTTCAAATGTTCCTAGTCCATTGCTATTTTACTATCTTCCAATTTCTTCATGGTTCTGTGTCTGTTCACTTGATATACACTACCAGACAAAACAATTGTTAACGTGTCAGTGACTATGTCAATATGTTGCGGTTTTATTGAGTGTCCTCCATTTCATGGAAACGTTTACCAACTTGTTGCTCAATCAGCCTCACAGTAGTTTATTCATAATTGTGTGAGGATGACTGAGGGGGGAGTGTGTGAGGAAGTGAGGGAGGGGCTTAATAATTTTACTCACTGGAGGGCCCAGTTTTACCTTTCTCCGTAATCGCACGTATGTCATAGGAACGTACAGAAAACGAACGAAGGCAATTTATGTCGTATATGAATTATTTCACGTTGTTGTACCTTCCTGCGATTCGCACCGGCGAAGTATGTTACTTTCACGGTCATCGATACCGTGGAGAGACATCTTGAATGATGACGACTTGGCTGCTCTTGTAAGTAATTTATTTAACGACTGGTTTCGTAGCTTAGAAGCCACATTAAATCTGACACTTCCTGTCAGATTAAAACTGTGTGCCGGACCGAGACTCTAACTCGGGATCTTTGCGTTTCGCAGGCAAGTGCTCTACCATCTGAGCTATCGAAGCACGACTCACGCCCGGCACTCACAGCTTTACTTCTGCCAGTGTGAGAACGGGGCGTGAGTCGTGCTTCGATAGCTCAGATATCATTTCATATCAGCGCACACTCCGCTGCAGAGTGAAAAATCTCATTCTGGGCACATTAAATCTGTTAAATTAGTCCTTAGCTGGGCACTCTCTCGCCTGCATCTCCATGCATCATGGTCTGCTGTACCCGTATTTATGGCACTTTTTATAGATTGTGACCCTCGATCTAATGGTTAACCATTTACGTGCGGTCTTCCGGATTCATAGAACACTAGAGAAATCGCGGAACCATACTCTCTGCTTACATGACGAATTGCTAATTGCGGCATTTATTCGTAGAAAAGGAACGTTCGGTCTCGTCCATGTCACAAGTTTAAAGCCATGATTTAACATGTAAACAATTTGCCCTTTTTCTCACCATCAGTTGTTGCTACACACTGCCCATTAAAGTTGCTACACCACGAACATGACGTGCCACAGACGCGAAAGTTAACGGACAGGAAGAAGATGATGTATTACGCAAATGATTAGCTTTTCAGAGCATTCACACAAGGTTGGCGCCGGTGGCGACACCTACAACGTGCTGACATGAGAACAGTTTTCAACCGATTTCTCATACACAAACAGCAGTTGACCAGCGTTGCCTGGTGAAACATTGTTGTGATGCCTCGTTTAAGGAGGAGAAATGCGTACCATCACGTTTCCGACTTTGGTAAAGGTCAGATTGTAGCCTATCGCGATTGCGGTTTATCGTATCGCGACATTGCTGCTCGCGTTGGTCGAGATCCAATGACTGTTAGCAGAATATGGAATCGGTGGGTTCAGGAGGATAATACGGAACGCTGTGCTGGATTCCAACGGCCTTATATCACTAGCAGCAGTCGAGATGACAGGCATCTTATCCGCATGGCTGTAACGGATCGTGCAGCCACGTCTCGATCCCTGAGTCAACAGATGGAGACGTTTGCAACACAACTGCACGAACAGTTCGACGACGTTTGCATCAGCATGGACGATCAGCTGGGAGACCATGGCTACGGTTGCCCTTGACGCTGCATCACAGACAGGAGCGCCTGCGATGGTGTACTCGACGACGAACCTGTGTGCACGAATGGTAAAACGTCATTTTTTCGGATGAATCCAGGTTCTGTTTACAGCATCTTGATGGTCGCATCTGTGTTTGGCGACATCGCGGTGAACGCACATTGGAAGCTCGTAATCGTCATCGCCATACTGGCGTATCACCCGGCGTGATGGTATGGGATGCCATTGGTTACACGTCTCGGTCACCTCTTGTTCGCATTGACGGCAGTTTGAACAGTGGACGTTACATTTCAGATGTGTTACGACCCGTGGCTCTACCCTTCATTCTATCCCTGCGAAACCCTACATTTCAGCAGGATAATGCCCGACCGCATGTTCCAGGTCCTGTACGGGCCTTTCTGGATACAGAAAGTGTTCGACTGCTGCCCTAGCCCGCACATTGTCCAGATCTCTCACCAACTGAAAACATCTGGTCAATGGTGGCCGAGCAACTGGCTCGTCACAATACGCCAGTCACTACTCTTGATGAACTTTGGTATCATGTTGAAGCTTCAAGGGCAGCTGTACGTGTACGCGCCATCCAAGCTCTGTTTGACTCAATGCCCAGGGGTATCAAAGCCGTTATTACGGCCAGAGGTGGTTGTTCTGGGTACTGATTTCTCAGGATTATGCACCCAAATTGCGTGAAAATGTAATCACATGTCAGTTCTAGTATAATATATTTGGCCGATGAATACCCGTTTATCACCTGCATTTCTTCTTGGTGTACCAATTTTAATGGCCAGTAGTGTAAAATAGATCACGATTCTAGCGAATGGTTTTTCTAATTTAGCAGATCTAACGTACGAAACCGGTCGTTAAATAATTTTTTTGTACGGGCAGCTAAGCGTGTATTGTTCAAGATGTCGGTGGTTGTCCCTCAAACAAGACAGTGTTTAACATTTGAAAGAGACAGAGAATATTCAGCCAATCAACGGGAACGCAGAAATATGACACAAGCGGTCATGTTTCGAGAGCTCCCGAGAGTAGCAATAAACTAATTCACTTTCTCCAATGGACGAGCAGCAGGAGCTCCGAACGAGAATTCATTTTGTGACGCTGTATTATAGCGTGCTCGGCAGTGAACACAGTGAGCGCCTGCAGAGGTAGGGGTAGGCCGCCCCGCCATACAGCCAGTCCGCGACCGGCAGGCTGGATCGATGGGCGCTGCTACACGCCCACTGCTCGCGGCCGGGGCGTCGCTTCGTGTGTGTGTGTGTGTGTGTGTGTGTGTGTGTGTGTGTGTGTTTGTGCGAGCCTAGCGCACCAGGGTACGGCTTGAGGTCACATCTAGCAATGAGCAGGCACGGTACACCAGTTGCTGCCTTGAGGCACCTCTCCACGCCAGGCTATCTGTGAAAGTAGCTTCATTCTTATATAGCTACTGCATATTACACCATTACTATAATTACTATAATCAATACCTCCCTCCGTCTACAAGTTTTACATCTCTCTTCTCCCCCCCCCCCCCCCCCCCCCACCATAAACACTGCCTTCCAGTACCACATTAACCGCCGGCCGTTGTGGACGTGCGGTTCTAGGCTCGTCAGTCCGGAATCGCGCTGCTGTTACGGTCGCAGGTTCGAATCATGCCTCGGTCATGGATGTGTGTGCTGTCCTTAGGTTAGTAAGGTTTACGTAGTTCTAAGTCTAGGTGACTGATGACCTCAGATGTTAAGTCACATAGTGCTCAGAGCCATTTGAACCACATTAACCATTCATAGAAGCCTCAAGATTTCTCATTGGAAAAAGATGACGCACTGTTCGTGGAAATTAAATGAGTGATTATTTTTTATATCTTATACGATAAAAACACACGATCAATCACAGTGCCTTAACTTGTTTCGGCCACCAACTTGTTATCTTCAGACAGGAGTGCGGGGTGGTGGTTGGAGGATAGAATGTATTCTACACTATTGACCATTAAAATTGCTACACCAAGAAGAAATGCAGATGATAAATGGGTATTCATTGAACAAATATATTATACAAGAACTGACATGTGATTACATTTTCGCACAACTTCGGTGCATAGATCCTGAGAAATCAGTACCCAGAACAACCACCTCTGGCCGTAATAACGGCCTTGATACGCCTGGGCATTTAGTCAAACAGAGCTTGGATGGCGTGTACAGGTACAGCTGCCCATGCACGTTCAAACGATACCACAGTTCAGCAACAGTAGTGACTGGCGTATTGTGACGAGCCAGTTGCTCGGCCACCATTGACCAGGCCTTTTCAATTGGTGAGAGATCTGGAGAATGTCCTGACCAGGGCAGCAGTCGAACATTTTCTGTATCCAGAAAGGTCAGACTGGGCTTGCAACATGCGGTCGGGCATTATCCTGCTGACATGTAGGGTTTCGCAGGGATCGAATGAAGGGTAGAGCCTTTTTATTATTATATTTATATTATATTATTATAATTATTTGGTCACTATCTACGCAGTTACTCGACCAACAACATTCTTACTTCATATGTTTACAGATTACATTTATTTAATACGTTTACAGAGAAGTTATGGCACATCCTTTCACTTACTTACTAACATTCTTCTAGGTCGACAATTCTTATGAACGTGTCTTGATTTTTCTTCAGGCTTGTTTCGATTACCAACCGCAACGTGGAAACTACCTCTCTGGAGCCTCTACCTTTCCTAAAAGGCTAACTGAGCCTCATCTAACACATCCTCAATTTTATTTTCCATTTTTCGGTATATTATCCTTTTCGGAAACTTGTGTGCATGAGCTGTTAAGCGGACTGTTCGATAATTCTCGCACCTGTCGGCTTTTGTTATCCTCGGAGCTGTATGGGTAATGTGTCTCCGAAAGTCTGATGCTATACTGCCTGTCTCACACATTCTACACACCAACGTCAATACTCGTTTTGTTGCCGCTTCCCCCAACGATTTTAGAAATTCCGATGGAATGTTATCTTTCCCTTCTGCCTCATTCCGTCTGAAGTCTGACAAGTGGAAATTTTTGCCAGGTTTTTTCCCTCATGTGTTCTGAAACTGGAAAATTCATCTTGGCGACAGGTCAGTCCGCCTCCTCCAAGTTTGTTCTGCCTCTTTACGCCGAGACCGAGTCCGGTTGGATTTAAGACAGATGTTACTTGGAAATGGACCATACGAGTGGCAACTGAAAGCCGCTGTTTCGCGCTTAAGTGAGTATGACGTGTTGATCCTGTGCGCACGTTAAAGGTGATTTTTGGACGGGAGTTAGATTAGTTTTGAATTAGGATTTTCTATAACAATTAACATCTATGGTTAGGAGTAGTGCGGAATTGTCGCAAGTGATACGTCCGTTACCGTTTTACTTAGATTCTGATGAAACGGAACTTGTTCTTCAATCGGACTCGATTCACTTTACGCATCGTGTGCTCAGTTAACTTTAATGTTCACAATCTAGCTTTAACGGTGCAGTGAACTTTGCTTTCGAATACTCAGTGAGCTTGAATCCTCGTGTGTGAAAAACTGCGCGATCGTGCTGCGTTCCTTAGCCAACCCAGACGTTGATAAATAATGATCGTTAAATTATTGCTATTTGTTTGTAACGAACCAAAAAAATGGTTCAAATGGCTCTGAGCACTATGGGACTTAACATCTGATGTCATCAGTCCCCTAGAAATTAGAACTACTTAAACCTAACTAACCTAGGGACATTACATCCATCCATGCTCGAGTCAGGATTCGAACCTGCGAGCGTAGCGGTCGCGCGGTTCCAGACTGAAGCGCCTAGAACCGCTCGGCCGCACCGGCCGGCTGTAAGGAACCATAGTATTAGGTTTTTACATGTATTTCATGTTAAATTCAGTTCAGGAGTACATTCAAAATTCGTGAATAAATGTGTTTCATGGAGGTATTCAGTTTCATTAAACATTTCTGCAGTGTGCATACCAGCACAGCTTCCGTCCTTCTGTGACCTCCAACGTCACTTATCATGTAAGAGAGAAACATTTAGTAAATTGAACTTCAGTAGTTGGATCTCCACTGTGCGTCTTTCCTTGAGATAGAAACCAGGGTTAACAATTCACTTAAAGCTTATAGAACTTGAAACGATTTGCAAGGCTGGGGCAAGGAGACGATGTTAAGCGCCACACTCAGATGACAAACGTCATGGGATACCTCCTAATGTCGTGTCGGACTTCCTTTTGCTCGGGGTAGAGCAGCAGTTCGGGAAGACGTGGACTTAACAATCCTTTGGAAGTTGCCAGGAGAAATACTGAGCTGTTCTGACTCTATAGGAATCTATAACTGCCAAAGAGATCCCGGTGCAGGAGCTTGTGGACGAACTGACCTCTCGATTATTTATTTATTTATTTAACCTGGCAAGATTAGGGCCACAGACCCTCT
The DNA here is from genome assembly GCF_023897955.1 of Schistocerca gregaria. Classification (NCBI taxonomy): domain Eukaryota; kingdom Metazoa; phylum Arthropoda; class Insecta; order Orthoptera; family Acrididae; genus Schistocerca; species Schistocerca gregaria. The sequence goes on from NC_064928.1 coordinate 236,966,187, forward strand.
CTTACATCTAACCAGGCATTCTACTTATTTTACATTCATACGTTTTAGTTGGCATGTTAAACTATATCTAGTACAAAAAGTGAAATAAGCAATTACAAAGGCACACTTGGAAAAATACATACATATAGAGTTTATATTCGTAGATGATAAGTACTGTTATAATTAGACATTATGAAAGAATCAGATTTTAGATAGGAGTGCTAGCAGCAAGGACTATGGGGGAGACTGGTGGTGAAGTGAGGAGAAGAATAGAGACATGATGTAACATAATTAAGGAAATATAAAGGAAAAGAACATAGCGTGGTTTATAGAGATATATGAAGAGGAAGAAGAGAAAGGAGCAAGATTATGTCCCATACGGGTTCGATGGGGTTCATGTCAGACGATACGGGTACCCAAATGATTAATTCAAACTACCCAGTATGGTTCAAATGTCTCTGAGCACTATGGGACTTAACATCTATGGTCATCAGTTCCCTAGAACTTAGAACTACTTAAACCTAACTAACCTAAGGACATCACACAACAACCAGTCATCACGAGGCAGAGAAAATCCCTGACCCCGCCGGGAATCGAACCCGGGAACCGGGGCGTGGGAAGCGAGAACGCTACCGCACGACCTCGAACTGCGGACAATCCGGTATGATCTTCAAAACAGTTGAGAACAATTGTGGGTGACATGGGGCATGGTCATCTACAATAATTCCATCGTTAAATGGTTGCAAATTGTCTCGAAGTAGCCGAACATACCCATCTCCAGTGAATAATTGGTTCAGTTGAACCAGAGGACTCAGTCTATTGCTTGTTAACACAGTCCACACCATTATGCAGACACTACCACCTTGCACAGTGTCTTTTTGACAACTCGGGTCTGTGGCTTCGTACTGCCTACGCCACACTCGAATTCTACCATCTGCTCTTGTCAACTCGTTTGATCAGGCCACAGTTTTCCAGTCATCCAGATCATACGGTCACGAGCACAGCAGAGGCGCTGCAGGCGACGTCGTGCTGTTAGGAAAGGCATTCGCTTTGATCGCCTGCTGCCATAAACGCCAGATTTCGCAGCACTGTTCTGACGAATACGTTCGTCGTTCGTCCCACGTTGATTTCTGTGGTTATTTCAAGCATTGTTGCTAGTCTGCTATCATTGACAATTCTACGCAGACGAGACGGCCGTTGTGGTCGAGTGGTTCTAGGCGAGTGGTTCCGGAACCGCGCTGCTGCTACGGTCGCAGGTTCGAATCCTGCCTCGGGCATGGATGTGTGCTATGTCCTTAGGTTACTTAGGTTTAAGTAGTTCTAAGTTCTAGGGGACTGATGACCTCAGATGTTAAGTCCCATAGTGCTCAGAGCCATTTGGACCATATTTTTTGGGAACCACAAGGGCGAAAAATTTTTACCATATATTTTTGGCGTAAATTATAACAAACAAAATTATTTGTGCCATGTGAACCATTTGAACCATCTACGTAGACGGCACTGCTCTCGGTCGTTAAGTGGAGGCTGTGGGCCACTGTATTGTCCGTATTGAGAGATAACGTCTGAAATTTGGTGTTCTCAGTACACTCTTGACACTGTGGATGTCCGAATATCGAATTCCTCAACAATTTCCAAAATGGAATGACCCACGCATCTAGATCCATCTACCAATCCGCGTTCAGCGTCTGTTAATTCCCGTCGTGCGGCCGTAAAGATGTCGGAAACCTTTTCACGTGAATCACCTGAGTTTAAATGACCGCTTCGTCAAGCACTGCCCTTTTATATCTTGGGTACGCGAGCTGCATATGTGCATATCGCTATCCCATGACTGCCCCCTCAGTGTATACACTACTGGCCATTAAAATTTCTACACCACGAAGATGTGCCACAGACGCGAAAAGTAACCGACAGGAAGAAGATGCTGAGATATGCAAATGATTAGCTTTTCAGAGCATTCAGTCAAGGTTGGCGTCGGTAGCGACACCTACAACGTGCTGACACGAGGAAAGTTTCCAACCGATGTCTCATACACAAACAACAGTTGACCAGCGTTGCCTGGTGAAACGTTTTTGTGATGCCTCGTGTAAGCGGGAGAAATGCGTACCATAGCGTTTCCGACTTTGATAAAGGTCGGATTGTAGCCTATCGCGATTGTGGTTTATCGTATCGAGACATTGCTGCTCGCGTTGGTCGAGATTCAGTGACTGTTAGCAGAATATGGAATTTGTGGGTTCAGGAGGGTAATACGGAAAGCCGTGCTGGATCCCAACGGCCTCGTATCACTAGCAGTCGACATGACAGGCATCTTGTCCGCACGGCTGTAACGGACAGTATGCCACGTCTCGATCCCTGAGTCAACAGATGGGGGCGTTAGCAAGACAACCACCATCTGCACTAACGGTTCGACAAAGTTTGCAGCAGCATGGACTATCAGTCGGAGACCATGGCTGCGGTTACCCTTCACGCTGCATCACAGACAGGAGCGCCTGCCATGGTGTACGAACCTTGGTGCACGAATGGCAAAACGTCATTTTTTCGGACGAATCCAGATTCTGTTTACAGCATCTTGATGGTCGCATCCGTGTTTGGCGACAACGCGGTGAACGCATACTGGAAGCATGTATTCGTCATCGCTATACTGGTGTATCGTCCGGCGTGATGGTATGGCGTGCCATTGGTTACACGTCTCAGTCACCTCTTGTTCGCAATGACGGCATTTTCAACAGTGGACGTTACATTTCAGATGTGTTACGACCCGTGGCTCTACCCTTCATTAGATCCCCGCGAAACCCTACATTTCAGCAGGATAATGCACGACCACATTTTAGGTCCTGTACGGGCCTTTCTGGATGCAGAAAATGTTCGATTGCTCCCCTGGCCAGCACATTCTCCAAATCTGTCATTAATTGAAAACGTCTGGTCAATGGTTGCGGAGAAACTGGCTCGTCACAATACGCCAGTCTCTACTCTTGCTGAACTGTGGTATCGTGTTGAAGCTGCATGGGCAGCTGTACCTCTACACGCCATCCAAGCTCTGTTTGGCTCAATCCCCAGGCGTATCAAGTCCGTTATTACGGCCAGAGGTGGTTGTTCTGGGTACTGATTTCTCAGGATCTACGCACCCAAATGTAATCACGTGTCAGTTGTAGTATAATATATTTGGCCAATGAATACCCGTTTATCATCAGCATTTCTTCTTGGTGTAGCAATTTTAATGGCGAGTCGTGTATTTACTCTTTAAGAATTTTGCGGTTAAAAATATCCATGATAAGTTCGACCTCCCGATGAAATTAACTGGCGATTTTTACATAAGCAGTAAACAACGGGGCGGCTTTTTACTTTGCGCAGAGCGAGGGATTCGCGATAAACGCGAGCTGAGTAAGGGGCCAGGGCCGTAGTGTCTCATTGTGCAGAATGCCTTCGTGAGCGTTTGTCCAGAGTGTATTTTTTATTTGTTCGGCGGGATTCCGTTACTTGTCGGGCGGCGGTGAGGGCAGCGTGGGCGGCGGCTGCAGGGCGTCGACGCTGCGTCGCTGCTGCCGGGGCGGGTGGGGCCGCCCGGCTGCTGGCTGCTGGCTGGAGATCGATCGGCGCTGAGCGACCTGCCCAGGCTGCGACCTGGGAGCTGGAGAAGGGGGGCGGGGGGGGGGGGGGGCGGCAGGCCCGAGGACGGCTCAATCAGCGTAGCCAAACAGCGGGAGAAAAGGTCTGGGAGAAGAAAGTCCTCGCCGCAGCACTAGAAGGACAAAAGTGACCAATTCAACTACCCGGCATCAAACCTCCGTACCTGTCTCAAGTTATAATACTAAGCGCTGCCTTTTCTGCTGCATCAGAGACGTGAAAGAAACCATACCACAATAGACAGAGAGATGCCGAAAGAAACGCACTCGCCTGTCAAGAGAGCTGTCGTTTGAGTCATCGGTATTCTGACTGGTTTGATGCGGCCAGGCACGAATTCGTATACTGTGCCGACCTCTTCACTTCAGAGTAGCAGTTGCAACCTACGTCCTCAAACATTTGCTGGATGAAACTTCCTGGCAGATTAAAACTGTGTGCCGGACCGAGACTCGAACTCGGGACTTTTGCCTTTCGCGGGCAAGTGCTCTCCGCAATATACTTTCTTTCAGGACTGCTAGTTCTGGAAGGTTCGCAGAAGAGCTTAAGTTTGGAAGGTAGGAGACGAGGTACTGGAAGAAGTAAAGCTTTGAGGACGGGGCGTGGGTCGTGCTTGGGTAGCTCAGTTGATAGAGCACTTGATCGCGGAAGGCAAACGTCCCGAGTTCGAGTCTCAGTCCGGCACACAGTTTTAATCTGCCATGAAGTTTCATATCAGCGCACAGTCCGCTGCAGAGTGAAAATCTCTCTCTGGAAACATCCCCCAGGCTGTGGCTAAGCCATGTCTCCGCAATATCCTTTCTTTCCGGAGTGCTGGTTCTGCAAGATTCGCAGGAGAGCTTCTGTAAAGTTTGGAAGGTAGGGGACGAGGTACTGGCAGAAGTAAAGCTGTGAGTACCGGGCCTGAGTCGTGCTTGGGTACCTCAGTTGATAGAGCACTTCCCCGCGAAAAGCAAAGGCCCCGAGTTCGAGTCTCGGTCCGGCGAACAGTTTTAATTTGCCAGGTAGTTTCATATTAGCGCACACTCCGCTGCAGAGTGAAAATCTCATTCTGGAAACATCCCCCAGGCTGTGGCTAAGTCATGACGTCAGTGACATGGGTCTGTAATTCAACGGATTACTATTTCTTGGGTACAGATATGGCCTGTGCGACTTTCCAGTCTTTAAGTACGGCTCTTTCGTTGATCGAGCAACTGTATGTTATTCCTAAATCTGCAGCCATTACATCAGCATACCCTGAAAGGAACCTAACTCATATGCAGTGTGGACCGGAAGAGTTGTCTTTATTAAGTAAGTCGAGTTGCTTCGCTACACCGAGGATATCTAGATTTAACTTACTTATGTTTGCATCAGTTGTTGAATCGAATTCTGGAATATCTACTTAGCCTTCTTTGGTGAAGGAATGAGCCGGGACAGACTGATAAGGGAAACCGTACAACTTTTTCGAAGATTAAGTGGCATATCGAATTGGCTTAAAAAAAAAGTGCTTTAAATGGCTCTGAGCACTGTGAGACTTAACATCTGTGGTCATCAGTCCCCTAGAATTTAGAACTACTTAAACCTAAATAACCTAAGGACAACACAAACATCCATGCACGAGGCAGGATTCGAACCTGCAACCGTAGCAGTCGCGCGATTCCGGACTGAGCGCCTAGAACCGCTCGACCACCACGGCCGGCGAATTGGTTTAGAAAAGGGGCCAGAAGAAATTGCTGCAAGGAAAAAGGAGATTGAGAAGATAACAAAATGAAGCAGCTGAATTAATGAAGGGGAAGTTTTTCAAGGCAATTGAGTCAGAGATAGGTAGGGAAGACATTAAGCGATATTTGGAGAAAGCTAACTTGGCGCCTTGAATGTGGTCCTTGGCTGATCTGAAACCATGAAAGAAGAGTGAACAGCACAGCTGCCGTTCGTTGGTTGTAATGCCCACTGGTTTCTCTCCACTGCCCTCTTTTCGCGACTGTGCTCCACATTGCACTCTAGCCCCGTCGCTGTCGGCCAGTTGTGTCGCAAAGGCCGTGTCCTCCATAGTTCAGGCACGAGCTGAGCCGATAACTGGCGAAGCGTTCGATAAGCAGCTATCTGCCACCAGCCCAGCTGACCCTGTAGTGGGTGCCCGAGCGACCGACCGGCTCTTGTCCGCTGCCACAAGGTAAGCCGGCGAAGCCAGCCGCCAAGGGTATGGCGCTCCGTCATAATGACGATTCAGGTTACGCCTACGACTGTTACGAGTTGCCATCGAATTTCACAAATAACTGTAATAAGTCACCTTTATCGAATTTTCGCTGTTCTTTTCTCAGAATTATATCTCTACTGTCTGGATTGTACCTCCCTCAGAGTTGTTGAGATCCTTAGTAGAATTAGTCTAAAAAAATTATTCCAGCTGGTGTGCAAGATATACACTCGCCAAAAGTATCCGCACACCAGTATACAAAGTTGTATTAAATATATTCGCAATTGCGAATATGAACAACAAACAGCTGTATAAAGGAATGGCGACAATTTGAAATTTGTGCCGAACCGGGACTCGAACACAGATTTCCCGCTTGTCGCCAGCGGTCGCCTTACCATTTGGCTATCCGAGCACGCTTCAGGACCAGAACCAAACTTCCATATGTCGTCAAGCAAGTGTCGACAACCTGCGCTTGTACATCCATGAAGTGCACCAAAAGCCAAATTAACCTGTGCACCTTGCTAATACCGAGTAGTGCCCCCGCAAGCACGCAGAAGTGCAGCAACACGACGTGGCATGGACTCGACTGGTGTCTGAAGTAGTGCTGGGGGGAACTGACACCATGAATCCTGAACGGCTGTCCACAAATCCGTAGGAGTACGAGGGACTGGAGATCTCTTCTGAACAGCACGTTATGCTCAATAATTTTCGTGTCTGGGGAGTTTGGTGGCCAGCGGAAGTGTTTAAACTCAGAAGAGTTTTCCTGGCGCCACCTGGTAGCAATTCTGAACGTGTGGGGTGTCGCATTGTCCTGCAGGAATTTCCTAAGTCCGTCTGCGTGCATGTCACCTGTCAGAGTCGTATGTAGATGTGTCAGGGGTCCCATATCATCCCAACTGCACACGCCCCATACCATTACAAAGCCTTCACCAGCTTGAACAGTCCCCTGCTAACATATAGGGTCCATGGACTCATGACCTTGTCTCCACGCCCGTGCACAACCATCCGCTCCATTCAATGTGAAACGAGACTCGTCCGACCAGGCAACATGTTTCCAGTCATCATCCATTTTGGTATTGACGAGCCCAGGCGAGGCGTAAAGCTTTGTCTCGTGCAGTCATCATGGGCACAAGAGTGAGCCTTCGACTCCGAAAGCCCATATCGATGATGTTTCGTTGAATGGTTCGCACGCTGACACTTGTTGATGGCCCAACACTGAAATCTGCAGCAATTTTCGGAAGGGTTGCACTTCTGTCACGTTGGACGACTCTTCAGTTGTCGTTGGTCTCGTTCGTGTAGGATGTTTTTCAGGCCGCAGTGATGTCGGCGATTTGATGTTTTACCGGATTCATCGCTACGTCGCAGATGCTGTGTCCAATCGCCCGTGTGCCGGCTATAACGCCACGTTCAAACTCACTTAAATGTTGATAGCCTGCCATTGTAGCAGCAGTAAGCGATCTCACAACTGCGCCAGACACTTGTCTTATGGTAGGCGTTGCCGACCGCAGCGCCATATTATTCCAGTTTACATATCTCTGTATTGAATATGCATACCTGTACCAGTTTCTTTGGCGCTTCAGTGTATATTCCCGTATAGGGGAGACATTTTAATAGAAAGTCGTTTGCCCTGTGTTGGCAGATAAATACAATATTCAGTGCCTTTGTTGTTCAGAAGTACTACAGCCGTTCTGAAATACAAGAATGTATTCACAGTGGCGAATGGGGACAACCATCGCCTGTATAATGCGATGACGACAGTAAAAATTTGTGCCGGACCGGGGTTCGAATTTTCGTCTTATCGCGAGCGTTCGCCTTAGGATTAGACCAATTACCGTCAGTTTTTCTCATAGCGTAGGTGATAGCGCGCGAGACTGCTCAAACTTTGGTTCGGATTAGATACTTACTTGCATCCCGTGTCCAGTTTTTATATCACTCTCTTGTTCGGTTTTAGGAAGCCAAACGCAAACACATGTGGCAACACCGTCTCTGGCAGACTACTTGACATCTACATCTAAATCCATACTCCGCAAGCCACCTGACGGTGTGTGGCGGAGGGTACTTTGAGTACCTCTATCGGTTCTCCCTTCTATTCCAGTCTCGTATTGTTCGTGGAAACAAAGATTGTCGGTAAGCCTATGTGTGAGCTCTAATCTATCTGATTTTATTCGCATGGTCTCTTCGCGAGATATACGTAGGAAGGACCAATATACTGCTTGACTCCTCGGTGAAGGTATGTTCTCGAAACTTCAACAAAAGCCCGTACCGAGCTACTGAGCATCTCTCTTGCAGAGTCTTCCACTGCAGTCTATCTATCATCTCCGTAACGCTTTCGCGATTCTTAAATGAGCCGGTAACGAAGCGCGCTGCTCCCCATTGGATCTTCTTTATCTCTTCTATTAACCCTATGTGGTACGGATCCCACACTGGTGAGTAGTATTTAAGCAGTGGGCGAACAAGTGCACTGTAACCTACTTCCTTTGTTTTCGGAATGCATTTCCTTAGGACTCTTCCAATAAATCTCAGTCTGGCATCTGCTTTACCGACGATTAATTTTATATGGTCTTTCCCTTTTAAATTACTCCTAATGCCTACTCCCGGATAATTTGTGGAATTAACTGCTTCCAGTTGCTGACCTGCTATATTGTAGCTAAATGAGAAATGATCTTTCTTTCTACGTATTCGCAGCACATTATACTTGTCTGCATTGAGATTCAGTTGCCATTCCCTGCACCATGCGTCAATTCGTTGCAGATCCTCCTGCATTTCAGTACAATTTTCCATTATTACAACCTCTCGATATACTACAGCATCATCCGCAAAAAGCCTCAGTGAATTTCCGAAGTTATTCACAAGGTCATTTATATGTATTGTGAATAGCAATGGTCCTACGACACTCCCCTGCGGCACACGTGAAATCACTCTTACTGCGGAAGACTTCTTTCCATTGAGAATGACATGCTGCGTTTTGTTATCTAGGAACTCTTCAATCCAATCATACAATTGGTCTGATAGTCCACATGCTCTTACTTAGTTCATTAAACGACTGTATCGAACGCCTTGCGGGAGTCAAGAAACACGGCATTTACCTGTGAACCCGTCTCTATGGCCCTCTGAGTCTCGTGGACGAATAGCGCGAGCTGGGTTTCACACGATCGTCTTTTTCGAAACGCATTCTGATTCCTACAGACATGCGACGCACCCTGATTACCTAACTTCACTGCTAATCAAGTCGGAAACGATGCAACAATGGAATATCTTTTATAATAGTAATTTCTCAGCACAACCTACCTTGCAACACCCTTACAAGCTTTCCAGGGTGTTTATGACCACTCTGTATAAAGAGTAATTAACCTGTAGATCTTGCAAGAGACTGACCAGATAGTATAAAAGGACGCGAGGAGTACTGCGTCATCGGTAGAGAAACATTAACACCAGAAAGGATCGGTTGAGCAGAGCTCAGTGACTTCTTAAGTGGACTAGTCGTTGGATTTCACCTGACTAACAAATCCTTCAGATATATTTTGACGCTTCTAAAGGTGCCCAAGTCGACTGCTCGTGATCTGATTCTGAAGTCTAAGCATAAAGGAACGAACACAGTTAAACCGAGACCAGGTAGGCTGCCAGGTGCCGGGGTGGAGGAGAGTTTGTACCTCTTTAATTCAGACGAATTTTGCATGAGAACGAGACATGCACTCGACCCCCTCCTTATCTACCACCTAATTAATTATGCGCACAACGGTAACGGAAGAAAGTGGTGGCGGACCCTGCTAGTTGGTAAAATAAGGAGTGCACACTCACAATAATTTAATTAAAAATCGTAATCTACTCAGAAAAAAAAGAACTTTATCATAATAAACAAGAGGAAATGGGATTCTGCATATATCTACAAAATGATAAGCGGATTAAATATTACAATAAGATTTATTATACATCAGAACATAAATGCACTTGATTATCGACACAAACAATAGATTTAAGTACAGGGTATATGAAATAATTGTTGGCTCGAGAATAAGGGGCTCTTACTCTCTGTGATGCAATAGATTGACGATAATGACTGGAGGTCCTAATGAATCAAATATTAATCTCCTGTCTATACAGGGTATTACAAAAAGGTACCGCCAAACTTTCAGGAAACATTCCTCACACACAAAGAAAGAAAATATGTTATGTGGACATGTGTCCGGAAACGCTTACTTTCCTTGCTAGAGTTCATTTCATTACTTCTCTTCAAATCGCATTAATCATGGAATGGAAACACACAGCAACAGAACGTACCAGCGTGACTTCGAACACTTTGTTACAGGAAATGTTCAAAATGTCCTCCGTTAGCGAGGATACATGCATCCACCCTCCGTCGCATGGAATCCCTGATGCGCTGATGCAGCCCTGGAGAATGGCGTATTGTATCACAGCCGTCCACAATACCAGCACGAAGAGTCTCTACATTTGGTACCGGGGTTGCGTAGACAAGAGCTTTCAAATGCCCCCCATAAATGAAAGTCAAGAGGGCTGAGGTCAGGAGAGCGTGGAGGCTATGGAATCTGTTGTTGAGAAGCGTACGAACACTTCTACTGAAATGTGCAGGAGCTCCATCGTGCATGAACCACATGTTCTGTGGTACTGGTAAAGGCACATGTTCTAGCAGCACAGGTAGAGTATCCTGTATGAAACCATGGCGGTGAATCGAGGAAGTACAGTACATGCTGACGAAACTAAAATGAGCTCTAACATGGGAATTAAGCGTTTCCGGACACATGTCCACATAACATCTTTTCTTTATTTGTGTGTGAGGAATGTTTCCTGAAAGTTTGGCCGTACCTTATTGTAACACCCTGTATGGCAGTATCGCAATTAGTAGTAAGAGCTCAAATGGGATCACATGGAGAAACAAGCAAGGTGGACTTGTAGTAAAGCGAGTGCTGCTGAGGGATTCAGTATAAAATTGATAAGGTCCTACAATGCCGGAGCCGCAAAATGCTGTACTAGTACTGAAATCTCCAGCACGTCGTCGATAGGCAGCGTCCTGATGATGTTGCCGCCGACTTCTGTCGTGCAGCAACTCTGTGCCAACCCCTGGCCTCGAAGGCTGCCCGAAGAATTCTAAGTTCTTCCGAAAAAGACTTTCCAAGTCGCAAGACCGCCCAACTCCGACGAAGATCAGATCCCGAATCTCCTGCCTGCGCAACGCAAGAGCGAAGCCAACGTTGCTCTACTCCCTACTCTCCTCGAAAACCGCGAATCAGCATTCAGTTCTGATTCCAAAATTCCCCCACACTGTCTCAGAACATCATTCGCGCCAATAGCGACTGTTCCCTCCAATTTCGAGCAGGGCTTTATGATGTCAACTGACCCCAGTTTAAGTTGACCAATCATGCCTCTGCCCTTTGACCGGCTACGGAAACAACCTGCCTAGACCACCGGCCATCCGGCGCCAGACAGTCGCAGCAGCAGGGCACAGTCCTCAAGTATTCTCAGAATCAAGAGGACAGTGCAGTCAGTCGGTGCCAGGAATCTTCGTTCCGGACGCGCCGGAACAGTAAACCCATTAACTGCGGCGAAACTCAGACGTCTCGTAGGTCGTTTGGCCCTGCATACAATACACGAAAATCGATGGACGTCAGTCGTTCCGCCAGGCGCATAACGAACCCCTCAGAATTCAGGGAAGAGCAGCCCCCAACAGGAAATGCAGTTTTCTGCGTCCTCCGATGCTCGCCTCGCACAGGCCACACAGGGAAGTAACCCAAACATGTTTAGGAATCAAGTGATAAGTATTTTTTTGAGCTCTCAGTACAAGTACTCCCGTTATAATAACTTTATTCGGTCTGTTACTACCGTGCAATGACAGAGAACATTAATAAAATTGATGAAAATGACAGGAGACATGCGAAAGAGGGCATGGAACCTGTCAAGGCTTCGTGTAGTGACACACAGGAACCGTCGAACACTGCAGACGGTGGTCGTAAAAACTCGCACGAAATCTGAGAGAGTGGTGCCAGCAGACAGCTAGCACAATTACTGTGCGTAAGGAGTTAAAAAGAATGAGATCGAAGAGCTCCTCATAAGCCAGGCATTTCCGTAGCCAGTTCCAAGCGATGCTTGAGGTGGCGTAAAGGCCAACATCACTGGACAGATGGCTGAAAACGAGGGACTGATCGGCGTTATACACTGTGCCAATCCGATGGAAGAGTATGTGGCGAATGACCGGGGGCGTACCCGCCGACACGTCTAGTGCCTACAGTGAAGTATGGAACGGATGGAAAGTTTATTGTTGTTAGTTCGATGATGTTCGGTTTGTGGGGCGCTCAACTGCGCGGTCATCAGCGCCCGTACAAAGTCCCAATTTGTACACAGTCCAATCTAGTCACTGCCACGAATGGTGATGATGGGGATAAAATGATGAGGATAACACAAACACCCAGTTCCCAGACAAAGAAAATCCTAACCCGGCCGGGAATCGAACCCAGGACTCCGTGATCCACAGGCAGCAGCTCTAACCACTAGACCACATCGCGGTCAGTGTGTGGTAACAGCAATGCGCATAAGAAAACAGTGAATGTGGAAGGATACGAACACATTTTACACCTTTGTTGTCAACATTCAGTAGAGGAACAGTGTGGAGGGGAGGATGGTTTTGCATCGGCATGTCAATGTAACCCCTCATAAAGCGGCGATGGTTTGTAGAGAACGATAACAGTCAAAAATGTTGGTAACACTTTTGGGAATCAGCGTTCTTGTAAGCTATATATAATCAGCGAAAAAGCAGTCTATCGCCATGGTTATTTTATTAAAATCACCGGTTTCTGCCTAGTCTTAGGTCATCTTCAGACAGCGCTTTGAAATATAGAAACCGTGCACGTCACATAAAGTTATTGGCTTTCATGTACTATTGTTCACTTCTAAAACAGGCCTGTATTACGAGTATGACTCGTTTTTTGCTGACAACTTGTAGCAAAAATTGTACAGTTTTCACTTTAAGACCCCATCCCCATTATCTTTGATAGCTGCGATCGACCTCAGTCGTTATGGTAACACAAGGAGTCCTTTATGTACATATTTGATACTTGCTGGTCATCTCACTACGACGTCTCCATGGCAACGGCGACTGCAGATAGCAAGTTCACGCGCCAAAGTTCTACTACATTTCGTACTATTCAGACCACAGTGTAATTACTACATAATTATCAGAGATGGTAATCATTTAATCATTTTACCGCTACGGTCGCAGGTTCGAATCCTGCCTCGGGCATGGATGTGTGTGATGTTAGTTAGGTTTAAGTAGTTCTAAGTTCTAGGGGACTGATGACCTCATATGTTAAGTCCCATAGTGCTCCGAGCCATTTGAAACACTTTTTAATCATTTTACCTCTGTCCATTTGTTTATTCTGTACACGCACTCTAATGATTAAATAGCCGATCCTATGGATATTTTATATTAGTTAAATAAATTATTTTCGCCAGAGGGTACTACGAGAGTCGTTCAACAAGTAATGCCCCACATGTTTTTAAAAAAAGCCTTTAATATACATAGAAAAGCATCCTCGTTGGTGCTTCACTTCTGATATTTGTTCTGTGCGCCTGTGAACTCTCGACCCGTTCTGGCAGATGGCAGACCCAGAGTACTGCGTCAAAATGGAGGCTACATACGACTCACGTTACAAGCGGCGTGCTGTTATTGAATTATTGTGTGCAAAAGGAGAAACCGCGGTGAACATCCATTAACGTTCGTGTGCAGTGTATGGCGCTGCTGCAGTTGATAGTACAGTTGGGCGATGGGTGAAGAAAGTTACAGCCTCAGGAAATGCAGAAACAGAGCTCCATGATCAGCCACGCTCGGGACGTCCTGCCACAGCCACTGCTCCAGACATGCTGAATCGTGCGGATGCCATTATTCGTGCCGACCGGCGCTTCACAGTTCGACAACTGGCTCTACAGTTGTCGGTCAGCACTGGAAGTGCGTCTGCAATGATCGAAACGCTCGAATATACAAAGAGGTGCTCACGATGGGTTCCACGAATCCCCACAGCGGACCACGTGCTATAAAGAAAGGCTATTTCGTCTGAATTGTTGGAGCGTTTTGAAACAGACGGAGAAGCTTTTCTGTCGCGGATCGTTACGGGGTACGAAAACTGGATGCGCTACTTTGCGCCGGAAACAAAAAGACTACGCCTTCAGCACAAGAGCGTTTACTAGCAAGGAATACATGCTCTGCCACAACGTTGATGTACGGCCATAAACCGTGATGGAGACTACGCAGAAAAATAGGACATGGACAAGAGTTGTTGGTGTATATTGTCATCAAATTCTGACTCTTAACGATAATTATAATCTGAGAAAAGAAATGTGGGTCATTACTTATTGAACGACCCTCGTCCAAGAAATATGAGAAATAATTTTTAAGTAAGCTTATTACATTCTGTTCTGTCCTGTAGGCACTACTTTTTATAATTATTCACTTCCAGATAAACTCCGTCTTCAAATGATACGTAATTTATATAAATCGTTCGTCATTGGCTGATAAATGACGTCATATAGCACAAACACGCCCTCACCATATCTATATAAGGCAATGCTGACCAGCCAACAGGAGCAGTTTCAGCGACTGAGGTCAATTGAATGCTCTATGCATCGTCAGTTTCAGCTGATGGGTAATTGGCTCTTCGATTTTAATGTATATAAATTACTTTATTTTAAGTCACTACCTTCTTTATGTAACTAACACGTTTTTTATGTTGCACAGTGCTGTCTGAAGATAGCCCAAGACTAGACCGAAACCGGTCATTTTAATAAAATAATCGCAAACTGGACTGTTTTTTCACTGATTTTGTAATGATAGCGCTCCTGAAATGGACTGACGTGCCCAGAGTCGCCACCTGAACCCAATGGAATACCTCTCGAATGAATTAGTACGTCGACTTCGCTCCAGACCCCGCCATTCAACAACTCCACCTTCTGTAGTTCTTCTTTGGAGGACGAATGGACTGTCATTCCTCCACAGACATTCAGAAAACTAGCTGAAAATGTCCTAGCAGAATTCAAGCCGTCGTAAAGGCGAAGGGTGACTATCAGTGTCCACCAATAGATGTCCAGGTACCTTTAGCTGGAAGTATACAGTCAATTCCACGAGAAAGTGTACGCCATTATCTGTCTCAAATAAAAGACACTCTTATAAATATATGTTTATATGAAAATACTTGTTATTACTAAGCATGCTTTTCACGAGACTTTCCGAATATTCTCTCCGTAAATATCTCCATATCGTCCTGATTTTATATGTCAGCTGCTTCAAATTACATATTGGTTTACCTTTAAGGTTCATTTTAATACACGACCAAACATTTTCGATAGGGTTTGCATCCGGAGACATGGCAGGCCAATCCATCGTGGGCACTCCATTGTTTTGTTTCCACGCTGTACGTAGCTGGCTGCGATGTTTCGGGCCATTATCCTCTTGAAGCATCCAGTTTCCCAAAAAAAGTTAGGCATCACCCCAGTCCCCAGAACTCCTGAAGACAGATGTAGACTGTGAATATTGTATCACAGACACAGTCCCTTTGACTGTTCAGAGATGTCATTAAACCCGCCTAAAGATGCATTAACAGCGCCTATTAGACGGAGGGGGTCCGACAGCCTATCAGTTCCAGTCATTCCACCAGGAAGAAGGTACATGGCTAGAGTTTTCTATAGTCAACCATGCTTAGACGGTCTATACCGCTGTTCGATCGCGTCCGCATTGTTACTTTGTGCCAGCTAGGGCTCTCAACAAAGGAAGTGTTCAGGCGTCTCGGAGTGAACCAAAGCGATGTTCTACGGACATGAGGAGATACAGAGAGACAGGAACTTTCGATGACAAGCCTCGCTCAGGCCACCCAAGGGCTACTACTGCAGTGGATGACCGCTACCTACGGATTATGGCTCGAAGGAACCCTGGCAGCAGCCCCACTGTGTTGAATAATGCTTTTCGTGCAGCCACAGGATGTCGTGTTACGACTCAAACTGTGCGTAATAGGCTGCATGAAGCGCAACTTCACTCCCGATGTCCATCTTTGCAACTGCGATACCATGCAGCGCAGTACAGATGGACCCGACAACTGAGGCCGACGTGTGGCGCTGGTGATCATGGAAAGCGCCGTAATGGCTGTACGATACGTGAATGCCTTCCTCCGACCGATAGTGCAACAATATCGGCAGCATATTGGCGAGGCATTCGTCTTCATGGACGACAAAAAATGGTTCAAATCACTCTGAACACTATGAGACTTAACATCTGAGGTCATCAGTTCCCTAGAACTTAAAACTACTTAAACCTAACTAACCTAAGGACATCACACAAATCCATGCCCGAGGCAGGATTCGAACCTGCGACCGTAGCGGTCGCGCGGTTCCAGACTGTAGCGCCTAGAACCGCTCGGCCACCCCGGGCGGCTTCATGGACGACAATTCGCGTCCCCATCCTGTAGATCTTGTGAATTACCTCCTTCAGGATAACGACATCACTCGACTGAAGTGGCCAGCATGTTCTCCAGACATGAACCCTATCGAACATGCCTGTGATAGATTGAAAAGGGCTGTTTATGGACGACGTGACCCACCAACCGTTGTGGGGATCTACGCCGAATCTCCGTTGAGGAGTGGGCAATCTGGACCAACAGTGCCTTGATGAACTTGTATGCCATGACGAATACAAGCATCCTCAATACAAGAAGACGTCCTAATGAGTATTAGAGGTACCGGTGTGTACTGCAATCTGGACCATCACCTCCGAAGGTCTCGCTGTATGGTGGTACAACATGCAATGTGTGGTTTTCATGAGCAATAGAAAGGGCAGAAATGATGTTTATGTTGATATCTATTCCAATTTTCAGTACAGGTTCCAGAACTCTCGGAACCGAGGTGATGCAAAACTTTTTTTGATGTGTGTAGCCTACTAACGGACCTCAAAAGGTATTTTTAATCAATAGTGCACATATTTTCAGCGTTTAAATTGGCTGTAAATAAGTGCAAACAGCCAAAACTGCAACCGACAAAACAAAACATTCAACTCTCACACTGTTTATCTATATACTGTGCGAAAGCGCATTGAGTACAGATTCGAGACCATTATCAGAGATGTCGCTGCGGACGTTACATTTAAAATTGTGGCGTACACTTTCTTGTAGAACTAATTGTACGGGGCCTTACCAATAAAGAGTCTTCAAATTTTATATTACTCTTCTCTTTTTGGTACTTTACACTTGTTTTGAGACATTAGCAAAATTGCCGTCATAATTTGCAGTTTTCTTTACTTATTAATGTTTTAATAAATGAAAAGCACCAGTTTGCTTTTGTAGATAGTATGCCACGACGAATACAGGCATGTATCAATGCAAGAGGATGTGCTACTGGGTATTAGAGGCACCGATGTGTACAGCAATCTGGACCACAACATCTGAAGGTGGTTAACCGGTTTTCGGCTTACAAGACCATCTTCAGACATTTACTGAGTATTATAACCAAAGAATTTAAATGTTAGCAGGCAACATTGGAAGAGAAGTAACACATATACACTGAAGTAGAAACATACAGTAAGTAACATCTTTGCAACGAAAAAGTAGAAACTGAATTGTGCATAAATAACAATGGAGTAGACAGGAGAACCTTTAGCACAAAATAGGAATAGCATGTCTACATAATAGTTTCTATTAATAAACAAAACTAATAAAATAAAACAAAATTTGTACTAGACAACGCTGCATCAGGAGGTATGAACCATGGAGAGTGATACACAACAAATTAAAAGAAGAGAAAGTTATCAATTTAAATACAGAATACATAAGGATTTTTTTCATTGCAAAGATGTTACTTACTGTATGTTTCTACTTCAGTCTAGATGTGTTACTTCTGTTCCAATGTTGTCTGCCAACATTTAACTTCTTTGGTGATAATACTCAGTAAAAGTCTGAAGATGGCCTTGTAAACCGAAAACCAGTTAACAATAAAAGTAATACTGTAGAACAAAAGCAAACTGGTGCTTTTCATTTATTGTAATGTTGTTCTACCAAGAACCGACGGAGGATTCTGTTAATATAGTAATGTTTTCTTAATTGGTCATATTTTCAAAAACTGGGACAGCAGAAATCAATAATAACGGTTTGTTATGGTTCTGAATCATGTTAGTGCTCGTCAGATAACACAACACTTGAAAGAAAGAAAATTTATCCACATTGACGGTAGCTCGTTAGTTACACACTTCTGGAATTCTTGAGCAGAATCTATTTCTTTTCTTTTAAACTGCTTAGACACGCTAGTTCTGAATTTATTTAGTAGCACTTACTGGTAATTTAATACAGCAGACGAAATCTAGGTATCTGCAGTTGTTGTGGGCTTTGCCAGCTTAGCACGCCACATGTCGACAGAGATGTAGCTATGATGCATCCAGACTGGCGCGCTAGGAACAAGCTCTTCTGTTCTCTTATCGGCATGAAGTCAGACCCGAACTGTTCTCAAGCCTGTCACTGGCAAGTACGAGCGTCGAGCCCCGCCAAACGCGATATCGCGGACGCCTCTGCACTGCAAAGCAAAAAGTGAGCATTCCTCGCTCATATCCGGCCATTCGGCAGACCTTCTAACAGTCCTCGCCATGCAGCACAAAGCGGGCTCAGTTGACAGGGACATTAGCACCAGATATGGACATGGCAGCACACAAGGCGTGCCCGACATTCTTGGACTTAGCCGTCATTAACATTCTCTCCACTCAGACGTTCTCGTCGACCCCGTATGGCACGGGCACTTGTCGCCACTTGAACGTACTGAAGGCCTCCATCCGTGGTCTGTAGACGTACAGCCGCCGATTCGTTTATATCTAGATCTATACTCCGCAAAGCCATCTTATGGTGTGTGGTGGAGAGTACTTTACGTACCACTGTGATTCACCCATTGTTTCAGCCGTGAATGGTTAGTACAACACTGGTCATTAAAATTGCTACACCAACAAGAAATGTAGATGATAAACGGGTATTCATTGGACAAATATATTATACTACAACTGACATGTGATCACATTTCACGCAATTTGGGTGCATAGATCCTGAGAAATCAGCACCCAGAACAACCACCTCTGGCCGTAATAACGGCTTTGATACGCCTGGGCATTGAGTCAAATAGAGCTTGGATGGCGTGTACAGGTATAGCTGCCCATGCAGCTTCAACACCATACCACAGTTCATCGAGAGTAGTGACTGGCGTATTGTGACGAGCCAGTTGCTCGGCCACCATTGACCAGATGTTTTCAATTGGTGAGAGATCTGGAGAATGTGCTGTCCAGGGCAGCAGTCGAACATTTTCTGTATCCAGAAGGGCCCGTACCGGACCTGCAGCATGCGGTCGTGCATTATCCTGCTGAAATGTAGTGTTTCGCAGGGATCGAATGAAGGGTAGAGCCACGGGTCGTAACACATCTGAAATGTAACATCCACTGGTCAAAGTGCTGCCAATGCGAACAGGAAGTGACCGAGACGTGTAGCCAATGGCACCCCATACCATCACGCCGGTGGTTCGCCAGTATGGCGATGACGAATACACGCTTCCAATGTGCATTCGCCGCGATGTCGCCAAACACTGATGCGACCATCATGATGATGTAAACAGAATCTGGATTCATCCGAAAACATGACGTTTTGCCATTCGTGCACCAAAGGTTCGTCGTTGAGTACACCATCGCAGGCGCTCCTGTGATGCAGCGTCAAGGGTAACAGCAGCCGTGATCTCCAAGCTGATAGTCCATCCTGCTGCAAACGTCGTTGAACTGTTCGTGCAGATGGTTGTTGTCTTGCAAACGTTCCCATCTGTTCACTCAACGATCGAGACGTGGCTGCACGATCCGTTACAGCCATGCGGATAAGATGTCCATCATCTCGACTGTTAGTGATACGAGGCTGCTGGGATCGAGCACGGCGTTCCGTATTACCCTCCTGAACCCACTGATTCCATATTCTGCTAACAGTCATTGGATATCGACCAACGCGAGCAGCAATGTCGCGATACGATAAACCGCAATCGCGATAGGTTATTAAAGTCTGGAACGTGATGGTACGCATTTCTCCTCCTTAAACGAGGCATCAGAACAACGTTTCACCAGGCAACGCCGGTGAACTGCTGTTTGTGTTTGAGAAATCGGTTGGAAACTTTCCTCGTGTCAGCGCGTTGCAGGTGTCGCCACCGGCGCCAACCTCGTGTCAATGCTCTGACAAGCTAATCATTTGCATATCACAGCATCTTCTTCCTGTCGGTTAAATCTCGCATCTGTGGCACGTCATCCTTGTGGTGTAGCAATTTTAATGGCCAGTAGTGTAGCAAAAGTCTCCGTAGAGCCTTAGTTCTCTGATTTCACAGTCGTGGTAGGATTGGCGACTTCCACACTAACCTGATACCGGACACCAATGATACCTTCAAATTTTTACATCCATCAACTGTCTTTTTATTGAGGGAACGAAATGCACAACGTCGGAACTAGAAAATTTCAAATTAATCTCTTTATTGTAAAAGCAGTAAACACCCAGTTCTTTAAAGAATCCAACTGGGACAAGTAAAACAGTTTCAAATGTAATTGGAAGGAGAAACAGCAATGGTCGTACTTTTTTGTTTTATTGTGCGAAAAATCGATTTTCGGTCACTTAGTGACCATCCTCAGTGCTGTAATATACCATTAAAATTGGTTGGCACTGGTATCAACAAGCTTAGAGCGATCATGGTTATGTGATCGCTCTAAGCTCGTTGATACACATTACGACCCTCTTCAACTTGGTTCAAAATGGTTCAAATGGCTCTGAGCACTATGGGACTTAACTTCTAAGGTCATCAGTCCCCTAGAACTTAGAACTACTTAAACCTAACTAACCTAAGGACATCTCACACATCCATACCCGAGGCAGGATTCGAACCTTTACTTTCACAATTGGCCTAGCCTATAATTTAAATGAGGCAAATTGAAACTTAAATGCACTGTCTTGTAATAAACGAGAAGTGAGATTACCGTCCCACGACAACGACAAACGGTCAATATTGTTGACACTTCAGGATGTGCAAAAATATTGTGTGTTTGGTCGTTATACTGAGAGGCTGCGCAATAATACTGAGCACATCAATCACTTTTGAAATACAATGCGCTGCATAGTAGAGCGACAATACCTTCGCCAGTATCTCCCGTGCTACAACTCTGGGCATCTTTGCGTTCGCTGTTAGTTGTTGTTGCTGTTGTTGAAAATGAGTTCAAAACAAGGCGAAAGGCTGTTTTTATTAGAGTGCAGCGAAATGTATAAATCAAAGCCGGCGTTGTGGCATGTTAGGGCAGATGAGTGCAAAAATAGAAATATTGCGAATGAATCATATGGTTTTTTGCTCACAAAATAAGGGAAGAGTATTTTCCAGACAAGAAGGAAGACTTAAAAAATAATTAATGCAAAATTAAGAATAAAAGTGCTTATAAATATTTATACATGTGTGTGTTTTGAAAATGTCCAAATTACTTATAAAAAAATGACAATTTTAGTGTCAGAGCCATTTGAACCAAGTTGAAGAGGGTCGTAATGTGTAATAGGCAGACATCTATCCAAACCATCACACAGAAATTCTAAACTGCGTTAAGATCCACTGCAAGTACTATAACAGTTAGGTGGGAGGTGCGAAAACTTGGATTTCATGGTCGAGCGGCTGCTTATAAGCAACACATCACGTGTTAAATGACAAACGACGCCTCGCTTGGTGTAAGGAGTGTAAGAATTGGACGATTGAACAGTGGAAAAATGTTGTGTAGAGTGACGAATCACGGTACGCAATGTGACGATCCGATGGCAGAGTGTTGGTATGGCGAATGCCTGGTGAACGTCATCTGCCAGCCTGTGTAGTGCGAACAGTAAAATTCGGAGGCTGTGGCGTTATGGAGGGGGCTAGCACCCCTTGTTATTTTGCGTGGCACTATCATAGCACAGGCCTACATTGCTGTTTTAAGCATCTTCTTCCTTCCCAGTCTTGAAGAGCAATTCGGGGATGGCAATTGCATCTTTCAACACGATCGAGCACCTGTTCATAGTGCACGGCCTGTGGCGGAGTGGTTACACAACAATAACACCCCTCTAAATGAATGACCTGCACAGTGTCCTGGCCTGAATCCCATAAAACACCTTTGGGGTGTTTTGGAACGCCCTCTTCGTGCCAGGGCTCACTGACCGACATCGATACCTCTCCTCAGAGCAGCACTCCGTGAAGAATGGGCTGCCATTCCCCAAGAAACCGTCCAGCACCTGATTGAACGTATGCCTGCGAAAGTGGAAGCTGTCATCAAGGCTAAGAGTGGGCCCTTTTCCACTGTTGGAAAGCAGCGCTCTGAACACTGCCGCATTCTTTCCTCTAAGCACTTGTATGCTTCAGTT
Organism: Schistocerca gregaria; assembly: GCF_023897955.1. Classification (NCBI taxonomy): domain Eukaryota; kingdom Metazoa; phylum Arthropoda; class Insecta; order Orthoptera; family Acrididae; genus Schistocerca; species Schistocerca gregaria. Next base: position 236,988,360 of record NC_064928.1, read on the forward strand.
CTGTGTTTCTCAATGCCACGAGTTGACTCGTCTAAATCAGTCAAGCAGAAGTCATTATAGTCTGTTCTTAACCTCTGGTCCCGTTAGTATTTTTTCCTCTTGCAATGTAGATTTACTGTGGTCATTATCCTGAAACGTTTCAGTCCATGTCTCACTGCTAACACTCACTTGGTTAATTATATCTTCCAGGTCATCCGCATAGTGTACGTTCATCATTGCTTCAGGAGGTAAACTTGTTGAAGACAAGCCATGTTTAGGAGGGCAACCAAACATCGCTTCGTATGGAGATCTTTTAATTCCAAAACATACAGCACTATTCTTCATTAACTGCACAAATCTCAATGCACGGCACCACTCCGTGGTATTATGCTCCTGCATCCATGTAGTTAGCACATTTTCTGTGTCTTAATTTGTTCGCTCTACGTTGCCTTGGCTCTGACTGTGTCTAGGTTTACCGCGGGCAATCTTAAAACTGGACCATAGTTCAGTTAAGCTGCTCATTATTTTGCTAACGAACTCTCCACGATTGTCAGACTGCGATACTGAGGAAGCGCCTAACAACATAAGAATGTCAATAATGTTATTGTATAACTCTTCAGCTGTTTTGGACTTCAGTGGCCTGAGAACAACGAATTTAGTGAGGTGGTCCCGATAAACCATTAGGAATTAGTTATCTCCATCTGGTTGCGATTGGAAGTCGATGAGATCAACTTGACATCCTGAATTTAGCTCCTTGAACAGCATTGGCTTCACTACTATTCCTCCCGGCCGCTGTGGCTGAGCGGTTCTAGGCGCTTCAGTCCGGAACCGCGCTGCTGCTACTGTCGCAGCTTCGAATCCTGCCTCGCCATGGATGTGTGTGATGTCCTTAGGTTAGTTAGGTTAAAGTAGTTCTAAGTCTAGGGGACTGATAACCTCAGATGTTAAGTCCCGTGGTGCTTAGATCCGTTTGAACTATTTTGAACTACTATTCCTTTTTTCTGACCTCTTTGATTTTGTAAACAAGGCTCACATAAACTAATTTAAATTTGGACATCTCTCTATGTTATACTACAGAACTTTTACTTCATACATTTCATGATTCGGTTGCGTCCACCGTGGCCAATCATTACATGAGCATCATGCAGAATATCATACAGTTCTTCATCATAAACAAAGTATTTAACCTTACCCTCTTCAGTTACAGGTTGTATTAATTCGGTCACTCCATTCGCTTCCAGCACTTTATATCTCTTCAAAAACTGGTAGTCGTTGCCGTCCCTCTTTCGTCCAGATTTTAATGAGTTAGCCTTGCTGGTAAGTGACACGTACTTTTCTCTGTCCATGAAGACAGAGTTATAACTGAGTTTTCCCCGTTCCACTCTAAGACGTTGTAGAACTTCACTCATTCAACCATAGCTACACTGATGTGAACCGTAACTGCACTACTGTCAACCACAGCTGCACTACTGTAAACCGTAACTGCACTATCCATCATTTTGGTTTATAGCTCCCTTTGTTGGCCGTGTTTGCAGTTAAAATTGTTGGACATGAGGTCCGCCAGTTATGCAAAACACCGTTCTTCTCAGCACCCAAACATGTTTCGCCACCACTGTGCTACCATCAGTGGGTTATTGCTTTTATTTGTTCTGCAATGTGAACATTTTTGTTAAGTGATTGTAAAATTATGTGCATTTTTAGTTCAAACAACAAATCGTTTATTTTTGTAAATACCTTTACATTTGGTGTGCATGAATTTTCTGGATCACTTGTGTGTTAATTTCTCATCAACATCGTTTGGTTGCAGATGACAAGCTACCTGTAGTAATTAACTCACAAGTGATGCAGAAAACTCATGCACACCAAATGTAAAGGTATTTACAAGAAGAAATGATCTGTTGTTTGAACTAAAAATTTTATAATCATTTAACAAAAATGTTCCCATTGCAGAATAAATAAAAACGAAAACCCACTGATGATGGCACAGTTGTGCCCTAACATGTTTGGGTACTGAGAAAAACGGTGTTTTGCATAACTGTCGGACCTCACATCCAACAATCGCAACTATACTGCTGTATAACATAACAATAAGGGGCTGATGACAATTACATTCATGCTGATGCGTGGTAGCATTGTTCCCTAGCCGAGTACAGTGATGGTTCACCTTCACGAGTGGATGTGTTTTTTTTCAGTTTGTGGTAAGCTCTCACTGATCATTTTAGTGATGGTGTACATCCACTAGGGAAGGTTTATCTTCCCTAAGCTTCGACAATAACACATACAAACCTTTCCTCTGCTCTCTCCACGTTTTCATCTAACACACTAGGTCGAACGATACTTTTCCGTTTGCTAACATAAACTGTGTCTCTAAATGGTCGAAACAGTGCTCAGTTTACATGCCGAGTCTTTTCTATAATTCTTTCTGAATGCAGGCTGCTCTGCTGAAACAGATAACATCTCGCACATTCCAACACACAAGAACTCTTTTCTTGCTTGTCGTCACTTTGTCGAATCACTGCACTCGTAACGCCCGCTAGTGGGCATAATGCAAACGCAGTGAGTTTACGGTTTTATTCATGCAACAATCATATTTTTTTTTTGTGTGTCTTAATACATGTTTTATTTCTTCTCCGGAATGACGTGAAATGAATATTTCCGTCACGAAAAGGTTTAATGTTAGGTTATGAATTTATGTTTATTAACATGTGTGTGCAAATGTACATCTTGAATGAAGTGACATGGCAGGCCATGGTGATCGAGCGTTTCTAGGCGCTTCAGTCTGGACCGCGCGACCGCTACGGCCGCAGATTCGAATCCTGCCTCGGGCATGGATGTGTGTGATGTCCTTATGTTAGTTAGGTTTAAGTAGTTCTAAGTTCTAGTGGACTGATGACCTCAGAAGTTATGTCCCATAGTGCTCAGAGCCACTTTTTGAAATGACATGTACTAAAACGACGGAGAAAAGAATGTTTGCCGGTACTAAAACGTTAAAAATGCTTTCCTTGGATAATGTGGTAAGTTAACACTGTTCATTTTCCACTTTTTTGCACATATTTTCCGCGTTCGACTTACGAAATTCATAACCTAACATTAAACATTTTCGTGACAAAAAATGGTTCAAACGGCTCTGAGCACTATGGGACTTAACTTCTGAGGTCATCAGACTGTAGCGCCTAGAACCGCTCGGCCACCCCGGCCGGCTTTTCGTGACAGGAATATGCATTTCACCTCATTCAGGAGAAGAAATAAAACATGTATTAAGACAAATTACACCTGACGATGGACCCACAAGGTCCGAAATGCATCGTGTAGTTAATAAAACACGAAAAAGTTGTGACTGAAGGCGTTGTTTAATTCATACCTCCAATATTTGTACATGTAATACTTTGGAAAGTACAGAAAGTTGAAAACGAATGAATCATTTATACACAGTCCAGTCATACATATGTGATTACCACCTATGTTCGACGTCAATGGGCTATAACCACTCACAGTCAGCAGATGGCAGCACTGGCAGTGGATGGTATACAAAGCACTTTGGGAGGGCGCGGAAAACTGTGTAGTCGTAATGCGGAACAGGAGAGATGCATCTGATGGCCAAAAGGGCGCGATCATTGACTTTCGGGCCAGGTGTGTAAATATCCGAAACGGCTGTCTGTAAACTGATCGCGTGTCGCTGTGGTTGCAGAGTCGTATACTGGCGAATAGACGTACAACTTTTGAGCAACTGACCGCCCCGATGAACTAACGGGCTTCCGACTGAGTCTCCTCAACGGCTGCTCAGCGAACCTTGCGTATGGACGCCTGCAGGCGACGGAGGCTGGAATTTGGACACAGAACCTCAACTGGACGTGCGCTGAGTGGCTGCCGGTCTGCAGTGTCCAACGGGCACAATATTTCGGCGAGCATACATGTCGCCATCATCAGGTGAACTGACGGACTGAGTTCCTGTGAACGTGCCGGCACGGAGATCCGTACGCTATGACTGCTCAGAGGGAACTGGGTTCGGTCGCTGCTGCTGCTCCTATTATGACTTCCTCACTGTGAGGAGGTTCGAGTGGAAGTTCGTGGCCTGTTAGCCTTTACTCTCCTGGGAATCTTGTAGAATCTTCTGTCTGTACTGGTGGATTGTATCTGGACTGGCAAGGAGCGCCGATGACCTATTTCTTTAGCTTGTCGATATGACGATTTTTCTTCTTCTTCTTGCTTGCTGCTGAGGGCTCTTCCTCGGTTGGTATTCCGTGCATAAGGATTCCTGCTGTATCATATTCTCCGTTGACCAGAGAGATGATGATACCGCACATTTGCAGCTCTGTGAATATAGGGTAGGAATCAATCAGATCGAACTCCTCCCTAAAAATACCAATAAGGCCTTCTGGATACCCAAGTGGGTGATGTGGGAGTGGAGGTTTAGGATGGTTAGGTGGAACGAAAGGATATGGGTTGTCGTGATGGGGGTATGTGCCATCGCGAAGCGAGCCAGCGATCTTCTTCATTACAGCGCTTGCGCTGTACATGTCTGGAAGCGGAAGGAATGGGACTTCTTCCCATTCTTCTTCTTACGCTGCTGCTTCGGTGTCCTTCTTGTGCTGTGTCGCCTCCCCTTCGGCAGGTTGGTCGGTCTGGGTGGCCACCGCGGCGAACTCCTTCTCACGTGAAGGAGTCGTCTGGGTGGCGGTGTCTTCTGTTGTGGCGGAAGCTTCTTTGGCTGAACGAAGCTCCTGCGTCAGCACAGCAATCTGACGCCGAGCCTCGCCCAGGTTCCGTCGCGGCGGCGGCCGATTTAAATACCCTCCGCGCGCGGCGCGCTCCCTCCGCCGTTCGCGCCTCGCGCCACGGTCGCGCGGTGGAACAGATTGCGACGGCGTCTGAGATGACGTCGGTGTGATGGCTCTGTCCGCCGTGGTCGTCACAACTGTACGTTTGCTCGATTTACTCTTGATTAACCCAATCGTTGGTTCCTAAGCCTTGCTAAGATTATAGCCACAGTCACGGTATATGAGGTCGTCATTGGTGCGAATTTTGATGGCCTCTCTAACAACACTGTCCCAGTATCTCGACGTCTGTACCAGAATCCTCGTGCGTTCATACTCCATAGCGTGATTTTCCGACACACAATGTTCAGCGACCGCCGACTTGCTCGGATACATCAGTCGAGTGTGCCTCTGGTGTTCACGGTATCGATCCTCGACGGTACGCAACGTCTGACCAATATACGACTTGCGACATTGACACGGAATCTGGTACACGCCGGCCTCGAGGAGGAAACCCTGTCGTCACCCGAATGGAAACCTACTTGCTTTTTCCGTTACGTGGATGACACGTTCGTCATCTGGCCACATTTCATGGATAAACTCCTTGACTTCCTTACACATCTAAACTCCATACACCCCAACGTCAAATTCACTATGGAGACTGAAACGGAGGGTAAATTACCTTTCCTTGACGTCTTGGTCAAGAGAAGGGCTGACGGCACCCTAGGTCATGGGGTGTATCGGAAGACAACACACACTGATCTGCATTTGCACGCAGATAGCTGCCACCACCCTTCACAGAGGAATGGGGTACTTAAAACTCTAGAACATAGGGCGCGCACTACCTCTGATGCAGAGAGTTTGCCCCAGGAATTGGAACCTCTGAGAACTGTATTTCGAAAAGATGGGTACTCAGAGTGGCAGATTCAACGTGCTCTCCACCCAACCGCTACAGCACAACCTGTGGAGATGGATGGAATCACGAGGGAGAAGGTAGGCACTGCGTTTATTTCATATACAGGTGCAGTCTCTGGGAAAATCGCCCGCATTTTGAAGGAACACCGGGTCGGAACTGTGTTTTGTCCTCCGAATAAAACTCGTGCACTGGTGGGGAGCGCCAAAGATGACCTCGGTTTGAGGAAGTCCGGCGTGTACCGGATTCCGTGTCAATGTGGCAAGTCGTATATTGGTCAGACGATGCGTACCGTCGAGGTTCGATGCCGTGAACACCGGAGGCACACTCGACTGATGTATACGAGCAAGTCGGCGGTCGCTGAACATTGTTTGTCGTAAAATCACTCTATGGAGTATGAACGCACGAGGATTCCGGTACAGACGTCCAGATACTGGGACAGCGTTGTTAGGGAGGCCATCGAAATTTGCGCCACTGACGTCCTCATAAACCGTGACTGTGGCTATAATCTTAGCAAGGACGATTGGATTAATCAAGAGTAAATCGAGCAAACGTATAGTTGTGACGACCACAGCGGACAGAGCCATCACTCCGACGTCATCTCAGACGCCGTCGCAATCTGTTCCACCGCGCTTCGGTGGCGCGGGGCGCGGACGGCGGAGAGAGCGGGCCGCGGGTGGAGGGTATTTAAATCGACCGCCGCCGCGACCGAACCCAGGCTCTCACGAAGTCGCTGAGATGTGCAGCCGCGAGAAGAACGTACCTGCGCTTGCTAGCGACGCGAAGGGTGTGGCAGATCGCCGTCCGGCGGCGCTTGCGCCGTCGGCGGCCCCATCTGGCCCCCCACTTATTACGGCCAGTGCTATGGGTATAGATTTGATGGACACAGCGCTGTCTGCTCCGCTCCCCGATTCTGAAGATGAGAGCTCTACCGCCCCTCAGCCACGCTAACGAAGCGGGAAACAGAAGAGGAGGGCAACAGCCACGGCGTCCACTGTTCGCAGCTCGCCGATCGAGAAGAGGGCCAAGCAAGATTTCGCCCCTGACGCTGATGGTTTTGTCCCGGCCCGGCGAACTGCAAGACGCATGCAGTCATCGACGACGCTTCCAACTGCCGTCGCCAACTCATTCGATGCGCTCGCTGACGCGCCGGACCAGCTGCCCCGCGATCTTCCGCCGGTGGTCCTCCAGTTTCGGCTGCCCTATGGGGAACTGCAGAAGTTGTTGAGGAGCTGGTCAACGGCCGTGTATACCGTGAAGCCTGCCGGACGAGACCTGTACAGGGTCACACTCTGCACTGCTGACGACTATCGCCGGGTCACTCAGGAGGCGTCTGAGCGTGGTATCCCGTTCTATACCCACGCTTCCGCACCTGACAAAGTCTTGAAGATTGTCATCCGGGACCTCCCATTCAACATGGAGGCCGATCACCTGCATCGTCAACTCGCTGACCTGGGCTTCTATATACGGGCAGTCGTGAAGATGAAGTCGCCTAAATCACGCGATGATATGCCGCTCTTCCTGGTCGTCTGCTCCGACACCGCGGAGAACCGCGAACTATACCAATTGACGCGGGTCGCCGACGTTCCGATCAGACCGAAGATCTTAGCTCCCGGAGAGGCCCTGTGCAGTGCTTTCGCTGCCAGGGGATCAATCACGTCGCGCGCCACTGCTCTATGCCGGACAGATGTGTTAAATGCGCCGGCGCCCACGCAGGAAGTGCGTGCCCCCGTCCGCCCACTGAGAAGCCGACATGTGCACTCTGTGGCGGTCCTCAAGTGGCCAGCTATCGTGGGTGTGAGGTGTGGAAGAGTGCCATCGCTCGCCAACGTGGCCAAATACCAGCGCCGCGTCCGAAGAAGCCAGCGACGAGACGGCCCGGCGTCTCTTTCGCGGCGGCCACGTCAGGTGCGCCCTCCGCCGTCCCGGCTGCGTCGGCTGCTCCTGCTCCTGCCGCATCCGAGGCCGTGCCGACACCTGAGGCTCCTGCGCCTCCACCACAGCTGCTAGTGGCGGACCCGGGTACTGCCTCTCCTAGGATGTCGGGCGGACCGCGCCCCGCCAATCGCCGGCGCGGGGGTCAGCGCCCCGTGGCTACCCAGCGCTCAGCACCGTCAGTCGAGCAGCCCCAGGTGGACTCTCAAAGCGAGTCAGCCACGTCTCCCCCTTCCAGCGACGGGGCCGCGCCGGCTGCCTCCACCGCTGACCTGGCCAAGCTCACTGCCTTGGTGATCAGTGCTACGAAGTTGATTGAAGTCCTGTCGCAGCAACTCACCGCTGCAGGGCCGATGGCCTCTCCGGCCCCGCCCACTGTCAACACTCACCAGCTGCACCATGGGCAGCGTTAGACGGCTCACAGTCGCCGTGTGGAATGCCAACGGCGTCCGCACTCAAGCTGGCGAACTTCGCCAATTTCTTCGAGATGAAGCCGTCGACGTCTGCCTTATCAACGAAACCCACCTGAAGCGGGGGCCGACGTCAGGGCGGCCAACTACTCCAGCTATCGCACCGATTGACTGACGGCGGGTGGTGGGACAGCCGTTTACGTCCGCAATGCCATTCATCATCACGTGGTACAACTTCCACCACTGGCAACCCTGGAGGCCACTGGTGTCGCCTTTCACACCTCGGCGGGCGCCATCACCTTCGTCGCTGCCTATCGACCGCCGTCTCGTCCACTGGACCCTGCTGACATTGATGCTCTGCTCTCCTTGAGGGGGCAGGTGTTCGTCGCCGGGGACTTCAATAGTAAACATGTCTCCTGGAACTCCAGGATCACCAATGCCGCTGGCCGCTGCCTGCTCCAGGTAGCGGAACGTCACCATGCACTTGTGGTGGGACCGTATGACCCAACAATCTTCCCTGCCCGTGGCCTCCCGGATATAATCGACATCGCGGTCGTCAAGGGCATCCCTCATCAGATCACCGCCATGACGAGGACGGCACTGTCTTCTGATCATGTCCTAGTGGTTTTTGATATCGACTTAGACGCCCTCCAACAGCCCAGGCGAGGCATCTCACTTGCTGGCATCGACTGGGGCAGGTTTCAAGCAGCCATGACGGACTCACTCGCCGAAGCGCCGCCGGAAGCTGGAGCGGACGCAGCACTTCTGCACTTTGCGGCAACCACGATCGACGCTGCCACTATAGCAACACTGCCGCGACCTCGCACTCCGCCTGACTACTCCCGCCAGCTGCCGCCGGACATCCTTGCGGCCATCACCGAGAAGAACCGGGTCTACCGGGAGTGGCAGCGGACAAGAAATGCCGACACCAAGCGCCTCCTCAACAGGATGCGGCGGGACATCCGGGTCGCCATTGACAACCATCGCAATCGCGACTGGAATAACAAGGTCGCCATCCTCTGTCTTGACGACGGCACGGCCTGGCAGACGACGAAGCGTTTCCTACGCCGCACGCAACGTATCCCTCCGCTGCTGGTCCATGGTCAGGCTGTCTGCGAACCAGCTGCGAAGGCTGATACCCTCGCAATCGTCTTTAGGGCTGCGTTTACGCCGATCGAAGACTCGACCGACGCTGTCCACGACGACCTGGTTGCTGACTGGCTCCCACGCTACTTGGAGGCACGCGACGACGATGACGTCATAGAAGAGACGACGGCGGAGGAGGTGTCGTCCATCCTGCGTGCCCTGAACCCCAGGAAAACGGCGTGCCCAGACGAAGTTTCCAACGCCCTACTCCAGAAGTTGCCTCCGGTGGCTGTCACTCATCTCGCCGACGTCTTTAATGTAATCCTCCGGTCCTGCAGTTTTCCTCAGTCGTGGAAGCATGCAGAGATCGTGGCGATTCCGAAGATGGGGAAGGATCTGTGTCAGCCCGCGAACTACAGACCTATTAGTTTACTGCCGGCCGTCTCCAAGGTCTTTGAAAGGGTGTACATCAGGCGGCTGCAGCGCCACGTTCACGAGGAAGGCCTCCCGCCCGAAGAGCAGTTCGGCTTTCGCAGGGTCCACTCGGCAGTTCACCAACTCCTATGGCTAGTGGAAGATGCGTTCGTCGCCCTCGAGCAACGCGAGTTCTTCGGCGCGGTGTTCCTAGACGTGTCGCATGCTTTCGACAGTGTGTGGCACAGCGGCCTCTTGTTCAAACTTCTTGAAATTGGGGTCCCGACTTCGCACGTCCGTCTCATCCATTCCTATGTTGCCGATAGGACCTTCCATGTGCGGGCCGCGCATGGCTTGTCCTCTGTCCGCCGCATCAACGCCGGTGTGCCACAGGGCTCGGTCTTGGGACCACTCCTGTATTCACTGTACACTTCTGATGCGCCGAAGATCTACCGTGTGCGGCTCGCCTTGTACGCGGATGACACGGTTCTATATACGAGGAGCCTCAATGCCGCCGTCATGCGCCGCCGTCTGCAGCTCGCCGTTCACACCGTGGCAGCCTGGGCCGTCAAGTGGCATCTACAATTCAATGGGGCCAAGACGCAGTCCCTGATCGTCACAAGGCGACTCGTTCCTGTAGGTCTGCAACCGCTCACCGTCGGTGGCAGCCCTGTCCCGTGGCGTCCCACGCCGCATTACCTCGGCGTCACCATCGACCACCGACTCACGTGGGTTCCGCACATCCGCGAAGTGAAGGCCAAAGTGCGGAACCGGCTCCGCATCCTGTACCCGGCGCTGAACCCCGGTTCCCGACTACCACCGCGGCTGGGCATCACTCTCTACAAGGCGCTGCTCCGCCCTGTACTCCAATACGCCGCCGTCGTCTGGGGGAACGCCGCCGACACGAACCTGAAGAAGCTGGAGACACTGCAGAATCGCACCCTTCGGCTGGCCTTGCACCTGCCTTACGATTTCCCCACCGCTCATCTTCACGACATCGCGGAAGTACCTCTGCTCCGTGACCTCTTCCAGGCGACCGCCCGCACCTTTTCCGAACGTGCTGGCCGGTCACACAACGCCCAAATCCGGACGCTGGGCCGCAAACTGCCGCGCAGCGTCACCACCCGCTAACCATACCTGCTCGCTGCATAGCTAGCACTGCAGAACTGTGCTAAGGAGACACCCAAGAAGACAATCTACATGTGAAGACGCATTACATCGGCATGCATGGGAGGCAAAGCACTAACTGCTGCGAACTCCACCACACATCGGAGGACAAGTTATCTCCGTGCAGATCCACGCGAGACCAAACCCAGTTCCCTCTGAACAGCCATAGCGTACGGATCTCCGTGTCGGCACGTTCACAGGAGCTCAGTCCGTCAGTTCACCTGATGATGGCGACATGTAATATTGTGCCCGTTGGACACTGTAGACCGGCAGTACACCCGTGGATATTTTGATTAACACAAGCATAGTTCTGTCCTTGGGAACTCTGTCCACCCCTAAACGCACTGTTTTTCATCGACACGATGGCATCTACCAGCAGGACAACGCAACATGCCATACACCTCACAGCACATGTGCGTGGTTCAAAGAGCATCAGGATGAGTTTTTTAAAAAAAAAACCTTTATTGACCAATTATTATAATGATACAATTTAACCTACTACCTAAATACATTAGTAGGTCCTATTTTTAAATTTAACAATTTCTATCTGCAGCTATTATATTAAACACTACAGGTACCTACTATGATTCTTTACCACTATGGGGTTAGTCTACTATGCTATACTACGTTGTTATTTTGGTGTTGCCTTAAGTCTATCTACTGTTAATTATGATACTACTTGTGGATATTTGTTATTAATACTATTAAGACTACACTACCTGCCGCGTTACAAGTGTGCCAGCTTAGATATAAACCTAATTGTTGGCCTTTCCCACTAAGCTAATCCTAGTGGGAGTGCCCCTGGCACTGGGCTGGCCGGTAACATGTCCCTGCAGTTCTATACTATTCAGGATGAGTTTGCTGAACTCCCCTGGCCAGTAGCCGGCCGTTGTGACCGAGCAGTTCTAGGCACTTCAGTCTGGAACCTCGCGACCGCTAAGGTCGCAGGCTCGAATCCTGCCTCAGGCATGGCTGTGTGTGATGTCCTTAGGTTAGTTAGGTTTAAGTACACTACTGGCCATTAAATTACTACACCAAGAAGAAATGCAGATGATAAACGGGTAGTCATTGGACAAATATATTATACTAGAACTGACATGTAATTACATTTCACGCAATTTCGGTGCATAGATGCTGAGAAATCATTACCCAGAAAAACCACCTCTGGCCGTTATTACGCTTGGGCATTGAGTCAAAGAGAGCTTGGATGGCGTGTACGGGTACAGCTGCCCATGCAGCTTCAACACGATACCACAGTTCATCAAGAGTAGTGACTGGCGTATTGTGACGAGCCAGTTGCTCGGCCACCATTGACCAGACGTTTTCAATTGGTGAGAGATCTGGATGATGTGCTCGCCAGGGCAGCATTCGAACATTTTCTGTATCCAGAAAGGCCCATACGGTACCTGCAACATGCGGTTGTGCATTATCCTGCTGAAATGTAGGGTTTCACAGGGCTCGAATGAAGGGTAGAGCCACGGGTCGTAACACATCTGAAATGTAACGTCTTCTGTTCAAAGTGCCCTCAAGAGGTGACCGAGACGTATACCCAGTGGCACCCCATACCATCACGCCGGGTGATTTGCCAGTATGGCGATGACGAATACACGCTTCCAATGTGAGTTCGGCGCGATGTCGCCAAACACGGATGCCACCATCATGATGCTGTAAACAGAACCTGGATTCATCCGAAAAAAATGACGTTTTGCCATTCGTGCACCCAGGTTCGTCGTTGAGTACACCATCGCAGTCGCTCCTGTCTGTGATGCAGCGTCAAGGGTGCTGCAGCCATGGTCTCCGAGCTGATAGTCCAAGATCCTGCAAACGTCGTCGAGCTGTTCGTGCAAATGGTTGTTGTCTTGCAAACGTCCCCATCTCTTGACTCAGGGGTAGAGACGTGACTGCACGATCCGTTACACCCATGCGGATAAGATGCCTGTCATCTCGACTGCTAGTGATACGAGGCCGTTGGGATCCAGCACGGCGTTCCGTATTACCCCCCTGAACCCACCGATTCCATATGCTGCTAAGAGTCATTGGATCTCGACCAAGCGAGCAGCAATGTCGCGATACGATAAACCGCAATCGCGATAGGCTACAACCCGACTTTTATCAAAGTCGGAAAAGTGATGGTACGCATTTCTCCTCCTTATACGAGGCATCACAACAACGTTTGACCAGGCAACGCCGGTCAACTGCTGTTTGTGTATGAGAAAGCGGTTGGAAACTTTCCTGATGTCAGCACGTTGTAGGTGTCGCCAATCTTGTGTGAATGCTCTGAAATGCTAATCATTTGCATATCACAGCATCTTCTTCTTGTCGGTTAAATTTCGCATCTGTAGCATGTCATCTTCGTGTTGTAGCAATTTTAATGGCCAATAGTGTAGTTCTAAGTTCCAGGGGTCTGATGACCTCAGATGTTAAGTCCCATAGTGCTCAGAGTCATTTGAACCATTTTGAACCCCTGGCCACTAAACTCCCCAGTTTTAATTCCGATCGAGAGTTTGTGGGATCACCTCGATCGGTGAGCTCGGCCCATGGATCATTAACCGACAAACCTAGCGCAGCTGGCCATAGCATTAGAGTCGCCATGGCTCCAAACCCGTCAGTGTCTTCCAGAACCTCATTTACTCTCTTCGTGCACGAATCGCAGCGGTCGGCGCTGCAAAAGGTAGTTATCTAGGCTTTTGGCAGTTCGTCACATTAAATAAAATGTCCTGTGACTAGGGCATCCCGTCGCGTAGACCGTTCGCCGGGTGCAAGTCTTTCGATTTGACACCACTTCGGCGACTTCCGCGTCAATGGGAATGAAATGTTGATGATTAGGACAACACAATACCCAGTCCCTGAGCGGAGAAAATCTCCGACCCAGCCGGGAATCGAACCCTTAAAATTGACATTCTGTCACTCTGACCACTCATCTACCGGTGGCTGACAAGGTGGTCACGTTAATGTGACTCGACAGTGTAGTAGCCCTGTATTTAAAAATGAAATGATAGTATGGTATTACTGACCGGGAGGCCCCACTGGGGGAAGTTCGGCCGCCAAGTGCAAGTCTTATTTCAGTCGACGCCACATTGGGCGACATGCGTGCCGATAATGAGGATGAAATGATGATAAGGACAACACAACACTCAGTCCACGAGCGGAGAAAAATCTCTAACCCGGCGGGGAATCGAACACGGGCCTGCTGTATGCGAAGTAAGCACGTTACCACTCGTGTCATGCAATACTACGTGTACTAGAGGATTATATTCGGGTAAGCAATGGACACACACGCATTAATAAGAACTAAACTTAATGCGAGAGAATTGATGGTTATTCTTTCCATACTTGTTATAGTTAGGTCACTTTGACACTTAAATCCAGCAAACGAACATAAGTGACACGGAAATTGCAATAGGCAAAGTATTGTCTCGCAGCGATCAGCCATGTTACACTTCATTTGGTTAAACGAGATGTTTAGCGGAATCACGGGAAATCACTTGTAGATGCTAACAAAATTTTGTAACGAATGAAAACTCCTTACTTCAGATTTCCGGGGAGGGGACAGATTTCAAGAGGGGAGTGAATGTCTTGGGCCAACGGCCTTGCCGCAGTGGTAACCCTGGTTCCCGTCAGATCACCCAAATTAAGCGCTGTTGGGCTGGGCCAGCACTTGTATGGGTGACCTTCCAGTCTGCCGAGTGCTGTTGGTGGGCGGGGTGCACTCAGCCCTTGTGAGGCAAAGTGAGAAGCTACTTGATTGAAAAGTAGCGGCTCCAGTCTCGGAAATTGACATATCCGCATCCAGTGACGCCTATGGGCTGAGGATGACACGGCGACCTGTCGGTAGCGCTGGGCTTTCGTGGCCTGTTCGGGAGGAGTTTAGTTTTTAGTGCACCTCTTGCCCTCTCCCCCTCCCTCCCCGCCCTCACTTGTAGATGCCTAAGCTGGATCAAGCGTTTCCAGTTATGCCTCAAATGTAGGGCCAACAACGCCTAAAAAGTTATGATAATATTTTTTTTTAATTCAACCCCAATCCTAGCAACAAGTTTACGTGTATGGGTCTTTGACTCTCATTATACCAATTTTTTCTGCTTGCCACAAAATAGAACAACTGGCACAGCATCAGCATCTTGATCGTCCAACATCCCGAACCAGAGTAAATATTGCACAGTACTGTTGCCCATTTTTATTGAGCCATCTAGGGAGAACTTCAGTAATATTGCACAATATTACTGAGCAATAATATTGATCCTGTATACTTTGGTACATTGATCAGCAACAAACAGGCCTAACATTGACGTAACTTCGACAAATGAGTTACACGAATAAGTTAAATTGGCGAGAAAATGATAAATAAGAGGTTTGAGCGCCCCATGCCGTGTTCATTAGAGAAAATTATCTTAACTCACAAGTACGGGAAGGCCCGTACAGTACGGCACATTTGATTACCCCAGTGCGCAGCATGAACGACTACCATGCGGTCTTGAATTCTGGGATTTCACCATCACCGCCACTGTTGAGAGGTGCTGTGAAGAATGCAGTACGCTGCCTGACTCTTCACCTAAGCAACAGACAGGCAAATTACAAACCAGAAGTCACATTCAGAGACCAAGTCTTACCGTACTACATTACTCCAATATGCATTTAAAAAAGGCTCACCACGAAGGAATTATTCGAATGAAAGAAAGTGGTTGACACGCGTGATGTACTTTCGTGCTCAAAAGTATCCGAATGACCTGCATTGCGTTTCGCCTGATTTCTGCGCAACCCACACAACATAGCTTTGTAGTTTCTCTGCCCTGTTTTCGGTACAGCCGCCTGACTATACAAAATAGTTACTATAAGAGGCCACAAAAGATAACTACTTTGTTCTTTTTGTCACTGAGAATGCTTTTTTAATCAGAAATAATCAAATCTTTTCGTCGTTCAGGTTTAAAGAGTAGTTGATTGTCTTCATAACTGCAACTGCTTCCGCTGTATAAGAAGAGGCTGCAGATGGGAGCTTAGTTCGTAGTCATACAAGAAAGCATACCCAGTGTTACTTTCTGGGGCGACTCTTAAGCCACCACTGTATGTATGGAGAGCTTCGTTCAGCCGGACGGAGTGGCCGAGCGGTTCTAGACGCTACAGTCTGGAACCGCGCGACCGCTACGGTCGCGGGTTCGAATCCTGCCTCGGGCATGAATGTGTGTGGTGTCCTTATGTTAGGTAGGTTTAAGTAGTTCTAAGTTCTAGGTGACTGATGACCTCAGAAGTTAAGTCCCATAGTGCTCAGAGCCATTTGAACCATTTTGAGAGCTTCGTTCCATTTTTCACACACATACGTTCTGTCTAGCAAATTAAGGTTTCTGTCAGTGTGTACACTAAATTCAAAGACAACACTGGAGAGCAACACGTGCAGAGGTTGTAGTGAAACAACTATACTTGACACCAAAAGGTAGTAGAGACAATGGGCAATCAGGTGGCGCAGAATGTGTCTTGCCGCTACGAAAAACAGACGCCTTAACCCGACCTGTTTAACTAAACCATATTAACTGAAGAGATAGACAAGATATGAGACCTGTTGCTCGACAATCAACAGTCATAGTAGAACTGTTAAGGCATGAATTTCATATCTCTTTTTTTACGCAGCTTGTCTGTAATTTCAAGTGTGGATTGAATTAAAGTAAAAAGATCGTGAGGGTACCCTCCAAGGTGGAAAAGCTTGCTATACATAGTCTTCTCGTTGTTATTATACTTTTTGATAGTTCTTCTAACGTTTGAAATCTTCTGGCAGATATTGAGATCGATATACGTTTTGTTATCAAGAGGAATGTGCTGTATTCCACATTTATTTACGACTGAATGGGCCGTTAGAGCTATGCTTTCCAGTGTAAATTTGCTGCCAAGTCGTTATTGACTAAAATGAAGAAACATTTCCAGTGGCCCTATTAATAGTACATTTGTAGGACTTGACCTCTTCATCCCAAGATAAGTCCAGATACAGCTGAATTGTAGGATACCTAATTCACAGATATACTTTACGCTAAGAGACCTGTATACAATTCAACGACACTCGTCCTAATTAATGTCTGATATGTGATCAATAAAATTTTGGGGTGGCACTCCACCAGACTCTGGTTAAATATCTTATCATGATAGGGAGACAAGTACTGATGATGGACTTGAAGTGAGGAATCCAGCTGAGTCTGGAGTTAAACCATATTCTCATTAACTTGACTGACAGTTTAACATGAACTGAATAATTCCTTCTGTGACCTCCATTGTAATTCACATGTATTTTGAGAAAATAATAACTGAAGTCTTCACAGAAGGGATTTCAAGGCCGTTTCCATGTAACCAGTCGTCCACTTCAATCACTGAGTCAATCAGACTGCCAGCTGCGGAATCCTCGATGGAACCAGATGAGTATAAACATGTATCCTCAGCACACTGCAGTATTTGGACATTACGCACAGCAATTTCTTGAAGATCCCTAGACTAAATTCTGTATAATAAGGGGCTAAGGACTACACCCTGGTATAAGCCTTTAGATAGGACTAAAGGTCCTATAAACTGGTTCTGATATCTTATATATAAATCGTTCTCTTCACAAGGGAAGTACTAATGCTATACATCCAACAGACTGGAAGTCCAATTCTCCTCAGCTTTTCTAAAATGATGAGGACATGGACATTGTCATAAGCTAATGTGGCGTCTGAGAATAATGATATTAAGAACTTCTTTTCTTTTTATGTTGACCATTGTTTGTCGACCTTTAATGAAGGACCAAAGCAGTAATTCATTAGTTTCCAGCCATAGCTCAATACCATATTTGACAAGTCTCTCAAGTTTTTCACCACACAAGAGGAGAAGGCAGTTAGTCTATTTGAGGTATGAATTTTGGGGCTTTACCAGGTTTCAGTTTAATCATGATGATTAGTGTAGTTCATTCCTCCATCAGTTCCCACCTTTCCCACATTTCATTGAAGGTCCAAACAAGTAGATCCAAAGAGTCTGGTGGTGAGTTTCTGATCATATAATAATATACAAAAGTATTTACAGAATTTTTCATAACTACTCATTACCTGGTGAACAGAGCTACTGGAGGATGATTGTAACCCATTTTGGGCAGAGTAGCCATGGGTGCTTCAGGTAAAGACGGAAAAGCCCCACTAATCACAAATTCTTCTAACCACATGGAATCCATTATTTGACAACCAACTGCGTTAAGACATTTCATAAATTTAGCTGCCTTACAGACCTCTGAAACATTAAGAGATGTTTTCTTTCCTTCAAAAATCTCCTAGAATTTGCATCAATTCTTCTGTGTTCTAGGAATTGTTCCAGCATCTATTCCCTACAATATTTCGCAAGAACTTAACTTGATTTAGCTTGCAGACAGTCCCCCACCCGAAAGGAGCAGAATAAAATACTTTTTTTTCACTGGGATAATGAGTTTCTGAAGGCTAGAATCATAAGTCACAAACGTTTGGCGTAAGCTTCCCTTGGTGTCCATACCGATGTCTTGTTTCCTAAGTAATTCTTGTATGTTTTTGTGACATTTTTCCCAGAAGGCGTCCTTCATTTTTCATGGACTGTTTAAATAATATCTATTTTCTGCTTATCTCGTGGTCAAATACTATTTCACTGTGATAATTGTTTGATCCCATAGAATATCTTGAGATCCACCACACAGAAATTTTATAGAAATCAGGCTATAATAAAGTCTGCCGCATACGATCATTTAAAGAGAAAATGTATCATTGGAGGAGATCTGTCATTCAGAAGACCAATGTAGATCTTTGATTGCTCTAAAGAGGCATTCTGGGTCGTTAAGGACATTGCTCCGAGTACTGTGACATGATAAGGAAGAAGAGATGAATTTGCCTAAACAGTTGATGCCAGATATTGCTACTGATCATTGTCCTAGACGGTTTGTATTTATAGACATTATACAGAATTTCTTGGAAAGGATGAAAAACACAGCCATCCAGTTGCTGAGACAAAGGTTCATTAGAACCCCAGACCTACGTTCCTGTAATTATCGAATTATCTTTTTCAGGAGATTGCCAGATTTTACATCCTTTCCAAGGCTATAGCTTTACAGTTGCTGCTTACAGACTTGTTCAAGATTTGATACTGAAGTTGCCATTCAGTGCTCTTTTTGCTACTGCCACTTGAAAAGTTTTATTGTTAACGTTTATTTGTATTTGTGTGTAGCTGATGGTGTTCTTAATTAATAGTAGCGCTCCTCCTTAGGCACCTGGGCTATCTAAGGTTACCATATTGAATCCTATGATACGAACTCGTGTTTGTAGCTTGTATAACGTTTTGTTGAGACCTGCAATCGTGATATTGTGTTTAATTAGTTCTTTTTCCAGGATTCCCCTGTTCGAAATTTTTGATATCATATTCCATTGTAACATACAGTGTTAAGGGCGATCATGAGACGAGAAGCTGCTTCTGCTCATAATGACCCTTTTTTATATCTGCACGTTCCACATTATTATTATTATTTAATATTCCAGTCACTTGCTTTTAGATCAAAACTGTCTTCTTGTCATCCCCTCCAAAAAGTTGACCAGACATGTCTGGATGGAGCATGTGGACATGATGCATAATGATGGTCTGTAATTGAAGATTCTGGCACATTTATATTCGCAAAGAGGATATTGAAG
This sequence comes from Schistocerca gregaria, assembly GCF_023897955.1. NCBI lineage: Eukaryota > Metazoa > Arthropoda > Insecta > Orthoptera > Acrididae > Schistocerca > Schistocerca gregaria. The sequence continues at coordinate 237,007,666 of NC_064928.1, forward strand.
ATGGGATACACTTTCTAGGTTTTGGTCTATTAGGGTGTAAAATTGTGAATCTTTGTTGTGTGTTTTGTGTGAGAGAAAATTCCTTCCCCAATTCAGCTTACTCTTACCATGGTTTACTACCACTGCAGCATATGATCGCTGGTCTATACTTCTTCAGCTTTCTTTAATGGAATTTTGAAAGTAGCTGATGTTTTTAAGCTCCTTATGTTTAAGCACTTGGGACAAGTTTTCTCCTTACATGAGTGATTCCCTTTGCTGTGCACACAGCTTGTTGCTTGACTTGTAGATTGTGTTGCCTCATTATCATCTCCACATCTATTACAACGAACCTCTGACTGGCACTGATTACTTAAGTGACCATATGGCATGCAATGGAAACACTGTCATGGTAGCATAGATCGCATGCCATATATTGTAATACAATCTGGCAGCAAATGTGATGAGAAGGTGACAACACATGTTTGTCAAGATATGTTGCTCATTGCAGCCAAGTAATTTATCCATTTGGTAATACTATTTTCATGCATAACAGAGATTCTAGTCTGAATAACTTCCTTCAGCTGTATCTCCAACAGATTGGTATTTATGTTTCTTACAACTGTTGGTGGGTCCTGTGGCTTGGTAGACCCAACTGTTTGCGTTTTAGAGAGTCTTCTTCCACAAATGCGCTGGATGCCTCCCTCATTGATAGGTCATTTCATGATTTTACTTTTAAATTCCAAGTCTGTGGTGAAAATTAATTTTCCCAAAGCCATAGGGTGGTATTTACCGTCGCTGTCATTCATTACCTCTACAAACACATAAGAAGGACCAACTGCATCAATATGATACCTATTGGAAATTTGTGTTAGGTTGTTATGGGACCAAACTGCTGAGGTCATCGGTCCTTAGGCTTACACACTACTTAGTCTAACTTTAACTTACGCTAAGGACAATACACACACCCATGCCAGAGGGAGGACTCAAACCTCTGATGTGGGGAGCTGCGTGAACCATGGCAAGGTGTCTGGACCGCTCGGCTACACCACGTGGCGATACCCATTGCTTTTATTCTGTTCATAGATTATATTCCAGGGTTTAGTTGAGCTTTAGTTTGCCTCTGAATGGTTTGTACATCTTGCAGATGCTGATCGCTAACTAAATCAGCCCCAATGATGTCTCCAAATTCCCTGTGTGAACGAGGGAACTTAGTCTTTTATTTAAAGAATAATGATCAGACATACATGTATTGAGCAACATCTGATTGGTTACTTCCTTTATTTGTTGTTGTTGAATGGTAATCGCTATTCTCTTTTCATTTCTTTCTTCGTTCCACTCCAGACTACATTTTGACGCCAATCTCGTCATTTGATCGACCTCCATACTCAGAAGAGCCTTGGTACCCTGTAGATCGCAAGTGTGTAACTAATCATCGGCGGAGGAGTCTCCTCCCTCCCCCAGTGGTCCGTTGTTCGAAGCTAGCGCACCAAAGCTATTCATATTACGTAATCTTTTGATCTTGCTTCAATAACGGCACTCGTTCGGCTTATAAGTGTCTTACATGAGTTTTTCCTAGATTTATTATAAATTAAACTTGGATCAATACAGTTCACTCGGTTGATAAAAGCCCCGCCCACACGCAACGATCTGTCTGCGCAGATATCTGCGCAAATTTCTAGGCATGCAGTTGATTGCTGTAAGTTTTGTGTGGTCATACTGCACAAGCTCCAATCTACTGCTCGCCCGCTATCAGTCAGAGTAGATTTCAGTTGCAAGCGACTACGCTCTCGTAACCTCAAAGTGTATCTCGTTCACCCAGTAATGGAGGAAAAAAAATGCTGACAAAATGTAAGAAATACAAAAGATCAAAATGTTTTGGAGTGTGGCTGCTTAAGTGAAGACAGTTTTCGCACATAAATTTACTTCACGAGTTGCTGTGCGAATCTGTCGACTGGCATGATAATTTACGGATGCATTTGGAAACGAAATATTATATTTTGACACTTATAACTCCAAGTGTAACAAAGAAAAATTTGGCTGAGGAGAGCAGTTTCTTCGCTTGAGTGGCTGATGGTGACATTAAGATTTCTGGAAACAAGAAGGGACTACAAGGATCTAGAATTTTATACGGCAGTTTCGGAACAAGCAAAGAGTGAAACCAAGCACAACACATGCGAAGCTATTTGCGCTGACCTGAAGGATGATTCCATGAAGGCAAGTAAAGCAGCAGACTAGAGTGAAGATTTCTTGATAGGGAGGACACAGGAAGGAGAATCATCGACAGATGTAACGTAACTTCAGATTTACCCCATGTGTGTTGGGTCCCTTGTTGTTCATGTTTTATATAAATGATCTTGTGGATCTTAGTAGTAACATCAGACTTTTTGCAGATGACACTGTTATGTGTAATGAAGTACAATGTGAAAGAAGGTGTGCAAATATTCAGTCACACCTGGATAAGATTTCAAAGTGATGTAAAGATTAGCAACTTGCTTTGAATGTTAAGAATTGTAAAATTGTACACATCACAAAACAAAAAAAAAAAAAAACATTGTAACCTATGAATATAAAATCTGTAAAGTCATGCAAATGTCTGGGTGTGACACTTGATAGAAGCATAAAGTAGAAGTATCACATAGGCTCAGATGTGGGTAAAGCGTATAGCAGACTTCAGTTTATTTCTAGAATACTAGGTAAATGCAATCAGTCGTGTGACCCATCATAGACTATTGCTCATGTTTGTGGGGCTGATACCAAATGGGGCTAGGAGAGACTTTGAACATATGTAGAGAAGGGCAGGACAAATGGTCACAGCTTTGTAGACCTGCTCGGGAATGGTACAGAGATGGACAAAGAACTGTACAGAAAGACCCTTGAAACTTTCCCGAGAAAGTCTACTATTAACAACATTTCGAGAACTGGCTTTAAATGTCGACTCTAAGAATATCCTTTAACGCCCTACAGATCGCTCCCATAGAGATCAGGAGGATAAGTTTAATCACAGCACGAACAGAGACATTTAAATAAACATTCTTCCCTCGTCCCATATGTGAATGGAATGGGAGAGGAAACCCTAATAACTGGTACTGTGGGACGTACCCTCTGCCATGCACTTCATGGTTGTTCACATATTGTAGATGGAGATTTAGACGAAGTATTGTTTTTCAAGTGTACGAGATACATGTAATATTTTTACGGTTTTAAACTCGGTTGAAACATAGTATATTCTTAAAAAAATAATGTTCGTTGTCAAAGGGCTGTAGTTAAGTTGGAGTTGGAATTTTCACTGTCTTGCCTGAAGGCTACTACCAACCTGTTAAAGATTTGTGGATCAGACTTCATTCTGAACTCCAGATGGTTATTCATAACATATCTGGAGAGTCTCGCTTCTAGTATTACGGTAGTGAATTTTACATCTTTATCTACATCTATACTCTGCAAACCACCGTGAGGTGCATGGCAGAGGGTACGTCCCACTGTACCAGTTATTAGGACTTACAGTTCCATTCACGTATGGAGCGTGGGAAGAATGATTATTTGAATGTCTCTGTGCATGCAGTAATTATTCTAATCTTATCCTCACGATCTCTGTGTGAGCGATAAGTAGGGGGTTATAGTGTGTCCCTAGAGTAATCGTTTAAATCTTCTTCTTGAAATGTTGTTAATAGTCTTTCACGGGATGGTTTACGTCAGTTTTGCAATTCTCCTCTAAACCGCAACGTATAGGACTTACCGCCACTTTTTCCCCCTACACTGTTACACAAGTTTACGTATTTAGTTAAATTCGGCAATGAACTCTGACGTGTATCTGCCATTTCAAAATTCATTTAGCAGAAACAGACGAGAAGCACTAGACTGAATAAACTGCTGGCTCAAACAGTTTTGCGACGATTTCCTGTCTACACGCTTCGCCTTGTATGCGCAGATGTGATTTGCATCCACAAATTTGTGCAATTTCGCTCAAACTCCTGACGTCAACTTCTACGTTTGTGCACACTTTCTACGCGCACGAGTCGCTTATTCACACCATAGAGTAGAAATACATACTCCGTCATGCACACGTAACGATCTATTTGCGCAGATGCTTTGCGCATAAAGACTTGCGCAGACAGATTGTTACGTATTGATGGGCCGTAACCAAAGATCATCGTGTTGTTTTGATATAGATGATCATATTGTTTATAAGTGGCGTAAAATTCATGTTGTGGGAAAACGAGTGGTGATAAGTTTTGGTCTGCCTTAATCCACAAATGCTTGAATTCAGGCGAGTGTTGAAGCTTTCAGAAAACGTAAGTTTTCTCGTTGATTCGCCGGTGTTGAATCAATTTTTCAAACGAATCGGTTAACTGCTGTTTACTGTATCGAATATTTAAGTGGTCAGAAGAAGGCCTGACAATAGTAAAGAAGGCAATCTACTGTGTAAAAGCATAACAACGATGAAACAAATGAATCATGAACTCCTTTACCTTTTGTATTCTGTCGCAGTTTTCAATGACTGCGGTTCACACTACAAAATTTTCGTACAGTCTTTGTATTTTACTTTCGAGGTACTGAACGCTCTAAAATTGTAAAAGTCCATTTCAAATATAATGTAGTGTGTTGCGGAAATGCTTGGGAACTACAGTGAGAAACATAGATATAATTGTTGGTGAAATGAAGTGGAATTGAATAGTTTATCTTAGTCATCATCATTTAAGACTGATTATGCCTTTCAGCGTTCAGCCTGGAGCATAGCCCCCTTATAAAATTCTTCGATGATCCCCTATTCAGTGCTAACATAGGTGCCTCTTCTGATGTTAAACCTATTACTTCAAAATCATTCTTAACCAAATCCAGGTACCTTCTCCTTGGTCTGCCCCGACTCCTCCTACCCTCTACTGCTGAACCCATGAGTCTCTTGGGTTACCTTGCTTCTCCCATGCGTGTAACATGACCCCACCATCTAAGCCTGACTGCTACATCTATAGAGTTCATTCCCAGTTTTTCTTTGATTTCCTCATTGTGGACACCCTCCTGCCATTGTTCCCATCTACTAGTACCTGCAATCATCCTAGGTACTTTCATATCCGTAACCTCAACCTTGTTGATAAGGTAACCTGAATCCACACAGCTTTTGCTCCCATACAACAAAGTTGGTCGAAAGATTGAACGGTGCACAGATAGCTTAGTCTTGGTACTGACTTCCTTCTTGCAGAAGAGAGTAGATTGTAGCTGAGCGCTCACTGCATTAGTTTTGCTACACCTTGCTTCCAGTTTTTTCACTATGTTGCCATCCTGTGTGAATATGCATCCTAAGTACTTGAAACCGTCCACCTGTTCTAACTTTGTTCCTCCTATTTGGCACTCAATCCATTTATATTTCTTTCCCACTGACATTAGTTTCGTTTTGGAGATGCTAATCTTAATACCATAGTCCTTACATTTCTGATCTAGCTCTGAAATATTACTTTGCAAACTTTCAATCGTATCTGCCATCACAACTAAGTCATCCGCATATGCAAGACTGATTATTTTGTATTCACATATCTTAATCTCACCCAGCCAGTCTATTGTTTTCAACATATGATCCATAAATAATATGAACAACAGTGGAGACAGGGTGCAGCCTTGTCTTACCCCTGAGACTACTCTGAACCATGAACTCAATTAACTGTCAACTCTAACTGCTGCCTGACTATCCATGTAAAGACCTTTAATTGCTTGCAAAAGTTTGCCTCCTATTCCATAATCTCGTAGAACAGACAATAACTTCCTCCTAGGAAACCGGTCATACGCCTTTTCTAGATCTATAAAGCATAGATACAATTCCCTGTTCCACTCATAACACTTCTCCATTATTTGCCGCAAGCTAAAGATCTGACCCTGACAACCTCTAAGAGGCCTAAACCAACACTGATTTTCATCCAATTGGTCCTCAACTAATACTCGCACTTTCCTTTCAACAGTACCTGAGAAGATTTTACCCACAACGCTGATTAAAGAGGTACCTCTGTAGTTGTTACAATCTTTTCTGTTTCCATGTTTAAAGACTGGTGTGATTACTGCTTTTGTCCAGTCTGATGGAACCTGTCCCGACTCCCAGGCCATTTCAATTGTCCTGTGTAATCATTTAAGACCTGACATTCCACTGTTTATGATGAGTTCCGACTTAATTTCATCCACCCCAGCTGCTTTATTGCACTGCAATCTATTGACCATTTCCTCCACTTCCTCAAATGTGATCCTATTTCCATCATCATTCCCGTCCCATTCTACCTCGAAATCTGAAACATTACTGATTGTATTTTCACCTACATTGAGCAACTCTTCAAAATATTCCCTCCATCTGCCCAAGGCATCCACAGGATTCACCAGAAGTTTTCCTGACCTGTCCAAAATACTTGTCAATTCCTTCATACCTATCATTTGAAGACTGCTAATTACTCTCCAGAATGGTTTTCCAGCAGCTTGACCCATAGTCTCCAACTTGTTTCCAAAGCCTTTCCAAGATATCTTCTTGGATGCTGCAATTATCTGTTTGGCTTTGTTTCTTTCTTCAACATAACTTTCTCTGTCTACCTGAGTTCTAGTATGTAGCCATTTTTGATATGCCTTCTTTTTCCTTTTACAAGCTGCTTTGACTGTGTCACTCCACCAAGCTGTTTGCTTCATCCTACTTTTACACACTACTGTTCCAAGGCATTCTTTAGCCACTTCTAGTACTGTGTCCCTGTACCTTGTCCATTCCTTTTCCAATGACTGTAATTGACTACATTCAACTAACTGGTACCTTTCTGAAATTGCTGTCATGTACTTGTGCCTGATTTCCTTATCCTGAAGTTTCTCCACTCTTATCCTGCTACATATGGACCTGACCTCCTGCACTTTCGGCCTCACAATCCCAATTTCACTGCAGATTAAATAATGATCAGTGTCGTCAAAGAATCCCCTGAATACACGTGTGTTCCTCACAGCCTTCCTGTATTCTTGGTCTGTTATTATATAGTCAATGACAGATCTGGTTCCCCTGCCTTCCCAAGTATACCGGTGAATGTTCATATGTTTAAAAAAAAAAGGAGTTTGTGATTACCAAGCCCATACTGGCACAGAAATCCAAGAGTTGTTTCCCGTTCCTGTTGGCCTCCATATTATCTCCAAATTTACCCATAACCTTTTCATACCCTTCTGTTCGATTTCCAATCCTGGCGTTAAAATCACCCATGAGCAGAACACTGTCCTTGTCCTTTTCTCTAACAACTACATCACTGAGTGCCTCATAAAAACTATCCATCTTATCTTGATCTGTCCCTTCACAATTCGAATATACTGACACAATCCTAATTTTCTTGCTAGACACTTCAAATCTATCCACATCAGTCGTTTGTTTACATACCTTATTGCAACTACGCTGGGTTCCATTTCTTTCCTGATGTAAAGCCCTACACCCCATTGTGCTATTCCTGCTTTGGCTCCTGACAGGTAGACCTTGTATTCTCCCACTTCCTCTTCTTTCTCACCCCTTACCCGAATGTCACTAACAGCTAAAATGTCCAGCCCCATCTTACTTGCAGCCTCTGCCCGCTCTACCTTTTTCCCAGAGTAGCCCCCATTGATATTAATAGCTCCCCATCTCATTACCATTTGTTTGCTAAGTCGTATCTGAGGAGTCCCTGGTTTGTCAGTTAGAGGTGGGACTCCGTCACCTCCAAAGGTCTGAGGCATTTTGCTCTGATTGTTGCCAGCATCATATTTAAAGTACCAGGGAAGCAGGTTCGTAGCCTTACTTGCCCCAAGTCCCATTGAGTTTTACCCCTAACGGTTGAGGGACTAACCGGTGGATTTGGTAGTCTTTGCCATATGAGCACAAAGGTGACCACGACTCAGAATATGTCCGAGATGCCCAGCCTTATTCCAAAGTAATTGGTATCCCGACTGTCAGGACCACTTACTTGGCCACTCATACGTGTGAGTATAACATCAACCAAGGTAACAGTGGACAGTGGGCATACACCAACACAGATAGCTCAGATAGTCATAGACCACTTTGGTGTGAGGAACAATGTAGCTACAATACTCAGAAATTGGAAATGGTTGATACTGAACAAGAGGTAAAAAATGTTGGCAGTACTTTCTATAAGGTGACTGAATGAGGGCAGTTTGTCAGCAGCTTGTATAGGCTAGGATCAAGTAGGTAAGGTCAGAGTTATGTAGTTGAACCTCCTTGAACTTATATGTGTGATTTATTTGCATAACATTATAGTGAAAAGGGTAGATTGCTACTCACCATATAAAGAAACACTGAGTCACAGGCAGGCACAACAAAAAGACTGCCATATGTTTTAGCTTTTGGTCAAAAGGCCTTCTGTGGGGGGAAAAAAAAAAAACCATACAAGCACAGCAGACACGACATGCATAATCACTGTCTCTAGCAGCTGCGGCCAGACTGAGTCATAACCGTTCCTAATGAATGTAGCAATCTGGTGGTGGGGGTAAGGAGGCAGCATGGGGTGAGGGAGGGGGAATAGCAGGGTGGAGCTGCTCGTGGGAGTGAGCAGGGCCACTGTAGGGCTGCTAGGTGCAGTCTTGAGGTTTGGTGGTGGGGCCCAGTGGGGAAGGGGGGGCGGGGGGTTCGAGGGGAGCAGAAAAGGAGAGAAGAGAAGAGGATTAGGGCTATATTTGTCAACTAGAAGGCTGTGCAGGAATGGAAGCAAGGAGGGGGATAGGTAAGTGGGACTAGTGAAGGTTGAGGCCAGGACAGTTACAAAAACATAGAATATATTGCAGGAAGAATTCCAACCTGTGCAATTCAGAAAAGCTGGTGTTGGTAGTAAGGATCCAGATGGAGCAGGCTATGAAGCAGTCATTGGAGTGAACCACATTGTATTAAGTAGCATGTTCCACAACTGGGTAGTCCAGCTGTCTCTAGGCCACACTTCATCAGTGACCATTCATGTGGACAGGCAGCTTGTACTCATCATGCCCACATAGAAAGCTGCACAGTGTTTGCAGCGTAGTTGGTAACTCGCTGCTTTCATAGGGATAGATGATGCTAGTGACTGGAGGTGGTGGGAGGATGTATGGGACAGATCTTGCATCTTGGTCTTTTGCAGGCATATGAGCCATGAGGCAATGAGTTAGGAACAGAGGTGCTGTAGATATGGGTGAGGATATTGCATAGGTTTACTGGGTAATGGAATACCCGTACTCCACCCATGCCCTCAACCCCTTGCCTCATCTCCCTGCAACAGATCTTGATGTGAGACCTGTCCCATACATCCTCCTACCACCACCTACTCCTGACCAGTCATAAGCATCTCCTATTCCATCAAAGGGCGGGGCTACCTGTGAAAGTAATCATTGACCTACAAACTAAACTGCAACCATGACAACAAACAATCTGTCTGTTCGCATGAATGGCCACAGACAGACTGTGGCTAAGAGACAGCTGGACCACCTACTTGCTGTCTGGTGTAATGTGCTTCAATGCAGTGACTACTTCGCAGCCTGCACAATCTGGAGCATCCCCTTCTGTACTTATCTTCTCCTCATCCCTGTTCCACAGAACCCCCGACTGCACCTAGTAGCCCTACCCTGTTCTCACCATCTTGCTGCACACTCCCACAGGCAGTTCTGTACATTCCCCCACGCCACCCTGCCTATATACCTTCCCTGCTACCTGCACCGTGCCCCCCTGCTTAACCCCATCACCAGATTGCTGCTCCAGTCATGCACGATTCCAAATCAGTCCGGCCAAAACAGCCAGATATAGTGGGCATGTGTGTACACAATGTGGTTGTATGGATCTTTAATGTATGTGTGTTTTCTACTTCAGAAGAAGACATTTAACTTAAAGCTAAAATGTGTCCCAGCCTTCACATTGTGCCTGTCTACAACTCAGCATTTTTTCTATACAGTGAGTAGTGATCTATTCTTTTCGTAATATTTTTATTCCATCCTAGATTTTCCATTGTTTGTTTGAGTTACATAGTATGCATCAAAACATCAGTCAGAGACTTGTCCATTGGCTGTAAGTTTTCTGAATTTACCTTAGAGCTTTAGATTCTATAGCAAAAAGTGAATTAAATGTTGTTCTAATATTAACAAGAAGCTATGCTATGGCTACATCTGTTTACGTGCCTTAGCAATACAGATAGCTGTACCATAGGTGCAATCACAACAGTGGGATATTTGTTGCGAGGCCAGGCAAATGTGTGGTCCCTGAAGAGGGGCAGCAGTCTTTTCATTTGTTCTAGGGGCATCTGTCTAGATTATTGACTGATCTGATCTAGTAACATCAACCAAACCAGCCATGTTGTGCTGGTACTATGAACTACTGAAAGCAAGGGGAAACTACAGTCATAATTTTTCCTGAAGCCATGCAGCTGTGCTCTATGGTTAAATGATGATGGCATCCTCTTAGGTAAAATATTTCACTGGTAAAATAGTCCCCAATTCGGATTTCCGGGTGGGACTACTCAAAGCAAACTAAACTTGCATTGTGCTGATCGAAGCATGGAATGTTAGATCCCTTAATCAGTTAGGTACGTTAGAAAATTTAAAAACAGAACTGGAAAGGGTAGATATAGTGGGTATTTGTGAAGTTTGATGGCAGGAGGAACAGGACTCATGGTCAGGTGAAAACAGGATTATAAATACAAAATGAAATAGGGTAAAGCAGGAGTAGTTTAATAACGAATAAGAAATTAGGAATGCAGGTAAGCTACTATGAACAGCGTAGTGAACTGTGGGAAAGGAAAGAGGAAGTTGCCTGGTAAAATTTTGGGAAAGGAAAGAAAGAAGAAGTCGCCTGGTAAAATTTTGCGCAGAGCATAATTTAATCATTGCCAACAGTTCATTTAAGATTAATGAAAGAAGGCTACATACGTGGAAGATACTTGAATGATTATATAGTGGTAAGACGGAGATTTCAGAATCAGATTTTAAATTTTAAGACATTTCCAGTGACAGACATGGACTCTGAACACAATTTACTCGTCCTCTAGGAGGTTCACAGCTCTTTTGAGGGTATGTTTATGGTGTGCACGGGGCCCCAAGCTGTTTCAGCCTCTCTTCTCTGTCGGACTGAATTCCCCTCCTCATACCCACTTCTTCCCACCCTGGCTCATCCTACTCCTGTGTCCCATCTTTCTAATCAGTGTTTTCCTTTATGATGACCCACCTATTCCTTCAGTTCCATGATTTCTTTATGGTCTTGTTTTGTATCTCCACTCTCCCCCTTTTATTCAGCTTTTTCTGGTCCTCTGGGGATTGACCTCCATTTCTGAGTTGTTTCCATAGTGTCGGCATTTGGGACCAGGTAGGTCACCAGCGCAGCAGTCTGTGTGTTGGGGCTATTATGTACCCAACTGCCTGAGCCCCTTGACAACACAGGAGTCACATTTGTGGTACCTGAGCTGTCACTGCCTCGTGTATGACTAGGAGTAGTTAACCATTTTTTGGGGGCATCAGAACTCCCAGCAATGACCATCTTGCCAAGCCCTTTCTGAAAAGCCAATGGTTTCTCATTGGGACACGAAGCGCCTCCCATGTGCTGTTTCCAGTGTCTCAGTTTTGGTCACGTCTTCGTAATGTGATGTGAATTATATTTATTGTAGTGATTGCAGCTGCCCTCTCCGTGTGGAGATTCCTTGCACCCCACTGCCCAAGTGTGTGAACTATTCAGCAATTCAAAACTCTCGAACAACTATTCCACTCTGAGGCCTGGCAGAAATTCGACTGTCTCCACCCAGTATCTTTAACATCTACCTTTGCTTCAGTTGTGTCCTTTCCTCCTTACCTCCTTCCTATCCCTCCTCTTTCCTCCTCCCTGGAAGTTCCTGTTCCCTCCCCTCATGAAGCTGACCCTTCTTCTCAGCGAGGGACTGGGCTCCCTCTACAAATCCCCATTCTTGGCGTCTCCAGGACAAGAATCCTGTTACTTTGAGTTGAACATTGTTAGTTAGTGGGTTCCTCTTCATACTACTTTGGAAGCAGTGGCCATTCAGATCCATTTAGACTCTGCAGTAATGATATGTAATCTTTATCTCTCCCCAGACTGGCCTATGCTTCCTGCTCCTCTTGCCCTCCTTCGACAGCTGCCTCCCTTCCTTCTTCTTGGGGATTTTAATGCCCATAACCTCCTCAACACTGGAACCACCACACACATTAGTGTGGTATGCGGCACTTTCTCAGCCATTGATCTTTCAATCTGTAGCCCTGGATTCCTCCCCTCCATTCAGTGGGGAGTTCGTGACATTATGATTGGGATGCCTTTTCCTTGGCTGCCATCTCCACAGCTCCACCATACGACAGCACTGATAAGTCCGTACAGGGTATGACCATCGCCATCCTTTTGGCAGCTGCTTCAACAAGTCCTTCTTCCTCGGCGGAAGACTGTCCCTTGGTTTACACCCAAAATTACTGCAGTTATTAAAGACTGCTGTTGTGCCCTCCAATGCTAGAAATGGCATCCACCTCTCGACCGACCCCTAGCCTTTAAATGATCTCATGCTCAGGCTCATTATTTTCTTAAATGCCACTAATAACTTTGTTGGAACAGTATGTTGCCGGCACAGGGCCGCACACTTGCTCTTTGATGATGTATAGACAGAGATCAGGTACATTTTTGGTTTGCCATATTCCTACTGGTGTCCCGGGAATTTCTCTGAATAGTGTTATCACCACCAGCTCAGACCCAATCGTTATGCATTTTGTGGCATTTCACCCATGCCTCAGTGTCATTTACTGTCTGTCTGCATTACGTCTTTTTAAACACTAACTGAAATGACTCCCATTATCTTTTGTTCCATCCCACGTGGAGCCTTATAACACCCCATTTAGCAAGTGGGAATTCAGCAGCATCCTTGCTCTCTTCCCCAACATAGCTCCTGGACCGGGTTGGGTGCAAAACCAAGTGCTTCAACACTTACCAGTGGTTAGCCGATGTCATATACTTGCCCTTCTTAACCAACTCTGGAGTGAGGGGAAATTGCCTTCCCAGAGGGAAGAAAGTGTATTATTCCAGTTTTTAAATCCAGTAAACCACCTCTTCAGATGAACAGCTATCATCTGATCAGTTTAATAAATGTCCTCTTCAAGTTACTTGAAACTGTCTTTGAATCTTGGGACCTTTTGGCTTGAACTCATGGTGGTTTTTGCTGAGGCCATTTACTGCAGATAATTTAGCCACATGGAGTCTGCTATCTGAATGGATTTTGCCTGGTTTTAGTATCTTGTTGCAGTCTTCTGCAGTCTTCATAAAGCTTATACCACACACCACCACCACATCCTTCCCACCTGTACATGAGTGAAACCTCTGTGGCCCATTCTTGATTTTTATTCTTTCATGTCACACTTTTCAGGTACAGGTTGGCAGATCACTTAGCACCTCCCATCTGCAATAGAATGAAGTTCAGCAGGGTTCTGTTTTGAATGTCCTACTCTGTTTTGTTGCTATCAATTGTCTGGTGGCAACTGCAGAACCTACAGTGTCACCCTCTTTGTATACTGATGACTTCTGCATTTACTTTTTGTTCATCTGTAATGAGTGTTGCTGAACACAGACTGCAATGTCAAATATACTGTGTGCAGTCTTGGGCTCTCACTCATGGCTTCCATTTTTTGGCTGCCAATATTATGGCTGCATTCCTGTCAGTGCTGCAGTCCAAACCCATCTAGATCTGTACCTCTAAGGCCCTGAAAGGGCGAATTCTCATTATTTTTGGGACTGGTCCCTGATGCCCAGTTGCATGGCTTCCCCATCATCGTTAACAAAAATTGACACGTTGGTCAAACCTCTATGCTTTTCAAAGCCTCAGCAACACCAGATGGGGCGCAGATTGTTCTACTCTGATACACCTCTACATGCCATCTGCCAAGTCCCATCCAAGTTACAGGAGTCTTGTATACAGCTCTGTGCCACCTTCTATGTTACAGATGCTGGACCTGATACACCATTGTGGGGTATGACTGGCAACTTGTGCCTTTTGGACTAACCCAGTGGCCGGCCTTCTAGTGGAGGTAGGGGTTCAACCATTGTGGGTTCTGCACCACGAACAGTTGATCACTTATGCATATGTGTCCACTGCTCCCCGGAGTACCTAGCTATCGTCTCCTCTTTCCAGATAAGGAGATCCACCTCTCACAATGCTAGCCTGTGTCTGGGGTTACGAACACCATCTGCTTCTGGTCCACTTTTTCTGAACCCCAGCTTTCTCTTCTACCACTTCTTTGGAATTGTTCACATACAACTCTGTGTTGCATCTCTCATTCACAGTTCAGTCACAAGGTCTGAAAGACTCGGCTCATCCTGAGTCCCTCTGCCACCAATTCTCCATTCTCAGCATGTTTTGAGGTTCAGAAGTAGTCTATACTGATGGTTTATTGTTGCCAATCATACTGGCTTTGCTTTTGTTCATGCACTGTGTAATAAACACCCCTCCTTGCCAGATGGCTGCAGTGTTTTCACTGTGTAGCTGGTAGCCATTTATGTTGCTTCTTGAGCATATCTATTCCTTCAACTTGTGAGTTCTTCCTCATCTGCCATGTCTCTTTGAATGGTTTACAATGTCTTGACCAATGTTGCCTTTACCATCTCTTGGTCAGGACTATGCAGGGTTCCCTTTTTTGCCCTTATACTATGTGGATGCCCAGTGGTCTTTGTCTGGACACCAGGTCTCGTTGGGATCCCAGGAAATGAAAGGATTGCCAAATTGGCTACTAGCAAGTTGCCTCTTGATATCAGTATTCCGGAATCGGACCATCAGTTGGTATTACATTGTCAAGTTCCAAGGATCTGGAATACGGAATGGCACACCCTTACTTTGTTGAGCAAATTATGGGTGACAAAGGAGACCATGAATTTATGGAGAGCTTCCATGCCGGCATCTCACAAGGACTCTCATCGTCCTGTGCCAGCTCCACGTTGTGCATACTTGGCTGACTCATGGTCATCTGCTCGATCACAAGGACCCGCCCCGTTGTCATACTGTCCCTTTGACAATGGTCCACATTTTGCTGGACCGTCCTGATCTAGGCACCCTGCAGTGGGCTCGTAATCTTCCTGACTCGCTATCTCTGCTGTTGATGGAAGATGCCTCAGTGGTTCACCTGGTTTTACAGCTTGTTCTTGTAAAAAGTTTATGTCACTCTCTAAGGGAGGCCACTTAAGCCTTGTTGGCCCATTGAGGGGTTGGTAGGATGTCCTGTTGCCCCCACTGCCCAATTTGGGCAGTGGTTATCTGGGCTCGGTGGTGTGTGTCAGCCCTCACCCTATTGGCTCTTTTGCTCTTCTTCCTCCTTCTCGTGTGTTCTGTTTCACTTGGTGTTTCCCGTGTTTTCCTATGCTTCTCTCACCCTGTTCATTTCACTACTCTTTTCTGAGTATTGTTGGTTGGGGTACCTCTAGTTAGTGATGGGGTATGTCCCCTTTGGAAGACCTCTGCAGCTCCATGAACGAGGCACCTTTCTTCCTTCCCCTTTTATTCTCCCTTGTTTTTTTCTCTAGGCTTTGACATTTGGTAGACCTGGAGTTTTCTTTATTGGGTTCCATGCACTAGGCCCTTCTTTGCTGTGTAATTTTGTTGACTTGTCTGTTCCAGGTAGGAGGGACAGATTACCTCATAGTTTGATCCCTTTAATCATTAAACCAACTAATCAGATTTATGGGAAGCTGCCATTCATTGCATAAAACAGAAATTTTGTCCAAGTCCTGAAAGGCCGTGCACTTTTCTCATACACACCAGTGTCATCAAAGAATGTCAGATTGCTGGCTGTACTATCTGTCAGATCTATTTGGACATGGAGAATACCTACCAAGGACACTTCTGACATTACCTTTGTCTCTGATGAACATTTTCTATCCAGGGCTGCACACTGGCTTGTATTGTTCAAAGATTGTGTGATCAGACCACATATTTAAGAAACTATTCCATATGACTCAACATTTTAACAGTCTACAGTGTAGTACACTACCTGACAAAAGTTTTCTGTCACCATAAGAAAAGCTATATACTTTGTTTCAATGTACAAACTTGTCATAAGCACTAAATAGACCAACAAAATAAATATTTTCTCTCTCTATCATTAAGTAGTGGTTTATATTTTAATCACTTCCAAGCATCCATCCCCCCCCCCCCCCCCCCCCAGAACAGCTGCACAAACTGTTGTCATTCTGGAGATAAGATTTTGTAGTGTTTTTGCAGATATTGGAGCCCAATGCATCTGTAAATTATCCCACAGACCTTCAACATAAAATGACCTCTGTTTTCTCATCTCCCCATCAAGTGCATCCCTTAAGAGTTAAATGGGATCAAGTCAAGTGACTGACTTCACCAAATCATATTCTTTAGTTCCCTACATTTGTCTTTTCTACTGACATACCCTCTGCACAATTTAGAAGCATGTTTGGTATTGCTGTCCTGCTGCATAATAACGCACAAGTAATAACACTATTGCTAAGTGGAACTGCATTGTTGATCAGTACCCCCGTGATGTCTTTTCTTCTTTAAGGTTACATAATTCTCATTAGACTACGGACTTTATCAGCCATGTTATCCCCACACCATGACCAACCCTCCACCACACTTCACCATTGACGCCACACACTACTCTTTATACGTTCACCACAAAGTCAATGAACAAACATTCGACATGCCTTTCAAATACCTCAGACTTAGATTCGTCCATGAATAACACCTTGTACCATTGCTGCATACTGCAAGTTTTATGTTGCTGTGCCCATTGCAATCCTTTCATGTTACTCTGTTTGCATAATAAAGGATTTTTTGTTACTGTACACTGCTTTAAACGTTGTTCATGGTGACAGCATTGCACTATTGAGACTGAAATTGGAGCTACCAGCTCTTCTTGTGAATTTCAGGTGCAGTACGAGGCCTCTTGACATTTACTCTTTACACATATGAACTGATGCACACATTGTACTGTAAACTAATGTGAATCGATTGCTACGCTGCAGGCTGAAGAAATGAGATCTACTCGAATGGAACCATCTTAGGTAAAGGCACATCAGTTTTGTTGTGGATACACATCAGTGTCTTTGTGGTCGAACAACCAGTCGAATATGCAACAGAGGTGCTTCGTCTTTATATGCTTATTGTTTTATTATCAGAATGGGGATACGATAGAATATTATAAACAAAATTCCTGTTTTAACCACAAAACCATAAATTAGACTGGCTAGTGGAAACTTTTGACAAATAGTATGCATGTCTAATGCTTTTCAGACATCTGGTGATATAGAATGTGCCTTTTTTCCTGTGTCTGTGGTTCACAGTATATTCTGTGTGAAAAGGGTTTTAAAACTTCTGGTTTGTCAAGACAGCCTCCACTTTGCGTAAGCCAGTTTGAAATGTACGCTGCAGAGGATTGCACGATTTTTTAAACAGTGGTTAATATGTACTGGCACTATGAAGATTACTCCTTTGACTTGGATTTGCTTAAATAAGGTGAATTCGTGAACACAAATGGCACAAGGGAGCAAATGTGCTGTGATGCCAGTGTAAGAATCTACAGGTTGTGAATTAGTGGGAAGTGTGTGTCAATTGACACCACATATGACCTTAGTGGCTGACTTCCAGACTAAAAATATTCTTTCAGTTTGAAAATATTATCCCACAGATTACCTGTTTTGGTGTTGTGGTCTTCAGTCTGAAGATGTTTGCTTTGGGTGTCCTCTGCATAGCTACTGCAGCTGACACCTGTTTGAACCAGCTGTCCACATTCGTGTCTAGGTCTCCCAGCACTATTTTTACCTCTCACTTTTCCCTTCATTGCCAAATCAACCATTCTTCGATGCCTCAGGATGTTTTCTGTCAAAGAATCTCTTCTTTTAGTCCTATTGTGCCACAAATTTCTTTTGTCCCATTTTAATTAACTGTTTTGCCCAACTAATCGTCAAGATTTTCTATAGCACCACATTTTGAAACCTTATATTCTCTTCACACCTGAATAGCTTATCATCCACATTTTAATTCCGTACAGATGAATACCTTCAAAAAATACTTCTGAACATCTAAAATTGTATTAGATGTTAACCAATTCCTCCTGTTTCAGTAACACTTTTTGTGCTATAACCACTCTGCTTTTTATGTTGTCTTTTTTCCCTCCCAAAAAACAAAACTCATTTACTACTTCTACTGCTTCATTTACAGACCTAATTTTTCAACATTAGCAGATTTAATATAACTACAAGTACATTCTGTGCAGTTGGTTCATCTGTTCTTCAAAGACCACTGCTCTCTGACAGAATTACAGTGTCATTGGCAAACCTCAAAAGATTTTATTTCTTTGAACTTTATTTCCCATTCTAAATTTCTCCTTAGTTTTCTTTATCAACTTACTCACTATACATGTTAAATAACACTGAGAGAGGTTACAAATCTGTCTTAGTTCCTTCTCAATCACCAGTTCTCTTTTGTATCGCTCAAATCTTATAACTGCAGTCTGGTTTCTGCAAAAGTTGTGAATAACTGTTTGCCCTGTGTATTGTACCTATACTGCCTTCAAAATTTAAGTGTATTCCAGTCAACATTGTTATAAGTGGTGACCTACTGACTTGAATAATGTAACTTTGCTATTGCCAAATTTCTGTGGTGGGGGTAGGCAGTATTGCTTGCTAGTACATGGTTTGTGCAATTAGTATGAATCACCCTGTGTCCCACTTTTCCCCTTCCAATCCATATTACATGTATCACGTTGTGAGACTCTGCATGTACCTACTAAGCACCATGGTTACGCAGAGACTGAGAAAGGCTGTGATTGGCTGATCTCTACCGCTCAGCTCATCTGAAAGTAAATTGAAAAGTAAATCATGTGCTTCCCAGTGTTGTGCTGAGTTGTTTCCATTTTGTGCATAATATCTCAACAACCATCCCAGCAGTCTTATTCAGGTGTTAAGAGTTTTCCCGTTACATGTAACACCTGGAAACACATCATGAATCAGACACACTGAGAAAACCTGAGATACCACAGCTGCAAAGTTGTTTTAATTGAACCTTAGTAGTGGAAAGTAAAGATGATTCTACAGCTTGGCATAAAAACTCTGAAACATTCTGAAATGTACAACATGGAAATCATGGATAGTAAAACAAAGACAGTGGCTGTAACTGGAGCGAAAATCTGTTGAGTGAAAATTTCAAGCAATGATGAAACAATAGAACAAGTAACAAACTTTAAATTTATGTAGTCATATTTTGCACTTTGTGGACCCGGCAGACATATAGTGAAATTTAACAGATTATAATAAATTAATTGGAAAATTGAAGGCAGCTTTGGTAGACATGAGGTAAGAAATACAAATCAGATTTCAATGTCGTGTCAAAACCAACTCTTCCACTTGGCTGAGAATGTTGAGACACCCCTTCAAAACTATAAAGGCAGAATGAACGGTGCACAGGTGAGGTTCTTAAGTTTCCTAAGTAGTGTAGATTTGAGAGACAGAGTGAGAACAGTTGCACCACTGTGTCAGTAGGACAGGGAAGGATTTTTTAAGACTACTGCACATTCAAATGATCAGTTTGAGTCGTCATAGAGTAGGAACATACCCAATACTGCTAATATGCGAGGGGTGGTAATAAGTGTGCTGAATTCTGTACTTATATTATTTATTTAATTTTTTGCACTTTGGTCTAGTATTTTCAAGTTTTGACTGTGTTTCAAGGTAACGTATTCATTGCTACTTGCAGTAACTGCATTCTGTGGCTGCAAAAGGTGGTGAATGTGTATATTCTACAAGAGCTTACCGTGTGCCAGAAATCCATCGCTGATGGAACTGAATGTTAGCCTAGGGAATTTTTTTAATATGGAGCTACTGTGTTTTATCAATATTAAGAGTTAGCCTGTTAATTGTAGACCTAGAACTGTACTCTCCAGGATATGATTTACTTCGTTATTCACATCCTGGGCTGAGCATGCAACCATTACTATTATATCGTACAGAAACAAACAAAACAACTTTAGTGGCCTCCTATTTCGAAGCAAATCATGAATGTGTAATAGGCCTAGAAGTGTGCTTAAGTGGAAGTAAGTTACTGTTTACCAGTCAGATGGCTCATTTTCTATTGTATGAAACTGTAAAGCTACCTGTGGTTTGTAGTATTATTGCAGTATGTCATCCTCAACTCATAATTGTTCTTTTACTGATTTCAGATGATGCAGTGACATGCCTAATTATGTCTCAAGACAGAAAAATGGCAAGGTAAGTATTTTATATTGTTCTAAACACTCCCTCAGCTGGACTGATATGAATAATTATACATGTGTTGTATTTTCCACTACATGGAGAACTTTTCCAGTCACTCTGTTACTGCTTCTTTGTCAACTGAGAAAATAATATTGTAGTACTTCGCACATGACAGCAACGGGAATGTTTTATTTGTAGCTATACAGATTGTTTTCAAATGAACGTTGCTGTTTCCACATGTTGGAAAAACTTGCCTCTAATTGTAACTCATAGACAGCAACTGAGTAAGTTTCGGATGTGCATTATATGGCCAGATTGAATGTTCTCTGTGTGACAGCAGGGTTAAATAAATGCGAGCAAAATATGGTACCTCCACTTACTTGTGTTTGAGTAGACTGAGTAGCAAGAGAACTGAACGAGTACAGATGGGGTTACAGTACTAGCAAGGAGACCACACAGCAATAAGATTTTTGTAATTTTTTTTTTAAATTTATGATATGTGAAGTTCAGAACTAACAAACTAATCAGCCAAAGCAATTTGATGCAACTCTCAAAATTCCTAGAGAAAATCAACTTTGAAATTCAGTAATTCATGACAGATTCTGTTGATGGGTAACGTGGCTCTATAGTAGAAAGCTTGCCTACAATCTGGGCAGCTCAGGTTCTATTCCCAGCTGAGCAAGTTTTTCTTTTAACAATTTTGTGTTTTCTGTGGGAGTTTCATGAAGCATAAAATATGTAAAGATGGGGGAAAAAAAGAAAATTTGTAGTGCACAGTACTGGTTGGTTCTGATTCAGGTTCCGTTCTTGTCTTTTCCCTGCTTAGATCTAATGCCTACTTCATCCAATGTATGCTAATTAACACATATCTAATTGTCATTTTTTTATAAAAAATCAACTGCTTCTCATTTCTAAATACATGTTGCACACAAAATATAAATTCTTAATTGTCACTCTATTATAAAAAAAATTGTTAACAAAAACGTTACAGATTAATTTTTTTCATCATTATGTATTTAACATTTCACAGAAATGCTCTTAGAACATGCACCAGTGTTTGAAAATTTGCAGCAGCTGGGAATCGAACCCTGTCTGTCATGTCACAGGTGAACATTATACCATAAAGCAATGTGGCCCATCTGCAAGTTAGGCCACGAATTATGGATTAAAGATGCTCGGAAAATTTCCGGGTCGATTTTCTTGATAATTTTGTAGAGTTACATCAAATTGCTTTAGCTAGTTGATATTTCAGTTCTTTATTTCACATACTATAAATGTAAAAAATTACAAATATCTAATTGTTGTATGGTCTCCTTGTAAGTGTACACAAATTTGAGAATTCTGTCAGAGTTCTAACACATACTACATATTACTGAGTCCACTGTTAGCTATGTTGTGCAGAGGAAATGTCATAGAAGCACAACACACACACACACACACACACACACACACACACACACACACACACACACACACACACTTGTTAACTGTTGAAGTGCTGTGGACTTGCTTCACATCTCAAATACAGATGTCAGTAACAGAATTATCTGTTGAGAGGTGATAATTGCTCACCTTCTAATTCTTCTCACTACCGAGAAGCCACAATCTTCAAACTTTGACACAGTGTGATGAATAGTATTGTTTTGTAGGTCGTCCAAATCTGTGACAGTTCATCTGTTTCTTCCTGTGAGACTGAAACTTAGTTTCTTGAGGACAGGCTTCCATTTCCTGTGCTCCTGTATGTATTTCCTGCTGTGTTTGGAGTGACTTTTTGCTGTGAAGACAAGATATCCTCTCTTCTAGGACTATCCTCAAGGTTGCTGGTGTTTGAGAGGAACCTTTTTTAGATTAGAATGGGGATTCAAGCACCATGTTTTGAAAGATGTGAAAGAATATTTAGAGAACTCTGAAAAGGTAGACATCCTGAGCACTGCATAACCACAGGGTTGGATAAGTTACACATAAATGGTTACACTATAGCAGCTTACTCATGCAGAAAGGAGGAGTCTTTACATATATTAAGTCAGAACAGTTCAGAAACATTGAGACAAGTAGATTTTGTAGTGATGAGCACATAGAATGTGCATTTATAAATTAATACTGAAAAATAAGTCACTTTTAATTGTAACGGTATCTAGACCACCATTGTGAAATTTTGAACTGTTTATGAGGAATCTGAAGTCCTTACTATACTATCTGTCAGACAGTAGCAAGCAGTTAGTAGACTGTGGTGACTTCAGTGTTGATTTTGTAAAGTATTCTGATAGAAAAAAGTGATATGGGAACCTTACTTGGGTCCTGCAGTTTGATCTTGGTAATTAACTTTCCAACACAGGTGGATGAAGACAGTAGGACCTTAATTGATAATGTTTTCTTTGCTGAATCTGAGTAAGAAAACAACTGTTTGCCTTATTACAAATGCTCTCTCTGTTCCTGATGCACAGTTAGTTAGGATAAATAAAATAGTGTGTTACAGTGTTGTGGTTGGCAGGAGAGCCAACCGTGTCAGTAAAGGAGGCCGAAATGCACGCGTTTTAGCTCACGCAGACTGGCGTGAGGTCTGGAACATGACAAGGGAATTAGAATTGAGAAAAATGGATGTAGCTGGTGGAATACTTAAATTTAATCCATTCATGGAGAACGTCGCTCTTTATGGTACATGATTCACAATATCAATAGTACGCCTTGCTAGGTCGTAGCAAATGACCTAGCTGAAGGCTAGGCTAACTATCGTCTCGACAAATGAGAGCGTAGAAGTCAGTGAACCATCGCTAGCAAAGTCGGCTGTACAACTGGGGCGAGAGCTAGGAAGTCTCTCTAGACCTGCCGTGTGGCGTCGCTCGGTCTGCAATCACTGATAGTGCTGACACGCGGGTCCGACGTATACTACCGGACCGCGGCCGATTTAAAGGCTACCACCTAGCAAGTGTGGTGTCTGGCGGTGACACTACATTCCTCCCCCGCAAATCGGCATACGGTTGTGGAATAAGGCTTCCGCTCGCCATGGGGAGGACCACATGTTGAAGTATGCGACGAGGTAGGGAGCCTAACAACAGGCGAGGCTGTGCCACCCACACCCTGCCATTCGGACCGCGGGGAGCGAGGAAATGCCTGAAAACCTGCACCAGGGTGCATGCCAACATGCGGTGTATGTGCCTGTAGAGAGACAGGAGGGGCCGAAGGGTCAACCTCCATCGGGTCGGGGCACTCGACAGGCGAAGACGACATGGGGTCTAGAGCGGGCAAGAGTTCCATGTCGGAGGACAACCAGTCATGGGAAGCGATCGGCGGTGCGTGACCCAGGGAGGCGCCCGGCGGTTGCAGCGACGCGTCCACTGTGGGCGTCGCCAGCGGGAGAACAGGCGGCGGCAGCGCGTCGCCATGGGGCAAAATGGAATGCAGCGTCGGTAACACCTGGGGCTGAGGTGAGACAGTAGAAGGGTCCCCAGGGCGCTGACCGGACGGCACCGTCACTGAAAGCAGACTGCGAGCAGCAGATGCCATGCGACGACAGAGGCGCAGCTGATTGAAATGACGACGCACCTCACCAGAGGCCCCCAAAACCAGATACATAGCGCGTCCGAGGCAGCGAAGAATGCACCCTTCGAGCCAACGCCGTGAACGTCGATAGTGGCGATAGTAGACAACGTCGCCTGGAGCAAAAGCAGGTGTCTGCCACTGCACAGGAACCTGATGCGGCGGATGGAGCAAAGACATCAAGGTTCGATGAGGGCGACTGTGGAGCAACTCAGCTGGCGAGCGGCCATCTCGGGGCTGAGAGCGATACGAGGACAAAAAGAGCAATAATGCGTCCTCTCGAGAATGTGAGTCTTTTAACTTCAACATCTGTGATTTGAAAGTCCTGACCAATCGTTCAGCAGCACCGTTTGACTGTGGCGAAAACAGAGCGGACGTCAGATGTTGAATACCATTTTGGCCATGCAAAGAATTTTCGCGGTGCTGCTGATTGTTGTTCGGCACACACCATGCAAGAAGAGCACATATTCGTAATCGCGGCATCGATTCCGAACCAAGTACAGTGCTGACGAGCAAGTTGTTTCGTTCTCACTATACCCCAATGTCCTTGGTGGAGAAGCTGTAAGATAGAGGACTGTAACAAATGTGGTACCACGAACCTGGACTGATCATTATCAGAACGCAACAGCAAAACCCCACGTCGTACAAAAAGTCTCTACTTGTGAGCAAAAAATCGGTAAACCAACGGGTCCCCGATCCGTGACTTTGACAATGGCCATTGCGTAGCAACAAAACACAGAACGAGAGCAAGGACAGGGGCGGCAGATGTGGCTGTAGCTACCCGATGAAAATCAGTCTGAAACGACTCGACCACATCATCGGTTTCCCCATCAATGAACATGCAAGCAAGTTCGGAGGAATCGAATGCCCTATCCTCAGCAACAGGCAAGTGGGACAACGCACCGGCGTTTCCATGCTTAGCAGTGGTCCGATACAAGATATCGTAACGGTACTGTGAGAGGAATATAGACCAGCGAATGAATTTCTGCGCTATACGTGGAGGTACAGGCATGGTTGGATGAAAAAGCGTTTCAAAGGTTTGTGGTAAAGTGACGACCATACAAGAAATCATGAAACTTTGTAACACCAAATACAAGAGCCAATGCTTCTTTCTCTATCTGTGAATAATTTCTTTGAGCAGACAAGAGCAATTTGGACGCAAAGGCAATAGGGCGATCGTGCGATCCATCTTCATGCACAAGCACAGCACCGATCCCGAAATCCGATGCATCCACCATCAACAAGAGAGGCTTCTGGGGATTGAATGGCGTAAGGCAAGTATTGGAAAGCAACGCCGATTTCAACTGGCTAAAGGCGCATTTGCATTCTGTCGTCCAGACGAACGGAACACCCTTACGGTGTAAGCGATGAAGCGGAGCTGAAATGGAAGAGGCGTGTGGAATATATTTACGATAATAGTTGATTTTTCCCAGCACACTCTGTAGCTGCTTCAAATTCTGTGGCGACGGTAAGTCTTGTATGGCACGAAGGTGCGTGGGACTGGGATGTATGCCTTGGGCATTGAGTACATGGCCCAAGTATGGCAAGTCCCAAGCAAAAAACACACATTTGTCCTTCCGTAAGCGAAGACCATTTTGTCGCAAGACTGAAATAATGTTCTGAGATTGGCCAAATGTTCTTCTTCCGCCTTTCCAGAGATCACAATATCGTCCAGATAATTTGCTGCAGTAGGGACCGACGCACAAACAGTTTGTAGATATTGCTGAAACAATGCAGGGGCGGATGCACACCCGAATGGCAGTCGTTTGAATAGGATAACATCACTATTCAGTAGAATGGAAGAGCCATAAATGATGGGTCACAAGTAGCAGATGCATTTAATAATCATTTGGAGGAAGACTTACCACCAACTATAGAAGAAATTAAAGAAATAATTGAAACCCTCAAAACAACAGAGCTACTGGAGAAGATTTTATTACAGCTGAACTTTGAACTGGGCTTTGCCCAATTTAGCAAACGAGCTAAATTTACTCTTTGAAGAAATGTGGAAAACAGAGAGAGTCTCAGAGGAATGAAAAATTACCTTGATACACACACTCCATAAAAAAAGGTAATAAACAGGATGTAAATAACTACAGAGGAATCTCTTTACTGCCAGTAGTGTATAAAGCATTTTCCAGGATTTTATTAAGAAGAATAGAAACAACACAAGACAGTCATTTAAGTGAATATAAAGGTGGTTTTAGGAACGGAAGGTCATGCTCAGAACAAATATTTAATCTCAAGTCAGTAATTTGCCACAAATTATTTAATTCAAAGGGCATTTTAGTTATGTTTGTGGATTTCAAAAAGGCTTTTGATTCTCTTGACAGAGAATCTATAGATAAAATAATTTGAGAATTTTGTCTAAACTCGCAAACCTAATTGGTGAAACACTTACAGGGTCCTTGAAATTTGCTGCCGTAATTTGATGTCCATTTGGATACTTGGGAACTAATTGGCAGTTTACAGGCTTTGTAAATTGTCCACGGTACTTCTGTAAACTAACTTGCACAGGTTTCTCAGTCTGGTTGTGTGAATATATAGAATGTTCACCACTCACTAATCTAAACACCATTGTATTTCTGATGTCTGCACTTTTTATCAACAGTAACGTTATGTTTGCCGCTACTGTTCATTATAGATGACACAGACAAGGAGTCATCTACATTTTTTATCTAGGAGGTACAACCACAGACCTAGGATAATATAGCTTTTATTTCGTCCAATACAGAAATAAGAATAAATGATGAGCCTTTGATGACGTTCTTCCTTCACCATGTTTAAAGCCTTTAAAACACAGCTGGCTACTTCTTCAGCCCCTCTAGATGCAACATTCTCAGACCAGACACACATCATTGCCTTCTTATCACTACGGTGTTGAATACAGAAATTATATGTCCAAAGTTGTCCCCTATAAAAAACTGTTTCCATCGAAATATATGGTGTTGGCAGTGCTTGTTTTAAGTCCACGCACAAAATGAGTGCGTCGCTACCATCCTGTTTTTACTGATTTGAGTCACTTTTCAGAGCACTATTTGCAGCTTTAGCTTTCTCAAAGTGTAGTTTGATGTCTGTGGTTTTGGTGTTATTACATGACTTATAAGAATCACAAATATGACATGTATCATTTGACGGCAATTTAAAACCAACATTATATTCCATGTTTAAAATGGTTTTGTACACATGTTGTTTCACTGGGACTTCATCTGTATTTTTAAGATATTCACAATACAAGCGGTACATTCCAGCAATCATGTTAACAGAGGTTATGTAGGACTTGTTGGGATTCTGCATTTTACTATAATGTGATGTGTACATTGGAAACATTTTGATGTGATTTCTAACATTATTTTTTCTCTTGTTGTCAGTGACAGGAGGTCTGTTAGAATGCTTGCCTCTTCTCTCCTGTCTAGGTGTATGTACAGATGGATATGTTGTAGATTCATGGCACTCAAGGGAAAATGATGCAGCAAAATATTTTTCCCTCTCACGAGTTAATATTGGGTACTGATTACACAATAAAAGTAAAGTGAAATAGTTTTCTGTTACAGATCCTGTCTTGTATAATTTCTGAAGCATTTGTGTGTGTGTGTGTGTGTGTGTGTGTGTGTGTGTGTGTGTGTGTGTGTGTGTGTGTGTGTGTGTGTTGTTCTGTATGTTGAAGAATACATTTGTTCAGCACGTTGGAATTTTGGGTCACAGTTTTCATTCTTAAGCATTTTTGTTACAAGAATGAATTGCATTGTGACTCATTCTTGATCCATACTTAAAGGTGAATTATTTTTTCTACAGAGTACCAGCAGGAAGGGATAGAGAGAAGCATCGGTCTTCAAGCCCAAAATTACGAGGCTCAGGAGGTAAGAGGGGTCTCATTGTAACATATATCAGGGAAAATGTTCAAAAACTATAATGTTTTTAATATTACTGTGATATATGAAGTGCTTCAAGAGATATTTATAAGTCTGCCTGTGTTACTGTAATAGTGTTTCATCTTTAACATTTCCTGTCATTTACTCCTGTGAATGACAGCCACATAGTATTATGTAGTCTTCCCAGACTGCGGAATGTACTGTGGGAAATAAGTAGGTGTGAGATTGGAAAAAGTGCAGACCACATCCATTTTCAAAAAGGATTGTCAGAGGAGCATAGGCACACAATTTAAGACATATATTGGTGCTATCAGTCTGCATGTTTAATACATGCATAGTGGCCTTTTTGGAGACCAAAAGTCCCCTCTATAAAAATCAACATGGACTCTGCAAACAGAGATCACTTACTGATTATTGAACCAGATTTCTAATTGGATTCAGGATTTCTTAGAATATAGAACTCGGCACAATCAACAGGTCTAAAAGTAATTTCAAGGATTTTTAAATAATCTCTACCAGAAATAAAAGAGAGCCTTAATACTTCCACTACATAAGAAGCAATAAACAATATGTTAACAACAGAGAAATTTCTTTTATACCAGTTGTATGGGAACTATTTTCAGAGATTGTACAAAATGCAGTAGACACAGCACTGGAGAGTTATTCTGTTAAATATCAAGGTGGTTTTAGAATTACAGAGCCTCTTCTGTACAAATATTTATTCTAAAGCCAGTCATTCGCCACAGATTACTGTATTCAGAAGACAGTGTAGTAATGTTTGTTGATTTCAAAAAGGCCTTTGATTTGTTTAATGGAGAAACTATAGATAAAATAATCCAAGAATTTGGTGTAAAGTTTAAATAGTTTAAATTGGCAAATCTGTTTCATGAAACACAGACACAGTATCTAAAGTTAAATTTATGAGAGAAATGTGTCAGTCCGTCGAAATAAACAAATATATGGGAAGGTTATGTCTAATCCCCATTCTTTTTAATCGTGATCTAGAAAAGACCGTGAGAATTTGGAATGAAAAACTGAAGGAATGTAAGATTTCACCAGTAATGAATGGATTTGTAACAATTATTAACAACTGACTGAAATTTTTGAAAATAGATATTGGCCAAAAAGATAAAGTTAAAACATTTAAATATCATGGGGACATGATCTGAGAAAATGGCTGGAAAAAGCTGCTAGAGAGGAAAAACACATGAGAGGGGCACACGGAATAACTAAAGATTTTCATAGCAAAAGGTACCTGTCTAAAATTGCAAACATAAGGGATTGCAATACAGTAGTGAAACCAGAGTGTCTATATGGAAGGGAATGTCTAGCATTAAACTATAATTTAGATAAATAAGAAACACTAGAAAGGCAAATAATCAGGAAAATACATGGTGTCCAGCGAAGAAGTCCCTGATTTCAACATTAAATATCTCGAAAACTAAGATCAATAGAAGAATGCAACAAATGGTTTCTTTTGTTTGAAAGCTGTAAGAATGTTATACATAATGTTTTGAAGTAGCGAAAAACCTGCTAATAGATGGTGCTGTACACTGTTCATTTCTTACAGTGTCCATGTGTATAATTAAACTCCTACTACGCAAGCAGACCTTGCAGTCGCATCACAATCATTTCAAAATCTCCACCACTTGCAGACTAGAGGTGGTGCAAATGAAAAATGGATTCAGATGACAAACAGACCACCATTTCTAGCCTTTCGAGTCTTGTGGGATGTTACCTATAAATGGTTTCTTTCAATGTGTCCCACAAAAGGAGTAACATTGGGCACATATGTAGGCTAATCCATCCCTGGCTAGTAAATGTACAATAATCCGACACAGTGACTCTATTTGCGAAATATTCATCAAGAAAGCAAAATACCTGTTTGGTGTGATGTAATCTGGCCCTATATTGCATGAACCTCTCGGTGCCTAGTTGTTCCTAGCTGTATGACAGTAAATTTATGCAAAGTTGCAATGTAAAATTCACTAGCTGTAACTTGCATAAAAAGTGCCAGCAATGCCTGCATACCACAAGCCAAACAGTAACTTTGGGAGGATACAGTGGTTTTGCTTCACACAAATGGGGATATTTGGAACCTCAAAATAACATGTTTTGTTCCTTCGGCTTCATTCAGGTGGAAATGTGCTTCATCTGTGAACCACAAGCAGCCAACATCAAATTCTTCGATATCAATCGGTGTGAGAATTCGGTTCACAAATCCCTCTGTCGCACATCTCATACAGATATGGCCTGATGGCTTTTGATTTTAAACGGAAGTGTTTGTAGGCTTGGTCTCAGTATTTTCTGCATGCTGGAACACTTCAGACCCTCTGCTGCAACTCTTTGGATGGATTTCCTTGGATTGTGCTGAAAATAATTCCAGAAACCGTGGCGATATTTTCAGGAGTACATACGGTTTTCTTGGAGCCAACATTAGCTAGATTGTCAGCCACTCTGCCTGTCAGTTGGAATTTGGCAAGAGCTTGTGAATGGTTTCACCAACTTGTCTCAGCAACTGATCCTTTTGGAACATTAATTGTGTTTGAAAACTACACTTTATTGCTGTAGGACTGTGTTTTAAACTGTGGACACAGTACCAGAAAACTCACTGTTGAATGATATATACAATTTCAACCTCCTCCTTCTGTACACGAACCTCCTTTCTTGTTTCAATGGTGGAACTGATCACGCTGAGTGTAGTGTATTGTTTATAGGCAGTACGTCTTGTGATTACAACACCATCTGTTATCAGCTTTTTGAACTATTTCAAAACTTCTGTTTAAAAGTCTTGCCGCTTTCACAATAAGCATACAGTTCATTCACTGGTCTGCCAATCTCAGATATTAAATTTTTAAGCTGGGGGCTCGTTTGCTGCACATCCTTTATTAGGCCCATAGAAAACTATGGAAGGCTGGAAATTATGAAGTAAGCTGAAATTCATCAAAACATAGAAAATACAAAAAAAGATAAAAAGAAAACTGATATTTTTTGGACATTTGTATCAAATGCAAGACAGTGGATTAACCAAAAAGTTCTTTAAATATTTGTAGGATAAGAAGTAAACAAGACGTTGGACCCAGAAGTAAAAAAGTATTTAGCAAAGAGTAAATATGAATGGATTCTGAGGTAGGAGAGTGAAACAGTTGGTCTGAAATGGTCAGAAGAAAGGAAGGAAAAACACAGTGAGAAAATGGAGGAGGACAGGAAGGAAAGAATAATGACTAAGGAATTGAAATTGGCTCATTGTCCTTAGCTTTACCATCTGAGAACAGGGAAAAAATTCAGAAGTACCTCAAATAAATAATTCTGTAGATAATGTTGTAAGATCTGTAGGCTGTTTGTGGATGATACTGTCATCTCAAGGAAGCTTGAAACCTAAAAAGTCTTACTATGGGTGGAAATTTTAGTGAAAAGTATAGTAAGGTTTAAGCTTTCACATACAATAATTTATTTCAAATGCAGTCACCTTTTCTAGTATAAAAATAGCATTTATTTAAGAAACACAAGTTGTTGTTCCTGACATGCCTGGGACTACAGTTTGCTGTGTAGGTAATCTGATTATAATTTTTTGTTCTTTCAATATAGGTGCTGGGCGCTCATCTTCAGGAAGAGTAGGGAAGACACAAGTGAAGAAATCTGCTTCAGACCGGAAACTCGAGTCTCAAAAATTAAGATTAGCTGCTAGAGAAATAAGATCCGACCGACGACACACAGTTAAGAAGAAGAATACGTCGAAAGTACAAAAGCAGGTTCCGAAAGCTGACAGTACGCCAACAGTTGCAGAAGGAAAGGTGACTGAAGATGAAGCGCTGTACAAACAGAATATGTTGATAACACCAGATTCCGAGCGAAAATGTTCAGCACGTGAAATCGAAAAAATCAGAGAAGCACTCGTAGACGCTCTCAAACCTCTCGAGGACGGGTGTTTTCCACAGTTTTACAATTCTAACAATTCCCAGGGTGTTCTCGTCCTTACGTGTGCCAACGAGCAGACAAAGCAGTGGCTGGAGAGAACTGTGCCCCTGCTGAAGCCGTGGGACGGTGCGAAGCTCTGTGTAAAGCCTAAGGGGGAAGTCGCACGAGGGACTAAGGTACTATTTAAGACACCAAAGTTGTTTGCCAAGACAGACCCCAAAAAGATCTTGTTGATGCTCAGCACTCAAAACAAGACTCTAGAGACCAGGACGTGGAGGAACGTTAGTGCGAAATCCGATTCGTCGGGCCAGACTCTGGTCTATTTAGTCGACAATCGGAGTCTCGAAGCCATCCGAGCCTTGAAGAATAAAGCGTATCTCGGATTGGGCAATGTTGAGTTAGTTATCTTAGATGAGGAGGACAGCAAGCAGGACTCTGTAGATGCAGACGTGAAAAATGAGGCGGAAGATGGCAAGGACACGGCTCCCGCAGAAAAAGCTCAAGTGTCGTGATGTTCGTATTTGAGAAGCAGCCACAAACGTGATGTGAATTCAGTGTCCTCGTACAGTGTACCGAGGAGGACAGTGCGTGTGCTCAAGCTGCTTCTAGTTGCGGTGCAACCTTGTTTATTTGTACTGTGTGAGGTCAGAAGTTTGCCTACAAACCAGGAGAATTTGGTAATACAAATAATGCTGTTGTGGTCTTCAGGCCAGAAACTCGCTCGGTGCCTCAGACTTCAAATTGTCTGCCGGTTTTTGGAGTTACAAGGTTTCCACAGTTATTTTTTTGGAAGTGATGGAGATAAGAGGCATGTAACAAGTGCACGGTTAAGAACTGAAATGAATGAATGTTTAATTTGTTTTAAAAAATACTTACTTAAACTTTGCATTATATGTGTATTATGAAACATCTGTAAGGATACATTGTTACAGATATTGATCAAAATATTAGAATCTGGATGTTAATAAATTAAAGTGTTTAAAAAACATAGAACCAATGTTGTTAGCTTTAATAAAACTTTTATTACTATAAACATCTGTCCAGTTTATTAACATTTATTATTGTTACTATTATTGCTACTATCACAGTCATAGGTGGCTGTAAACAAGTTTATTTTCGGCTGCATTATTTTAGGCACAGACATGTTCTCTCATTACAAATGTGAGGTAGTGTGTCATAAAATGAATGCACATCCTTAGGAAGGACCAGCTTTAGTTGTTGCAAATGCGTAAACTTTTCTGCACTGATCTTTAGTGGTGAACTGTAGGGAGGGGGCACTGTAAATGAGCTGGATATGTTTGACATCCTTCTTGGAAGTGGTTCCCATGTATTGCTGAGTTTCAATTTATATACCATTATTCCAGAGGGATCGTACTTAAGACACCAAATATCAGTCACTGTTGGATCCCCAATTTTGGATCTTGGCCGAATAGACGAATAAAACGTGAGTTTATCATAGGACTTGAAAAATGTGTGGTCCAAATAATAGACGGCATAAGGTCTAGGACTTTGTCTTGCGTTAGTACAAACTCCTACATAAGCAGCAGGAGTATAAATGGTCTGTTTCTTTAACTTCCTTTCTATGGTGGAGTACATAGAATTACACTCCATTTGAGTGTGACCTTTCTCCAGAAATTTTTGCACTATTGTAATGTGTTTCTGATTGGCGAGATGAGCCTGTGCATTACTAATTACTGTGTTTCAATTCTGGTACGTGCATCCGTCACTATAGAAAATAGCTTCTGAATCATTTTGGTTGTATGTTTCTATAAAATGTGTGAGTGTACTGGCAAATTCCTAAGCTGTTGGTCCACCTTCTCTCGTGCCAAAGGTAACAATAACCATCATTACTTTTTAAATCATAGATGGTAAAGCTGTGTACCTTTAGTTTGCTTTTATAGTACAGTGCAGATGCTTTTAGTCTCGGAGAAAGCAGAAGTGCTTGAAGGTCCATAGTAAACACACTAGCTGGTCCTAATTTATCACTATTTTTCGCTTCCCTTGCCTCAGTTTTTCGGGCCATATGCAAAGAGTATTCATTGTCTGAGAGATTTCCTGTCTAGTGAGAACAACAAAGATTGCACTGGTCCTTTTTAGGCGAAAATAGGGTAAGATTATTTTCGTCAAATACCTTGCAGAACTGTTTGTAAGCAGCTGGGATTTGTCCTCTTTTCTTGCAAAATTCTATGTATTTCCTATGTATTTCTGATTAACTCAGCCAGTTAGGTTCCAGGTAGAATTTTGTGGAAGAACGATGGCAGTAATGTGATTCCAGTTTTGGCAACTGCGCAAAAAAATCTGATGCTGATTGTCGTCCACCTGAAACTTCCGTTGGTCTCTCATGCATTTGAGGCCCTTCTGCAAGCGTTCTTCCTGATGCACTAGATGCCCATGTTCTGACACTCCATTCACCTAAGCACAAAGTATTCAGAAACATAGTCTTGCAGACAGATTTCTATGTCCTTCTATTACAAAATTGTAATGTAGTGATGTAGTGTGCTATAACAGTGAGATTTATTAGATTCTGAATTATTTCTGCGTCTTTTAACTGGAACATAGTAGACATGGCTTCTAACAAAAAAATTTCTTTCACCCTAAGACATATCCTGCCAGAAATTATTAAATATTATCTGTCTGTGCTCTTCTGTAATATCCTTGCAAGTCCTGTTCCTATTTAAGGAAGAATGTTTACAAGTACATCGTGGTTTCATTTCCCTCCTACTTCTGCTCATTGTTGGACTCTTTTTGCAAACTCATCTTTTTGCCTAAATAATCCTGTCCCCTCATACATTTTTCTTTCTGCAAGCTTTGAAGTGGTTGATTGCTTTTCCTTTTATGGTACTGCTTTGTACTTGTTACTCTCACATCAACTTCATCATTGTTATTTTCCGTGCTGTTGTTACTGCTATGGTCATTTTTGTTTTTATCGGGATCATAAACATCACTACTGCCACTGAACATATCATCCTTGCTGCTGTGTTTGAAAAGACTTTCAAACTCAGAAGTGGAATTCACCTCTGTATTGGCTTCTTTTTTCACATTATCTGTAGTGTAAACAATAATGTCATCAATAATATTTAAATAGTTTAATCACCTCAATTTCAAACAAGGATCTTACTAGATGTTACAACAATATAAACTACGGTTTACCTTCATTTTGTAGGTCTACTCTTTCCTTTGGTGCAGGACAAGGAGGAACCTGACTAGAATCTTCTTCCAGTGATTTTATACGATATGACCCATTGTCGGCTTGTTTCACAAGGTGAAGAGTGAATTTACTCTTTTTACCCATAGTTGGAAACAAAGTAGTTACTGTAGAATGTATAGGATTCTGTTAAGTTCTAAAATTAAAACCTCGTATGTACTGAATGCTGTCGGCTTTACGCGCGATGAAAAACTCGTAAATCAACATTGTATTTAACAAGTCATTATTAATTCTGTATATTAAAATGCAATACATAAATACCTGGAAATACTAACGTGTACCTGTAGCAATAAAGCAGTGTTGGGTCTGTCAGACAGAAAGGTTACTGTCACATCAAAAAACATTTTAATCTCAGAGCATGTGTTCGCCCTGCGCACTAACAATGACGATTACCGGAGATGCACAAACTACGTATCATTAGAGATGTGAGTTTTTCACTATTGCCGCTAGATGGCGACACCGTACAACTCTAAGAAGGAAGGTTTCAACAGGCTATGTGGCATAATTGTCTACATTTGGTAATGGAGTTGTGTGGATTTCATTGTCAGATCGAGTTAAGAGGTTTTCATTGCCTAGCAACGATTTGTGCCAGACTGAGACACGAACTGAAGTTTCTTGCATTTCATGCGCAGCTGCTATAACCCCCAGGCTACCTGATTATACATCCACGTGGGACTCATACTTTAACATTCACCGTCCCTGGCCTTTTTGCCAACTGTGTGTCTAGCATTTTTGACTGGTTTTCATTGACATCATTTCATGTCATTCCGTCTTCATTGATTCCATTGCCATTGATCCATTCTTTTCATTTCAGTGAGCGTAATTTGATTGATATACATGTGTAACTAATAAGAGATGGAGCCTCTTGCAGTGTGGCAAATTGCAATGCAATAAATGCAGTTTTAAAGAACTGGCTTCGACCGCATAAATTTTATCATTATGTTTTAATTGCAAAACCAATGTGCTTTAATTATTTAATAATCTTGCCCATTAATATACAATGCAAGTTTATTCCCAGTGTGACTTATACCAAGTGATTTTACCCAGATGACCTATATCCCTATTTGCAGTTCTTGTTCCTGAGTTTGATTTGTGATGATTCTTACAAATTATTGATGGTGAAAACTAGCACTGTATCCACTTCTTGATTTTTCTGAGAAGGGATAAATGTGTTACAGTTCTTCTCAAAACATGGTTTTTGCTCTACAATTACTTGCCTGGGTAGTTTGTCAGAGTTGAATTTCCAGACGTTTTTGTTATACAGATGCACAGTTCAGGTTCAGTTTCTTGCAACACACTGATGCCTTCCAGTCTAAATATCGAACATATGAATACTCTCTGTGTCACAGAAGTTTCAGGACAGTATTTAAAAAATAGAAAATTGCACATATTAAATAATGATCCTTGTTCCTATCTAAGTAGTCCCCTTGGCTATCTATACACTGCTGCCAATGTTTGTGGAAGCCATGGAAGCAAGCAGAGAAATTTTCAACTGTGATGCCTTCAGCCTCATTTGTCACAGCCTGTTGAATGTCTGTGATGTCTTAATGTAGCTTTTCTTTGCGCTTCTTCCCTCCTGGAAACAAGAAGAATCACAAGGCGAGAGGTCAGGCGAATATGGCGGATGTGAGATGGCAGTAACATAATGTCTGTCCAGATACTCGATTACAGTAAAGCACTAGGAGGGTCTTGCATTGTCGTGCAGTAAGAACCAGTGCTGAGAGAGCTGCAAATCAGAGTGGCAACATCAAATTGCTTATCGCAAACGTTTCAAGGCTTCGATGTAAATAGTTTGGTTCACTGTTTGACCTGGAGAAACATATTCATGGTGAAGTAATCATTTATTATGTAAGGATCGGATCAACATTGTGTTCACAAAGGTTGTCATGTAACTTTCTTCAATGCTGGTGATCTGGAACTCCATCATTCAGCACTTTGATGCTTTGTGTGAATGTCATACTGGTAGCACCCACTTTCAGCCCCAGGAATAATCTTGACAAAAATGTGGGATCACATCTGAGTCTATACAGTAATTCAGCAGATATTCATAGTCTCCCCTCTTTCTGTTCATCTGTTAATGTGTGAGTGATGAGTTTTGCATTAAGTTTCCATTTCCCTAAATCTTCGCGTAAAGTCTTATAACATATGTCATGGTTCAGATTACATTCTCCTGATATCACAGACACAATTACATGATGGTCTTCTTTCAGAAACTTGTTTACACACTCCATGTTTGCATTGGTAAGTGCTGTAGACTGGCCACCTGCTCTGGGGTCACCTTGCTCTGAATTTCTGCCATTGCAAAACCTTTTGTGCATTTGTAAACCTGACCACTCAAAAGTGCCTCGCCTGCATATGCTTGCTTAATCATTGTCCACATTTCACTAGCGGTGTTCCTGAGCTAAACAGTGAACTTAATGTTCACTCTTAGCTCACAGTCAGCATCCATTGTGTTGCCTAAACTAATGCGCCAAGAACCCGAACAGTGTGTTCCTAAGCTACCATGTGTGTTTGTACATAAATGTGGCCGAGGTCATTTCAAGGATGCACACATACCATGTAACATAAAAAACAACATTCGTTCCTTTTTAGTACTCCAAACTAAGAAATAAATTAAAAAAAAAGAAAGAAAACTGTCCTGGAACTTTTCTGACAGAGGAAGTACAGTGGAATATTGCAATTTCACTGTGCTCTTTTGCAGGGAATATAGTGGATTATCAGATTTACTGAATTTAAGTGGTGTCAAGACAATTCTGTTAAAATCAACAGGAAGGAAATTCAGAACACAAGCAAATAAACCCGTCATGAAAACAACAAAATTTAGTATTTGCAGCAACAAAAACCATTAAAGAATAAATGTAATGGAGAATTAGTGTAAGACCCAAAATACTTAAAGCCTCTGCATAACTTTCTTACTCCAGTTCTGCTGAATAAATAATTTATTTAGTTTGGATGCATTGTTTCATAATACAACAGAGAGCCAAAAATACGCAAAATAAGCCAGTACCTTGTCTTTATGTAAAGACAACCAGATACTTCTAAGATCAAAACATGCTAAACTGAATGTAATTAATTTATCCATATGTTGGCAACAGTTGAACTCTTTATCAGAATGGACCTCGAAAAATTTCACACAGTGTTTCATTAGTGTAAGACCATTAAAACCTAGATCTGGGGTAGTAAGTGACTGGCTTCTGCTTATTTGAAATTGAGTAATCCAAATCTATACATGATTAAGAGTTAAAGTGATTGTGTGAATCACTTGTAGGCCAGTTAAGCTATCTATATCTACATATATACTCCACAATCCACCATACAGTGCATGGTGGAGGATATCTTGTACCGTGGTAGTCAACCTCTATCCTGTTCCACTCACAAGGAAGTGAGGCTCAAATCGATATGCCTCTATACAAGCGTGTACTTCTTGTTTTCATGGTCTTCAAATGAGATGTACATTTGTGGCAGTAGAATCAATTTGCGGGTTGTCAGAGATGCAAGTTCTCCCAACTTCCCCAACAACATTTCACGAAAATCTCTTCTACCTTTCAGGTATTTCCATTTGAGTTCCTAGAGCATTTCCATAATTCTTGGATGTTGATCAAATCTACCAATGACAAATAATAGCAGCATGCTTTTGAATTTCATCGATGTTTTCCTTTAAACGAGCCTGTGGAGGATCCCACAAACTCGAGCAGTACTCAAGAACTGGTCGCACTAGTTTTCTTTACATGAGCTCCTTTATAGATATGCTACACTTTCTGAGAAATCCCCCAATAAATGAAGGTTGGCCATTGTTACTTCTTCCCCCCTCCCCCCCCAGCGCCCTCCATGTTGCCTACCGTACATGCTCGTTCCATTTCATGTTCCTTTGCAGCATTGCACCTACATATGAGGGGTGTCCATAAAATAAGGTGCCCAATTTTTTTTTTTCCACTGTGTAAAACATGTTTATTTCATGAATGTGTACATTTTTGGAAAGTTCAGAATTTAACCTGTTTTTCTTCATAGTCGCCACTGAATGTCAATACATTTTGCAAGTGGTATACGAGCTTTGGAATGCTCAAGTCAAAAAAATCTGCCACCAAGCCACACAAATACCTGAGAACCTCTTCTTTCAGCTCTTCTCTGTTGCCAAGATGCATTCCACCCGTTTCTTCATGTCAGGGAAGAGATGGTAGTCACTTGGGGCTATGTCCGGGCTGTAGGGTGGGTGTTAGACAATACTCCATCCAAATTTTGCTATGAGCTCATTGGTGGCTTTAGCTGTGTGCAGCCGAGTGTTATCCTCATGCAAACGCACCGCCTTGGACAGCAAACCCCTCTTGTTTTGAATTGCTCGGCACAAATTTTGCAGTGTCTCACAGTACCCAGCAGTGTTGATTTTTGTACCACTGGGCAAGAACTCGCACAAAATACCCCCTTTCAGTCCCAAAACACTGTTGCCATCACTTTGCCGAGACTTTGCGTTTGTTTGAGTTTTTGCGATCTCGGCGACTCTGTGTGCTTCAATTGATTGGACTGTTCTTTGGTTTCAGGTGTGCAGTAGTGCACCCAAGTCTTGTCTACAGTGACAGTGGAGTCGAGGTATTCCGCACCATGAGTTCTGTGATCTTGAAGAAGTTCTTGGGCTGCTTCAACGCATTGACGTTTGTGGCCTTCGGTCAACATTCTTGGCACCCATCTCGCGCAAACCTTAGCATACCCTAAATGCTTCATCAAAATCTTGTCAATAGAGGTTTTGCTGACATCAGGGATCATTCCGGAGAGCTCACGAACCGTCACTCTTTGATCTGAGACCACCATTGCTGCACTTTTGCGATTCTTTCATCAGAAACAGTTGGCTGTCCGGAACTGTCCTCATCGTGGACATCAGTACTCCCGTTCTTGA
Organism: Schistocerca gregaria; assembly: GCF_023897955.1. Taxonomy (NCBI): domain Eukaryota; kingdom Metazoa; phylum Arthropoda; class Insecta; order Orthoptera; family Acrididae; genus Schistocerca; species Schistocerca gregaria. Next base: position 237,047,244 of record NC_064928.1, read on the forward strand.
ACCTCTCTGCACCATTTGCACATGTGTTGTACGCTCATACACTTGTCTCTATAGATTTTGCATAGCTGGGAATGGATATCTGCTGGCGCAATGTTTTTTGCAGACAGGAAACGGATCACTGAGCACAGCTCTCACCTGGCGGACGAAGCGAGGGGGAGATCCATCACGTACGGCTGCCAAGCCAAGACTGAGCTCCACAGTCAGCTCGCTAGGGAGGGGATTTGGAGTGGGGGAACCAAGGTACACTATAGAATTGTGGGATCCACCATAATAGCACTTTTCAGGACTGTAGCTTCATGGGAACATTATTTTACGGACTACCCTTGTGTTTACTTGATGTGATTGCCAGGTAGCACGCCACCAACACTGTTCAAACACTACAGACTTGTCTTTCTTGTTCGTTTGCATTAACCTACATTCTTCTACTTTTAGAGCACACTGCCATTCATCACACCAGGTAGAGGTTTTGCCCAGGTCACCATCGTGTATAATCCTACAGTCACCCAACAACTACACTATTCCTTACACTACAGCATCTTCAACAAATAGTCACAGATTGCTGCTCACCCTGTCTGTCAGATCATTTATGTATATAGTGAACAAGAGCGGTTCTATCACACTTATGTGGAGCACTCCTTCACTAACAGTCTGCATTGCGGCACTGTGTCACATGCTTTCTGGAAATGTAGGAATAAACAATCTGCCTGTAGTTCAGTGGTTTGCAGAATAATGTAGGGTAAGCTGAGCTTCACACAAGCTATCACCTGTCTTGCCTCTTTTTAGATCATGTTTAGACCCTTGATTAGTACGAGGATTGGCTGCAATGTGATTGACTCTGTCACAGAGTTAAGTATGCGTATGCCAAAGATGAACAACTGGTAACTGTGGAGTGTGAAGCTTTCTCAGTCAAATGCAGGATCTCCAGTGTCTGTAGGCAAATCGATGTGGCCATGGTCTTCATGTTTGTAAGAGGTGCTATTTTGTTTTGTTGGAAAAACAAATTGTGCAAGTTTCACACGAAAATTGGAAAAACTGCAGCTGAAACCTGTTACTAAAAAAAAAGAGGATGAAGAAGACTGTTTATCACATGCCTAAGTTTTTGAGAGGTTCAAGCGTTTCCGAAATGGCTAAGAAGACAGTGAAAATGAATCATGCCCTGGACAGCCTTCAACATTAAAAATGGAAAGAAATATCAAATAAGTAGGGAATCAGGTTTGATGTGACCAGCAGTTGAGTATATGATTAATTGTTGAAACTATAGGAACTGTCAAAGGATGCTTAAGGCAAATTTTCCATAACCAATACAACTTGAGAAAAATGTGTGCGAAACTGGTGCTAGCTCATGAAAATGTTTATACTGTCGCTGTGAATACCATTAAAAAAGATCCAGATTTCTTGTAAAGAGTGATAACGTGATGAATCTTGGTTTTTCAATTATGATCCAGAAGCTAAGTGCCAGGCCATGCTTTGGAAGGAGCCAACTTCACTGAGAGCCAAAAAAGCTCAAATGAGCAAATCAAGATTCGAAGTGCTGGTGATAGTTTTTTCGATATTCATGGAACTGTTTATCTTCACTGGGTTCCCAAAGTTCAGACTATTAATTGACGTTACTATTTTGAGTTTCTTGCTCAACTCCATGAGAAAGTAAGAAGAAAGGACCCAAATTGTGGAAGAACAAGTCATGGGTTTGCATCAAAACAATTCACAGGCTAATACCGCACTGTCTATTAAGAGGTTTCTAGTGAAGTACAGAATCCCAGTGGTAGACCACCCACCTTATTCACCTGATCTACCACCATGTGACTATTTCTATTCCCCAAGGTATAATCTGCATGAAAGGAAACAGGATATCAGTCTGTTAAAGCAGTGAAAGAATCTTACAAAAGACGACTTCCAGCACTGTTCCCATCAATAGAAAATTTGCATGTTGTGTTGTATGGATAGAGGAGAGGAGTATATTGGAGGTGAGTATACATAAATATACACATTTTCGAAGCAACATATGCTACAGCAATAGTCCCATTATTTTATAGCCGCACCTCTTATGCTTATGTCATGAGCAAATATTATAATTTCTGAACTGCCCTTTGTCTTTGTAATGTTATTTGTGTAGTTGAAGAACAAGAATGGAGCCAATACTGATGCATGCTGGACCCCACAGATGACTTTCTTAATACCTTTGGCACCTATCAGGTCATAGGTCGTCCAGGACTGCTCACCATCCACTTCTGTCTTTGGCAATTTCTCTTAATTCCCCCTGAGTCTGACGAACATTCTTTATTTTGCCTTCCGCCACCCTCTTTCATGATCATCCAGGCCTGCCCCTCGTCCTCATTCCCTGGGGATTCCATTGAATGCCTTTATCTCAATTCCTCAGTCGTGCTTTCTCAATGTGTGTCACAGTCTTCTCTGCTTTCTCTCATGTATTTGTTCTTCTATGGTATCTGGTTTTTTTCTCTATAGATCGTCCTCATTTATTTTTTATGGCCACCAAATATTTATGATGTGTCAGAAGCTGTGTAACTATAATGATATTATCTTTACTTTCCAACTTTCACTGGCTTATACCTGTGTTAAAAATATGAATTTTAGTTTTGCATGTGATGTTCCTGTATCAGCGTATCGGCTACAATTTTATGAAGGCAGAAGCTGCTTTCATTACGCAGTTATTCGCATTTTCTACAGCTGCACAACCTTCTGTCAACACAACACCCAGATACAGGAGTGAATTCGCAGTCTCCACCAGCTGCTGCACTGTAAACAGTGACATCTTCGAATACCGGTTCTCTAAATTTTGCCAATGGTGTTTCTTGAAAAGAGTTTTGCGTTTCTTCCAAGGATTCCTATTTGAGTTCCCAAAGCATCTCCATAACACGTGCATGTTACTGGACTCTACCAGTAACAAATCTAGCAGCGTGCCTCTGAGTTGCTTAGAAGTCTTCCTTTACTCCAACCTGGTATGGATCCCAAACACTTGAGCAGTACTCGAGAGTAGGCCGCACAAGTGTCCTGTATGTGGTCTAATTTACAGATGAACCACACTTTCCCAAAATACTCCCAGTAAAGTAGTCGACCATTTACCTTCCCTACCATAATCCTCATTCCATTTCATATTGCTTTGTGATATTAAGCACTCCGTCTTCAGGCCACAAGTGGCCCATCAGGTCCATCCAACCACCGTATCATCCTCAGGTGAGGGTGCGGATAGGAGGGGCGTGTGGTCAGCACACCGCTCTCCCAGTCATGAAGATGGTTTTCTTTTACCGGATCTGCAACTATTCGTACAAGTAGCTCCTCAAGTGGTATCACAAGGCTGAGTGCACCCCAAAAAATGGTGACAACGCATCGTGGCCTGGATGGTCACCCATCCGAGTGTCGGCCATGCCCAACAGCGCTTAACTTCGGTGATCTCTTGGGGACCGGTGTATCCACTGCAGCAAGGTCGTTGCTACTTTGTGATATTGCACTCAGATTTTTAAATGACATGTCTGTGTCAAACAGGACACTACTAATGCTGTATCCCAACATTACTAATTTGTTTTTCCTACTCACCTGCATTATCTTACACTTTTTTTCACATTTAGAGCTAGCTGCCATTCATCACACCAACTAGAAATTTTTGTAAGTCATTGTGTATTCTCCTACAGTCACTCAAGATTGACACCATACCATACACCACAACATCATCAGCAAACAATCACAGATTGGTGTTCACTCTGTCTGCCAGGTCATTTATGTATGTAGAGAATAAAAGAGGTCCTGTGACATTTCTCTAGGGCTCTCCTTATGATACCTTAATCTCTGATGAACACTTGCCTTAGAGAATAATGAAATGGGCTCTATTACTTAAAAAGTCTTTGAGCCACTTGCATATCTGGAAACCTATTCCATGTACTTGAACCTGTGTTAACAGTTTGCAGTGGGGCGTCGTGTCAAATGTTTTCCAGTCATCTAGAAATATGGAATCTGCCTGTTGCTCTTCATCCATAGTTCACAGTATGTTGTGGGAAAAGGGCAAGCTGAGTTTCACATGAGCAATGCTTTCTAAAACCACGCTGATTCCAGGACATAAGCTTCTCAGTCTGAAGAAAGTTTATTATATTCAAACTGAGAATATGTTCAGGGATTCTACCACAGACTGGTGTTAACGGTTATTGGTCTGTAATTTTGCAAGTCTGTTCATGTGGCCTTCTTATATACAGGAGTCACCTGAGCTTTTTTCCAATTGCTTGGGACTTTGCATTGGGGAAGAGATTTGCTATGAATTCCAGCTAGGAAAGGGGCCAATGCCGTAGAGTACCTTTCTCCAGCAGAAACACATGGTTAAACAGACCCCCTGTTTCATCCCGCAACATGTTGAGCCCTATAATGCACGCTTCACTGAATGGGCATTGTTGCAAGCTCTTACTTCTTCCTGAGACATGGCCCTGTGCCCGTATACCATCCACAATGAGATGATCCAACACGTGGATATTCCCCAGAGGCAACATCTCTCCATGGTCTTCAACCACATTTGTTTTGCAGTTGCTTTTCCATCAAAATGGCGAGACAGTATAATTATCCCTGTCCTTAAGAACGCAATGTTCTTAAGAACTCAACATCTCTCGACAGCTACGGGGATAGTGTCCTACATTTTAGAGACACAGTGCGGTTTGTGGGCCTAATTTTTGACTCCAGGTTGTCATGGCTGCCACACCTATGAGACTTGAAAGTCTCCTTCAGTTTTATTGGGCTTTTGTGCGTTCAAGGCTGGACTACGGATGCACAGTGTATGGGTCAGCAAGGCCATCTTATTTGCAGATCCTTAACGTTGTCCACCATGCTGGGATTCGACTGGCGACTGATGCTTATTGGACCAGGCCCATACCCAGCCTCTGTGCTGAGGCTGGGGATCCGCCACTTACCATCCAGTGGCAGCTCCTGCTGGTGGGCCAGGCTTGTAAGTTTCTTGCAGCTCCAACCTCGCCTGCTCACCATATTGTTGCTCATCCAAGTCTGGACCTCCTTTTTTCCCACCGTCCCCAGGCTACGATGCCGTTTGGGATCCGTGTGCTAGAGTCGCTCAGTGTGGAGTCTGTACAACCCCACATCCTGGGTTTTAACTGCCTGCCATCCTGGTTACTGAAGAGGCCCAGAGTGATTTTAGATTTGGTGCAGTGCACCACCGTTTTTAATGCAGCATTTTCTGCAATTTTATCGGAGCACCACAACTATGTAGCTGTTTTTACGGATGGGTCAAAACAAGGGAATTCCGTTGGTTGTTCTGTTGTTTTTCCAGATCGTGTCCTCAAGGTCTGACTGCCTCAGACATTTACTGTCTTTGATGCAGAATTTTCTGCGATCTTGCGGGCACTGGAGCAGATGAGACATTCTTCCTGTCCTAAATTTCTTGTCTGCTCCGGTTCACTAAGTGCCCTTCACTCATTGCAACGTTTGTATCCAGCAGATAAAATAGTCCAGACCATTAAGGGTGCACTCCTCCAACAACAGTAACTGGGGAAGGTGGTGGCTTTCTGTTGGGTTCCGGGACATGTCGGCATTGCTGGGAATGAAAGGGCAGATCTTGCAGCCGAGGAGGCATGTGTCGATCGACAAGTATCTCAGTGTTCTATCCCCCTGCATGCACTCACCTCGCTGTTGAGCTCACGAGTCATGTGTCGGTGGAAGGATGAGTGGCTGGAAGTGACTCACAATAAGCTCCAAATAGTCAAGCCCACAACTCGTGTGTGGTGTACTTCCTTTCAGCCCTGTCGACGGGACGAGGTTGTCCTCACTCGGCTTCAGATAGGCCACAGCCCTATGTCGCATGGCTTCCTGCTCTGGCGAGAGGACCCTCCAATGTGTGGTGCTTGTGGCGTCCAGGTTACTGTGCGCCACGTTTTATCGGATTGCATTTTATTTTCTGACCAGCAGGCCGTTGCTGACTTGCCAGCGGACCTTCCATCTCTTTTAGGCAACATTCGGACGAATGTGGTTAAAGTTTTAAAGTTCTGTGACATGTCAAATGTTTTTCAAAGATTTTAGGGAGAGGGTCTTAATTTGCTCACTGTGTGACTAGCTCGCCCATATTTTATGTAAGTGGCCAGCCAATGACAAATTTCCTGTGGCATTCTTGTTACTATGTTTTCCCTTTTCTTACGTTTTACTTTATTATGTAGCTTTTTCCTTCTTTTCCTGCTTTCTTTGCGTGTGTGCTTCAGTTTTATTAGGTCTCTCCACATTTGTTCCTTTTAATGTGTGTAAGGGCGCTGATGACCTCGTCGTTGAGCGCCCATAAGCCCCAACACACACACTCGACAGCTACCACCCAATTAGCCTGATGAATGTACTTTGCAAATTGCTCGAGAGGATGGTCAGCTTCATATTATGTCGGGTACTGGAATCTTGGGTATTTTTGTCCCTGTTTCAGTGTGGCTTCCAGGCAGGATGCTCTCCAACTGACCATTTACTTAGATTGGAATCAGCCATTCAACAGTCCTTTATTCACCGCTGGCACCTCGCCACGGTCTTCTTTGACCTACATAAGGCATACGACATGGCTTGGTGCCATCACATTTTGTTACCCTCCATGACTGGGGTTTGTGGTCCCCTTCCAACTTGAATCCGCAAGCTTTTATCTCACCGGCTGTTCCGGGTTCGAGTTGGCACTTCACTTAGCGCCGTTCAGATTCAGGAGAACGGTAACCCACAGGGCTCTGTACTAAGTGTCACACTCTTCCTCATTGCCATCAATGAGCTTGTGACCGCTGTTGGACCTCTGGTTACCTTGGCGTTGTGCATCGACGATTTTTGCATGTGGTGCAGCTCCCACATGGTAGCATCTGCTGAGTGTTGGCTCCAAGACACCATCCGACAGGCCTCTGCAAGGGCATTTCTTCCAGTTTTCTCCCTCCAAAACGTTGGTTATGCATTTTTGTCGTCGACCTACAGTACACCCCAAACCAGACTTTATTTAGGTGACCTGCTCCTCAATGTTGTAAGACAGTCCCATTTTTCGTATTTATTTTTGACTACAAGTATGTGGAAGTTTAATGTTCTCCGTCTCCTAGCCCACACATCTTGAGGTGCAGACAGTTCCACTCTTCTCCATCTTTACCGTGCTCTGGCCTTGTCCCAACTAGATTATTGTACTCAGTTTTATGAGTCAGCAGCTCCTTCCACTTTGAAACTGCTTGACCCAGTCCATCATTGTGAGGTGCAGCTGGCTATTGGTGCCTTTCACACTAGTCTCGTTGATAGTCTCCTCACAGAAGTAGAGATTCCCCCTCTACACATACGACGGAGCCATGTCCTTGCTTCTTATGCAATCACCATTCGCCCATTCCCTGACCATCCTGTGTACCCTGTGCTCTTTGCCAAAGAGGGATGTCTCCCCATCCATGGGTGGGATTGCCAATTGGCATGCGTCTCACTTCCCTGTGTTGGATCTCCACTCACTTGACTGCACTCCATATCTTTCCTCCCATACACCCCCACCCCCTCCCCCCGCCCTTCACCCAATTGCATGGTGCTCATAACACAGATTAGGACCGCTCTATTCTAGGATCCTAAGATTTAAGTCGCTCCTTGGTTTTCCAGCGTCTTAAATGTGCCATCCTTGCAGAGTTCCAGGATGCCACTTTTACACTGATATTACTAGGACAGTCGATAAGGTGGGATATGCTTTCACATCTCCAACTGGCTTTGAATACCATTTATTGCTGGGATCATGTGGTGTTCGCAGCAGAGCTTCTAACCATTCACAGGGTCGTCTTTTTTGTTTCTCAGGCCTCCCTCCACAGCATTTTAATTTGTTCAGACTCCATGAGCAGCCTGCAGACTATCGACTGATGCTACTCTCGTCAACCTTTGGTCTCCACTACCCATGACCTCCTCTCTGCCCTTGAGCATGCCGCCTGTTCAGTCGTCTTTCTCTGAGCCCCAAATCATGTGGGCATCCCAGGGAATGAACTGACTGACCGTTTCATTAGAGAAGCAGATACTGCCCGCATTTCCTTTCATGATTCTAGCTGCGGATATGAGGATCTATGTCAAATCTCTCTTTGACCAAAAGTGGAACACCATCTGGGGTGCTACTGCTCGCAGTTATAAACTCCTCAAATCGAGGAGTCTACAGCATTTTGGTGCTCTTCCTTCCACTCCTCTAGGAAGGAGTCCACTGTTTTTTGCCATTTACGCACTGGTCGTGCCCAGCTCACCCATTGTTTCTTCCTATGTCACAACCCACCCCACAATGTGGATTTGGAGCCAGACTGACGATATCTCACATATTGATGGAATGTCCCCTTCTTTCGGCCCTTCACGTTAAGTATAGCTCTTCCCAATTCCTTAAAATTAATATTAGAAGACGATCCATGGATGGTAGAAATGGTCCTCAGTTTCCTCTGTAAAACTGGTTTTTATTTCCAGGTATAAGGTTCTACTTTAGTCTCGGAGCAGCGGCAGCTTGGTTGTGGTTGGAACTTCTCTTACAGTCTTGTCAACCTTTTTTTCCAGGTTTTAGGTTTGGTGTCACCTTTTATGCCTTTACTGTGTGTGTTTAATGTTCATTATTTTATAATTTCACTCCCCTGACTGAATCCATGCACTTTTAGCGAACCCTCTTTCTTCTGTGACTAACTTCAGAATCACAGGACTGATGACTTCGCCATTTGGTCCCATAACTCCTCTCAATTAAGCAATCAGTCAATCATTTTTGTATGTTTTCTGTCCTATCCCTCGTCAACCTAATTCAATTAGTACATTATAAAATAGATTTTCATGCAAACAGAGCAGCCACTCTATGAGGGCCACCAAACAATAGTTTGATCTACTCATAATACTGAAAATAGGCCTTCAGTATAATTTGTAGTTGTACAAATGATTATTTGATAATTAAGACACCTTGAAAATCTGACACAGGATTTGGTGGAAGCCATAAGAGTGACGTCACAAGGCACCATACTAAGGAAGCTGCCTCAGCAGAAGTTGGAAAACTGTGGGCAGCGAGGAGGGTGTATAATGAGTTACGCCTGTTCCTAACACAGCCGTGAGAGCAATAGGTTGACAATTCATTTCCAGTAAATAGAATGGTGACACCACCAATGATGATGCTGTGTTGAAGGGGAGCAATATACTTTCTTTCTTTTGTTCTCAGTGATGATAAATATCATGCAAAATTTTTGTTTGTTATTTATAAATTTAAAACCCCCTCAACATAAGATGATGCTGTGAGGGTGCAGCCTTAAAAAAACCAGCTACTAGAAGGTAAGCATATCCATGGTAGTTGTGGCTTTGAGAATCTACAAATGGGGCACGCCTTTTATAGAAAACAACTAAGTATTGGTAGATCTGAGTATCATTACGTTTACAAGGACTCCCATATCTGGTTTTAGTAAACTGGTGTCCAAATACCATTTCTGATTAAATACAGCAATGTCGATTCTGAAATTGCGGCTTCAGCAACAAGATTTCGCTTTCACAATCGATCTTTGCTCCTGTGTTGCTCCCACAGGTATGAATTTCTTATATTTGTGCCCCCTACCACCACTGTGTAAATCATTTCACATGCGGAAACGCCTGCATATTGTCACGCCAACTTACACGTAAAGCATTCTGCTCTCTTCCACGACATCACTTCCCTTACCATCGCGTGCGAGTTTAAGCTCATTCTGCTCTGGTTTCTTCAACAACACAGACTGACAGTTGCTTGTTTATGCACGTGAGAAGATAGGGTCATGCCAAAATGATTTGCTTAATCCTCAGCTAAGTGACAAGATGTTCTTAAAAAGAGCGAGCCGCGCGGGAATGGCCGAGCGGTCAGGGCGCTGCAGTCACGGACTGTGTGGCTGGTTCCGGTGGAGGTTCGTGTCCTTCCTTGGGATGGGTGTGTGTGTTTGTCCTTAGGATAATTTAGGTTGAGTAGTGTGCAAGCTTAGGGACTGATGACCTTAGCAGTTAAGTCACATAAGATTTACACAAAACAAACAAACAAAAAAAAAAAGATCGATAGGAAAATCATTCAAACACTCAGCAACTCCTTATAATCACTTATTTGTAACAGAGTAACACACCATTTATATGAAGTGACGAAATGGATTCAAAAGTATGGAACTGAGTGTGTAAACTTGATGAGGTTCATATTACTGCAGAACGGTGAATATTGTAAAGGTATTTTGTTATTTCAGATTAACTATAGCGCTTTAGTCTTTAAGCGTAAATGTAACCATGAAATGGAAATGTATTTGTGCCTTTAGAGATTTAAAGCTACTCTTGACCCACCTTAAACTCCTATGTAAATATATCAGTGTTCATATTGGCACTATGACTGAGTAATGAGTGTTCTACATAGTCATACAATGTCTGATTTAGTACAATACCGAACCAACAAAACGAACATATATTTACAGCACCTGTGAGAACCTTGACTGCTCTGAAAATAAAAAAGCTGAACTGTTGACACAAGAACCTTAAGTGTATTGTAAACAATTTGCAACAGAAGAAAATGAAAATAGTTTTAATGTATATACCGTTCTGTAGACTGTGTTATTCCTTTTGTTGTAGACGATCACTAATTTTGTATCTTTTCATAAATAAAAAATTCTAAATTCTGCATTTTGTACTAGAGCTGCAATTACTTGTCATCTTTGACGTCCTCTCGGAAGAACATCAGTTAAAGGCTCTCCTCCTCACTATCACCATCTTCATGTAAATCCTGTGCTGTGTCTTCAAAATCTGCATCTTGTAGATGTTATGCAGTATAAAGCAGCAAGTTATTGCTGTTGGAACATTTGGTAAGGCAAATGCAAAACAGGAAACCACATCTTCAGTTGACCAAAGCTCTATCACAACTCCTTCTTTTTTAAAAGGTTATTGAATGACATGTGACTATCCTCAGTTGGATTACGAAAGGGGGTCATTAGCCAGGACTCTAGGCCATACCCTTCATCACCAAAAAGAACAGTGTTCTTACATTCACTCAACACTTTCCAGACACTTGAATTTCTCCATATTCGATTGCTATGTACTGATCCAGGCTGGCTAGCCTCAACACTCATGAACTGTTCCTTCACATAACACGTTGCCTGCACATTCATACTAGCAAAACTCTTTCGGTTGATACATTCGTCGCCAAACTGCACAGGTTTTGGAATTCGCAAATGTTTACAGTCAATTACACTAATACCACTTGGAAATTTACATTTTTGTAACCACTCATTTTTAGCCACAGTAATATCATGTGTTGATGACGGAAAATTGATCCACAAATCAGCTTTTTCCATTATCTTTTTAGAAACACAACTCACTGTTTTACTCACTGTAGTTTGATGAGTTCCCATTTCTTCTGCTATTTCAGACTCGAACCCTGGATCAGCTATATACCGAAGTAAAATTTTCCTCTTCTGTTGCGACGATAGTGCTCCACCTCTTCTTTCCTCTGTCTCTGTCAGAAAATGCTTTGCAATCCACTTAACATTTTCTTCGTTGAAACGATACAGTGTATTATAATGCTCTCCAGGTGGACATCGACGGGGTCTGTAGCATTTTTCGCGGTGTAAACGTGTTGCTATCTGAGCTATATCTGTGCTCTACAAACGTGAGGCTGCTACTGACCAGCCTTTAAGTTTTACAAGCAATTGCTTCCAGAGTGAAGCCATAGCTGCTATTTATTCTTCATCTAATACAGAAGCAAGAGCTCAAGGGGAAAGCAAAAGCTTTCATTTTTCTTTTTGTTCCCACAAGCAAAACTCTTGTTTCTCATTTTATTCATAAATTCCGAAGCTTTAGCTTCGAAATTCGAAGGAAAAGCATTTGCTTCACTTTATTCTTACGGGCCAATGAACTCGGCAGAATATATTTTGTACCAAAAGCTTCAACAACCTCTGGTCCTATTTGGTCCTGGTATCATACAGCACAAACCAATGAAAAACAAGCATACATGAATTGTACAACTAAAATCAACTTTACCCCAGGTGGTACACAACTCGCCTGTCGACAGACGGCAACTGGATTTTTCGGATTTTGGGGAGTCCAGCCTGGACAGTGCCATGGCAGTGAATATCGGATATCTCTGATGAACCTCCATACAAGCAGAAAACATTCATTGGAACAGTAAATATCAATACATTGATCCAAACAGGAAAACTAAATAATCTCACATAAGAAATCAGCTGAAAAAAAATTCTCATCCTTACTCGTCAAATAATATGACTAACTGACAATGAAACCCTGCATTACAGAAACTATCGCATCTTCAAGCGCAAAACACAACAACAGGTAGCGAAAGGCTCACCAATCTTCAGCATGGCATTTCTCGCACACAGATCCATCATCAACTCTGTCAAAGAAATCACACTCATCAACAATCGGCTTACGACTATGCACATTCAGAGCCCCAATAAAACATGTACAATCTTCAATGCAGACGCCCTCACCGACATCGAAAATAAGAAAAACTCTGAAAATATCGAAAAATTCTGGAATACACTCAAAAAAACCACGAGCAAAATTCACTAAGGTGATGTGAACATCCTAATGAGAGACTTCAACACTACTAGGGACACAAAACCCTATAGAAAAATCATAGGTAAAAATTCAGCACACTGAAACACTAACGCCAACAGCACACTTCTGACTGACATTTGCCAACAATTCAACCTCAAAATGATGTCTACCAGCTTTAGGGAAAAAAAACAGCTCTGAGGTAACATGCTTGCCTAACAGGTGCAAGCTGCTTTCGTTCGTCTTTAAAAACTCCTTGAAAGCCATATTTTTAATACTTTTGTAGCAGAGCCACAAGCAGACAGGTAGAAACTCAAGAAGGGAATCGTAAGACAACAGTCGAATAAAATTCGTATCGCTACTTTCAGTACCCCTTACAGTTAGTGTCAGAGCGAAAACCTTATGGTACTGCAAAATTCATAATGCCACTTTTGTTTTCTGGCGACATATTTTTTGTTGTTGTGAATACATAATTTCATCTATAAACTCTACATTTTCATAATATTTGAGTATAATTCAGAGCTTGAAGTAAATACAGACCTTTTCGAAGTCAAAAGTCGGTAATATCCTACTAATTCGTGTTAAAATAGACACAATTGTGTTACAGACACTTAATGATTTATTAAAATAGACTTCCGTCGTGATGTTTCTGTAGTAAGTTGAATTTAATTTGTATTATTACAGTGAATATTGTAATTGTGTTTTCCATTAGTTTATTGAACACAACAGTAACCATCAACGAGAAATCAGTCAGCAACAGTATATTCTTTCACGATATCTAAAACAACCTGACAATGCTAAAGTAATTTACAAATTCTATGCCTGTAGAAACCTACTAGTTCTAGTGATGTCTTTAAACGAGTGTAGTCTGAAGAGCATTTTTGTCTAGAAATGAAATGCCTTGACGATTGATCGATCAAGAGCGGTAAAGGTAATATTTTATGGGTGTACGAGGAGAGGGACAAGTACCTGAGAGATTACTTCCCTATCAATCTCCTGAATAGTTTTGTTTCTCAAATGAAAAGAGTGCGTTATCATGCAGTAGCACACGGATGTAGTTTTGTCGGTCGATTTTCTTACACTGAGACCAAAAGATGTCTCAGGTGTTGGCAACTACTCCAGCTGCGATAAACACATCCTTGGGGAAGAATTCGTAGTATTAAACACACTTTTGGAGCTATCAAATGAAAAATATTATGTTCACATTACTCTTTGCTCGAGTTTATGTTTTTTGGTGGGGCTCAGCCTTTCATTTCTTCTTAGGAAGTTAACGATAAAGGCTAACTCGTCACCAGTAACAGTATAGCGTAGCTATGTACAATGAGCGACCTGATGTTCAAGAATAATTCCAATAATAGTATCTCCGTTGATTTTTGTTGTTTCGAATTACAGCATACAGTACTCCTACACCAGACTTCTGAACCATGCCTTTTGAACGCAAGTGTCGCATGATGGTTAAATGGTAATCCATCACTTATATCAATAGTCAAGAGTTCCTTAAAGAGGAAAATCATTCATGCCCGAACGAATGATGTTTGTTGGAACAAGAATATCTTTTTTTGAAGTATTTATCCCAAAAGCACTCGCTCCACGCACAGTTCAAATCTTTCGAGCTGCCTCCTCTGCGTTCACCCCTCTGTTATACCAAAAGTAAATATTGATCTTTTTCCAATTTTGCCTAATTTTACAACGCTTAACGGTACTTCATGGTTTTCAAATATGCAAAATCCAATGCTTAACTGCAAGACGATAACTAGAACTTCAAAAGTAGACAATATGTCTTCCTGGTACTTCCTCATCTTACAGCGTTGCCAGATAGTGCAGATGGCCTGACTTAGCTTTGTCAGGGGCAGTCAGTTATATTGGTTCACCTTAAGTTCACGACTCGAACTGAGCCTCTGTGGCGCCCAGCCAGTAGTCAGTTTTTATGTCTAAGACTGTACATATAATTCAGACTTTAATAAATGTAATCCAGCTGCCATGGCAGAGCGTCTTCATGTACAAAGTAATCGGCAAAAATGTTTCTGTAGTGTGAACTGGTTGCATGCATACATATTCGTTGTGAATATCGTCATGAACTAAAAGATATCCATACAATGTGTCTAAATATTGAACACCATCACTCTTTTATACATAGTTGTGTAGAGTATAACACACCTTAACAATGTCTATGGCGAAGTCAACGTCCACATTCAGGAGCCCATAAAAGATCCTCGACTTATTTGCCATTATCCCGAATATACACTTTATGAAACGTCATGCTCGAGAATAACGATAGCTGAATACTTTTTTATAGTACCAAGTCGCAGACCTATGTACTGACACATAATTCTGTGTGACTGCGAAAATGCGTCGTCAGCAACAAATACATAAGGCACTGACGTTTTGTTTATGTCTCAAATATGTGTTATTCTTCCACAATGTCCAAGTTATTAGACAGTATTCGCTTATAGAACACTGATTGTTGAAATATCATTGAGTCAGCACATTTACCATGTGATCCCACATCTACAGCGACAAATTTGTAGTTTGCATCACAAACAGCCAATAATACAATAGAGAAATAATTCTTATAGTCGAAGAACATTGATGCACTGTTTGCTGGTTTCACCAGTTGCACATGCTTTCCGTCAATGGCACTCAAACAGTTTGGGAAATTGGCCTTAGTTTCAAAATCTTTTCCTGTTTGCAGCCAGTCGTTTTGGGTCAGTTGTGGCAAACATTCATCTTTTATGATAATCCAGATTTCATTTTTTTCATTTCGTTAATTATCATCTTTTTCATCATTTACATGATATAGGAATTGTCATAATACTGTCCACAATATGCACAGCAGAATATTACAGATTTCTATCAAACATACATAATTAACATTATGTTGAAAATTAAAACACATTAAATTAAAGTTATATAATATGTTGAAAATTAAATTTTGAATTAATGTGTTATTCTTTTACATGCTCTTTTAACATGTAACATTGATGAACATTGTGTTCTTACAATTTCTCTGATCGTTGTTACTCCAAGTCGGAAAGAATGATTTAAATCAATGAATTTCCAGTTGCCAGGTATCTGAAAGGGAGAAATTAATAAATTATTTCACACTTTTGCGAGAAAGGTTAGTTTTAATGCAACCTTTCTCTGCAAAAAAGACTTGAAATATTTTTCTAAGGTAATCTAATAAACAGAAATGTTCTAATCATTTTCTTTAAATTAACATGTGGCTCTGAGCACTATGGGACTTAACATCTATGGTCATCAGTCCCCTAGAACTTAGAACTACTTAAACCTAACTAACCTAAGAACAACACACAACACCCAGCCATCACGAGGCAGAGAAAATCCCTGACCTCGCCGGGAATCGAACCCGGGAACCCGGGCGTGGGAAGCGAGAATGCTACCGCACGATTAACATATGTCCCATCAGTACTTACTGCATGTGGTATGTGGAAATCCATCTAACATATCACTATTTGTAGCTTACATTCACAAAGAATAGGCATTATTGGTAACTACGATAATATTTCATTTTTACAGGTAGTCTTTACAGAAGAAATGGCGTAACAGTAAAGTTTCCCATAGCCAAGCAAAACGGAAATCAACCGGTAAAAGTGGTTCTGCTGCTGCGAGAAAGAAGCCATGTCTGTATTTTAACTCCTATCAATCTAAATATTACTGCTCCACTGTCGCATCACATAGAGCGTGTCACTTGAGAATGTTGAGAATCATGCTACAGTAGAAAGTTCTAAGTATACCATTCCAGGATACAGTGCTCAGTAAGAAAGGGAAATCAGAAAACGGAATTGCAAGCCAACTAATCGATGTTTGGCAAAAATCTGCCGAAGCCAGAAATCAACTGGACACACAAATGATGACAGATGAGGACAAGTTTTTTTCTTGTCTTTGGTCAGCGACTTAAAAAAAATAACTCAGCGCCTGAAGTTGTCTATAAAACGAAGAATCTTAATTATTATTGAAGAAGCTCAACCGCATCCTAACTATCCAAACACATCTTCCTACAATCATCAGCCGGATATTCCTCAGAACACCAGCCTCTGTCTACATCGTTATCTTGTGATGCAACAGGATATTATTAGGAAAACTATTTCATGCAATCTATTTCTTCTTCTTCTTCACAAACTAATAATTCAAAACAGTCTCCACCAGAAACCACCACCAATGATGGCAGTGTTGATAATCGTGTTACATCACCATTACTTACATGTTTCGGTGACTCATCACGTTAATTTTACTAACTACATACTGTAACAATTTCATTATTGGTAAACATTTTCTGTAATAAAACTTACCTTAATGTGATTGGCAGTTTCTTTTCATTTGCTATGCATTGTCGCATTGCTATGTTAGTACCTCTTGTGCAGTCTCCAATTTCCTTTAATATTTCTAGTGAAACTGAAGAATTTTTCTTTGTGTTCACGAAGTTAACAAACATTTCGTTTGTAGAGTGGGATTACAACATAGGATTAACTAGTATCTTTTCTTCTCTCATTTCACCTGATAATGCCAGAGGTACACAGCTGTTTCTACACTATGTGTGTGAAACTGAAGAATTTTTCTTTGTGTTCACGAAGTTAACAAACATTTCGTTTGTAGAGTGGGATTGCAACATAGGATTAACTAGTATCTTTTCTTCTCTCATTTCACCTGATAATGCCAGAGGTACACAGCTGTTTCTACACTATGTGATCAAAAGTATCCGGACACCCCCAAAAAGATACGTTTTTCACATTAGGTGCATTGTGCTGCCACCTACTGCCAGGTACTCCACGCCAGCGACCTCAGTACTCATTAGACATCGTGAGAGAGCAGATGGGACGCTCTGTGGAAGTCACAGACTTCGAACATGTCCGATGTGATAGTGAAGTGGAAACGTGAAAGGACACATATAGCACAAAAGCATACAGGCTGACTGGCAGAGACTGCCGATAGTTGAAGTAGGTCATAATGTGTTCATAATGTGTAACAGGCAGACATCTATCCAGACCATCACACAGGAATTCCAAACTGCACCCAGATCCACTGGAATTACTATGACAGTTGGGTGGGAGCTGAGAAAACTTCGATTTCATGGTCGAACAGGTGCTCATAAGCCACACATCACGCTGGTAAATGCCAAACGACACCTCGCTTGGTGTAAGGAGCGTAAACATTGGACGATTGAACAGTGTAAGAACGTTGTGTGGTGTGACAAATCACAGTACACAATGTGGCGATCCGATTGCACGTTGTGGATTTGGCGAATGCCCAATTAATGTCATGTACCAGCATGTGTACTGCCAACAAGGGCTTGAACCCCTTGTTGTTTTGCGTGGCACTATCATTGCACACATCTACACTGATGTTTTAAGCACCTACTTGCTCCCCACTGTTGAAGAGCAATTCAGAGATGGAGATTGCACCTTTCAACACGTTCGAGCACCTGTTCATAATGCACGGCCTGTGGCGGAGTGGTTACACGACAATAACATCCCTGTAACGGACTGGCCCACTCAGCGTTCTGACCAGAATCCTATAGGACACCTTTGGGATGTTTCTGAACGCCGAATTCGCGCAAGGCCTCACAGACCAACATAGATACCTCTCCTCAGCGCAGCACTCCGTGTAGAAGGAGCTGCCATTCCCCAAAAAACCTTCCAGTATCTGATTGAACGTATGTCTTCGAGAGTGGAAGCTGTCGTCAAGGATAAGGATGGGCCAACACCATATTGAATTCCAGCATTACTGATGGAGGGCATCACTAAGTTGTAAGACATTTTCAGCCAGATGTCTGGATACTTTTGATCACATAGTGTATCTCCATAATCTCCATAGTGCAACTGAGCTGTAGCCAACCGACTGTCAGTGGTACTGGCTAGCCACCACAGTCCTGGTGGCAGTAGATGCGACCACAGCCAGCCGTTCATTGTGGCTGTGGCCGCACTAGTGCGCTATTGCCCTAAGGCTGGCACTATACTGAAATCGGAAAGCTGTCATTTGACAGTAATTTAACATGTACTCTTAGGTTCGTGACTAGCCGCACCACTGGAAATAGCGACGTATCGTAAAATAAACAACCATATAGTTGTGGCAGGCAGGAATATATTCATCACTGATGCTCGTTTTACATGCCACTTTTTAAGCTGTATTCTTAGATTCCTGCCTAACCACACCCTTAGAAATTGAGGTATATTCGGGGAAAAAAGGTCAGATATTTGAACCAAGAAAGAATATAAATGTTATCGCTCGTTGTGTCACTCACAGCAATTTCATATTTCGTTTCTTAATCAGAGTGCTGTCACAAAATGGAAGGAACTCATTGCTGAGAGAGCATGCTCTTATATTTAAATAACGTCGAATATTACAGAATATACTTCTGTTACATGAATAAGAAATTCCTATTACAAACCTGAAGATGAGAAATATAAAATAAAATAAAAAATATTAGCAACATACTTAGTTCCAATTTACTGTTCGTACTATATCTTTTTTAGGACTCTACAGATGATGTCTCATTAAATGACACAATAATTCCCATATAGGATGATACATATCCATTGTGTCTTTTCCTCAAAACAGCATACTGGAATGGGATTTTCACTCTGCAGCGGTGTGTGTGCTGACATGAAACTTCTTGCCAGATTAAAACTGTGTGCCAGACCGAGACTCGAACTTGGGAACTGAGCGATAAGTTTCAAAACAGCATACTGTCGTAACATGCAAGTTATAATACGGAAACAACAAAAATATGATGAAACCATATGGCATCTCAAAAGTAGCGAGTGAGGAACGTCGCATGGCTGTTTTCCAAATTCAGCCGAGTGCCAGATGTACTTCCAGTTTTTAAGCTAGGTTTCCAGAGGTTTGAATTTCTAGCACATGCATCCCCCACCAGAACCCTTACATGCACGTTAACATTTCCACATGCTTTGAGATGGATATGCTACTTACACAATTTTCAAGATGGCGACAAGTGAAGCTATTTGTACAGGAGTTGTGAAGATTTTAGCTGAAGATCGTATAGTTTCGTTGACGGAGAAAAAATGGACCCACAGATGTTGAATATGAACAACAAATACACTAATGAGGGAATTCTCTGACAAGAACAATGTTTCGTTCGAAAATGATTTTAGAAAGAGCAACATCAATTTTGAAATCTTTTTGAACCATGTTTTTGGCTCTGTACAAAGGCTGACACAAGTATGTGAGAGGCAATGCCAGCTTGCATTATGTTACAAGTAACACTGAAATATATGGAAACTGGTGTCATTGGAATATACTTACTACATTCTGAAGATCACTATTTCTAAAATTTTATTTTATCTACAACACACTAAGGGTGCATCAGAAAGTCCACATCAACATCTACATCTATACTCAGTAGCCACCATGGCAGAGGGGACATTCCATTGTACCAGTTATTAGGGTTTCTTCCTCTTCCATTAACATGTGGAGCATGGGAAGGACGATTGTTTGAATGTCGCTGTGCATGCAGTAATTATTCTAATATTATCCTCATGATCCCTGTGTGAGCAATATTTAGAGGGTTGTAGTATATCCCTAGACTTATCATTTAAAGTTGATTCTTGATCCTTTGTTAGTACACTTTCTTGGGATAGTTTATGTCTGTCTTCAAGAATCTGCCATTTCATTTCATTGAGTAGCTCTGTGACACTTTCGCATGGATTAAACAAACCTGTGGCCATTTGCGATGCCCTTCTCTGCATGTGTGCAATATCCTATGTTAGTCCTATCTTGTACGGGTCTCACACATGTGAGCAATATTCTAGGATGTGTCACATGAGTGATTTTTAAGCAATCTTTTTAGTAGAATGGTTGCAATTCCCCAATATTCTACCAATAAATCACAGTATACCACCTGCTTTATCCACAACTAAACCTAGGTGTTCATTCCAATTCATATCACTACAAAGTGTTACACCCAGGTATTTGTATGAGTTGGTCGATTCCAACAGTGACTCACTGATGTTATAGTCATAGGATACTACGTTTTTTCGTTTTGTGAAGTGCAAAATTTTACAACTCTGAACACTTAGAACAAATTGCCAATATCTGCACCACATTGAAATCTTATCAAGGCCTGACTGAATGTTTATGGAGCTTCTCTCAGATAGTACTTCATTATAGATAACTGCATCATCTGCAAAAAGTCTGATTTTACTATTAACATTGGTGTTATGCCATTAATATACAACATAAACAGCAAGGGTCTCAATACAGTTCCCTGGGGAACATCTGAAGTTACTTCTACGTCTGACAATAGCTCCCCATCCAAGATAACATGCTGTGCCCTCACTACGAAAAAGTCCTCAATCCAATCACAAATTTCACTTGATACCCCATATGATTGTACTTTTGACAATAAGTATAGGTGAAATACAGAGTCAAATGCTTTTCAGAAACCAAGAACACTGCATCTACCTGGTTGCCTTTTAGTATCTCATGTAAGAAAAGTTCAGATTAAATTCCACATTATCGATTTTTTCGGAAACCGTGCTGGTTGGCATTGAGGAGGTCATTCTGTTCAATATACCCTGTTATGTTTGAGCTCATAATATGTACTAAGACTCTACAACAAATCAAAGTCACGGATATTGGACGGTAGTTTTGTGGACCATTTCTACTACTCTTACTATAAATGGGTGTGAACTGTGCCTTTTTCCTAGAACTGGGCACGTTTTTTTGTTACAGTAGCCAATGGTGAATTTATAATGAGAAGAGGGGCTAATTCAGCCGCAAATTCGGTAGAGAATCTAACAGGGATTCCATTGGGCCTCGGAGCTTTGTTCAGATTTAATAGTATCAGCTTTTTCTCACTACCACTAACACTAATACTCATTTCATTCATCTTTTCAGTGGTACGAGGATTAAATTTGGGCTATTCACCTCGGGTTTCCTTTGTAAAGGAACATTTGAAAACAGAGTTGAACATTTCTGCTTTTGCTTTGCTACCCTCAATTTCAGTTCCTGTCTTACTTGGTAGGGTCTGGACAGTAACTTTGGTGCTACTAACCGCCCTTACATATGACCAGAATTTATCTGGATTGTGTGAAAATTGTTTG
Source organism: Schistocerca gregaria (assembly GCF_023897955.1). Classification (NCBI taxonomy): domain Eukaryota; kingdom Metazoa; phylum Arthropoda; class Insecta; order Orthoptera; family Acrididae; genus Schistocerca; species Schistocerca gregaria. Next base: position 237,068,804 of record NC_064928.1, read on the forward strand.
ACAGTATTCTTCTTGACAGCCAACTACGTTTCATTCAGCATCTGTCTATCTATAGCCCTATGCTTTTTTTATACCTATTATGCAGTAAGCTCTATTTCTCTAGAAGTTTCTTTACATTCACTTTATATCATGGAGGTTCCCTCCCATTATTGACTGTTCCACTGGACACATATGTATGCAGTGCAAGATCAACTACCATAGTTCTTGTACATGCTCCTGCCCTGTGCTAAAAGTTTAAAGTTGCTCACTCAGATATGATACTACTGATTTTTTATCTAGTTTATTGAACATACATATATATATATATATATATATATATATATATATATATATATATATATATCTTTCTGCTTGTTTTAGTTGTACTTTGGTAATCATTGTTGCCACATCTGCGTCATGGTCACTGATTTGACGTGGACATCCTCAAAGAGGTCAGGTCTATTTGTTGCTATTAGTTCCAATATATTTCCATCATGAGTGGGTCTCTTAACTATCTGTCCTAGGCAGTTTTCAGAGAAGGCATTTAGTAAAGTTTCACAGGACGTCTTATCATGCCCAATTTTCCAATTAATTGTTTGATGATTAAAGTCTCCACCAATGATTACAGTATGATTGGGGAACTTACGTACAAGTGAGCTGAGGCTTTCTCTGGCGTTTTCTGTTACATCAGGAGAAGAGTCTAGCGGTCGATAGAAGGATTCAGTTATCATTTTATACCAACCCCTGATACTGTGTCTTCTCCAAACAATCTCATATGCAGTTTCAGTTTCTACCTTGGTGGGTTTGAGTATTTTATGTACTGCAACAAATACACCACCTCCATATTCAATTTGCTTATCCTTTCGAAATACTCTTAAATTTTTCTCAAAAATCTCACTGCTATCAATTTCAGGTTTCAATCAGCTTTCTGTACATAGTGCTATGTACGTTTCACTGCTTTTCATGTGCTTTTCTAACTCTAGCACTTTGTTACGAATGCTTTGACAGTTTACCATTAGGTTTCTAATAGTCTCCCATGTGTGAGGCATGTCCTTCAATCTTTCACTGATGCTTCTTGGTGTCCTACAGCCATCGATATCTAGATTGGTTGGAGAGTCGCCTAATCTAAAGCCCGGTTTAGATGGGACATGCGACATGAACAAGAAAGTCTTCATCTACTGCAATGCTCTGCAGACGGTACAAATACAACAAAGCGTTTACACAGTGCATGGCTGTCTAATGGCCTGCTCTACATATCTGTTGTTTCTGTTGTCAACTTACAGCAACTTAATCAGAAGCTTAATTTCACTATTCATTACTATCAAGTATTTAATGTGCTTTTTGTAATGGTTACTATATTTCATTGCATTTTAGACAGACACTGTGATGCTGAGTTTAGTTCTTTTCGTACAAGTTATGTGAAACTAAGTCACTTTCATGTGTAAACGACCTCACTATAAAAGCTGGAAATCATGTACAAACCAATAAAAATGTTGCTTTCCTGTTGCCAATGTTAATTTACTAGATTAACTCACATTACAAAATCTTGTAGGTTCCAAAAATAGTTTCAGTGGCAGCTAATTTTGCTTCTGTATCCCAAAGTAGTATAGCAACCCAGATCAAATCACACAAACCATACGTAGGCGAGTATTCGCCATGAAAGCAGTAAACATCAACCAATTCACCCATCATCTAGAAGATGCGCAGTTTGCAGTAAAAAGAAAAATCCAGTCTGAACAGTGTGGATGTGTTCAGTGTGCAAAGTACTTTTGTGTCTGAGAGCAGGCAAGAACTGTTTCAAGAGATACCACGAAAATTAAGAACTAGTTATTTCAAAGTTCAACCACCAAATATCAAATTTGTATACTATAATGGGGTGGTGGTTACCTGTAGTGACCACATTTAATGTTAATATTTTGTTGTTGTTTAAGTGAATTTTTACAAACTCAATGTATAAAATAGTAAAAGAAATTTGAAATTTCCAAATAATTTTTCTTGCCCCACTAGGATAAATTTTAGTGGTGTTTACCTGCCCCTCAAAGAGTTAGTCGAGATTCTGGTAGGTCACAGAGGTCACAGGTGCTGTAAATATACGTTTATTTTACAGGTGTGGAACTTAATTTGTAACCAAACATTGCACTACTGTGCAGAACAGTCAAAGATAGCGACAATACAAACACTGTTATGTTTACTGTACATAAAATTTTAATGAGGGACAAGAATAGCTTTAAACCTCTGAATTCACAAATAAATTTCCATATCACTGTAATATTTCACTCAAAGACTAAAGCAAAATATTATGATCATTATACCAAAATGAAAAAGTATTTTTACAGTGTTGACTGTGCTGCAGTAATATGAACTTCCGTTCATCAAGTTCACATTCGTAGTATGAATAGTTTTTCATCTATTTCGCCACTCCAAATGATGGTGTGTTACTCAGTTAGAAATTACTCTTTATAAGGAATTGCTGATTGCTAGAATGGTATTCCTGTCGCTCTGTTTAAGACCATACTGCCACTTTAGAAAGTACGTATTTATTTAGTTGAAGATTTTAGCATGACACTGATTTTCCATGTACATAAACAAACGATTCTAGATGTGTGCTGTGGGTGCCTTCGGTATCGGATTTTGCCTCATGAACCACATTACACACAGCTTTCACCTTTCACCATAGCTATTCTGTTTGACGCTACTTGATCACTTTCAGTGTTTGGTGTTACAAATGTAATGGTTTCAATCAATCTGACCATGTTATAAGCGCTTATATTAAATGCTTGACGTAAATTTGCCACTGGACATCCAGACTTTTAAGCACAACTGGTATTAAAACCTTATCCTATTCCTGCCATATTTAAGCATCAGATCGCCTAAGTCCCAGTCAAAATTTTACCTCATTCACATGCTTCGCTCAATTTTCTACAGTTACTTCTTTTACGCTGCTTTATAAGAGGAGAAGGAGATTAGTCTTTATGGATTTACGACAACGAGGTCATTAGAGTGGAGCATAAGCTAGAATTATGGAAGGACTGGGAAGGAAATCGGCCATGCCATTTCAAAGGAACCATGCTGGCATTTGCCTGAAGTGAGTTAGAGGAAACACCGAAAACAAAAACTAGGATGGCTGGATGCAGGATTGAACCTTTGTCGCCCAAATACATGTTCAATGTGCTGTCCACTGCGGCACCTCACTTGGTTGCTGCTTCATATCTGTTTCTTGGAAGCTTCCAGCGAAATACACTTGATATTTGTCGCAAATAATTTTATTCTGTTTCGTTACATTCCATTTCCATTCGACTGGATTTAGATGTCAATGACAGGAAGGAATCAGAGAACATGATTAGATTAGGTTAGATTAATACTAGTTCCATGGATCATGAATACGATATTTCGTAATGATGTGGAATGAGTCAAATTTTCCAAAACATGGCATAATTAAGTTAATTTAACAAGCTAATTAAGTTAATATAACAACGTTTTGTTTTTTTATTTTTTATAATTATTTGTTTGTTTATTTTTCCTTTTTTTCTTAATTTACATCTAAAAATTCCTCTATGGAGTAGAAGGATTTGTCATTCAGAAATTCTTTTAATTTCTTCTTAAATACTTGTTAGTTATCTGTCAGATTTTTGATACTATTTGGTAAGTGACCAAAGACTTTAGTGACAGTATAATTCACCTCTTTCTGTGCCAAAGTTAGATTTAATCTTGAATAGTGAACATCATCCTTTCTCCTAGTATTGTAGTTATGCACACTGCCATACTGCTGTTACTTTTGGATTGGGTGTGGTTGTTAATAACAAATTTCATAAGAGAGTATATATACTGAGAAGCTACTGTGAATATCCCTAGATCCTTAAATAAATGTCTGCAGGATGATCTACTATTCTGATTACACGCTTTTGTGCAATAAATACTTTATTCCTCAGTGATGAATTACAGCAAAATATGATGCCATATGCAATTAAGCTAATTTACTAAGATGACCCTTATTGCATAAGTAGCTGAACTCAAACGTTTCAGCAGATCATCAATGTGTTTCTTCCAATTTAATCTCTCATCAATGGACACACCTAAAATTTGTGAATATTCTACCTTAGCTATATGCTTCTGATTAATGTCTATATTTATTAATGGCGTCGTACCATTTACTGTACAGAACTGTAAGGACTGTGTCTCATCAAAATTCAGTGAGAGTACGTTTACAAGGAACCACTTAGTAATTTTCTGAAAGACATTATTGACAATTTCATCATTTAATTCTTGTTTGTCAGGTGTGATTACTATACTTGTATCATCAGCAAAGAGAACTAACTTTGCCTCTTCATGAATATAGGACGGCAAGTCATTATATATATTAAGAACAACAAAGGACTCAAGACCGACCTTTGTGGAACCCCATTCTCGGTAGTTCCCCAGTTTGAAGAATGTGCTGATCTTTGCATATTATGAGAACTGCCTATTTCAACTTTCTCCACTCTTCCAGTTAGCTACGAATGAAACCATTTGTGCATTGTCCCACTCATGTCACAATATTTGAGATTGTCTAACAGAATTTCATGATTTACACAATCAAAAGCCTTTGAGATATCACAAAAAACCCAATGGGTGGTGTTCGGTTATTCAGATCATTCAAAATCTGATTGGTGAAAGCATATATGGCATTTTCTGTTGAAAAACATTTCTGGAAACCAAACTGACATTTTTTTAGTACTTCATTTTTACAGATATGTGAAGGTACTCTTGAATACATTACTTTCTCAAAACTTTTGGATAAAGCTGTTAGAAGGAGATTTGACGGTAATTGTTGACATCAGATTTATCCCCTTTTTTATGCATAGGTATAACAATAGCATATTTCAGACTATCAGGGAAAATGGCCTGTTCCAGAGAGCTATTACACAGGTTTCTGAGAATCTTACTTATCTGTTGAGAACAAGCTTTTAGTATTCTGCTGGAAATGCCATCAATGCCATGTGAGTTTTTGCTTTTAAGCAAGTTTATTATTTTCCTAATTTCAGAGTGAGAAGTGGGTAAGATTTCAATTGTATCAAATTGCATAGGTATGGCCTCTTCCATTAACAGCCTAGCATCTTCTAATGAACACCTGGATCCTACTATATCCACAAAATTTAGAAAATGATTATTAAAAATGTTTTCAGCTTCTGACTTTTTGATCGAAAAGTTTTCATTCAATTTGATGGTAATTCTGTCTTCCTGTGCTCTTGGTTGACCTGTTTCTCTTTTAATAATATTCCAAATTGTTTTAATTTTTATTATCAGAGTTGCTGATTTCAGACTTGATACACATACTTCTTGATTTTTTAATAACTTTTCTTAATATAGCACAGTAGTTCAACATGCAACCCTGTTTCTCTTATTATGATCTTGTCCAATCTGTAAACAGACTTCATTTATCGTAAGAGCTGCAAACAGTTATCACTAACCTGTTGTTGTCCCTATGATGATAGTGTTATTCCTTTGTGGGAAGCAAAAGTGTCAGCTTTATTTTCTAGGTAGTCAGGACTCGGTATGTTAACTAGGATGGAGGATCAATGAAAGTTGCGGAAGTAGCATGTCCCAGGAAATGCGTTGGGATCCTTGCTCTTCGTGTTGTATATTAATGACCTTGCAGGTAATATTAATAATAATCTCAGATTTATGTCAGATGATCCAGTTATCTATAATGAAGCAGTCTCTGGAAAAGTCGCACAAATACCTAGTCAGAGATTGATAACACTTCAAAGTGATGCGAGTATCTGTAACTTACTTTAAATTTTCAGAAATGTAAAATTATTCATTTCACAAAGCGCATAACAACATGTGCGAACATGAAATGGACTGATCACACAGGCTCAGCCGTAGGTAAACCAGGTTATAAACTTCGATTTATCGGTAGGACTGTTGAAAAATAAAATAATTCTACGAAAGGAGATTGTTAACAAAACTCTCGCGCAACTCATCCTAGATTATTGTTTATGTATGTGGAACCTGTAACTAATAGGAACAGCAGTAAGATATTGCACGCGTACGAAGGAGGACAGCATGAAGGTCACATGGTTTTTAACCAGCCAAAGAGCGTCTCCAAAAATTGGAATTGGCCGGCGATTGATTTTTCTGAGTTGCGACATCAGCGAAATGAAGAGAATCATCCATCCATAGAGTGTTGATTTTAATTCTCTTTCATCCCAGTGCTTGGCAATTAACGTATCTAGATGAGTAACTTTCCTCTAACTTCCAGGATTGCGCAGATTGTAGATGTGCGCCAGTGGTGCTGCATTGAAAATTGTGCTGTACTCACTGACTTGAAACAGGGAAGTGGAATGTCTCGGTAGCGGCAGTGAAGTTCTATGTCAGTAATCAGTATTTTGTTTACAGAAAGTGTGGGTTAGCGAAAAACGTGTTTCAGTTAGTTGATTGGTAATGTTTTGAACTGCTACTAAGTTCGCTGCTGTCAGAATTAAGAAGAGTGTGAATATTTTTTATTGAAGTGAGTTTTTTTCATTTGAAAAATAATATAACAATAAAGCTAAGTATTTCTCATTGTGGCCAAGCGGTTCTAGGCGTTTGCCTGAAACCGCGAGAGCGCTACGGTCGTAGGTACATAACTGAGGTTGGCGTCAGTCACTACACAGTCTGCAAGAAATGTTAATTTTTAAATTTATCACACTCGCAATTTTTATATACCACTGGATTTTGAAACCGTAATAGCTTTGCAACGCCCTGAACAAAACACACAGCCAACACACATTTTGCTTTATTTTTTTCTATGTATCCTTGTACTAATCAATTACTCCATGTCTAGACATGTAATAGCAGTTGAAAATTGCCTGTTATAGTCATGCCAAACCCAATTTTCACTCTTAAAATAGTGTGTCATTCCATATCAAATCAACACACTTTAAATAAACATTTTACCTCACCCACTTAGATTTTGCTGAAAGTTCGTATACTTATAGTGGGTGCTGAAACTAAGAGAAATACCAAATTTCGATTTTTTTACCTCAAACCATTCCTGAAATATGGTCATGTAAACTTTTCAAAAACTGGCCAAAAATGTGTGAATGGACTTTTTTTAAATTGCCCTAGGAGCTGCCCTAATTGAGCTAGATAACTGGGAAAGGTGTCATTTTGCAGCATTTTTTATGCTCTTTCCAGTGATGGACAAAAAACATAGCTTGTAATTAATAACCTTTTTCAAAATGGTAATTCATATTTTTATTTAATTTTTTTTACAAAAAGTACATAATTGAAAATTTTCGAAATATTTCCATAACTACTTCATACTGTTGTAAATCACATGGCAAAATATAAGTGTGGGATGGTAATGGGTTCATTGTTGAAAAAAAATTATTCCGGACTCTTGTTTTCACCAACGGCCCTAGTTTGACCAAACTGAACTTTAAGGTAGTACGTCAGTAGACAACCCTATGATGATAGTGTTATTCCTTTGTGGGAAGCAAAAGTGTCAGCTTTATTTTCTAGGTAGTCAGGACTCGGTATGTTAACTAGGTTGGAGGATCAATGAAAGTTGCGGAAGTAGCATGTTCCAGGAAATGCGTTGGGATCCTTGCTCTTCGTGTTGTATATTAATGACCTTGCAGGTAATATTAATAATAATCTCAGATTTATGTCAGATGATCCAGTTATCTATAATGAAGCAGTCTCTGGAAAAGTCGCACAAATACCATGTCTACAACCATATACTGCAATAATTCAAAGACTGGAGCCACTGTTGAGATGATGTAGTCTGCATTGTTACCTTCTAAGGCTTTGTGTGCCTACAGCATTATTGTGCACTGTAGTTTTAGTGCAAACCAATTGTTACCTCTGTGTTGACCAGTCTGTATCTATTATATTTAATAGTTCATAATCAAGTAAATCTATACACTGAAGGACAGTTTATAAGTGGTTTTTGTAGAAATATGGAACCAAGCAATAAGTGCAGTGATGTAAGAGTGCAGTGTTGTAATCCATTGAAGAAGCCAAATAATTTTATTAGATACAGAAAAAAACTGAGAAATGTCACAACATGGATGCCCAAATTATTTGCTCAAATATCAATTGGTGCCAAGATTTGTGATAAATGTAGGAAAGATGTAACCAAATTGAAAAATACACCAGGGCCCATCAGTGATGAAAGTGTTGAAGAAGAATCTTCTGGATCAGAAATAATCATCAGAGACCAAGGCCCTGACTTCAGTAGTTGTTAAAATATTTAACACAACACTTCAAGAACTAGGCGAGTCCCCAATTGACAAGAGAAAAATAACATCTAGGCATTATGCCAAATCAAAAGTGAAGAAAATCTAATCAGTGACACGTAAATATTTTGTTGCTCCTGAAACTTCTTGGTCAGATACTGATACTGATGAATCCGTTCTTGAAAATCTTAAAAGAAACTTTAAAAATTCTATAAGTAGAACAAAAAAACTAATAATTCTTACAAGTTTACCTGAAAAGTGAAGCGTCAGGAAAATAATGAGGGAATTTAATGTTCCTAATTGCATTGTTTGGCAGTCCAAAAAATTTTGAAAGAGAGAGGATTAATGGAAGGTCCGAACCCAAAACCAGGGATGTGTTCACCAACAGAAACTGTCAAAAAGGTGCATTCATTTTATGAAAATGATGAAGTTAGCAGGGCAATGCCAGGTATTAAAGATTGTGTGACAATTACAGAAACAAGTGGAAACAAAACAAAAATATCAAAAAGACTTATTTTGTGTAACCTTAAAGAAGCTTACAAACATTTTAAAGACAAGTTTCCTAACATAAGAATAGGTTTCTCTAAATTTGCTGAGTTGAGACCAAAACATTTTGTATTAGCTGGCTGGAGTGGTGCGCGCACACACACACACACACACACACACACACACACACACACACACACACACACACACACACTGTCTGCGTGTGCAGAACTCACCAAATCATAAAATTAATGATAGAAAATGCCAAACTAAATACAGTAACAAACTGGAGCTTCAACAGTTATAAGCAGTGCATTGCAAAAATGCTTTGCAACCCATCAGTTGATTGAAACATGGGAAACTGTGAATACTGCCCAGGAGTAACTGTCATACATAAAATTTTAAAAGGCTCTTTTCATGAAAACTTAATTGAACAAGTTCAGTTCCAACAGTGGATGTCAGTTGACCAATGTAATCCGGAAATTGTTCAGAAAACTTCTGAAGAATTCATAGATTTATTTTGTAGTAAGATGTCTACTTTGATTCGGCATGACTTCATTGCCAAGCAACAACGAACATTCCTTAACTCCACAAGAGAAAACCTTATGGAATCTGAATTTGTTGTCATATGTGATTTTTCAGAAAATTATAGTATAGTTCTACAGGATGAAGCTCAGAGTTTCCACTGGACAAAACAACATATTACCATTCATCCTTTTGTTATATATTACAAACAGGAAGACAAAATTGAGCATATGAGCTTTGTCGTTGTTTCTGATTATCTGGAGCACAATACAACTGTGATTTACGCCTTTCTAAAGAAGCTAATTTCATATCTAACAAATATATTTCAAAAGATTCCAAAAAAAGATATACTATTATTTTGACAGTTCTGTTGCTCAGTATAAAAATAAGAAAAAATTCCTGAACCTTTGCCTTCATGAGGAAGACTTTAACATAAAAGCTGAGTGGTACTTTTCAGCCATAGCACATGGGAAAGAACCTTGTGATGGAGTAGGGGGTGCAGTAGAGAGACTGGCAGCTCGTGCAAGTTTGCAAAGGCCATACCAAAATCAGATCCAAACCACACGAGATCTATTTGAGTGGCCAGTAGGTAATATCACAAATGTTGATTTTGCATATTCCACTCAAGAAATATTTTTAAAAAGCCGACTTGAAGAGGCATTGACAATCAAAGGAACACAGCAATTTCACGTTTTCATTCCCAACACTGCATCAAAATTAATAGCCAAATACTTCTCAGGTGATATGCCGAGTTGGGAGAGGGAAGTAACTACATCACCAGACAAACTGAAGTTACAAGATGTATCAGGCTATGTCACCACTGTATATGACAATAACTGGTGGCTTGAGTACATTTTAGAAAAAAAAACGAAGAACTTGATGAAGTGAAAATAACTTTTCTTCATCCATGTGGACTGGATAAGTCATTCTCTTATCCTGCACATGTCCTGTGGGTGTCAGTTGTGGATGTTCTCACAAAAGTGAATCCATTTACTCCGGGAGGAAGAATATACAGTCTTAATGAAAGTGATGTAAACCAAACCCAGTCAGCTTTATTAAAATGTAATATGTGAAGTTTCAAGACAATTTATTGGGAAACTGCTTTCAACTCATAACTTAATTTTTGTCTCAGGTTAGTGTTAATGTATATTTTACAGAAAGTTGGTACAGATACCTATTACCCAAAAACAAGGATTACGTATTTAATATGTTTAATAGTTCCATTTCAAACATCATGGACCAGAGCTATTATGTAAATACTTGTACTTATTCATACTTTATTTCAGTTTGTACAGTTAAATGCTCAATTTCTTGTTTTTGTTATAACAGTTAATATACTGTTAGTGAAGTTGTATGAAATTAAAATAAGCAATCAACTTAATTATAAAATATGTCGATAGTTTGGTTTAATAAGGTGATGTTTTGGTATTTCTAATAATTTTTTTTACTTACCTTTCAGTATATTTTAAAGAAATTCCTGTCTGTTAAAGGTCAATTTGGTCAAACTAGGGCTGTTAGTGAAAAACAAGAGACCAGCATATTTTTTTTAACAATGAAGCCATCATCATCCCAGATTTATATTTTGCCATGTGATTTACAATAGTATGAAGTAGTTATGAAAATATTTTGAAAATTTTCAATTAGGTACTTTTTGTAAACAAATTAAAATTAAATCAAAATATTAATTAGTATTTTGAAAAAAAGGTTATTAATTAGAAGCTATGTTTTGTTGTGTATCCCTGGAAAGAGCAAAATGCAACAAAATGACACCTTTCCCAGTTCTCTAGCTCAATTACGGCAGCTCCTAGGGCAATTAAAAAAGGTCCATTCACACATTTTTGGCCAGTTTTGAAAAGTTTACATGACCACATTTCAGGAATGGTTTGAGGTAAAAAAAAATCAAAATTTGGTATTTTTCTTAGTTTCAGCACCCACTATAAGTATACCAACTTTCAGCAAAATCTAAAAGGGTGAGGTAAAATAGGTGTGTTGATTTGACATGGAATGATTCTTGTATAATGTAATAGCATTTGATACAGGTAACTGTTGGTAAGTGTACTTTTATATGCCTAGACTTTATGAAAAGCTTTCAATTCTGCACTACACTGATGCATGTCCAAGAAAATGCACAAGTAAAAAAAAGTTAAACAAGTCTGCAATGGGATAAACGTGTTTTTGTCAGTTGGATAGTGACTTGTTATATTGAATGTAGAATAAACAGAAATAATTCAGTTTTACAAAGGGTGCCTACAGCATTGACGCCTTCATTATCGTGCATTTATCGTGAATCTCTCACACCACACAAAGTCCCAAGCAACTGGAAAAATGCACAGGTGGCTCCTCTATACTAGAAGAGTAAAAAATAGACCAGCTAAATTACAGATCAATGTTCCTAACATCAGTTTGCTGCAGAATCCGTGAACATATTCTAGGTTCAAATAAAATAAAATCTTTAGATCCTGAGACCCTCATGTACATGAATCGGCGCAGTTTTAGGCTGCTTCGTTCTTGCAAAACTCTGCTTGCCATTTTCTCACATGATATACTGTGAAGAATGGATGAAGGGCAACAGGCGGAGTCCATATTTCTAGGTTCCCAAGAAGCATTCAACATAGTGGAGACACTTAATGAAGGTACAAGCATATGGAATGGGTTCCCAGATATTTGAGCGGCTGAAAGACTTCTTTAGTAATAGAACTCACTATGTTGCCCTCGATGGTGGGTGTTCATCATGTTGCTGTGGTCTTCACTCCTGAGACTGGTGTGATGCAGCTCTCCATGCTACTCTATCCTGTGCAAACTTCTTCATCTCCCAGTACCTACTGGAACCTACATCCTTCTGAATCTGCTTAGTGTAGTCATCTCTTGGTCTCCCTCTATGATTTTTATCCTCCACGCTGCCCTCCAATGCTAAATTTATGATCCCTTAATGCCTCAAACCATGTCCTACCAACTGATCCCTTCTTCTAGTCAAGTTGTGCCACAAGCTCCCCTTCTCCCCAATTCTGTTCAATACCTCCTCATTAGTTATGTGATCTATCGATCTAATCTTCCGCATTCTTCTGTAGCACCACATTTCGAAAGCTTCTATTCTCTTCTTGTCTAAGCTATTTATCATCCACGTTTCACTTCCATACATGGCTACACTCCATACAAATACTTTCAGAAAAGACTTCCTGACACTTAAATCTATACTCGATGTTAGCAAATTTCTCTTCTTCAGAAACGCTTTCCTTGCCATTGCCACTCTACATTTTATATCGTCTCTACTTCGACCATCATCAGTTATTTTGCTCCCCAAATAGCAAAACTCCTTTACTACTTTAAGTGACTCACTTCCTAATATAATTCCCTCAGCATCACCCGAATTAATTCGACTACATTCCATTATCCTCATTTCGCTTTTGTTGATGTTCATCTTATATACTCCTCTGAAGACACTGTCCATTCCATTCAACTGCTCTTCCAAGTGCTTTGCCGTCTCTGACAGAATTACAATGTCATCGGCGAACCTCAAAGTTTTTATTTCTTCTCCATGGATTTTAATACCTACTCCGAATTTTTCTTTTGTTTCCTTTATTGCTTGCTCAATATACAGATTGAATAACATCGGTGAGAGGCTACAACCCTGCCTCACTCCCTTCCCGAATCATTGCTTCCCTTTTGTGCCCCTTGACTCTCATACCTGCCATCTGGTTTCTGTACAAATTGTAAATAGCCTTTCGCTCCCTGTATTTTACCCCTGCTGCCTTTAGAATTTGAAAGAGGGTATTCCAGTCAAAATTTTCAAAAGCTTTTTCTATGTCTACAAATGCTAGAAACGTAGGTTTGCCTTTCCTTAATCTTTCTTCTAAGATAAGTCGTAACGTCAGTATTGCCTCACGTGTTCCAGTATTTCTACGGAATCCAAACTGATCTTTCCCGAGGTCGGCTTCTACTAGTTTTTCCATTTGTCTGTAAAGAATTTGTGTTAGTATTTTGCAGCTGTGCCTTATTAAACTGATTGTTCGGTAATTTTCACATCTGTCAACACCTACTTTCTTTGGGATTGGAATTATTATATTCTTCTTGAAGTCCGAGGGTATTTCGCCTGTTTCATACATCTTGCTTACCAGATGGTAGAGTTTTGTCAGGACTGGCTCTCCCAAGGCCGTCAGTAGTTCCAATGGAATGTTGTCTACTCCGGGGGCCTTGTTTCGACTCAGGTCTCTCAGTGCTCTGTCAAGCTCTTCACGTAGGATCTTATCTCCCATTTCATCTTCATCTACATCCTCTTCCATTTCCATAATATTGTCCTCAAGTACATCGCCCCTGTATAGATTCTCTATATACTCCTTCCACCTTTCTGCTTTCCCCTCTTTGCTTAGAACTGGGTTTCCATCTGAGCTCTTGATGTTCATACAAGTGGTTCTCTTATCTCCAAAGGTCTCTTTAATTTTCCTGTAGACAGTATCTATCTTACCCCTAGTGAGATAAGCCTCTACATCCTTACATTTGTCCTCTAGCCATCCCTGCTTAGCCATTTTGCACTTCCTGTCGATCTCATTTTTGAGACATTTGTATTCCTTTTTGCGTGCTTCATTTATTGCATTTTTGTATTTTCTCCTTTCATCAATTAAATTCAGTATTTCTTCTGTTATCCAAGGATTTCTACTAGCCCTCGTCTTTTTACCTACTTGATCCTCTGCTGCCTTCACTACTTCATCCCTCAAAGCTACCCATTCTTCTTCTACTGTATTTCTTTCCCCAGTTCCTGTCAGTTGTTCCCGTATGCTCTCCCTGAAACTTTGTACAACCTCTGGTTCTTTCAGTTTATCCAGGTCCCATCTCCTTAAATTCCCACCTTTTTGCAGTTTCTTCAGTTTTAATCTACAGGTCATAACCAATAGATTGTGGTCAGAGTCCACATCTGCCCCTGGAAATGTCTTACAATTTAAAACCTGGTTCCTAAATCTCTGTCGTACCATTATATAATCTATCTGAAACCTTTTAGTATCTCCAGGATTCTTCCATGTATTCAACCTTCTTTCATGATTCTTAAACCAAGTGTTAGCTATGATTAAGTTGTGCTCTGTGCAAAATTCTACCAAGCGGCTTCCTCTTTCATTTCCTAGCCCCAATCTATATCCACCTACTACGTTTCCGTCTCTCCCATTTCCTACACTTGAATTCCAGTCACCCATGACTATTAAATTTTCATCTCCCTTCACTATCTGAATAATTTCTTTTATTTCATCATACATTTCTTCAATTTCTTCGTCATCTGCAGAGCTGGTTGGCATATAAACTTGTACTACTGTAGTAGGTGTGGGCTTCGTATCTATCTTGGCCACAATAATGCGTTCACTATGCTGTTTGTAGTAGCTTATCCGCATTCCTATTTTCCTATTCATTATTAAACCTACTCCTGCATTACCCCTATTTGATTTTGTGTTTATAACCCTGCAGTCACCTGACCCAAAATCTTGTTCCTCCTGCCACCGAACTTCACTAATTCCCACTATATCTAACTTTAACCTGTCCATTTCCCTTTTTAAATTTTCTAACCTACCTGCCCGATTAAGGGATCTGACATTTCACGCTCCGATCTGTAGAAAACCAGTTTTCTTTCTCCTGATAACGACACCCTCTTCAGTAGTCCCCGCCCTGAGATCCGAATGGGGGGACTATTTTACCTTCGGAATTTTTTACCCAAGAGGACGCCATCATCATTTAATCATACAGTAAAGCTGCATGCCCTCAGGAAAAATTACGGCCATAGTTTCCCCTTGCTTTCAGCCGTTCGCAGTACCAGCATAGCAAGGCCGTTTTGGTTATTGTTACAAGGCCAGATCAGTCAATCATCCAGACTGTTGCCCCTGCAACTACTGAAAATGCTGCTGCCCCTCTTCAGGAGCCACACATTTGTCTGGCCTCTCAACAGATACCCCTCCGTTGTGGTTGCACCTACGGTACGGCTATCTGTATCACAGAGACACGCAAGCCTCCCCACCGACGGCAAGGTCCATGGTTCATGGGGAGACGAGGATATTCTCAGGAGTCCCCAAGGTTGTTGTGAAATGCTGTTTGTCTACCATGCTATCCTATGCCTCCTCCTTCAGTGACTCCTTTGATCACCAATGTGGGGTATGCCCCTCTTCATTATTACCTCCTGGAGTTCACTTTCGGGTATTTGCTTTGGCAGGTTCTTTATTACCTCCGGGAGTTCACTTTCAGATGTTGCTCTGGCAGCTTAACTTCATGATACCTACCACTTTCCTAGTGGGTGTGAAGTCTCCACCACTTTGCCTTCGTGCGGCGGCGTATGTTCACCTGGGACTTCATTCGCTTCCTAAGGGGACAAATCCAGCTTGCTCTATCACCATAAGTTTCACGACCTTCACACGGAACTTTGCGATAGTACCTGTGTGTACACTGATGACTCTTGTAGTGACTGTGGTGTCAGGTGTGCACTTGTTATTAGCATCAATGTTTTTCAGTATCAGCTTCTGGAACATAGTTCAGTATTTACAGTGGAGCTCTTTGACCTGTATCACGCCACTCAGTACATTCGGCAACACAGGCTTTTCAATTGTGTCATCTGCTCTGACTCTCTCTGTGCCCTTCAGAGCCTCTGTGAGCTGTATACCATCCATCCCTTAGTGCAACAGGTCCAAATAAGCTTTCACTTGCTCACTCTTGATTGAGCTGGTGTGATGTTTATGTGGATCCCTGGTCACATCGGTCTGACGGTAAAGGAGGTTGCTGGTGCCGCTGCCAAGGCTGCAGTCCTCTTACCTCAGCCTGCTAATTCTTCCACTCCCTGCGATGATTTCTGTGTCACTGTCTGTCAGTAGGTGGTGTCATTGTGGAATCGCCACTGGTCTTCCCCTCGTGAGAACAAGCTACAGGGAATAAACCTCTCCCAGTGGCTTGGCCAATCTTCACTGGGCCGTCTCACCATGAGGAGATCATTTTATCTAGGTTGCGTATTGGGCACTGCCTTTTTAGCCAGTGCCATTTGTTACGTGATGATCCCTCACACCTTGTACTCATTGCCCTCAACCTCTGACAGTTCACCATTCCCTGACAGAATGCCCTTTCTTTAACCACTTGCTCTCTCATTTATGTTTGCCATGTGAGTTATCAGCCATTTTAGTAAACAATGCACGAGCTGTCAAATATGTTTTACTTTTTATTCATTGTAGCAATATGGCAAAGGACATGTAACCTTTAGTTCAGAATCTCTTTTGGCTCTAGGGTGTATTTTATGGACATTTCTCCATGTCACTGTTTTTAGCTGTATTTCCTTTTGTCAATTGGGCTTAATGCTTAGCTGTTTTTAACTGCTTTTTCCTCTTTGTGTTCTACAGTTCTGACAATGGCACATACGACTCTAGTTGTTTTTGCACCCTAAAGCAAAACAAAACAAGCAGTTCTCATTGCCTGTGATCAGTGTTCAGAAAGGTGGATTACTGTTTGGATTGTCCAGCATACCCTGTGTGATTTCTGCCATGCACAAATTGTCAATCAAAATTGAATGTACCATTCCAGAGTTTACCCTACTTCCTTCACAAGTTTTAGTACTGCGATACGATAGTCTTCCATAACCAGAGCCTACACATGCTCAGTGATAGTCATTTTGGCTTGTTGAGGACCTACCTGATTCACTGCCCTATGATATGTGGCTGTCTTTTTAAGAAATTGTACGTTGGATCACTCCTTTATCTGAGTTCCCAATAGCTTTCTCCCCAAAAGCCTATTGAATCTTGTGAATCGTTTCCAGTTTGGAATCATAGAGTTGTTCACAAAATTTGATGCAATATCACTGTTTGTTGCAATATTGCTGCTCAAATTGTGCTTTCATTTTACAATCTACAGCTTGTAGCGACAGTCTATCTTAGTTCACTGGAGTAATGAAGGGTACCTAGCAAATGGAAATAAATGCAGGTCATTGCCATTTTCAAGAACAGTCATGCTGCAGATGCACATAATTATAGGCCTTCATTGTCGACAGCAAAGAGTAGTAGAATTATGGAACACATTTTATGCTCGGGAATTATGACTTTTTGTAATTTTGTTACAAAAATTTCCTCTGTAAAAGTCAGCATTGATTCTGCAAACAGATAGCCTGCAAAACTTAGTTTGCTCAGTTCATCCATGAGATCCAGAGCACTGTAGACAATAGTGTTCATGTTGATGCCATATTCCTTGACTTCAGGAAGGCATTTGGCATCATCATGCAATGCTGTCTGATGGAAGAAGTATGAGCTGACTTCCTTGCAGACCCAACATGTCACTTGACAGATGTAGAGGTAATTTGCAGAATACCCTAAGGAAGCGTGATCCGAGTGTTACTGTGAAGTGTGATACTAGTGTTACTGTTTCCAATATATATAAGTGACATAGTAGGAAGCATTGGAAGTTCTTTAAGACTGTTCGCAAATGATGCACTTTTCTATAAGAAAGTAGCAGTGCCAGAAGACATAGATTTGCAGAATGAACTACAGAAGTGTATGGTGCAGTCTCTTGCACTTGACCGTGAATGTAAATAAATGTAACATGGGAAAGAAATCCACTACTGTACATCTACGATATTGATGACAAATTGCTGGAAACAATATCTGCCATAAAATATCTAGGAGTGACCATAAATGTAGTGACCGTATAATACAAATAGTAGGAAAAGCAGATGCCAGACTGGAATTCATATGAAGAATCTTAAGCAAATGTAACTCTTTCCCAAAAGAAGCGGCTAATAAGGCACTTGTTAGATGAGTATTGTTCATCAGTCTGTGACCATTTTAGGTAGGACTGATAGAAAAAAAAGAGACTGTAATGAGAAAATTCAAGAAATTAGACCTAATACAAAAGGTTACCAATAGTCATTCTACCTACATGCCCTTTGCGAGTTTAACTGGGAAGGGAGGCTCAGTTAATGGTACCAGAAGTACCCTCTGCCATACACCATCAAGTGACTTTTGGAGTATTGATTTAGATGTAGAAACTGGATGAACATTTACTCCATGCTCGCCATTTACAGGTTTTTTTGAAAAAATGACTAATTATTTCTGTTTAAGAGTATCCCTATGGCACAGGAGTTGTCGACATCAATCGGCATTTGAAAACAGCTGCTGGTATCTGTCTGGAATTATATTTCCATGGATGGACTGTTAGAGTTTTAAACCTTCATATTTCATTCCTTTCTGCATAAAACTTAGATTCATTAAATGATCAAAAAGATGATTTTTCTTCTCAATCTCGGATGGATTGTTGATAACAGATTCCACACTTGTATAAGTATACTGTTAGGCTATTGTTAATATTACCGGCTGCTTGAAAGAGATTCGTGCTAGATGTATGTGCACCCCAGATGTATCCAGGGATGGTGAAGCAAGGCAGTAAGACCTGACGCTAGTTCTCTTGTGGCAGCCATCTGCGCTGCCACACTCAGGTTAAGTGACACTCCCAGTCGGAAAACACAGTTGCCTTACAGTCAGCCACCAGGCAGTAGCACACCGTACAGCCTCCCATCCATAACGATCTCTTCAAATTTTTCGGTGACATCTTGGATATGCAAGATTGATAGTCACCAGGTAACAAAAACTGAGAAGTCTATAAGCAAGACTTACACCATTATACAGCAGTGAACTGCCCTGAAGAGGACCGCACAAAGTCGGTTGAAACACCAGTAATTTAACTGTTTTAGTAGTTACCATGATGCAGTCCAATACCCAGAATTATTTTATCCAAAATGGCACTAAGGAATTTCAGAATTAAAATATTGATAGTAAGCATACCATATGAGGACTTGTTTTGTTTTAAAAGTGTTAGTAAGGGGCAAGAAAATTGGAAGCTGTCAACGATGGCCTAATTAGTAGCAACTGTTCCGAAAGTTGCCTGGAAAGACTTGAGAAACCCTTGGACATCTAATATATAGGAGCCCACTTCATCTCCTTAATGACAATGCATTTTTGAACAATGTTTCTACTGTTACATCCATTTTAGTGTGTTATATTATATGTTGAATATCTTGAGAGATAGTAGCACCCATCAAAACAAGGGAAAAAAGTCCATTAACATGGGCTCTAGAGTGTGTACCTTAAGAGCTGCAAGCACTTTTTTTATTTTTGCTACTGTGACACGTATCTGTTCTGTTGAAAAAAAATGCTTACAGCTCTTAAGATAAGGTAAGCACTTATGGTAATCATTTTATAGCCCATGTTAATTGGAAAACATGAAGCTTACAGAAGAGATGTGTTTCACAGTATTGAAGATAAACTAGTGCTCAAGTCTCTTAAGGTATGCATCTTATGTATCTGGACTTTTTTCTTGCTTCGATATTTGGCACTTTTTTTAAACAATGAATATATTTGGGCAACCACATGTTGGAAACCGAACAGACACACAGTAACATTTATTAAATTAAGTTTGTCATCACTTCACTTGGGCCTCCTTTGGACCATGTGAATAACTACTTCTGATTTAACTTCAGAGTTTCCAGTAATTTTTCATTTGATCAAGTTTTCTCTGGAGCTGGGAAAATAAAAATTTCTTTCAAAACATATCATTGTTTGCAGTTTCGTGTTCTTAAATGTTAACTTCTGATTTTGTGGAGCTACTTGCACCAGGGAGATTTTTTTGCAACAGACATGTTCAAAAATTTTCTTGTGTGACGTGTTTTCATTCCTTGAAACCAGATGGCCGTAAAACATCAGTCTACGTTTTCTCATTGTGTCATTTAGTTGTTCAGTTTTCTTATACAGATCTTCATTACTCCTGTTTCAGTATTCACTGTTGTGTTTTACTTTCTCTATTATTTTCGCAGAATTTTCCTTTATTTCTGTTCCATGTTTTCTATTTTTCCTGGTGTAGTCAAATTCAGGCGTGTGGATGTGTATAAACATTCTGATTTTCTTACTGTAACGTAGTGCTGTAACTGTTTGAGAGATGATTGTAGACATCCTTAGTCAACTGAAAGGTCTTTCCCATCTTCTTTATTCATTTCCATGTCATGGCTGTTCTTTATTTAAATTTAACCAATTGTAGTAAACTACTTGGAATAGTCGAAACAAACTTTGGTAAACATTAGAGGTAAGAAAAACAAATCAAACTTCATAATGTAATATGAAAGCAAACTCTTCTACTTGGCAGTGAATGTTAAAATCTTCTTCAGAATTATAACATGAGAATAAACAGCACACAGATAAGATTTTTGCACTCCTTAAGTGTTGTAGCTTTGATGGATAGTGTTAACCATGACATGTAGTGTATGGTGTAGAAATATACCAATCTAAATTGCAACACCTTGTTAGCAGGCGGATGAAAAATAAGTTCCACTAAAAATCCCAAGAAAGGAGAAGTTTAAGAAGACCACAGCGTCAGTGGAATGATCACTTCGAGTAGTCGCAGAATGGGAGCATACTCAGTGCTACTTATGTGCGTGATGGTGATGTGATGTGTAGATATAGTTTTACATCAGCTGAAAACTGTTATTTCTGCACTCTAGTCTGATTTTTGAAGTTTTTAATATGTTTCACAGAATTAATTACAAGAATATCTTCACTCCAAACCACATCATCATCTTGGGGGATATTTCAATAATTTAAATATGCGTGATTGTACAATGTCATAGTCATCGCAATGATTATGTAGTGCTGACAGGTTGTTACCTTGTCGATAAGTGTCAGTGGTGAAAGCTGAGTTGTCATATTCATTGCTATGTTGAGCAACTGCATTCAGAATCTTCAAAAGGAGGTGATGTGTGTATTCTAAGAGAGCTTACCATTGACATCCAGTGGCAGCAATTTGTCACTGATTGAGATGAATGTCAGCCCAGAAAAACCAGAGCTCATGCTTATTAAGAGTTAGCCTGTTAACTATGGATTGACAATTGTACGTAGCAGAACAGGATTTATTCATTATTTAGTTCCTGACCTGGTTCTACAACCATTACTCTTGTATCGTGTGTGTCTACGAAGATGATGTAACTTACCAAACGAAAGCATTGGTATGTTTATAGACAAACAAACACAAACACACACATAAAATTCAAGCTTTCGCAACCAATGGTTGCTTCATCAGTAAAGAGGGAAGGAGAGGGAAATACGAAAGGATGTGGGTTTTAAGGGAGAGGGTAAGGAGTCATTCCAATCCCGGGAGCGGAAAGACTTACCTTAGGGGGGGAAAAGGACAATATATATATATATGTGTGTGTGTGTGTGTGTGTGTGTTTTTTTTTCCCCCTAAGGTAAGTCTTTCCGCTCCCAGGATTGGAATGACTCCTTACCCTGTCCGTTAAAACCCACATCCGTCCGTCTTTCCCTCTCCTTCCCTCTTTCCTGATGAAGCAACCGTAGGTTGCGAAAGCTTGAATTTTGTGTGTGTGTTTGTGTGTCTATCAAAATACCAATGCTTTCGTTTGGTAAGTTACATAATCTTTGTTTTTAGATATATTTTTCCCATGTGGAATGTTTCCCTATATACATATCTGCGTGTGGTCTTTGTGGAACTATGTTTACTGTGCCCTAAACAGGTGGTAGCTTATTTCTGTTATATGAAACTGTTAAGCAATGTGTGACTTGTATTTTTACTGTGATATGTAATCCTCAACTCATAGTTGTTCTTTTATTAATTTCAGCTGCTGTGCAGATTTAAACAACCATGTTTCGAGACAGGAAGCCATCAAGGTAGGTATTTTATGTGGTTCTAATTGCCTTCTTTGCTGAATTAATATATGTGTAACTGTACTCTGAGGTGACAAAAATCATGGTATAGTGATACGCAGATATACAGACGGCAGCAGTATCATGTACACGAGCCTTTAAAAGGCAGTGGTTTAGCGGAGCTGTCATGTGTACTCAGGTGATTCATGTCAAAAGGTTTCCAACATGATTGTGGCTGCACAATGGGGATTAACCAACTTTCAACATGGGATGGTAGTTGGAGCTAGACCTGTGGGACATTCAATTTCAAAAAATTGTTAGGGAATTTAGTTTTCTGACATCCACAGTGTCAAGAGTGTGCTGAGAATACCAAATTTCAGGCATTACCTCTCACCAGAGACAATGGAGTGGCCAGCGACCTTCATTTAACACCGTAGAACAGCGGGATTTGCGTAGAGTTGTAATTGCTAACATACGAGTAACACTGCATGAAATAACTGCAGAAATCAATGTTGGATGTATGACAAATGTATCTGTTAGGACAGTGTGGCAGAATTTGCCATTAATGTGCTATGGCAGCTGACGACCGATGCAGGTGCCTTTGCTAACAGCTTTGTGCTCATGTCAGTTGGAGTCTAGATGACTGGAAAACTGTGGCTTGGTCAGATGATTCCCAATTTCAGTTAGTAAGAGTTGATAGTAGGGTTTGAGTGTGGCGCAGACCCCACGAAACCACGAACCCAGGTTGTCAACAAGGCACTGTGCAGGCTGGTGGTGGCTTTGTAATAGTATGGGCTATGTTTGCATGGAATTGACTGGGTCATTGACTGAAAATGATTGTGTTTGGCTATTTGGAGACTGTCTGCAGCCAGTCATGGAATTCATGTTTCAAAATTATGATCAAATTTCTGTGGCTCACAATGTGCCATGTCACCGGGCTACAATTATATGTGGCTGGTTTGAAGAACATTCTGGACAATTTGGCCACACAGATGCCCGACTTTAATCTCGTCAAACATTTATGAAAAATAATAGAGAGGTCAGTTCATGTACAAAATCCTGCACCAATAGCCCTTAAGCAATTATGGCCTGCTATAGAGAGAGCATGGCTCAATATTTCTATAGAGGACTTCCAGTGATTTGTTGATTCCATGCCAAAATGGGTTGCTGCACTATGCTGGGCAAGAGGAGGTTCTGCGCAATATTAGGAGGCATCCCACGATTTTTTTCATCACAGTGCACATGTGTTGTATTTACCACTGTGCAGAGCGCCATTTTAATCAGTCTGTTATTGCTTCTTTGTTACAGCAGTGGGAAGTGTTATTTCTTGTTGATTTAAATTCATAGATTGTTTGCAAAGGAGTGTTGCTGTTTCAAAATTTAATAGAAACTTTATTTCTCATTGTAACTCACTGACAGCAGCTGATTAACGTTTGGGTGTTTACTGTATGGCTCCTCTGACTGTGCGCTGTGTGGCAGCAAGGTTATATAAATCTGGACAAAAGTGACATCGCCATTGACATGTCTTCGAGCAGACTTCGTTGAGAAACAGAATTAAGCATGTTGAGATAGGGGTTTCATTGTAGGCTTTTACAAATTTGAGAATTGTGTCTGATTTTATACTGATTAAATATTCCTGAAAACACAGGTAAGAATGTTGTGCGAAGGAAACGTCAAAAAAACACACAATGTGGAACCATTGCTCTGATTAGCCTACAAAATTAACAAAATTGGGAACTTTTAAATTGCACATTAATAACACACACACACACACACACACACACACACACACACACACACACACACTTTGTTGCTAACTATTGCAGTGCTGCAGACTCGTGCCACATTGAGTACAGATGTCAGTGACAGAACAATATGTCAGGCAGTATAATGTTCGAATTTCTCATTCTTCTCACTTCTCAGAAGTTGTGACCATAAAATTTCTATACAGTACAATGAACTAAGTCATTCTATAATTCTGTGAAATCAGTGACAGTTCTTCTTCCATTAACATGAAGTTGGAACTTGGGCTTCCATTTGCCAAGCTTATGCATTGTTTAGATTTAAACACCAGATAATTTTGTTTTTGTGGTCTTCTTTTCAGAAAAGACTCCTTCTCATGTGGAATCACTTTAAAGTTGTGAAAAAATTTGTATGTATATTAATTCTTGAATGAATGACTCTGTGCAACTTGTAACTGAATTGAAGGAAACTTTTGTAGAGAAAAGTTATAATTATGAGACAGAATTGTTTGAGTGATATGGCCTTCTTGTTTAACCTTTCCCAATGAATACCACTATCCTCTCTGGAGATGGAACCATTAGTTCCGAAAGCTAAGAAGTGTCTCCTTTCATGTGTGTATGTCAGCAATACTACACATTTGGCCCCCTGGAGGCAAGTGGCTAAGTCAAATGAAAATAGCAGCAGTATGCATATAAAGGTAAAGCTGACTCAGCAATCAACAGCACTTCAGTGCAATAGTTGCAATAATGTCCTGACTGTCATGCTATTCAGTGTTGTTGTTATCGACATCTTGATGCACCTGTCCAGTCTGCTCCATCATGAGCAAATCTGTTTGTCTTTGCATAAGTATGTTGAGTTTCTTTACTGTTTGTGTTATATATTAATGACCTAGCAGGCAGTAGCAAAGTAAACCTCAGAATTTTTGTAAATGGTACAGTTATTTGAAATGAAGTATTGTCTGAAAACAAGAGCAGAAATATTCAGTAGTGTCTCCAAGAGATTCCGTAGTTGTGCAAAGATTGACGACTTGCTTTAAATGTTCAGGAAATGGTCAATTCATGCAAGTACCTGTGTATAACAATATGTAAGGATATGAAACAGCACCACTGAGTGTGTGGGACTCATAGTGAGTGGACTTACAGGGGATATTGAATGTACACAAAGAAGGGCAGCACAAAGGCCCACAGGTTTGTTTCACCTGTGGAGAGTGCCACAGTGAGGCTGATGAAACTAAACTGTTACTTGAAGATAGATGAGAAATATCATGAGAAAGTAAACTTAACAAAGTTTCAAGCTGATGTTTGTAGGAATATACTGCAGAGTGGCACATATAAAACCGGCCTGAACCGGAATGTCAACACGCTTGTGTAGCATTACTAGCTTATCAGTTTCTTTGCCCCCTTTTAACAGCAGTAGTGTGTGGGCAGTTCATACGAAAAGTAGTCGTTATAAACCGTGTACTTTATTGTCATGCCGTACTCCATTGAAGAAACTGTGTTTGTTGTTGAAGAATATGTGTGGTCTGAATCCATTAAAGATGTTCATGACACTTTTCCTGCAAGCAATATTCCTGCAAAATCAACGATTCAGGATCTAGTGAGAAAGTGGCAGGATCTAGTGAGAAAGTGGCGTTAGACAGGCAGTGTTGTTAATTGAAAGAGACATAGTGTAATATAGCAAGACAGTCACACAAATGTTAGCATTCTATAACTGGCACATACAACCGGCATAGAAGTGGCACTTTTCAGGTGCTAGTTATGATGGGAATGGCATGTAGTCCATGTTCCTAAATGAGTGTTTCACTTTCAGTTAATTGTGAGTAGATGCTAGTCTAAGAGATCTGAGGAAATGAGTTAAGGCTAACATGAAGATGTTGTCAAAGTAATGTTAACAACTCAGTCCTTGATCCTTCATCCTGGAGATCATTAACCTACAGCAGGGCACATTTTTTGAAAACAGCCACTGATAAGAAGCAGTATGGAAAAGAAAGGAAATGCTGACATGAAATGGAAGGATAGAAGTTGCTCCACCTGTGACTGTTTTATCAGCGTGGTAAGTGGTGTTCCTCTTGCATCAGGTTGTACAGCCACCACTGCATGGCAAGACAACCTGCTTGACAGTGAGTGTTTGATGGGATGGTGATTTTACAAAAAAATGATTCCATTCGTAAATATAACGCAAGTAAAAACTAGCTGCAATATCCCTTACTAAGCCTTCCTTCACCACAGAAGGGAGAAAATAGTGGAGCACAATATTTGTACATCTCACCAGTGAATTAAAAGTGCCATATACACAATAAAAATAAATGAAAATAGCGTTTCTCGTGACTGGGGAGAATTAATATTCAGTTGGATAGATTACTACCACATAGAGAAGGCACTGAGTGGCCAACGGGAACATTGAAAGAAGGCCGTTAGAGAGAGTGTAAGCTTTAATCTTGGATCTTTCATTGTTTGATGTGTGGAAAATCAATTGTTCTGTATGTTGATGAATATAGTTGTCCTGCACATTTGATTTCTGGGTTATAATTTTCATTTGTAACCACCGGTGTTACAAGACCTAATTGTATTGTGACTCATTTGTGGTCAGTACTTAAACGTGATTTTTTTTCCCCTACAGGGGACCAGCAGGAAGAGGCAGAGGGGCATATCGACCCTTAGGCTTAAAACCCCGAGGTGCAGGAGGTAAGAGGAGTCGTATTGTAACACATTTCAGAAAAAAACGTTCAAAAACTGTAATGTTCTCAAAATACTACTAATAAATTTGTAACATTTGTTGCCTGTTCATACTGAAAAGTTTTTGAACTATTTCAACGCTAAATGTTGATACAACTACTTTCAGATGTGAAGGGCTTCAAGAAATATTTACAGTTTTGCTTGTAGTGTGTGTATCCTTTGTTATATATGTCACAATGATTTTTTCGTCTACTGTGTGAAGTACTGCAAGCAAAGTATCTTGCACAGACAGGAGTTCCTCAATATTTACAGTAATGTATGTTCCTTCCTTATCATTTGATATAACTTACTCCTGCAAGTAGCCCCATATAGTATTGCCTGGTCAAGTCAAATTTCTTCTGAAATGACAGAATCCATTGTGGGAAAATCTGTTTAATAATTGAAGTGGCTGTGACATAGGCTTGAAAAAAATGCAGGCCATTCCCATTTCACAAGAAGGATCACCAGGCAGGTGGACATAATTTTGGAAAGTTACTGCATTGATCTATTGTGGAATTATGAGATATGTTTAATACACGAATTATGGTCTTTTTGAATAATGACAATGTCTATTAAAATCAACACAGCATCTGCACATGCAACTCAGGAAGTCCACAGCACCATAGACAACGGCATCCATGTTGCTGC
The DNA here is from genome assembly GCF_023897955.1 of Schistocerca gregaria. Taxonomy (NCBI): domain Eukaryota; kingdom Metazoa; phylum Arthropoda; class Insecta; order Orthoptera; family Acrididae; genus Schistocerca; species Schistocerca gregaria. Next base: position 237,095,747 of record NC_064928.1, read on the forward strand.
TGTATTTTTTACTTTTGTATTGTCGTGTAACAAACTAAATCTGAACTTACAGAGTATCGAACCAGATTTGTGACTGACTTCAGGACTTCGTAGCATACATAACACAGCAAAATCAACAGCCCTAAATGTAATTTCAGGAGCACCCCAAGGGAGTGTTATAGTTACTGTTACTAACTCTATAAATGGTCCTGTGATAATGTTGGAAGATCTGTGAGGCTGTCTGCAGATGCTGCTGTTGTCTAGTAGGAAGCTTGGGACACCAGAAAGAAGCCTTAATATTGGTATAAATTGTACTGAAAGGTAGATTAAGCTTTGGGCTTTTGTGTAATAAGAATTTTGTAAATGCACTTGTTTTTTTTATATATGAGGACAAGACTTACTTACAAAACACACCTCATAGTTAATGATATGGCTGGGACTATGATTAACTCTGTCAAGTAACAGAAATTTTTTTATCTGATTATAATCATATGTTTCTTTTGCTTTTCCAATTCTAGGTATTGGGCCCTGGTCTACCAAAGGAAGACGATTTGTTGATGCACCTTACAATATTAATAAGAAGAACAAACTGAAAGAACAAAAGCAGATACAGACAGCTGTGAATCCACAGTCTGTTGCAGAAGATTTTGTGGGGTACAGACAGAGGATGTTGATAACACTAGATCCCGATCGAAAATTAGAGGAAAAGGAAATAGCCCAAATCAAAGAAGCACTCCTAGATGCTCTCGAACCTCTAGAGGATGGGTATTTTCCACAGTTTTACGGGACTTCCGTGGCGAAGGGTGCGCTCGTTATGTCTTGTGCCAACGAGCAGACAAAACTCTGGTTAGAGAGAATTGTGCCAGAGTTGAAGCCGTGGAAGGGCGCAAAGCTCCTAGTAAAGCCTAAAGGGGAGGTCACACAAGGAACTAAGGTGCTACTCAAGACGCCAAAGTTGTTCGCCAAGACAGAGCCCAAAAAAATCTTGCAGATGCTCGGCACTCAAAACAAAACCCTCGATACAAGCGTTTGGAAGAATGTCAGTGTGACTTCTGAAGCTACAGGCCAGACTCTAGTCTTCATGGTTGATGACCAGTCTCTCGAAGCCATCCGGGCCTTGGACAATAAAGTTTACCTCGGATTAGGCAATGTTGATTTAGTCGTCTTAAATGAGGAGGATGGCAAGCAGACCTCTGCAGATACAGATGAGAAAAATGAGGAAGAGAGTGACAAGCAGGCCTCTGGAGATACAGACATGAAAAGCAAGGAGGGAGATGCCATGCAGATATCTGTAGATGCAGACATTAAAAATGAGGAGGAAGTGGCCAAGCAGACACCTTCAGATACAGACATGAAAAATCAGGAAGAAGCTGCCAAACAGACGTCTGTAGACACAGAGGAAGCTGACAAAGAGACATGTGTAGATACAGACATGAAAAACAAGGAGGAAGCTGACAAGCAGACCACCTAGATACATATGTGGCTCTTACAGAACTGAAGTGTATTGAAGTTCATTATTGAAGAAGGAGGCCCAAATATTTAGACTAGTGTTGCTCAAATTGAGCAAATTCGTTTTCTTTCTATAGTGCAATGAGGAGGACAATGTGTGTGCTTAAAATTTCTGTGGCTAGGGCTGGACCTGCTTCCAGCTACAGTACAATCTTGTTAATTTGGACTATGTGGGATCAAAAGTAAGCCTAAAAATACAGGAGAATGTGGTAAAATGAATAATAAAGTTGTAGCCTTCGAGCCAGAAACTCGTTTGATACTTCCCTTTTGTTAGTCTGCCCTGTGAAAATGTCTTTGTAACTACCTGCTCACCATGGTCAAGCCTCATTCTTCCTGCACAACTTTTAACGTTCACACTCCCCTCCAGCATCAAGTTGATGAGTCCTTGATGAATCAGGTTGTGTCCTGTCAATTGATCCCTTCCTTTACTGAAGTTGAGCCATACATTTCCATTTGATACAATAAATCCTCAATTATCCATCCTGCCCATTAGATGTTCAACATCCTTCTGTAACATGTCAAGTTTTTTTTTTCCCCCTACCATTTAATGTCCATGTTTCGCATTCATATAAGGTTACTCTCTATACCCCAAACCCTTAAATTTATATTAAATGTTAATATATTTCTCTTTCACAGGAAGCTTTTCTTGATTTGCCTGTCAATTATCAGTTCTTTTATCACCCAAATAGCAAAACTTATCCAATTTTTAACATCTCACTTCCTAGCCCAATTCCCCCAACATCACTCAATTTAAATAGAATATATAAATATTTATGTTCATCTTATATTTATGTTCATCTTATATTTATGTTCATCTTATATTTATGTTCATCTTATAACCTCAAATGCATGATCCACTCCTTTCAAGTAATCTTCCAAGGCTTATGATGAGAAAACATGTGGTTCATTTTGATTTAAAATTATGTAACAAACAAAATTTACAGTTTGTCGAAAAACAAAAATTATTGTCTTTGTGGTACTTTTTCGAAAGACTTGTTGAGCTGCAGTGGAGTGCTGAGGTATGCTGCCTCCTTTGCTCCATATGCAGCTTCTTTGTACTCGTATGCTTCAGTACACGGGCACTGACCGTTTTTTTCAATACCTACATCAGAGCATCCGTTTAATTGTTCATAAATTATAAAAAAATCGCCTTCAACCTTCTCAAACAAATTCACTGAAAGTTGTATATACGCCACTGTATTTAAAAGTTGTTTAATCTAAGAAATTAAAGTAAACTGTTCATCAGAAATTAATTGGAATAAATGAGGGCTGGACAAACGAGGATGTAACATGAGATACTTTAATGTAGTCTTTATATGATAGGTCTTCACAATTTTGAACATTTCTTCCTTATTATAGACTTTTTAAAGTCGTTGTATTTCCTGACAAATAAAATGAAGTGTTAGTTGCTCTTTGTTTATTACTTGCAAATGCATGTGTACTAGTCAACGATGCCTTTTTGTAAGTTATGCACTACTAACATATGTGCTGTTTTCTTTTTGCGATTACTAGTGACCTAGTGATATAAAGTGTGACCCAAGTGCGAGCATATCACAAAAAAAAAGGATCTAAGATTAATCCTTGTTTGGGAAGATGTCAGCTCTGTGAAAAGAATTTCATGGCGTATGAAGATTTGTGCCAGACTGAGACATGAACCAAAATTTCCCTTTTTTCACAAGCAGCTGCTTTAACCAATAAGCTGTGTTAGTATGCACCCACTTTCACAGCATTGATGATGATTTTTTTCCTATTTGGGTTCAGCATTTCTGACTGGTTGTCACAGACCTCATTCCATGGCATTGCTTCTTCATTGATTTTGTCCTTATTACTCCATTATTTACATTTCAGTGAATGTAATTCAATTGATATCCACGTGAGACTAACACACGATAAAGCATGTAGTAGTAAGCCAAATTTCTATGCAGTAAATACAATTTTAAAGGATTTACTTTTACTAAATAAACTTTATCATGAAGTTTTAATTGAAAATCCCAAACACTTTATTTTTATTCATAATATTCGTGCCCATTAGTATGCCTTACAAGTTGATCTGCAGCAAAGCTGATACCAACATTGTTGAGCTTTTACCCAGCTGTACTTTTTTGTAACTGCCGTCCATAACATATCTGATTGGTGAGGATTCTTGTAAGATATTGACAATGGAAACTAGTACTGCATCCAGTTCTTGCCGTATGCTGAGAAGGCGAAAAATAAGATTAAAGATCTTCTCAAAACATTTTCTGTTCAGTAATTATTTGCCTGGATAGTTCACGTATAAATATAGTAGAATATTGCAATTTCACAGTGATCATTTTGAGAGTATATCATAGCACCATTAGAATTACTGCATTTAAGTGACGTCAAAGTACTTTTATTTAAAACTGATAGGCAGAAAATAAAGAACACAGATAAATAGCCATGACTGAAGAACACATTTTAGTATTTGAGGCAACAAAAGACATTAAAGAGCAAAATATTGGTAAATTCATGTAAGATTCCCTAGCTACTTACTTACTTACATGGAATTTTCTTACTGCTTACTTTTGCTGAGTAAATACTTTATTTACTTTAGATGCATTGCCCCAGAAGATTATTCCTTAATACAACAGGGAGCTACAAATACGCAAAATAAGCCAGTACCATTCGATAAAGACAACAAGAGATACTTCTAAGATCCAAAGATGTTAAACTGGGCATTTTGGTTAGCTTATTCATGTGTTGAATCCATTTCAACTTGTTATCCAACTGGATCCCAAAGAATGTCACATACAGCACTTTATTGAGTGTCTAACTGCGAATGCCTATCTGTGGTGCCAGAAGGTGACTCTCACTTGTTTTAAATTGTGTAATCTAGATCTTTGTGTTGTCAGTAAATTTAAACTTTTTTGCAGTGAATCAGATGTACGCCTGTTTTGCTATCTACATCCACAGATGGCAAATGCCAGTTCTCTAAATTTTCTCAATATTGTCTAGCAGAATGAATGTCATCTTCCCTTCGGGGACTCCCATATCAGTTCACAGAGCATTTCCATAATAAGTGTTGATTGACCTTATTGGTAACAAATAGAGCAGCATACTTACAAATTGCTCCCTTGCCTTCCTTTAATCTAACCTGGCAGCATCCCAAACACTCAAGCAGTACTCAAGATTGGGTCACACAAGTGTTATGTATGTGGTCTTCTTCATAGATGCACTACACTTTCCTAATATTCTCTTAAGAAACTGAAGTTGACCATTCACGCTCCTTACAATAGGCCCTTCACGCTCATTCCATTTCATATATTTTGTAGCTTTATTCCTAAATATTTAATCTAGGTATTTGAAAATTCTGCAACTGTTTTTCCTACTCATCATTAGCTTACGTTTTTCTATTTTAAGAGCAGCATGCAATTCATCACACCAAATAGATATTTTGTCCAAGTCATCCTCTGTCACTCAAGAACAACACTTTTTCATAAGCTACAATGCCATCAGCATAGTGTCTCAGATTGCTGCTCACCCTATCCCATAGATCATTTACATATATAGAGAAAAAGAGTCATCCCATCACCGTTTGGGTGGCACTCCTGATGACACCTTTGTCTCTGGTGAACAGTCACAATACTGGACAATGTATTGAGTTCTTTGACTTAAAAAGTCTTCAAGGTACTAAAGGTCTTCAAGCCACTCTTATTTCTGAGCACCTAAACGTATGCTTGGAACTTCGTTAACAGTCTGCAAATACAGGTCATTCCAGGAATGTAGCGTTATGAAATCCACTTATTGCCTTTCATCCATATCTCACATGATATTCTGTAAGAAAAGAATAAGCTGAGTTTTAGTTGACCTATGATCTGAATTTCCTCTCTTAAGGTTCAGTTTACACCCTTGATTAGTATGCTTACAATCTGAGCAAACATTACTACTTTCGAACTACCTTTTAATGTCACTGGAAGATAATTTGCATTGCTTAAGAATTAGAGCATTATCAGTACTGACCCTTACTGCACCCCACGTGTGTGTGTGTGTGTGTGTGTGTGTGTGTGTGTGTGTGTGTGTGTGTGTGTGTGTGTGTGTGTGTCATTATGTTCTTAGATTTGTGTTTGTGGCACAGTTTGTCAGTGAGATCCTCCACTTTCTGTTTTGGAGATGGAACTCGAAACATGTAAGGTGGATGCTATTAATGGCATAGCGGTTTAGTCTGATAAGTAGAATTATGTGATTCTACAGTGAACGGCATTGAGGAGGCCACAGAATAAACCAACTGGATACTTTTTCCTGCTGTGTAGCCTATAGCTTTCATCTCGGATCTTTGAGGACCAGATGTTAAATGGTTTATCTTACCAGTGGCTAACATTGTGAAAAGCCGCTCTCCATTGGTGTTGGTAGAATGCGGGGTGAATCCACTGGTAAGGTAAACCATTTAACATCTGGTCCTCAAAGATCCGAGATGAAAGCTATAGGCTACACAGCAGGAAAAAGTATCCAGCTGGTTTATTCTGTGGCCTCCTCAATGCCGTTCACTGTAGAATCACATAATTCTACTTATCAGACTAAACCGCTATGCCATTAATAGCATCCACCTTACATGTTTCGAGTTCCATCTCCAAAACAGAAAGTGGAGGATCTCACTGGCAAACTGTGCCACAAACACAAATCTAAGAACATAATGACACACACACACACACACACACACACACACACGTGGGGTGCAGTAAGGGTCAGTACACATGTTAAGTCTGCTGAGTGGAAATTTTCGTTATTGTTGCCACTATTGTGTGCAGGAGACACACATTCTCACCAACAAATGCTTGGTGCATCCTTTGGGCCACATCAGTTGACTCTTAGCTGTTGTGTGTCTCCTATTACAGTATGTGCAAGGAGAACGAACTTCATTCTGATGCACCTGAGACTGTTTAAAGTCAGAAGTTGCAATGAAGGAGTTTACAGCTACTCTCTCGTGCAGTAGCTGCCCAAAATAAAACCATTACAAGGCCCCCTGCCCTCCCCCGTCAAGCTGAACCTCCTGTGCTTGAACACGTCAAGTCAAATTGCATGAATCTTTCCAACCCACTCGTTGCTTCCTCACACTTTCTCTCTTTTATAATGTTACCTCGAACTTATCAGTGTTACTTCATATAAGCGTTAGTACAAATGCAATGCAGTATGATCCTTACTTATAACTTTGTCAGTGTAATTAATAGTGACAGCGAAGACAGATAGACCTACTGTTCATTATGGAGCAGCTTTTCTGCGGGCAGAAAGTTTCATGCCATTTTATTTGAAGTCTCCAACTTCCTCCAGTTGAACTAGATGTGCACAAAGGTGAAATAGGTGAGTAGAGATAAAAGTTTTCGCGTACAAAAATGTTCAGAAATTTTTCATGATTTGTGGTTCATAAGGATTACAAATGCTGAGAAAAAGTGCCTAAAACATTGCTATTATTTGTGTACAGTGTCCAAATTCATAGTTCGGAATTTTGTGTGAAACTGACTAGGTGTTCATCAATAATGGAAATGCCGGGGTGGATCAATGCTCAGCAACTGTGTGGTCCAGCTGTTTCTTGATGACAGTTTGTCGATGGGCATTTATTTGGACAGACAGCTTGTTGGTTGTCATGCCACAAAATAGAATGCAGTACAATGGTTGCAGCTTAGCTTGTAGATCACATGACTCCTTTCACAGGTAGCCTTGCCTCTGATGGTATAGGTGATGCTTGTGGCTGGACTGGAGTAGGTGGTAATGGGAGGATGTATGGGACAGGTTTTGCATCTAGGGCTGTTGCATGGGTATGAGCCCTGAGGCAAGGGGTTGAGAGCAGGATGGAGTGGTGATGGAAAAGGATATTGTGTAGGTTCAGCAGGTGGCGGAATACCACTGTGGAGGTGGGCAGGATATTCCTCTTTTCAGGGCACAACAAGCTGTAGTCAAAACCCTGTTGGAGTACATGATTAAGTTGTTTCAGTCGTAGGTGGTACAGAGCCATGAGAGGAATGCTCCTTTGTGGCCAGACAGTGGAACTTTGGGAGGTGTGAATGACAGGGGAAATAAGGCACAGGAAATCTGTTTCTGTACTAGGTTGGGAAGGTAATTTCTGTTTGCGAAGGCCTCGGTGAGATCCTTGCTATATCTGGGGAGTCAGTTGTTGCAGTTTTACATTATTTTTTGTATTTTACAAGTATTTGCACAGGTTTTTTTACACAATTTACATATTTTTATGCTTTTTATCCATCACACCATGGATCCCTGCTCCTTTCATCTGCACCAATACAGGAAAGTTTCCATATACTTAGTCAGAATCCAGTCCTGCATACTGTTCCTGTGCTGTTGCCTGGCTCATGGAATCTCCTAAAATGGCCTTACCATCAGATTACCCATCTCCAGCTGCAACCCCTCTTTCCACAATGACCTCCATCTGTTTGTATTCTGCCAGTCCATAGTCCTCACCAACCTAGTCCTCTAAATCTATGTAAATCAAGCCCAAACCTCCTTGCAATACCTCCTCTCTATCCATAAAATTCTTCTGCCCTGCAATGCCTGTCTCTCATACTGAAACTCTTGCCCTCTAGGAACCAGAGCAGCATGCACAACCACTATCCACCACCTCTACAACAGACTCCAAACCTCCCCCACATCCCATCATAACTGACTAATCCTGCCTTGCAGACCTGTAACATTTACCACGTCCTCAGACGCTCCCTCCCCACACTAAACAGAATCCAGAACTTAAACAGACCCAAACAAAGTCATGAACTTTTCCTCCAAAAGCCTTAGTGCCACAGAAGTAACAATTCTTTCCAAAGACTTTTGCCCCACTCCCAAATTCAAACATGCTTGACTTGTTGCAGACTTTTACCTCTTCTCCCAGAACCTATACTGGAAAAATTTTTTATGCCACTAATCTTGCCAATCAGACTCAATCGAAAACCAATGTTGAACCCTGCCTGAGTCAGTTCACTCCTCCACCCAACTGCAATCCATCCCCATTGCTACAAAATAACACCCCCCCCCCCCCCCCCCTCCCCCGTTAACATTCCAGAATTTCGCAATTTGCCTCAATATCATTTTCCCAAATCCTGCAACATTGAAGATAACCTTAAATCTGCAGAAAGAGCCACAATCCACCATCCCAAAAAACTGATTCCAACCTTGTAATCCTACTTGCTGACTAAGGCTCACCCACTGTGGTTTTGAACTGCAGGGATTTCCTGGCAGAACAACTCTCCCAGCTGTCAGATCGTTCACCTACAAACCCTGCCATAGTGACCCTGTTCCAGAAATCCAATGGGATCTCAAGTCTCTCCTCATATCCTTAGGCCCATCCCAGACCCTCTCCCATGAGTGTCCCCCCCTCTCCCCCCTCTCTCTCTCTCTCTCCCCCCCCCCCCTCCCCTCCCCTCCCCTCCCCCTCCTACCCCAAGCACCACTCCCCATACTCCTACCTTGTATATACTTCCTAAATTCCGTAAGCCCAACAACCCAGGACACCCCATTGTGGCCAGTTATTGTACCCTCACTGAGAGAATCTCTGCTCTCATAGACTGACACCTTTGCCCTATCACCATAACCTAATCTCCTATGTAAAAGATGCCATTGATTTCCTCCACTGACTCTCCACAGTTCTTGTTCCTTTAGACACTGTGCCCTGGTCGTCATAATTGATGGCACCTACCTTTAAACTAACATTGCCAATGCCCATGGTCTTGCCGGTATTGAGTACTACATTTCCCATTGCTCAACAGATTCCAAACCTACAATCTCCTTTCTGGTTACTTTGACCAACTACTCCCTCACCCACTATTACTTCGTCTTTGAAGGCATCTCCTACAAACTACTCCATGTATGGCAATGGAGACCCACATGGTACCATCCTATGCCAACTTATTCATGGGCCACCTTGAGACATCCTTCTGAACCACCCAGAATGCAAAACTCATCACCTGGTTCACATTCCCTGATGAAATCTTCATGATATGGATCAGGAGTTAAGACATCGTATCCTCATTCCTCCACAATCTCTAACACCTTCTCTCCATTCACTTCACCTGGTTGTCCTCAACCCAAGAAGCCACCTTCGCCGGCCGGTATGGCCGCGCGGTTCTAGACGCTTCAGTCCGGAACCGCGAGACTGCTACGGTCGCAGGTTCAAATCCTGCCTTGGGCATGGATGTGTGTGATGTCCTTAGGTTAGTTAGGTTTAAGTAGTTCTAAGTTCTAGGGGACTGATGACCTCAGATGTTAAGTCCCATAGTGCCCAGAGCCATTTGAAGCCACCTTCCTTGATGTTGACCTCCACCTCAAAGACGGCTACATCTACATCCATCCACATCAAACCAGCCAACCGCCAGGAATACCTCCATTTCAACAGATGCCACCCATTCCATATAGCCCAGTCACCTGTATAGCCTTGCATCTTGCATAGTGATGAGCAGTCCTTCTCCAAATATAGGAAGGATCTCACTGAAGCTTCCGATATTAGTCGCCCAACCTTGTACAGAAACATATCTCCCATGCCTTATCTCTCCAGTCACCTTCCACCTACCCAAGCCCCACTGTCTGGCCACAAAGGATCATTCTCCTGATGTCACTGTACCACCCAGGACTGGAACAACTGAATTACATTCTCCACCCCTCATGTGCCGAAATGATAAACTACTCACAATCCTTCCACCTCTCCCACAGTGGTACTCTGTCACATACCAAACCTACACAATATACTCGTCCATCCATATTCCACCCTTGCTCACAACTGTTTGCCTCATGGCTCATATCCCTGTAATAGACCTAGATGAAAAACATGTGCCATACATCCTCCCACCACCTACCCCAATCTGGTCACAAGAGCTGCCTGTGAAAGCAGTCATGTGATCTACAAGCAAAGCTGCTATCACTGTGCTTTATTCTACATGGGCATGACAACAAACAAGCTGTCTGTCCTTATACATGGCCACCAGCAAATTGTGGTGAAGAGAGAGCTGGATTACCCAGTTGCTGAGAATGTTGCCCAACACAATGTTCTTCACTTCAATGACTCCTTCACTGCCTACACCATCTGGATCCTTCCTATGAACACCAGCTTACCTGGATTGTGAGAACTCTCCGTTCAATATGTCCTATGTTTCCATAACCACCCTGGCCTCCACCTTCGCTAGTTCCTGTCCTTCACCCATCTATCCCCTTCCCTGCTCCCACTCCAACACTACACAGCCATCTTTTCCACCACACACCTACAGTCATTTTATCCATCCTCTACTACCCTCCTTTCCTGCCCCCCCCCCCCACCCCCCCTCGCCACCCCCCGTCATCTTACTCCTGACTGCACCTAGCTGCTGTACCCTATCGACAACACATCCCGGTATGCGCCCGGTCGTGTGTGTGTGTGTGTGGGGGGGGGGGGGGGGGGGGGTGTTTACTTTAGAAGTGTGCCTGTCTGCAACTCAACATATCCCCTATATGGTGAGTAGCAATCTATCCTTTCCATAATACTGTCATTATTCTAGCCTGGACCTAACTGTTTGAAGTTATGTAGATGTTAGACCGTGCTATCTAAGGACTTTTGGTGGACTGTATCTTTTTGCCTCTTTTGTCCTAATCTGGCTCCATAGTTTTAGCTCTGAAACGTACCCATCCGTCTTCCATTACACTCCTTTCCCCATTTCAATCATTGCCCAGTGCTCCCTGTGAAACTTACCCAAGTCCCCTCTGATCCTGGGAAGATTTTGTAGTTTAATATCATGCAAACTCTAGCTGGCAGATTACTCTTCCATTCCTTTTCCCCTTTACATGCTTTAGTGTTGGTCCTTTTGTACTACTCCCATCACAATTAAATTTTTCTCCTCCTCAGTATAATGAATACGTTTTTTAAAATCTCATCATGTGTGCAGTGTCACATACCATTCCACAGGAGCAATATGTATCCATATGTCTTGTCACTGATGAATGAAAACTTTTGAAATAAGTTATTCTATAGGGAAGCACAAATATTGTGCAGATTTTATTTTCAGTGGAGAGTCACTGTGAGGATCGATGAGTATCTTTGAGATGGGACAGTGATCATGCAGCTTTGTGAGAGGGCTTCTTTGAAGAAGTTCCAAAGTCCTCAAAGTCTGCATAATTTTGACAATAGATATGTTGATTTAAGAAATGTGATTTGTTCTATATGAAAATTTCGGATTGGATGTATGATTTGACAGAAGTCTGATGTTATCCAGTTAATGATGGTTACAGGCTGCCTCAAACCATTTGGGTCAATCTGCAACAGGTGATATTTTGGTCCACAACTGTCTATATTGAGATAGGGAACCAATGGTCAGAAATGCATATTTACTTTATGGACATACACAGCATACAGCATATAACAGTGGCACAGCACTAGTGATTGTTCAAGGGGGTGACCGCCAGTCTCAGTGTATGTATTGCAACAACACCTGCAGTTCTGTCGCATTCTCTTAAATATCCCTGCTATCTGTTGTACCAGGTGACAGGCACATTGGGCCCTACCAAGAAGGTCTTCATCCGTTTCTACGGAGCTTTCATACAAGTCTTGGCGTAACCCCAGAGGAAAAAGAGCAGAGATGAGAGATTGGCAATCACACTGGCCATGGAACAGGACCTCCCCTACCAATCCAACAATGATGTTACATGCTGTTCAGGTGCTCATGGGCATTGACATTGCAGTGGGTTGGTGCACTGTCATGCTGAAACCCCATCGTTTCATGATCAACAAGGGGTTCAGTCTCCAAGACTTGTGCCAGCACATCTTGCAGAAATAGCAGGTAACGTGGACCAGTCAAATGGGCAAGCAGCAATATGGTCCTATTTGGTGACCCTGTAGAATGCCCACCTATAAATTGACAGAGAATTGTTGCCAGTGGCCACCGATAACGGTGACACTGGGAGTTTCCTCACTCCAGACATTTCTGCTGTGGCTATTGAAAACACCATTGTGGATGAATGCAAAATCCTTTGGTCCCAGTGCTTGCACATGGGTGTGTGTATATGATAGATGCAATACCTATATCACCAATACTCTCCACACTGTATCCTTCGGGCTGTGCGTTTCACAGGCAAGTTGGCAGGTGCTTACTGCTGAGTGGTCAGCCACACAATCCAACACCACCAGCTCAAAGTGTGGTGTTGAGGCATATCTTTGGCAGGAAACTTGGTTGGTTCTCTGTGGTGAGTGATCACGTCTCTCGTAAGTTGGTACCCACGGAGATAAACTTATTCCAATTAGGATGATGCCTGTTGGGAAAGCATTTTCTGTGCATTCTTGCTGCTTTCCAGGCACTACATCTTGACACACCACACGTTAATGCATGCCTGCCAACTCTCGTGATCTACATCTACATCTACATGGATGCTCCACAAGCCACCGTACAGTGCGTGGCAGAGGGTACCCTGTACCACTACAATGAATAACATTCCATCTTTGACGACATGTCATGCTCTGTGCACAGTAACATCTCTTCATACACACAGGACAAGCTGTCTGATGCAACTGACAGTTGACACCAGGGATAGCGATGTCCATGCGGCACAGGTCAATGAGCCAGTGCAATGCGTGTAGTCGTCACATGACACACACACGCTGTGATCTACATTGTTTGCAGTATACCTGGCCAGGGGTGTGTGCTGTTTATGAACTGCTGGCTGTTCCAGTGTACAGCAGACACCTGGGATATTTATGGGCGTGTGGCAGAACTGCAGGCACCATTGCAACACATTCATTGAGACTGGTGGTCATCACTTGAAACAATTACTAGGAGCTAATTTCTTGTGAAGCAGTGTACGGTGTGCATGTCCATAATGCAACAAATATGCATTTCCGATCATTGTTCCCCTGTCTCAACTTGACCCAAAAGGTGTGGACAATATGTGGGTTATAACTATAAGTATTCTTTGTGTATTATTTGAAAATATTTACAGTGGTAGTACCGAAGTAATTTTTAGCAATTACTGTGCAGCCAGTGAAGAAGTCTGCCACAGCCTTCTGAGAGGCCACAGTTTAATTACAGCACTCTTAATATACATTATTCCATTTTCTGATGTTAGAACAATTTTATATGTGCATCAGTGATTAAACTATTTGGTTATGTCATCATAAGTATTAGGGTTATGTATTCCGTCAGTTTTCTTTGTAGTAGTCTTATCTAATTACTTCCTAACTTACTACCTCATATTTTATCTTCATGGACATTGAGTGTAAAAAGCATTCGGACATCCAGATTTTATGGCTTTGAAGCTTGTGTAGGAATCAATTTGTTGCACTAACAATAATTTCCACAACCTGTGGATACTGTAGTCTTCATTCTACTCACGAGGCACACAAAATAAGATAAAACTTTATGCAGGTGTCCATTTATATATACAATAAGTACTTTGAAACCCATAGTTTTGTTTCATTAGTTCAAGTGATTAAATTATGCAGTAGCTTAGATTGAATTTTATATGAGAATGCAGGCTTTCTCAGCAAATTTTGATGATTAAGTCTTCTCGAGTTATCGTGTGAGTCAAGTTGTTGTTCAGCGGCAATGTTTCAACAAGTTTCCTTCTTGTTATCTTCAAGCGAAGTGTTGGGTTTGTGTCCATTTCATATCTTTATAGATGCTGGACTGCAGGCTCATCTGCAATAGCTGGGCCAATTGTCCTCTGGAAGGGGCGTCATCGATGGTGGTTGGGGAGGAATTGTAGGAGGAGGGAGGGAGGGGGGAGGTGGCTCCTGTCATGTTGAAGGGTCTGGGTGTTGCATCCCGGGGCTTCCTGTCTATTCCATTTGCTGCTTTCACATCAGAGTACTCTCCATGTATTATTGCTAGTGCTACGTCGCATGCAGAGCTCAGTGGAAACCTGTATCCCGCTTGACAATATCATAATGTACCCCAGTCTCCACTGTCTGATGATCGAGTCCCAGAACCCGTTTGTCCAGCACACCTGTCTGCTCGAAACCAAACATACGACCTTCATTAAGGCTGTGCTCTGCCACTGCAGATTTGTCTGTTTGACCAAGCTAAACATGTCTCTCATGTACTGAGTGATACTGCAAATTGTGTCTGGCCAATATATTGCTTGCCACACTCACAACTGATACTGTAAGCTCCAGGTGTCTGTAGTCCTAGTTTGTGTTTCATTGAGCCAAGCACCCAGGCATATTTTTGATCTTGACCAATGGGTGGAAAATGTTTTTAATGTTGTTCTCCACTAATTTGGCAACCTCGGCCATGGGTAACCCAGCATATAGAAGGAATGCCAGACACTTTGTCTTCCTCCAGATTCGTGTCGTTCTTCTTCTTGCTCAGCTGGAGAGTGCATCTTTTGTGTGTCTCCAAGCAGCTGTTCTTGAGAAAGGTTACCCTCAGATATTGCAACTCGGGGGGTAGACTCTGTGTCACGTTTGTCTTGTACTCTGTGCACCAGGGTAATAAACACAGATTATTGAGCTGGATGGTGGCAGCTACTGGTGTTTGGACATAGGTCCACGTGTGCCCTTTTTTTTTCTATAGACAGATGTCCCAGTGTGCCATTAGTTCCTTCTGTAAGCTAGGCCGCCCATGGCCAAGATTGGCAGGGTACTGGAGACAAGCAACATTAAAACCATTTTCTGCTCATTGGCCAAAATCAAAAATTTGCTTGGCTTAATAAAACACAAACTAGAACTACAGAGACCCAGAGTCTACAGCACTAGTTGTGCAAGTGTGCCGGGTGATATATCGGCCAGGCACAACAGTGTAATTCGCAGCGCTCCTCAGAACGTGTGAGAAGCGTTTGCCTCAGCCAGACGGATGAATCTGGAGTGGCAGAGCACTGCCTCAACGAAGGTCGTATGTTTGATTTGGGGCAGAAATGTCGTGCTGGGTGAATGGGTTCTGTGACTTGATAATCAAAGAGGAATGGAGATAGGAGTCAGTGATTTGTCAACTGGGATAGAAGTTTTGAACCAAGTTGTGCGTGGGATGTAGCACTAGCAACAATACATCAAGAGTGCTCTGATGTGAAAGCAGTGAAGGTGAAAGATGGAATAGACAGGCAGTGCCAGGACGTGATGCCCAGACCCTCCAACACGATCCCCTGCCACCATCCACAAGTCCCCCCCCCCCCCCCCCCCTCGCACCATCACCATCACCACACCACCACCACCGACACCCCTTCCTCAGGCACACAACTGGCCCAGTCATTGCAGATGAGCCTGCAGTCCAGTGTCTATAAAGCTATGAATTGGACATGAACCTGACACTTCGCCTGAAAATGACGAGTAGGAAACGTGTAGAAATACTACCACAGATCAAAGCCTTGACTCAGCTGATAACCTGAGAAGACTTCTCCTTAGATTGAATCTATCTAAAAACATAAAACTGTGTTTTGTTTTATGAAGGCTGCATGGGATGATTTATGAGAGAGACATTGTTGAATAAGGTCCATTATTTTTACTTGGTCTTACTGCTCATGTAGCAAAAGCAACTTTTAGCCTTCGTAAATTTCTTCCTCTACACCAACCCCCACCCCATCCCCCACCATTTATGAATTTGAATATAACTTAATTCATTCATAAATAATAATGTGTTAAAGCCACATATCAAATTACTGCCAAGTAATGTGAATATCATGTTAACCGTGCTCCTTGGGAGTAATTGTTACACTAACAGTAAGTCAACTTTCATAGCCAGTCAAGAGATTGAAGCACTGTTCAACATTCAGTTGCTTTCTGAATTTGTCAGGCGGGGATAAATTCCCATCCCTATACAATATGAATAGTTTAATAACACTGCACAACACAATTTTTTTCCCTCTGCATGAAAATAGGTGATAATGACTGTTTTTCATGTACAGAATTCAGATGTAATTAGTTTTCCTCCATCGTGTACAGTTTCTTCTGGTTATCAACTTTTCATCTGTTACGGAAATATGCTTGAAGTTTCAATTTACAAACAACAGGAAAACATTCTTCTCTGTGTTGTGATATAGTTTTAACAATCGTAAGCAGAATTCACAACCTTGCCTTTGAGTATTCATGCAATTTTGAAGCAAGAGTATGGGTGCAACACAGTAAGGACAATTATTACTGTATTGTGTGTTGAGCTTATATGGAGTTTACTCTATAAGAGTATATTCTGTTAGAAACTTCTGTACAGAATGTTGAGGCAATGTTAAAACAACCTCAATAATCATGGCACTGATTGCTATTTTTGTTTGTCCAAAGTAAAAGGGTATGCCGCAAAATCAAAGAGTGTTATTCAATATCCAGACCTGCCCTCAGCCAATTCCTCATGATGCTTCTCCAATTCCTAAACCCCCAAGCGATTGGACCATTGATGAACAATGTATAGAGATAGTATCTGACAGCAGTGGTAATGAAACAGCAGCATCAACCAGGACAACATGTGTTGGTCCAGATCAAGAGTATCTACCACCACAATCACCACCTCATCACATTGTGCAGCAAGAACTTAACCACCTCTGTAGAGCTTTGAATCCCTCCCTGGAAAAATCTCAGTTACTGGGTTCACAGTTGCGAGGATGGAATTTGCTCACTCAGGGCGGTATAATGACTCGATGTAGGAGGCACCAAAGTGAATTGGAAACCTTTCTATCTTCCTTCAATTAGTTTGTGTACTTTAGTCTCATCAATGGTTTGTTTGGAGTACTGCATCATGCTCACAAACGAAAAGAATGGAGACTATTGATTCCTCGAAATCAGGTTAAGAGGCAGTCCTCCTTCATAATTGTAATAAATATCCCTCATTTCGCTTGAGATACTTTGTTAACAAGAAGATAGTTAAGAAATTATGATATGTGTGACAGGAAATTGTGTGCAGATCCAAAAGTAATGTGGCTACTGACCGATTTGCAACCGGGTTACTCAAAGTACTGCTGCTTTCTGTGTGAATGGGACAATCGCTACGAGAAAGAACATTATGTATGTTAAGAGTGGCCTAAATGAAACACCTACATTCCAAGCAAATGAGTTGCAAGTAAACTCTGAAGATGTATATCACCCACTACCACATATTAAAATGGGCTTAATGACAAGATTAGAAAAAGTGCTGGACAGAAAAGGTTAAATTTCAATGAAATGAACACCCGTAACTGCTTGCAGGCCATGACATACGTCAACGGGGACAGATGAAAATGTGTGCCCTGACTTGGGCTCGAACCCGGGATCTCCTGCTTACATGGCAGTCACACTATCCATCTGAGCCACTGAGGACACAGAGGATAGCGTGACTGCATGGATTTATCTCTGGCATGCCTCCCGCGAAACCTACATTCTCAACGTATTGTCCCGCACTACATTAATAGTGCCCCCGCTCATTATACTCATTACTCGCGGCGCGTTGCCAATTCCAGTAAGAGTTCGGGAACTGTCTGTGCATTCGCACAGAAGAAGAAGATGGTCAAGTGTCCAAAATATATATATATATATATATATATATATATATATATATATATATATATATATATATATAATAAAAACAAAGATTCCAAGACTTACCAAGCAGGAAAGCGCCGGAAGACAGGCACATGAACAAAACACACAAACACACACACAGAATTACTAGCTTTCGCAACCGATGATTGCTTCTTCAGGAAGGAGAGGGAAAGACGAAAGGATGTGGGTTTTAAGGGAGAGGGTACGGAGTATTTCCAATCCCGGGAGCGGAAAGACTTCCCTTAGGGGGAAAAAAAGGACAGGTGTACAATCTCTCTCTCTCTCTCGATCGCGCGAGGGCGCGCGCGCCCACACACACACACACACACACACACACACACACACACACACAGACATATTTAGGCAAAGAGCAAGGGCAGAGATGTCAGTTGAGGCGGAAGTACAGAGGCAAAGAAGTTGTTGAAAGACAGGTGAGGTATGAGCGGTGGCAACTTGAAATTAGCGGAGGTTGAGGCCTGGCGGATATCAAGAAGAGAGGATATACTGAAGGGCGAGTTCCCATCTCCGGAGTTCGGATAGGTTGGTGTTGGTGGGAAGTATCCAGATAACTCGGACGGTGTAACACTGTGCCAAGATGTGCTGGCCATGTATCAAGGCATGTTTAGCCACAGGGTGATCCTCATTACCAACAAACACTGTCTGCCTGTGTCCATTCATGCGAATGGACAGTTTGTTGCTGGTCATTCCCACATAGAAAGCGTCACAGTGCAGGCAGGTCAGTTGGTAAATCACGTGGGTGCTTTCACACGTGGCTCTCCCTTTGATCGTGTACACCTTCTGGGTTACAGGACTGGAGTAGGTGGTGGTGGGAGGGTGCATAGGACAGGTTTTACACCGGGGACGGTTGCAAGGGTAGGAGCCAGAGGGTAGGGAAGGTGGTTTGGGGATTTCATAGGGATGAACCAAGAGGTTACGAAGGTTAGGTGGACGGCAACAGTTGCAGTCTGGCCAGAGAGAGCAGTCGTGTGTATGTGAAGTGTGCCTGACTCTGTGAGTGGGTGTGTTTTCCTTTCCTTCCTGAAGCAGGCTTTGGTCAAAACCTCAGTATGTAACAGTCTTTTTGTTGTGCGCATCTGCAACTCGACGTCTCAGTCTATGGTGAGTAACAATCTATAGTTTTCACAATTGCTAGTATTCCAATCCATACTTTCCATCATTTTAAGTGTATTATGTTTTAAAACAGAAGCAGCACTGACTGCTATCAAGAATTGATTAAAGAATAGTTGTTGACAGTATCAATGAGGTCAACAGCAATATATATTCACATGCTTAAGTAACCTTTGCCACGTATATGAAGAAGACTCTCATAGGTGACACAAAAGAAATTCACACTGTGACTTAAAGGTTACAGTAGCAACAGCATTCGCTGAGAGCATACCTGCGGCAGCCGACCAGCACAGCTTCACATCACAGTGCAGTGGTCGACGGCTGGCTATAGAGCAGCTTACGGTAACGTCGTGCAGTACATGTGAGACACTTTGGCTAGCAGTGTGCCTGATAAAGTGAGCTGTAAACAACATCAAACCTAAAACTTCCTGGCAGATTAAAACTGTGTGCCCGACCGAGACTCGAACTCGGGACCTTTTACCTTTCGCGGGCAAGTGCTCTACCAACTGAGCTACTGAAGCACGACTCACGCCCGGTACTCACAGCTTTACTTCTGCCAGTATCCGTCTCCTACCTTCCAAACTTTACAGAAGCTCTTCTGTGAAACATGCAGAACTAGCACTCCTGAAAGAAAGGATACTGTGGAGACATGGCTTAGCCACAGCCTGGGGGATGTTTCCAGAATGAGATTTTCACTCTGCAGCGGAGTGTGCGCTGATATGAAACTTCCTGGCAGATTAAAACTGTGTGCCCGACCGAGACTTGAACTCAGGACCTTTACCTTTCGCGGGCAAGTGCTCTACCAACTGAGCTACCAAAGCATGACTCACAAGTCAGGAAGTAAAGGAAAAAATTGAATGTACCAGGGCTATATAGCAAACAAAAAAGAATTTCGGTGTCCTAGTGAGCATACTAAAGTATACAACGAGTGTAAGCCCGTTTATGAAAAATATTTGAATGGTAATGAATATTCGGAAAAGAACTTAAGCTTTGAATGCTGTGTGTGTGTGTGAGAGAGAGAGAGAGAGAGAGAGAGTGTGTGTGTCAGGAAAGTTTGATTACTAATGGAGGTATTTATTGGGTTTAAGCAATCACTTGAGCTGCGAGCATAATGCATGAGCACTAGGAAGTCTCTGGAGTATATTGATTACATAGCATTATAATGTAAACATAAAGGAAAGACACACTTTTTTTTAACTTTGTTTCTGGCAGATCACAGAATGGATTTAGAAGTGTTTGTATAATATTGACGTGTTAACGAAACTGAAATCATCTGGAGAACATGTCACCTTTGCAGATTAATCAGATTGACAGCTGCCAGGTTCCAAGGTAGCTGCTTCAAACTTTCATTTTTCCTTGAACAGTGTTTTCTTCTCTTTCTC
Organism: Schistocerca gregaria; assembly: GCF_023897955.1. Classification (NCBI taxonomy): domain Eukaryota; kingdom Metazoa; phylum Arthropoda; class Insecta; order Orthoptera; family Acrididae; genus Schistocerca; species Schistocerca gregaria. The sequence continues at coordinate 237,116,150 of NC_064928.1, forward strand.
TCCTGTGATCATTAACTTGAATATATGTTTCAGTATCCTACCTTTATGTTATCAACAGAATCCATTACTACTCTAGTAAATGATGTAAAGTCATTTATGATTTATTGTATATGTGGACATATCACACACACTACAAAAATAGGGAAAGGGTACAGGGTAAGCAATCATCCCAAGAAATGAATTTTTGAAAACAGTAATTAATGAATGGTGCTTATGGGAAGGTAATGTATAACATTGTATGAAACATAAGTAGAAGTTATAAAAGATGAAAACAGGAAACGTGTGTTAGAGTAACCCTGTAACGTCGCTATGCTACGGGAAACTTTGTCACGGGAGATGTAAAGATAAGCATCAGAGGCTGTGTGTACTGTTAAATATTTAAGATGGGATGTGGCTGAATTTGTTGCAGGTATTATAGAGGTGAACATTAGGCAAGTGGTCTATGCCCAGCCCAGGTGAATCCATAGAAGGAATGATGTGAACCACTTTTCTTAATGTAGAGGGGTGAATAGAGGGACACTTGCATTGTAGAGCTGAAAAGGTATTTACGCAGAATCTGCCCATAGAACAAAATGTAAAAAATGTATGAAGCTGCACAGTGACTGCAGAGTCACGCTATTGGAATGTCCTCCAAAATAGTTAGAAGCAAATAGACTTACCTGGGCGTTGATGGCTCTTTGCATCCATGTTTCCGCATGTGTTTGACTTATTACAAATCTGAGATTTGAGAGATTAAATGTCAACATGTAACATGTGGTAAAGATGAGCTTAATGATTTTTTTTATATTTGAAAAGTTATGTTCTCGTAGTCTATAAGTTCAAAGTAAAGAGAATGCAGTCACATTCACGTAACCATAATATAGTCATTCCTCTATTTCTAGTACTCTTCATTACTAAAAGGAAACAATATCCAGAGGAATCCTATACAGAGGGACCAATAAAATACAAAATGAAAAAGTGTATTTATTATAATTTAAAATGAAACAAACAAAGGATTGGTTGAACATTTACGGAAACATTAGAAGAAAATACGTTCAGTGTAACCCTATACTTTGCCTGACCAGACTGAATTATTACTTCATGGCGATTCATTTTCAGAGATAAGACTGGCTTCTATTTACATGGGAATTTAAAGATGGAAATAATAAGAAACATATTATTATTATTTAAAGAATAATTTTTGTTATGCGATATTATGACTAATTAAGTCCCATAACATCTTTCGTCGAAGAGGTAGGATCTGTGGCGTCAACGGAATAACATTTTCCACCTTTATCTATCCTCTTAGACCAATGAAAGATGTTGGTAGTAACCAAAAACATAATTTATGTAGTTTTAAGTGTGGAACATCCCACTGTACACACTTTGGTTTGGCATAAAAACAGGTAGGACATGACAGATGCCAGCTCTGGACCCTGGCAAGGCACAAGGGCGACTGCACATCTCCACATGCTGTGGAGGCTCAATTATGGTTTGGTGTTGCCTTGGAAATTTCAAAGAAAAGGAGGCATTGGCAAGAATGTAACCGGCAGAACAGTTGATCAGACATGAGAACTATCATTCCTGGTTTAGAAATCTGTGTAGAAGCATTACACGCACGTGTTGTGACTTACCGAGAGCTATATACTTTGAAAGACCTGTTCACTGCAAATTAAGACTAGGTTGTAAATAAAGACAAGCTCACACAGAAGTATATTTGTTATTTAATAGCTTAAATAGATCAAAGCTGTATTTTAGCTCCTGCACATTACAACAAGGTGAAGAAGTCCAACAGCCTGGTACCATGGCACTGCATGGCAGAACCGTGAAAGTAATCAACTTGGAGGGTGCCGACCATCACACACACACAAACAAACAAAAGCTTACACTTCAGGGAATGGAGGAAATGGACAGGAACTGTGCATAGGTGTTGCTCAGTGGGAATGTGGAAAGGCTGTGAGGTGTCCTGAGAGAGTAAGCAGGAGATCCAAGGTTCAGATCCCGGTCCAGTACACATTTTCGCTCATCTCCACTGATTCCACATAATGGCCCACTGCAGCTGACAGTGGTGATCCCCTTCAATTTATACAACAGTTGTAGATCCTGCATGATGCCTGTTCTTTCGGAAATGTCCAAAAGAACAGACACAACACGTTCATATAAAAGATATGAACAGCAAAAACAGGAATGAAGAAGACATATTTCGTATATATAAGGGGGAGGGGGGAAGAGGTTGCAAGTCATTTAATTAGGTCCTGCCTTGATTCACAAACATTACACAGAATAGATGCCATTAAAAAAAAAAGTGGAGGTGGTATTCCCTTGCCTTCCTCCTGCCTGTACATGGACTCCGAATCTTAGTGCAAATTGACTTTTTCACATTAACCAAACATTGACCAAGCCAAAGGAAGAGAGATGTGATTGAAAGCATCACTTTCATTTACAAGCAATTTGTGTTGTAAATGTAAGGTTCTCTGCAGTTTTTGTGTGTACCATTGAAAAATGAGGTGACAAGTACACAGCTTCATTTGAGTGAGCTGTTTTTATTCGCTTACTGAGAAGTTCTTCACTGATTAAAATAACACTCCTAAAAGAATGTTCATTGTGTGTATGGTCTCTCTCCCTGATTGCCAGTAGAGTTCTTCATGACTCGCCATTGCACGCTTCCTGAAGATTGGCTGGTACTCCTATTTATAACTTTAGCTCTGTCCTTGTTATGAATGTCAACAGTTGTTATTTCATGTTACACAACAAATTACTGAAATCCCAGTTAACTTCTTTCTGAATTACTTGCATTACTTTCCATTCTACCCCACTTATCTTTGATGGATAAGTCCATCCTCTGGACAGAGGTGTGCTGCTACATCCATTTTTCTGGATATTTGCATCATCCTTGCACAGCTGTTTTTGTTACAAATAGAAGCTAAAAAAAAAAAGAATTTTTTGTAAGTGTCTCACTAGTAATGGCAACTTGCAGAGGTAAAATAATTTGCATTCAGCCTAGCTAATGGCTTCATCAAAAACCTTTGTTCATATTTAAATGGAGGAAAACAATTTCTTTTAATTTAATAATTTTAAATAGCCTGTCACTAATTGCCACAAGATGGACTGGGTGCATGCAGATGATGTATAGACAAGAAATTAAGTGGTCACACTTCATTACCCCCTCCCTCCTCTCTCTCTCTCTCTCTCTCTCTCTCTCTCTCTCTCTCTAGTATATACACAGAAATGCCACTACAAGACCCAGGACTTTTGTTGCACGACCTCTGAGCCTCTATTTATTCATTCTTGGCCGTTAAGACTGTGTTGTCCCAAATAAAAAATAAAAAATATTTTATAATGACATACTGCTGATCAAACACATTCTGGCCCTCCTGCTTAATAGTGTGTCAGTAGACTTTTGAAACACAGTTCTGTGTGACACAAATTTGACAAGTCCTCGGTAGGTTTCTGGAGGTATCCGGCACAACATGTCTGTGCACAAGTCATGCTGTTCCCAAAAAGTACAGGCTGGCGGTTTGTGGTCACTGAGATAACACTTGATAGCATTCCAGATGTGTTATGTCACGTTCAGATCAAATGAATTTGGTGGACGAAACAACAAAATGCTGCTCAGGCCTCTGTAGCACAATTCTGGCCTCACAGCAAGTAGTTATCCTGCTGGAAGATGGCATATCACCCAGTCCACAGGTTTGTGCTGTAGTACCTTCAGTTAACAAGCACAGGTGAACATCTCTTGGAGCACAATACAGTCACAACTGGACTGTATCCATCACGCACTGCTCATTTTGTGCAGCCCACTGCAATTGTAATTGTCCACAAGGAAATGTGTAGGATTTGTCTGCTGCAGAGATGTGTTCAGTGATGTGCTTCGAAACACTCATGCATGCACCCACATTGCCATCTGGTGTCAGATCCAATTTACAGGATGCTAACGACAGTAGCACGCGAGAAGCTAACCCATTTCACCACTTATGAGGTGCTCGTTTACAGGTGCTGTAACACAATCTGCCCTATGTTGCTGTCGATTATGTCAGTGGTGTACCCCATTTGTGGCCCACGTCGTTTCACGAATGATTTTACAGTCATCTCTGCTTGACTCATATAGGTTCCCGTACTGCAGCAGCATGTGCCCGCAACACCAGCAGGAGACATTTGATCTTGCAGTGGGAGTATCATAACGTTTTGACTGTCAGTGTAAGTGCACTTTATTGGCAAAATTCAGTCTGGTAGCTAAATAACATTTGCCAGGAAATACTGGACAAATAACGCAAGATGTATAGAATGAATAAAATATTTACACACAGTTAACAGAATATAATAGCACAAACACTGGCATATAAATATTTTTTTATGAAATACATTCCAAGGAAGAACATAATGTGAGAGCACTGGAATGTGTTACACATATTGGGAAAATGAGTTTGCGCATAATATAAAAGAAGCACGATCTACATAATATGGCTTAAAGACTCACCGTTAAAGACGTGGGAATTCTTTCCTCCTCCTCTGCCATTATCAAAAATTATGAGCATACAAAGAGCGTAATTTATAACCCACACTGGAATCGTTCTGATGTATCTAGTGTACACCAGATGTAGCCCATTCAACTCAAACTTCTGTATACCTTGATGTTAACTGACACACACACAAAATCACAACTGCAATGATTATTTACAGGCACTTGACTAAAATAAGAGTCAATGTATACACAACACTATGATATAGTGTTCTCTTAGAATTTAGTTAGTTTTCTGAACACTATTTTGAGTTGATGAATGCTGATTCTGGAATTTTACCCCTCTCCAAGCTTCGTAAAAATTTTTGAGGGCTCCCTTCAAATTATAACCAGTGTCTTCCAGGCACCTGAGCAAACAAGTAGTATTACTTTCTGAAGTCTTGAAAATCCAAACAAGATGAGTAACATCAAAATCACTGGAGGATAAAAGTAGAATCAAAATTAAACTTTTACATACATCTACGCGAGTACTTAGCTATTAACAATAAAGTGCCTGGCAGAGGGTTCAATGAACCACCTTCAAACTGTCTCTCTACTGTGCCACTCTCAAAAGCGCAGGAAAAATGAGCACTTAAATTTTTCTGTGCAAGCCCTGATTTCTCTTATTTTATTGTGATGATCATTTCTCCCTATGTAGGAGGTTGCCAACAGAATGTTTTCGCTATCAGAAGAGAAAACTGGTGATTGAAATTTCACGAGAAGATCCCATCGCAACGAAACACGGCTGTTTTTTAATGATTGCCATTCCAATTCTTGTATCATGTCTGTGCACTATCTCCCCTATTTCACGATAGTACAAAATGAACCGCCCTTCTTTGAACTTTTTTTGATGTCATCAACCGGTCCCACCTGATGCGGATCTCACACTGCACAGCAATACTCCAGAATAGGGCGAACAAGTATGGTCTAAGCAGTCTCTTTAGAGGATCTGTTGTACCTTCTAAGTGTTCCGCCAATGAATCGCAGTCTTTGGTTTGTCTGGCAACTACAAATCGTGGAGCCGATGGGGTGAATTCCGCTAACTTCATTCAGTTCGGCACACTTCGGGTCAGCAGACGACGAGCTCCCGCCAAAATGTTTGACTATTTCAGCACTGAAGTGAAGACATGCATTTGTTATCTGACCACCAACTCTCAGTAGCCAACAGATATATATGACCACTTAACTGCAAAAGTACAAAAATGTAAGGCCACGTCTCCCATGACACACAGCGTAGGGGTAGCGTCTGTGACTTGTGCACCTGAAAGTGACACTCTGGTTCGAGACCGGTCATTTTCAAAATTTTTTTTTAACTCTTTACATTATAATCCTTATCATATGTTCTATCTACAAAGTTTTATCCATAGTATTTACATTGCAGCATGTCAAAGTACATTTGATGTGCCTCATTTGCTGTACATGAAGTCATACATCATTCGTGGCATGCCATATGTATCTTTAATCTATTTACTTCTTACTTTTAGATAATAAATCATTTCACAAAACATTTGAGTGATTTGATCTTGCTCCTCATTTCCAAAATATGAGAAAGACTTCAGTATACCAGCCAATTAAAAAATATGTTTTATGTGTTTTTATAAAAAACACAAGAGAAGCCACTGCTAGGCTAACATCTTATTTTGATGACAATGACTTAATAATAAACACTAGAAAAACTGTACACACAATACACACAGCACAAACGAAAAATCTGATATCACCAAATCTAGAGCTATATGGACAGACAATTGCCAAAACAGCCTATACCAAATTTCTTGGACTTCACCTACAATACAACTTGAAATGGAAAGCACATATTGAGCAAATAAGCAAAAAATTAAGTACTTCTTGTTTTGTGTTACATACATTAAAAAATTGAACCACATCTTCAGTGTGTATATTATGCAGTTGTACACTCTCACCTCTGGTACGGGATTATGTTCTGGGGAAATTCTGGAGATGCCATCAAAACATTCAAAATGGTTCAAATGGCTCTGAGCACTATGGGACTTAACATCTGAGGTCATCAGTCCCCTAGAACTTAGAACTACGTAAACCTAACTAACCTAAGGACATCACACACATCCATGCCCAAGGCAGGGTTCAAACCTGCGACCGTAGCTCTCACGCGGTTCCAGACTGAAGTGCCTAGAACGGCCACACTGGCCGGCCATTTAATATATACATATATACACCAAGCGGGAAAGCGCCGGTAGATAGGCACAATAAATAAACACACACACACACACACAGAGAATTTCTAGCTTTCGCAACCGGCAGTTGCTTCTTCAGGAAAGAGGGAAGGAGAGGGAAAGACGAAAGGATAAGGGTTTTAAGGGTGATCCTCATTACCAACAAACACTGTCTGCCTGTGTCCATTCATGCAAATGGACAGTTTGTTGCTGGTCATTCCCACATAGAAAGCGTCACAGTGTAGGCAGGTCAGTTGATAAATCAAGTGGGTGCTTTCACACGTGGCTCTGCCTTTGACCGTGTACACCTTCCGGGTTACAGGACTGGAGTAGGTGGTGGTGTGAGGGTGCATAGTACAGGTTTTACACCGGGGGGGGGGGGGGGGGGGGCGGGGGGGGGGGGGGTTACAAGGGTAGGAGCCAGAGGGTAGGGAAAGTGGTTTGGGGATTTCATAGGGATGAACCAAGAGGTTACGAAGGTTAGGTGGATGGCGGAAAGACATTCTTGGTGGAGTGGGGAGGATTTCATGAAGGATGGATCTCATTTCGGGGCAGGATTTTGGGAAGTCGTATCCCTGCTGGAGAGCCACATTCAGAGTCTGATCCAGTCCCGGGAAGTATCCTGTCACAAGTGGGGCACTATTGGGGTTCTTCTGTGACAGGTTCTGGGTTTGAGGGGATGAGGAAGTGGCTCTGGTTATCTGCTTCTGTACCAGGTCGGGAGGGTAGTTGCGGGATGCGAAAGCTGTTTTCAGGTTGTTGGTGTAATGGTTCAGGGATTCAGGACTGGAGCAGATTCGTTTGCCACAAAGGCCTAGGCTGTAGGGAAGGGACCGTTTGATATGGAATGGGTGGCAGCTGTCATAATGGAGGTACTGTTGTGGGTTTGATGTGGACGGATGTGTGAAGCTGGCCATTGGACAGATGGAGGTCAATGTCAAGGAAAGTGCCATGGGAGTTGGAGTAGGACCAGGTGAATCTGATGGAACCAAAGGAGTTGAGGTTGGAGAGGAAATTCAGGAGTTGTTCTTCACTGTGAGTCCAGATCATGAAGATGTCGTCAATAAATCTGTACCAAACTTTGGGTTGGCAGGCTTGGGTAACCAAGAAGGCTTCCTCTAAGCGACCCATAAATAGGTTGGCATACGAGGGGACAATCCTGGTACCCATGGCTGTTCCCTGGTTGGTGTAAAAACTGTCCTATGCACCCTCCCACCACCACCACCACCTACTCCAGTCCTGTAACCCGGAAGGTGAACACGATCAAAGGCAGAGCCACGTGTGAAAGCACCCACGTGATTTACCAACTGACCTGCCTACACTGTGACGCTTTCTATGTGGGAATGACCAGCAACAAACTGTCCATTTGCATGAATGGACACAGGCAGACAGTGTTTGTTGGTAACGAGGATCACCCTGTGGCTAAACATGCCTTGGTGCACGGCCAGCACATCTTGGCACAGTGTTACACCGTCCAGGTTATCTGGATACTTCCCACCAACACCAACCTATCTGAACTCTGGAGATGGGAACTCGCCCTTCAGTATATTCTCTCTTCTCGATATCCGCCAGGCCTCAATCTCCGCTTATTTCAAGTTGCCCCACTCATACCTCACCTATCTTTCAACAACTTCTTTGCCTCTGTACTTCCACCTCGACTGACATCTCTGCCTGAACTCTTTGCCTATACAAATGTCTGCTCCTTTCGTCTTTCCCTCTCCTTCCCTCTTTCCTGAAGAAGCAACTGCCGGTTGCGAAAGCTAGAAATTGTGTGTGTGTGTGTGTGTGTGTGTGTGTGTGTGTGTGTGTGTGTGTGTGTGTGTGTGTGTGTTTATTTATTGTGCCTATCTACCGGCGCTTTCCCGCTTGGTAAGTTTTGGAATCTTTGTTTTTAATATATTTTTCCCATGTGGAAGTTTCTTTCTAATATAGGAAAAAAATTCTAAGTATAATGGAGGAAGTAGATAATCGCAAATTATGTAGACCATTGTTTCAAAAAAGGATGGTCCTGCCACTTCCTTGCATATATATACTAGAAAACATAATGTATTTAAAGCAAAACTTACATATAAAAAGACCACTCATCACTCAAAATTACACATTTTCAAAGCAACAACACAAAGTTATTTCAAAATGGCCTTATCCATCCTAGTATCAAACTATACAAAGCCTTGCCACATATCATTAAACACATACAAAACATTGGTCACTTCAAATCTAAATTGAAGTAGTACTTGGTTGATCACTGCTTTTACACGGTAAATGAATACCTACAAACGTCACTTCAAATCTAAATTGAAGTAGTACTTGGTTGATCACTGCTTTTACACAGTAAATGAATACCTACAAACATACATTTTTCTATGTTAACCCAATGTAGTCTCATTTAGTAGACTCTCTCTGTATATAGCGTAACAACAACATTTATTTAAGTATTCGTCATTTATTAATATATTAATGTGTGTTATTGTGTACAAAGGTATATTATATGTAAAACTGTTAATATTAACATAAAAATCTAAATACCTCTTGCACATTGTGCAGCTGTAGATGAAAATAGAACAATAAATCAGTTCAAGAATAACAGGGTTCTAAACATTGACTCATGAACTGTGTATAGTCCTCATTTTCCAAGCCTCAACAGTGAAGGCTCCTGCAAAGTGTATTAGTCACTGCACAATCCCTATCTTGATGTGTTGGTAGTAGTCCAGTGGCAATATTTCTTCTTTCCGAGATGTCAGGCTTCATGATTGAGACACACTTTGTTTCCCGTTTCCTTTTGGTGGCCACAAACCTTTTCTGAGGCAAATTGAGAAACTTTGTTTGATGAAAGGGCAGGTAATTTAGTTGATGTAGATTGCATAGTTTGAAGAGTGGGCATCAGAGAGGACAGACATTTGCTGATGACTTCACATGCCTCTTCAGATGTGGCTTCATTCAAACATAGATTAAATTGTTGCAAAAGCTTTTCTCACTTGAGTTTCAGGCTTTTAAAGTGTCTCGACGTGACAGGGTTTTGCAGCTCCTTTACTATCATGTCCTGATTATTGCCACTACCTGGCTGAAAGACAATCAAGTCAGTGTCTGAGGACTCAGGTTTGCTATCAACTTTTTCAGCTGTAAGTGTGCAAACTAAATGAATATGTTTGCACATGTTGAACTTGATAGCTGTATCAACACAACTACATATGTATTCATGAATCTACATCTACATGAATACTCTGCAATTCACATTTAAGTGCTTGGCAGAGGGTTCATCGAACCACAATCATACTATCTCTCTACCATTCCACTCCCTAACAGTGCGCGGGAAAAACGAACACCTAAACCTTTCTGTTCGAGCTCTGATTTCTCGTATTTTATTTTGATGATCATTCCTACCTATGTAGGTTGGGCTCAACAAAATATTTTCACATTCTGAAGAGAAAGTTGGTGACTGAAATTTCGTAAAAAGATCTCGCCGCGACGAAAAACGTCTTCGCTGTAATGACTTCCATCCCAATTCGCGTATCATATCTGCCACACTCTCTCCCCTATTACATGATAATACAAAACGAGCTGCCATTTTTTGCACCCTTTCGATGTCCTCCATCAATCCCACCTGGTAAGGATCCCACACCGTGCAGCAATATTCTAACAGCTTTGCAGTCGGAGCAACATAGCTCACATTTGCATAGACTGCCTTGCAATTTTTTTTACATGGTATGTCTCCTCATTATTTGCTGATACTACTTCCCACTCTCTATCTCCACAAATAACAGTTTCAGGTTTCAACTGCTCTGATAATAGATGCTGTTGCCTTATGGCTGATAATTTGGTGGTCAGTTTTCCAGTTTTCCTTTATTCAAATGAATCAACCTATCACCCAACTTGTCTCGCAAGTAGTGCATAAGTGTGGATGGCCACATCCAGTCACTTGGGCTTCTTTCCCTTCAAATGTGTGTGTTTGATCACACCATGCATTCTTTCTCAATGCATGTTGGTGTTTGGGGTGTTGTGCTGTCGGTAACAATATGCCCAATTCACAGATGTGGCCTTGTAGGTTTTTTCAAAATACATCCCAAATTCCGAAAGGTCCGGTTCTGTTTACATGTAGTGTATAGCCTCTTCTAAAATTCCCTGAAAACTTTCTCGATTGTTGTGCTCCATTAATGTTCTACTTAGCTTATACACTTGCAATTGATTTTCTTGTCCCTTTACTCTACACAGATAGGGTCAACATGCCATGAACAGAACAATATGTGCTTGGGTAATCATTATTTTGCACCAGGCATTGAAAAATACATTGCCATGTAAGACATCAACACATTTGTATGTACTGGGACTTGCAGTGTGTTTCTTATGACCCTTAAAAAAACTTCCATAACTGGAAGATATCCTCTATTAGAAAACATGAACGAACGTGGAAATCCCTGCCATAATTTGTCTAACACCAATAAAGTTGTCAATTCGAACCCATAGTCATTTAAACCATGGGTGCTGTCCATACAAACACAGTTAGGCTACCTCCAAATTTCACACTAGTAAAATCGTTTTTATGTCTTATAGCCTCAGCCTTCAGGTTGTAACTTTGTGCTACATTGTGGATATACACTCCTGGAAATTGAAATAAGAACACCGTGAATTCATTGTCCCAGGAAGGGGAAACTTTATTGACACATTCCTAGGGTCAGATACATCACATGATCACACTGACAGAACCACAGGCGCATAGACACAGGCAACAGAGCATGCACAATGCCGGCACTAGTAAAGTGTATATCCACCTTTCGCAGCAATGCAGGCTGCTATTCTCCCATGGAGACGATCGTAGAGATGCTGGATGTAGTCCTGTGGAACGGCTTGCCATGCCATTTCGACCTGGCGCCTCAGCTGGACCAGCGTTCGTGCGGGACGTGCAGACCGCGTGAGACGACGCGTCATCCAGTCCCAAACATGCTCAATGGGGGACAGATCTGGAGATCTTGCTGGCCAGGGTAGTTGACTTACACCTTCTAGAGCACGTTGGGTGGCACGGGATACATGCGGACGTGCATTGTCCTGTTGGAACAGCAAGTTCCCTTGCTGGTCTAGGAATGGTAGAACGATGGGTTCAATGACGGTTTGGATGTGCCGTGCACTATTCAGTGTCCCCTCGACGATCACCAGAGGTGTAGGGCCAGTGTAGGGGATCGCTCCCCACACCATGATGCCGGGTGTTGGCCCTGTGTGCTTCGGTCGTATGCAGTCCTGATTGTGGCGTTCACCTGCACGGCGCCAAACACGCATACGACCATCATTGGCACCAAGGCAGAAGCGACTCTCATCGCTGAAGACGACACGTCTCCATTCATCCCTCCATTCACGCCTGTGGCGACACCACTGGAGGCGGGCTGCACGACGTTGGGGCGTGAGCGGAAGACGGCGTAACGGTGTGCGGGACCGTAGCCCAGCTTCATGGAGACGGTTGCGAATGGTCCTCGCCGATACCCCAGGAGCAACAGTGCCCCTAATTTGCTGGGAAGTGGCGGTGCGGTCCCCTACGGCACTGCGTAGGATCCTACGGTCTTGGCGTGCATCGGTGCGTCGCTGCGGTCCGGTCCCAGGTCGACGGGCACGTGCACCTTCCGCCGACCACTGTCGATAACATCGATGTACTGTGGAGACCTCACGCCCCACGTGTTGAGCAATTCGGCGGTACGTCCACCCGGCCTCCCGCATGCCCACTATACACCCTCGCTCAAAGTCCGTCAACTGCACATACGGTTCACGTCCACGCAGTCGTGGCATGCTACCAGTGTTAAAGACTGCGATGAAGCTCCGTATGCCACGGCAAACTGGCTGACAATGACGGCGGCGGTGCACAAATGCTGCACAGCTAGCGCCATTCGACATCCAACACCGCGATTCCTGGTGTGTCCGCTGTGCCGTGCGTGTGATCATTGCTTGTACAGCCCTCTCGCAGTGTCTGGAGCAAGTATGGTGGTTCTGACACACCGGTGTCAATGTGTTCTTTTTTCCATTTCCAGGAGTGTATTTTCTTGACAGCAAACGGAATTTTCATAGCAATTTTCTTTTCTATTTCCTCTCTTTCAAATTTCGTAAGTCTCAACTGGCCCATCTCCTGCTGATGACCCTCATACGTGCTACAAAAGATAACTTTCATTTGGGCTGATTGATAAAGTGTCACATCCATTCTAGATGGGCAGTGACCACCAGTTTTATTACTGCCCATTAGTTTTAAGTGACACTCATTGCTTCCACGGGGTTTGTAATTTCCACTTAAAATATAACTTACTGCTTCCATCCGCACTTTTATTACATTGTCCTCATGCATGTACAAATTCACTCACAGTACCTTTTTCTAATTCACGTTTCCATTCAAAAAATTTACTTTGATCACAAAATTCATTATTTTCTTCGCGGATAACTAGACCATGGAGCAATGAATAATGTTGAAGCATTCCGTTTCTATTTGAGCTGCGAAAGTCACATAAAGCTCGCAGTACTATATTTATGCGTTCTGTTTTATGTACAGCATACTCATGACGCTTTAGAGAATCTGCTCTGGGAGTGGAATACTCGCACCAAACACACGTAATTTTTTTTACCAACAGCAACCGGGTGCTTGCAGCGGATGTGGCGATATAAGCTTCTGTTGTTGCTATATGTTGCAATGCACAAATTGCAATTGTATTGCTCCATATTTCTAATGATAACCACACCAAACAATAACAACAACAAAAACGGCGAAGTAACGAACAGTACACACAGACTAAGCCGAAAGTAACAGCGACTGTCAAGTGCAAACTGTCAAGCTTTCACCACTGTGCTTTCGCCGTCTGAAACCATAAAGCCTACGGTAACTGCACCACTCACCAATGGAGGCGGAGGAATAATAATCTTTGGCGCAATCTCTGGCGCTGTGACTCAGTGCAGCCACCTTTCAATGTGAAATGTTTTTAAAACCATGCAAACTGTTTTATAGTGCATATTCGGTAGTAGTGATCTAGGCAATTTTCTTCTTAAAGGTATTTTGAATTCAGAAATTGGTAATAAAATGCAAACTGCTTTGTTACAGTTCAGGATTATTGAGAAAACTACTTTACCACAATACAACAGGGAGAGTTAAGAATAAAAACTGCTATGCAGTCTGATTGTCATTACTGTTTTTGCTGATAAGTAAAAACCAAATGAAATTTGTCATTTGTTAGTGACAGTTAGTCAAAAAAATAAAGCAAATTGTCAAAGCACGTTTTTAATGATGAGAACCGTAACGAAGTAATGTCAGTGTGTTTGTTTGATATGATTGGTAAACTTTTGAAGGCTACGTCATAGAAATGAGATATTTAAATTGCACATATATCAGACGAGACAGTCTATATCGTATTTTTCACATCAATAAATTTATTATTTCATCAGTTTCGATTTTAATGAAATTTGGTATAAATTTCACATATGTGGAGCCTAATATTTGGTATGAGAGTAGAAGAACTTTGTGACAACATCATTCTTTCCATAATATTCTGCGATAGCAACATCTGAGGCGCACGGCATTAAAAGTCAGAGAGAATGATGTTGAAATGTAATCTGTACTAATGATTTGAGGGTTAAATGAAAAGACATATTCCTTAGCTCTTCAGCTGAGTTTCACTCTCCTAAAATAAAGAAAAAAAGTAACGATCATTTGTAAGTATTGTTAACTTTCACGCCAAAGATTGGTTATCAGGACACATGTCACAAGGCCATGTCGTCTATGACACATAGCTAAAACAAAATAAAAAAGAAAAACTTTTTCCTCTTATAGAAGAGCTTGCAGGTTCATATGGTTTACATGCGGTATATAACACACACTAACGCTGTTTCTTCTACAAATGAAAACACACAAGACGTGTCGGATTTCACACCGCCTTGTGATAGGAGGGTTAATTTTATGGAAATTTTGATTATGAAGGTTGTAACCTGAGCAATTTGGCGATGTAAGCTTTATTACTATCAGATGTTGCGGAGCACAAATTGCAACTATATTTTTACATTTTTCAAATGAGAGTTGTACTAACGTAAACTAAAGTATAATAAAAAAAAGCGAAAGTGCAAAGAAGACTTCTGTAGGCTTTCACTATCATGAAGAAGCGCTACGAGCGGGAAACTCGAGAGTGTCCATTCAGCACCACGATTTGCTGTCCCTAGACACAAGTGTGGAATGTCTGGTTACCGGCTAATGAACATCTTTGTCGGTATTGGTTTCAAATGATGTGTAGGGGCTGAAAACAAGTTATGATTTAGTGAGTAGTAATAAAATCATAATATAGTCAATAAACTAATCTGTAACTCACAACTGCATGAATTAAGGCACTTATCGAGAAAAACGTAAGCTCATTCATTTGAAATAATGTTTATGGTGCTAGTGTTAAGTATTTTGTTATGTAATGTATAGAGAAGATTCTTCTTGAAGTCGTTTGCCGTATATTAAATGTAACAGATCAGCGAAGGCTATAAGCACATTAGAGTAGACAAACCCGTACGTAATAACAGAACAACAGTAGAACAAATGAATGATAGCTCCTTTAGTGTGTTTTGTCAAAATTTTCGAAGACTGCTATTCACACTTCTAAAATTTCGCACAATCCTTTTCGTTATACCTTTAAGTTACCCTACGTACTTATATTCACGCAAGTGGTTTTGTAATATTTACGTGTGTTACCACACCTGTCACAAACATCATGTAAGCAATAGCTGCTGAGAGAATTTAGAGGCACGTTGCTAATGAAGGCTGTTTGGACTATATATGTATTGTGTTGCGAAAAAGTGTTATACTATACAGTGAAAATCATCTGAAGTAAGGGTTTTTAAAAAAGCGAGACTGGTCTCTGAAATGTGGAAAGAAATTGGAATGTACTTGGAAATTTATGTGCAGTGCAGGAAATTACATTACTGTATTCTAGTTGTAATTCTAATTGTACACTACTCTAAATCATTAAATTTAGAATTTCTGTGAAGATCCTCCGAAATCTGATTTGGGAGAAGCGAGTTTCATATTCTGGCTATCCTCACATGAGGTTCTATGATTTTCCCTTGTTGCTAATATTTCTGCTGTGATGGTTCCATTGATAAGGCCATGGCCGATTTCCTGCCCCATCCACACTTAATCCTGTGTATGTGTTACATATGTGCATTTTTTAGCTGCTAGAGGTTGAGGTTGTGTTTGTGTGTGTGTGTGTGTGTGTCATAATATTGTACCATTCCATCACGTTTGAATTCTTTCATTTAGGAGGATGGAAATTAAAATCTCTGCTTGGAGAAATCTGGATTGAGGTTCTCCACAGTTTCCCTCAATCATGATAGGCTAAAGCTAGGATGTTTCCTCTAAATAGGATGTGGCTAATTTCATTTCCCAGCCACTCCTAATCTACTTGTCTCAATTTATAATGATCTCACCATCAATGAAACATGAAATCTTATTCGTCCTTCCTTATCAGAAAAGAGCATCGGATAGTTCCAGTTTTGGTGCTCAAAATAATAAGCCACATATCTTGCCTCTCATTAGTTACACAAAGCTATCCTCTCATTGACTAGGGAGACCCACACATTGCCAATGTATCTATCTTAGAGCTGATTGCCACTGCCCTGTTGTAGACTTTGTTCAAAAAGTCTAATGAAAACCTTCAAAGAAATTAATTTCAGAGGGAAAACTACATTGGAAGTGCTTGAGGCTCGATAACGGTGAATCACTTAAGCAATTTTATGAGACGTGAAGATTAAAATAATTTTGTAAATCAGATGATGGATATGAGAGATATGTTTATTGTGTTTTAACCTACAATAAACATTAAGGTATTTTTGTGACATGAGGAGAACATTTTTACTTACTGCATGTAGTGAAAAACAGTATTAAATACAAGGAATACATATAATTTTGTGCCATGTCATTGTACATCACCAAAGTTTCAGCACCAACGTTTAGCTTCACTAAGAACTATTCACATTGCTCTCTGTGTAATCTGAGATACGGCCATCAATTAATTCAGGTTCATCTGTCTACTCTGTGGCTTCATACTGAGTCAGGGGTAAATAATATCCATGATGAACTGCAAGTCTGTATGTCTATGGACTAGGCTGTGTAGAATAGGACAATGATTTTTTGGTGTTAAGGTCGTAATTGATGATTACTGTGTAGGATGACTACCATTCTTAAAATTAATTTCACATAATTCTCCACAAACGGCATGTTTCAGCAAAATTGTATCAGGATTTGAGGCCAAACATTTGAACACTCTGGTTTCTGAAAAGTTAATAGGTTGTTCATCTGTTAACTCTTTCTTTCTGTTGTGTTAGGCACTAACTCTGCCTCCTTACTGGGGGTAACAAAATACTAATAGCATGAACCTACAAAACTTCACTGAACAGTACAGCAATTTAGCAGCAATGTAATGGCGAGCCACAGTAAAACGTATAGTAGACACTTAGTGATGCCATCACAAGAAAAACAATCATTTATGGTTAATGAACTCCAGATAAATATCTAAGAATTTGTCCCATAGTTTATTGTTCCATTAGATAATAGTATTATTTAATGTACTGCGCTGTCATGATAAGCCATAATAGTCTTAATTGCATTTTGTTGTTGCTTTACCTCTGATGATGATGCAATATCGCAAGTGAATTCACCCTCAAAATTATGGGTTCCCATATCAGCTTCACAATGCATATTTCTATATAAATGGCTCATGTGCAAGATGCAATTTTGCATACTAAAGCTCAAAAATGATGTGTTGTTTCTTGGTGCAATACAAAACAACAGTGTGTGTGTGTTGTCACCACGCAATTTCTTCAAATAATACTCCACCAGTGGCTTGCCATCCTCCATTAGATATGAAAAGTGTATAAATTTCAATATTTCTCAATGTGTGGCTTACCATTGTGTAGCCATGAGTGCCTCATTTATCCGTCGGCACCATAGATTCATGCCCAGATACACAAAGAAGACAAAATGATGCTAAATGCGACTCACACAATCAGAGAAGTAGTCACTATTTTAATGCTCCATCTATAAATAGAACGAGAAGAAACTGTAGGCTAATGCACTGTATGGCACAATAAAAAGTCCATTTTACCACACGTGTTATGGCGATCAAGAATGAAACATTAACTATTTATTCAAACAGCCGGATCTACATGGCTGAATGGGTCTGTTTATTAACTTCATCTACATCTACATGGTTACTCTGAAAATCACACTTAAATGCCTGGCAGAGGGTTCATTGAACCACTTTCACAATAATTACTATCAAAGAGATAGAGGGGCTGGCCAGTACTTACCTCAGCTCAGTACAGCCGATAGAAACACAAAAAATAACCGAAAATTTAAGTTCCTAGCTTTCGGAATAAATGTTCCTTCATCAGGGAGGAGAGAGGGGAAAGAAAGGGAAGAAGGGAAAGTGGATTTAGTTACTCACAACCCAGGTTATGAAGCAACAGGGAAAGGAAAACAGGGAGGGTAGCAAGGATGGAGGCATGGTTGTCAGAGGGAAGCCAAAGATATTCTACTATAGGTACTGTGCCAGCTTCAAACCAAAGAGGATGCATACAAAAGTAAAGAGGTGTATAGTATAAAGATGTAGGATGAAAAGATGCATGAATGGCTAAAGAGGAAAGGGAAAGAGGAGAAGACTGAAAAGAAAATGGGAGTGAGGTTGTTTAACGTAGGTTCAGTCCAGGGGGATGGCGGGATGAAAGGATGTGCTGGAGTGCAAGTTCCCATCTCCGCAGTTCAGAGGGACTGGTGTTGGGTGGTAGAAGCCAAATGGCACATACGGTGTAGCAGGTTCCTAGGTCCCTAGAATTTTGCTGGAGGGCATGCTCCGCTACTGGGTATTGGACATCTCCTTGGCGGACAGTTCGTCTGTGTCCGTTCATGCGCTCAGCCAGTTTAGTTGTTGTCATACCAATGTAAAAGGCTGTGCAGTGCAGGCATGTCAGCTGATAAATGACGTGTAGTTTCACACGTGGCCCTGCCTTGAATTGTGTATGTTTTACCAGTAGCGGGGCTGGAGCAGGTGGTTGTGGGGGGATGCCTGGAGCAGGTTTTGCAGCGGGGTCGGTTACAGGGGTAGGAACAGCTGGGTAGAGAAGGTAGTCTGGGAATATTGTAGGGTTTAACAAGGATGTTACGGAGGTTAGGGGGACGACGAAAGGCAACTCTGGGTGGTGTGGGGAGAATTTTGTCAAGGGATGATCTCATTTCAGGGGTTGACTTGAGAAAGTCATATCCCTGGCAGAGTAATTTATTGATGTATTCAAGGCCAGGGTAATATTGGGTGACAAGGGGGATGCTTCTGTGTGGTCTGGGGGTAGGAATATTGTTGTTGGACGGGGAGGAATGTATTGCTCGGGAGATCTGTTTGTGGACAAGGTCTGCAGGATAGTTGCGGGAGAGGAAAGCACTGGTCAGGTTATTGGTGTAATTGTTGAGGGATTCGTCACTGGAGCAGATACGTTTGCCACGAATACCTAGGCTGTAGGGAAGGGAGCGTTTGATGTGGAATGGATGGCAGCTATCAAAGTGAAGGTACTGTTGTTTGTTGGTGGGTTTGATATGGACAGAGGTGTGGATGTGAGCTTCAACAAGATGAAGGTCAACATCCATGAAGGTGGCTTGGGTTTTGGAGAAGGACCAGGTGAAATTCAGATTCGAAAAGGAGTTGAGGTTATGGAGGAAATTAAGGAGTGTTTCTTCACCATGAGTCCAGACCACAAAGATGTCATCTATAAACCTATACCAGGCCAGGGGAAGCAGCTGTTGGGTCTTCAGGAAAGCCTCCTCCATGCAGCCCATGAAGAGGTTGGCATAGGACGGAGCCATCCTGGTTCCCATGGCAGTTCCCCTGACTTGTTTGTAGGTTTCTCTATTATTTTACTCTCAAACAGCATTCAGAAAAAATGAACACCTATGTCTCTCTGTGCGAGTTCTGATTTGCCTTATTTTGTCGATTTCTGTTATTTCATTGATGATGATCATTTCTCCCTATGTAGGTCAGGATCAACAAAATATTTTCGCATTTGGAGGAGAAAGCTGGCAGTTGAAATTTCGTGAGAACACCTATCACAATGAGAATCACCTTTGTTTTAATTATGTTCATCCCAAATCCTGCATCATGTCTGTGACACTCTCTCCCCTATTTCTTGATAATACAAAATGTGCTGCTCTTCTTTGAACTTTCTCGATTTACTCCTTTAATTCGGTCTGGTAAAGATCCCACAATGTGCAACAGTATTCCGGAAGAGGATGGAAAAAGCATAGTGTAGGCAGTCTCTCTATTAGATCTGTTGTGTGTTGCCAATAAATCACAGGCTTTTGTTCGCCTTTGCCACAACATTTTGCAAATGTTCTTTTCAATTTAAGTTGTTTGTAATTGTAATTCCTAGGTATTTAGTTTATGGCCTTTAGCTTTGACTGATTTATCATGTAGGCCCTAACTGAAATTTAACGGATTCCTTTCAGCACTTATGTGGATGACATCACACTTTTTATTATTTAGTCAGTTGCCAATTTTCACACCATACAAATATGTTTTCTAAATTGTTTTACAGTTTGATTTGATCTGATTACTTTACAATACGATAAATGTGAACATTATCTGCAAATAACTAAAGACGGCTTCTCAGATTGTCTCCTAAATCATTTATTTAGATAAGGAACAGCCGAGGGCCTATAACACTACCTTGGGGAATTCCAGAGATCGCTTCTGTTTTACTCTATGACTTTCTTTCAGTTACTATGAACTGTGGCCCATCTGACAGGAAATCATGAATCCAGTCACATAATGAGACAATATTCCATAAGCATGCAATTTGGTTACAAGCCACTTATGAGGAAAAGTGTCAAAAGCCATCCATCTGGAAATCTAGAATCAATTATGGAAAAATTTAGGTAGGGAGTTTGAATTGTACATAGACCTGAAACTTCATTTATCAGCCATGCCAATCCACAAGATACACTGTAACAGTTGTTGTAGATATATTTTCTAACCAAGTAATATTATGCATTCTATTTTGGGAACATTATAATACCAATCAGGATACATGTCATTGAACTGACATTGTATCGTATGAGGGGCGTTCAGAAATAAAAAGTGATTCTAGAACACCATGCAAAATGCTAGATGGCAGTTGTGAACAGTGAGTACAGTGAAAGGACAGCACCAGTTTTTTATTAAGTAGAGAATGGATGAGATACGAGGTGAGTATCGTGGACAAACAGGGGTGCATGGTTTTTCTGCAAGGAAGTAGTCAGAACAATAGATTCATAAATGTTTAACAGCAGTGTGTGGTCAAGAGGCTCCTGTTTATGGGGCAGATAATTGCCATCAGCACTTGAATAATGAGCAAAGTTGATATTACTGGGGCTCATTCTTGTGTCACACCCACCATTATTCACTGGGTCTTGTTCCATCTGGGTGTGCTTGATTCGATAATACAAAGGATGTGCTGTGGGCTAATGACGAAGTCTTACAGGCAGCTGTCTATGAGTGAGTGCTTAGTACTCTCAAACATTGATTCCGTGACACAATAATGAAGTTTCCAGGAAGGTGGCAGTGGTGTACTGACATCAGTTGGGAGTATGTTGAGAGATCCTGTGTTCATTGACTCGTGTTCATTAATAAATAATGCACAAATAATTACTATTGTAAACCATTTAGTAGTGCCCCTGTTAGATAAGGTTACTTGACAACATACTGATGATTAAGGTAGCAGAAGATTTTGTATTTCACACAAGTTTATTTCAGGAATGGGGTAGCACATATGAAATGGAAGACAGCCAGTCCACGACTGATTTCACCGGTGGTTTTCTTCCATCGTATACAGGAATTGAACAAAGTACAAGAAAGAATCACAAATTAGGAGTGTCATGATCACCCTATGGAATTTTCCTGTGATGTTTTATTGTAAAGTGTGAAGGAAATGATCCATGAAGATTGTTATATGACAATGACACTGTACCTGCCCTACATTTTTCTTGTGGAACCACTTGCTGCATTATTCATATGTGGTTGAATTTACAAAAATTTGCAAATTTACTTTACAAAAAGTTTGCTGCTTTTCGATCATAGCTCACAAATGAAACAGAATGGGCTATCTGTGTAGCACATCATGTTGCAGTGAAGGAAATGATTTTATAACACTGATCATTTTAGGGGCGAGTCACGGGTCCACCACGACCAACCTGATTTGTAACACTCCTCTGTGGAATGAAATAAGTCCTCCTTCCCAGCAAAACTAAAATTTGAGACAGTTTCATAGTCTCTTAGGCTGTGTAGTGTGTCATATTGTGAAAAATTACAGCCTCACGAGGGGTCCCATAATGTCATAAATTCTTGTACCATTCCGTGGGAAGTGCAACAAGCTGAATGCCACAGACAACCTGGACTCCTGATAGCAGGCATGATTCTCATGGATGACAAAGCCCATTATCATACAGCGAGGCAGACACTGGTTTTGCTAACGTTCTGTTGGGAACTTTTGGAACAGCGCCAACTTAACCCCCGGAGTTTGGTTCTCTTATCTACTTGTTCCATAGATCATATTCCAATAAATGTTATGATTTTGAATATGTCAACATAACATAGACCTCATATATTCAGTTAAAAAGAAGAAGAAGAAGAAGAAAATAGGTACATGCTAGCTGTTTACAGATTTCTTATTTAAAAACTAGCTTTGTGCCTGTTGCTTCGCTCATGTAGACTGTATGATCTGCAAAGATTTTTTTTGTTTCCTTTAATCAAATTTTTATGTTGTTCACAAATTGCAACACCTTCTGAACTTTGCACGCTAATTAAGTAATTCTAATTAAGTAATTCTAAATGTACTTCTAACCAAAAAACGATTCTGGTAACTGAAGTCAATGGCTTTTGTTGGTCATGTAATTTTTTTCTCTTCGTGATATTTCCATAGAAACGTCCATCCCATAACACATTACTACATATCTAACAGAAATGAAATACCAATTTACACAGATTTAGCTTCAAAAATTTTCTAATACAACAAAATATTTTTTAAAAGTTTTCATCCCCTATTTCACCTTCTTAGGGGTTGAATTTCCAAAAGTGGTGGAACACACGTTTTTATATTTCTTACTGAGAAACCAAATACCAATTTTTGTGGTTGTAGCCTCAAAATTGACTTAATAGTGATGTGAATAGTGATATGTTTTCAAAAAGCTTTTCATCCACTACTTCACCCCCTTAGGAGTGGAATTTTGAACAACTCTTTCTTAAACAGTGGCTGCAGGATAAGATCCGCACCCTCATTAAACTTAAGTTTCTATCCTTAGCAGTTTGCAATGGGCGATGATTAGCCAGTGAACCAGTCTCGCTCTGTTTCACCCACATGGGGGTTGAAATTCCAAGAATCTGTGGAACATGTATTTTCTCATTTCCAACTGAGAAGCCAAATACCGATTTTCAGAGATTCAGCTTTAAAATACCTACATAATGGAATGTTTTCACAAAACATTTCATTCTCCATTTCACCTCCTTGGGAGTAGAATTTTCAAAAACAGTGAAATGGCTATTTTTCATTTCTAACAGAGAAGCCAAATTCAAATGTTCATAAATTCGATCTCAAAAATACTTGTATAATGAAATATTTCCATAAAAGCTTTAATCATCTGTTTCACCACAATAGGGGTTGAATTTCCAAAAACAGTGAAATATGTATTTTTTTGTGTCTGATTGAGAAGCCAAATTCAAATTTTCATAGATTTAGTGTTGCTCTAGTAGTGAAATATTTTTTAAAACATTTTATCCCCTATTTCAATCCCTTAGGGGTCAGAATTTCTGAAAACACTGATACACTTTTTTTAATTTGTAACAGAGAAGTCATATACCAGTTTTCATAGAAGCAGCTTTAAAAATACATTAGTAGTTCATAAATAATGATTTGCATTTAAAAAAAAGATCTTTTATTATTACATTAAAGGAGCAAAAAAGGAGAGGAGTGGGGAAAGGCAGGCAGGTGCATTGGCAGAGGACTGCAAATAAACTGGCTGGGAGATGAAAATAGGTTGCAGATGATATGACAGTGGGGGTGGAAACAGTTGGGTGCACGGTGTGGGGACAATGTTACTGTAGGTTGAGGCCAGGATAATTACAGAAGTGGAGAATGTGTTATGAGGATAACTCCCATCTGCACAGTTCAGAAAAACTGGTGGTGGCACGAATAGTCCAGATGGCTCAGGTAGAAGTAGCCATTGAAATAAATTATGTCCAGCTGCATGTTGCGCCACAGGGTCGTCTACTTTGCTCGCGGCCAAAGTTTGGTGGTGGCCACTCATCGTGGTGGGCATCTGGTTGGTAGTCATACCAACATAAAAAGCTGTGCAGTGATTGCAACTGAGATAGTAAATGACATGCCTGCTTCCACAGGTGTCACAGCCCCTGATTGGGTAGAATAAACATGTGACAGGGTGGAATAGGAAATGCTGGACGGTTGGATTGGGTAGGCTTTGCATCTGGGTCTTCCACAGGAATATGATTCTTGCGGCAATGGGTTGGTATTGGGAGAGACATAGGGATCACTAGGATGTTGTTGTGGTTGGGTGGCTGATTGCACACCACTGTAGTAGGGGTGGGAAGTCTCAGATAGAATGTCCCTCATTTAAGATCATGATGCTAGGTAATAAGAGCCCTGGTGAAGGATGTGGTTTAATTGTTCCAGTCCGGGATGACAAGGGACACTGCTTTGTGGCTTTTTCTTGGGGGTGGCGGGAGGATTGGGGGTGTGAGGAGATATGGCATGGGAGACCTGTTTGCAGGCTAGGTCTTGGGCATAGTACCTCTCTGTAAAGGCCTTTTTGCTGAGGCCCACAGCATTCTGAGCAAGGGAGTTTTTGTCTCTGCAGATATGAAATCCCCAGGTGGCTAGGCTGTAGAAAAGGGATTTTTAGAAGTGAAAGAGATGATAGCTGTCAAAGTGCAGGTACTGGTGGTGGTTGGTGGGTTTAATGTGGATAGAGGTGTGGATGGAGCTATCAGAGAGGAGGAGGGGGTCAACATCTAGGATACGATGGGTTTAGGAGGACCACATGAAGCAGATGGGAGAGAAGGTGTTGAATTGTGAATTAACGGAGATAGGCTGTCTTGGCCCTGAGTCCAGATCATGAAGACATCATCAATAAACCTGAACCAGACTAGGGGTTTGGTGTTTTGGGAGGCTAGGATGGTCTCCTCTAGATAGCCCATATAAAGGTTGGCATTGGAAGGTGCCAGGCAGGTGCTCACGGTTGTCTCACAGGATTGTTTATATACTTTCCCTTCAAAAGAGAAGTAGTTGTTGGTTAGGATGAAGTTAGTAAGATGTTTGAGGAATGAGGTAGTGTATTTGGCGCGCAAAGGACATTTGGGAAGATAGTGTTCAATAGCGATAAGCCCACAGGCATGAGGGATATTGGTGTATAGGGAGGGAGCGTCAACAGTGATGAGTAGGGATCCAGGAGGTAAAGGAGTGGGTATGGTGGAGAAATGGCGTAGGAAGCGGTTGGCTTCTCTGACATGGGAGTCTGGATTACGGGCAATTGGTTGGAGGCGTTGGACAACAAGGGCTGAAATTCTTCCAGTGGGGGCACAATAACCAGCCATAATGGGGTGTCCAGGATTGTTGATTTTGGGGAGGATGTAGAAGGCAGGTGTGCTGGGTGTCATAGGGATGAGGAGCGAATTGGATTCAGGAGAGATGTTCTGGAAAGGGTCTAAGGCTTTAATTAGGGATTGGAGTTTGTGTTGGACTTCTGGGATGGGATCAATCACTCTGGCAGAGTTTATTGGTGGCGGAGTCAGGTAATTGGCGGAATGTTTCTGCTGGCTAGTCTTTGTGATTCATAACAACAGTTGTGGAACCCTTGTCTGCAGGTATAATGATTAGGTCAGGATTTGTTCTGAGGTTGTGTATGGCTGTTCTTTCTTCTACTGAAAGGTTGATGTTCTGAGGAAGGGACCTGGGGAAGGATGGTGAGGCTAGGTTGGAAGTAATGAATTCTTAGAAGGTGACCAGTGGGTGGTTAGGTGGGGGGGGGGGGGGGGGGACAAAGTTGGATGATGTCGTGAAATGGAAGAGGCAAGGTTCAATGTTGGAATTTGGATGTTGCAGGGATTAGGAGGAGGAGAGTAGGTGTTTGATAAGTCCAGCTTGGTTAAATTTGGGTGTAGGGCTAAAGGTGAGGTCTTTGGACATGACTGAAACTTCTGTGGAGCTGAAGCTTGTGGTGGAAAGGTTAGCAACAATGTTACAGGAATGTTTTGGCTTTGGTTTTGATAGGGAGTTTAGGGGGATGGGGCAAGTTGAAAAGGTCAGCTAGGCAGGGTTTAGCTGCAATGAGGGGTGGACAAGGGGGAAGAGTGTGGGTATGATAGGGGTTGGACAGTGGTGCATGGAGACAGCAGTGGGATGTCAGCCGGTAGGATAACTTATGGAGGTGGTGTCTGGAATGCTCCTCCAGGTGCTGGAGAGCAAGAGATTGCATTTCAGAGATGTGATGTATGGAGTAGTGATTGTAGAGTAGAGGTATTTTGCAGAGGGAACAGAGGGGGTTCATGTGTTTTTGCAATACCAGATTTTGAGGGCTAGGGATTGGCAGAATCTGGAAAGGTGTATGTCATTGTGAAAGGAGGGGGTGTCAATCCAGAGAAACGAATCCAGTTAGGCCACTTGGAGGGATTCCACAGTTTAGGCAGCATTTGAGAAACAGGATGTGGGACTGGCTTTTAGCCAGGAAAAGGGAAACTTTTCTGAATGGGTGTAGAAAGAGGGAGCAAGGCTCCAATGTGCCAGGAATGGCATAAAGGAAATGGGATGACGCAGAAATGTGCAAAATAGGAGTTCATGGTTGTGAGAGATGCATAAACATGCACATAAAATATGAAAAGACTTTAAAAAATACACACAGATATGCAAAAACATGCACAAATACATAAAAAATATGTAAAAATACACACAAATACATTAAAAATGTACAGAAAGATGGGTGAAAAGGAACAATGAGGTTTGTGTGTGTGTGTGTGTGTGTGTGTGTGTGTGTGTGTGTGAATGTGTGAATGGTATGTACCTCTCTTTTACTGATGAAGGCTGTGGCCGAAAGCTTTATGTAAGTGTCTTTTAATTGTACCTGTCTGCAGCTTGACATGTCTTCTTCACAGTAAGTAGCACTCTGTCTTTTCCTGCATTGTTAGAATTAAAATAATACTAGGAAGCATGGTGCATAAGGATTTGCTTTGTTTTTAAAAGTATTAGTAATGGACAAAAAGATGGTATGGCATCAGCTGGGGCATAATTAGTGGCAATCATCTGAAAATTAGTGTGGAAGTACTTGAGAAAACAAGTTGCTTGCAGTTATCAGAACATAATTGATTGATCCCAGGGTGCTCATATTTGAATGGCATTCCTATTGTTGTATTCATTTTAATGTGTTAGATTTCGTTAGTATAAATAAGTAGACTTCAAGCATTTATGCAAGGAATAGGTGTTTGCTTATGTAAAACCTGTGTGCACACTTGCATGCCCACACAAAATTTTGCATAGGTAAGGAAAGTGGAAATTATGCACAGCATTAGACTCTGTCCTCAGCACACACTTAATAGCCAGATTTAGTTGTGACATTGTGGTATTCTATCTAATTTTAGCTGTCTTGCTCCGGCCAAATTCAGTACCCAAGAACTCCTCGTGTATTTTTATTCTGTTCCTCCTGCTGTACATGTATTGAATTTTGTTCATGATGTCATTCTACCTACAGTTAAAAATAAGAGAGATGGGGTGGGAGACATGCAAGTTGTAGTTAGGGATGGGGGAGGGGGGGGGGGTGAGAGGAAAAATTCTATGGCTCCCTTCTATGGTCTTGTGTTTAGGAGCGTGTTTGCCTTATTGTGAGACACGCACTGTATTATCATGTTGCCGGGACAATTGATAACATGGTGATAGATCCGTATCAAAATTCCTTTTATTTCCTAAATGCTTGGCCATCTGAAGTTCCCACTTTGGGCATTTTCATGCCTCACCATGCCCTACATGTTCCATGAATTTGGACAAATTTGGCTATGATGAGTAGCTTCCTCTCCTTGTAAGATTGCTTGCATTTTAGAATGGTTACGTTTCAAACCTGATGTTCTGTGCCCTTTCTGATAAAGGAAGTAAGTCAGTATTTATGTTCTGAATGGCTGTGTGTAGACTTATTGAGCTCATACTTAAGTATAACTGTGTGTTGTCACCTTATAAATGATATTTGCAATGGGGGATAATAACCAACACATAATTAACATAAAATGAGGAAAGTAATGGGCCCTATACTACATTCCTCCATTGTGACCACTTTGTTCCTATCATTACACACTGTTGGTGGTATGTAAGTTAAGAGTGCAACCATTGTACAGAACTTGAAAAAAATTGACTTTTGAGTTTAGCGGGTAGAATACCGAAGTCGACAGTGTCAAAAGCTTTGCTGAAATTCAAAAAGTGCATAATAGTCGCCTCTTGTTTGTCCATAGCTTGTTTCAGTTTGTCAATCACTTTCATTAGAGCAACTTTGAAATTTTTCTGAAATAAACCATGGATCCGATTGTTTCCCATTAAAGAGTATTATACAGCTGTAAGTGGTGTTCTGTTTGCAAAACGTATTACCACAACTGTGGTTGTCGGGAACACAGACTTGTTTGTAAAGCATCTAGTAATTACTACAGGGCAGAGAGAGAGAGAGAGAGAGAGAGAGAGAGAGAGAGAGAGAGAGAGAGAGAGAGAGAGAGAGAGAGGGAGGGGGGGGGGGCGGGAATGGGGGAGGTCAGTTTGCATTCGTTCATGAGTAAAAAGTAGAGACAAGTTACAGGAAGGTAGTTTTAAACTATGAAGACACAATAATATTCGTGAGAGAAGGGCAGAATAGTGACAGAGGGAAAACTGACCATTTACGTTAATATTTGGTGAAACATTAAGAGAGTGATGCATGTGTGGCACGCACGGGGCCCCAAGCTATTGCAGTCTCCTTCCTTTTTCCAGACTGCATTACCATCCCTGTTCCTCTCCTTCTCTGTCCTTGCTCCTTTCTTCCTGGCCCCTCCTTTCCCCCTTGGTGGACTTCTTTATATGCACCTGGCTATTCTCCCAACTTTGTTTTGGTATGTGCTATTGTTTAGTTTGCTGTTTCCATCTCCTTTTCGGCATTTTTGGTCCCCTCTGGGTTTGAACTCCATTTCCGATGTTTTCCATTCAGTGTGAGCCATTTGGGGATGAACTCCCAACCTAGTTCCCATGGTGCAGGCTCCTCTCCCCCTCCCTTTTCCCCTTGCACCCTGGCCCCCTTCCTGCTAGGTCACCAGCACGGTTCCCAGCCCGGTGGTGGGGCTGTTAAGTACCCACTTGGCTGAGCCCCCTGACAATACAGGGATCACACTGCTAGTACCTGAGCTGCTGACGCCTCTTTTATGCCAAGGAGTCGATGCTCGTCACTTCGGGGCATCAGAACTCCTGGCAATGGCCGCCATGCCAGACGGCCCTTGCTGTGGCTGGGTGGTGCCCACGGGGTGAGCTCCTGGTCGGTAGGGCAGACGCCTTGCACATGAAGCGACAAAAGCTTCAACATCCTGGCCATTCTGTGGCCATCTCTTAAAGTGCTAGAAGACTTGACACTCCTTCTTCTGATCCTTCTGCCTTCACCTCCCTGGCCCCTTGGGAGGAGGGTCAAGTTCGCCGGCTTGAGTGGAAACCTTTCCCTCGGTACCTGGTTTGTACCAGGACAGATGGCAACAGTTTTGCCATGACCAAGCCTTTTAAATGCTTATGTTTTGGACACATGTCTTCCCGCTGCACCAATGATCCCCTCTGCTGTTACTGTGGGTACCCGCTCCATGAGGGGAGTGCCTGTGCTCCCCCACCAGTGTGTGTAAATTGTAATGCGCAGCATCCTCTACGCTCGCCAGCATGCCGGGTGTAGGTGAAAGAGCAACAGATTCAAGAGTACGAGACCTTGGATATACGTACCTACACCGAGGCATGTCAAAAGTATGACCGGCTCCATCCCGTGTCTATAACTTCTGCTTTTTCTTCAATTACGTCCATCCCCTCTTTTTCCCAGCCCCACCCCATTCGCCCCACACCTTTCACCTCACCCTCACCCTCACTCTCACCCCCCCACTCCCCCTCCCCCTCCCCGTCCCCCTCAGCACTCATACCCAGCCCTTCAGGTGCTGCTCCCCCTCCCCTGCCAGAGAAGTGCTCCCCTTCTTTGGCAGCTGCCGGTACTGGAGCTCCCTCCCGGGACTCCTCTTCCCGGCAACCCCCTGGAAGCGATTTGCAGCTCCACATCAGCCGCGCGATCCACAGCCGGTGGCCGCCGAGATTGCCAGGTGTAATTCCATACCCGACTTTGTTGCAGTCTGCCCTTCTCTTCCATCACAAGACAAGAACCAGAAATGCAAGAACAAGGGCAAAGCCCCTCCAGTACCTCCTGAATACCCCTTCTTTCCTCCTACTCTGCTGCTTGCATTGCTCTTCAGGAGACCCATTTTGTCAATTCTTACTCACCCACCCTTTGTGGGTTCCATGCTTTCTGTTGGAACCGAATTGGCTCGTTGCGGGCTTCAGGTGGTGCTAGCACCTTCGTCCACAAGGAAATTGTTAGTAAATGGGTTTCCCTCCCTACCACTCCCGAAGCGATTGCTCTAGGGGTCCACCTGGCCACTCCAATGACAGTCTGTAATCTCTACCTCCCACCTGACAGGCCACCCATATTCCTTGCCCTAACCACCCTTCTTCAACAACTCCCTTCTCCCTGCTTCCCTCTTTTGGGTAGGATGGTTGAAGCTGTTCTGGCAGGGCTTGACCTCTGTCTATTAAACACCAGCGCTCCCACACACTTGAGTGTGGCACATGACCTCTCCATCTGCAGTCCTGGCCTTCTTCCTTCCATTCAGTGGTGTGTCCACGACAACTTATGTGACAGCGATCATTACCCGATTGTTTTGACCTTCCTTCAGTGTATCTCGCTCTGTCACCCTCCCAAGTGGGCCTTCTCTAAAACTGATCGGGGTGCCTTCTCCTCTGCTACCATCACCCCTATACTACCACATAACGGTATTGATGAGTCTACACAGACTTAGACTGCTGCCATACTTTCCGCAGCTGTTTCAGCCATCTCTTCTTCCTCGGGTTCCCCCCATCGGAAGATGGATGGTCCCTTGGTGGACTCCGGGAATTGCTACGGCCATAAAAGACTGCCCCCGTGCTCTTCAACACTTCAAGCGGCACCCTTCTCCTGCCTCCTTCTGGTCTTTAAACGGTTCTACAGCTGGGCCAGTTACCTAATCAAATTTCAGCAACGGATTTGCTGGGAACGATATGTGGCTGCCATAGGACCACACACCCCCTCTTCACAAGTTTGTGCGAAACTCAGATGAATTTTTGGACATTGTCGTACCACTGGTGTTCCAGGAATTTCTGTGCCTGGTGTTGTCCTTACCCATCCGGACTTTGTCGCAGAGCATTTCGCTCAACACTTTGCCCAAGCCTCTGCATCGACTCAGTATCTGTCCACGTTCCTCCACCTGAAAGAGTGCTCGGAACGACTGCTTTTGTCTTCAGTTTCTCGCTGCTTGGAGCCTTATAATGCCCCATTTAGCAAGTGGGAATTCTCCAGGAACCTCGCCCTTTGTCCCGACACAGGTCCTGGACCGGAGCAGATACATATCCAAATGCTCCAACACTTATCGTTGGCTGGCCACCGTTGTATACTAATCCTTTTCAACTGTCTGTGGAGCGAGTGGGTGTTTCCTACCGAGTGATGGGAAAGCGTTGTATTCCGGTGTTGAAGCCTGGGAAGCCATCTCTTCAGTTGGATAGCTACCATCCAATTAGCCTTACCAACACCCTCTGCAAGCTCCTTGAATGACTGGTGAGTCAGCGGCTGTTTTGGATTCTTGAATACCGCAACCTTTTGTCATCGACTCAAGGTGTTTTTCGCTGTGGCCACTCTATGGTGGATAATTTGGTCCACCTGCTATCCAGTCAGCTTTTCCCCATTGGCAACACCTCATTGCAGCCTTCTTTGACCTGCATAAAGCCTTCGACACCACCACATCCTCACCACCCTTCACGAATGGGGCCTTCGTGGCGCTCTGCCCATTTTTATCTGTAACTTTCTCTCGTCGCTCTCTGTGGGTTCCTCCTACAGCACCGCCATTGGCAAGAAAATGGGATTCCACATGGTTCCGTGTTGAGCGTCCCTCTGTTTCTCGAAGCCACTTATGGACTGGTGGTGGCTGCTGGGCCAACAGTGTCCCCCTCTTTCTATGCTGACGATTTTTGTATCTACATCGCTTCCTCCATCATGGGCACTGCAGAACGCCCTCTACAGGGTGCAATCTTGGGCTCTGCCCCATGGCTTTTTTCTGTGGCCAAGTTGTGTGTCATGCATTTCTGCTGTAGCCGTACAGTCCAACCACATCTGGACCTGTTCCTCGATGGCCAGTCCCTCGCTTCTTGGGTCTGGTCTTCGATGCCCGGTTCACATGGCTCCCTCATCTTTCCCAGCAGAAGAGGACGTGCTGGTTGCTTCTCATTGTTCTTACATGTCTGTGCAATACCACCTGGTGTGCAGACCGCTCTATTCTACTGGGATTGTACAAAGTGCTGGTCCAGTCTCGGTTAGACTCTGGGAGTCCTGTCTGTGGTTCTGCATCATCTTCGACATTGCAGATACTAGACCCCATCCACCATTGTGGGGTACGATTTGCGGCTCGTGCCTTCTGAAGTAGCCTCGTGATTAGCCTTCTCGCAGAGGTGGGGATTCCAGTGCTGCGAGTTTTGCGCCAACAACAGCTGATATCTTATGTGCTCCACATTCACTGCACCTCAAAGCACCCTAATTATGGTCTCCTTTATCCAGACACGGAGATCAGCCACTATGTGGACTTACCATGGCTGCCCCCATTCAGTCACTCTTTTCTGAGCTCCAGCACTTCCCTTTATAGCCTCTTTTCTCTACTCATGCACGTACCCCTCTGTGGTGTGTCTCTTGGCCACAGCTTTCTTTATCTCTCCATCAGTTCAAAGAATTCTGTTCCTCTGGAGGCCCTTCACCACCAATTCTACTGCCTCCTCAGTTAATTCCAGGGTTCAGAAGTGATTTATACTGATGGCTCCATGGTTGCTGGTCACACTGGTTATGTTTACATCTATGTGAGACACACGGAACTTCGTTCCTTGTCAGATGGCTGTAGTGTTTTTACTATAGAATTGGTAGCCCTCTTACGCCCACTCGACCACATCCACTTCTGCTCAGGACTGTCCTTCACTATCTTTAGTGACTCCTTGAGCAATTTGCAAGCTATCAGCCAGTGCCTCCCTCTCTACCCATTTGGTCATAGCTATCCAGGACTTGATCAATGTGGATGCTCAGTGGTTTTCATTTGGACCCCAGGCCATGTTGGGACCCCTGTCAATGAACTTTCCGATCAACTGACTAAATTGGCTACTAACAGACCATGTATTCCTACTGGCATTCCGGAAATAGACCTTCGCTCGGCATTACGTCGTCAGGTTTTGGGACTTTGGAATGCAGAATGGCACACTCTTTCTTCGCCAAACAAGCTCAGGGCCATAAAGGATTCTACAACTATGGTGTGGTCCTCCTTACAGGCCTCTTGCAATACCTCTGTCGTCCTTTGCTGGATCCGCATCGACCATACTTGGCTGACTCACGGTTATCTCCTCTGTCGTTAGGACCCCCCTCTCTGTCGTCGTGGATCAATGTTGACTGAGGTTCACCTCTTACTGGACTGTCCTAACTTAGCCGCCCTGCGACAGACTTTTAGCTTTCGTGACTCGCTACCCCTGGCATTAGCTGACAGTGCCTCAGCAGCTGATCTAGTTTTACAATTTCTTCTTGATGGCAGTTTTTATCGCTTTATTTAAGGGTTGGACCTTCAACCTTATCGGTGGGTGGAGGGGATGACAGGCCATCTTGCTCCCCCTTCACCCCAATTGGACTGGCTTCGACTGGGCTTGGTGGTTCACCCCCTCTGCCTTCCCACTCCTTTCATTATGGGGTCTGTTTTATCTCGAGTGTCTATCTTTCCCTCCTCTCTGCTTCTGCCTTCTTCCTTCCTTCTCTGTCAATAGTTTGTAATTTTTATGGCCATTGTAGCTCCCTCTTATAGTGTGAGGTTTTATTGGTTTTAGTTATTCCCAGGTCGGAGGGACTGATGATTGCTTAGTTTGGTCCCTTCTCCAATCCAACCAGCCAACCAATGAGAGTGATGGATGTGTTTCAGCTTCATCTTAAAGCAAGCAGCATAACACTGCATTGTGTGCAAAGTGCAGGGTAGTCTGTTACAGAGACAGACAAGAGTGACAGAGTAGTAGTTTGCAATTTTTTTTCTTTTATGGATGGGCAGAGCTAGGGTAATAGATAAGTGAGACTTTGTGTTTTGCTTATGATGAGATGTACATAATCTCTGATGCAATGCGTGGGCTGTGAGTGCTCCGAGGAGCCAGTGAAGTAGGTACCGTGTGTGGTAATCACGTAAACTGTCTAGCCACAACCTACCCGACTAGCTGTAGATGTTTGCACGAGATGGTAGATGGATATTGCAGACATAATACATACAAACATCTGTAGTTAGTTGTAACTGTCTAAAGCTCTTACTACTCATGAGACGTTGGATTACATTTCAGTAGAGCCACACAAAATTATCATTACTGTTACATGCAATAGTGCAGGTCGGGTAGAATGAGTTATTGCACAAGTTTACATTTCACATCACAAGCCCTAATCTCTATATTGTATAAATGTGAGGTGAAAGTTGGATACAGTAGAATCAGTCTGAAATCTGTCACAAAAACTGGTTCTCAAAACTTCCTCAGTAGTATTTCGTCAAAAGAAAGAGCTCTTCCCTCCAAAGATTCCCAACTTAGCTCATGGTGCATTTCTGTAACACACTCTTACTGATAGAGCTATAAAAATCTAAGTACCTCAAAATTGCATGAACTTCTTCTTTAACGATATTGAATAGGGATACCGAACACTCGAAGTACTCGAGAAAGAATCATCCGGTCATTATGTGCTGTCACATTTTACATGTGCTACAGTTTTCCCAAACTCAACTGATAAATTGTCAGCTGTTTGCATTTGTTACACCTAGATGTTTAATTGATGTAACTAAGTCAAGTGAGATGCCATTAAAAGTCGAACACCACAGGAAAGTTTCTCCTACCCATCTCCGATGAATTGCATTTTACCAAATTTAAAGTGAGCCTCCATTCGTGGCATCAAATAGAAATTTTGTCAGAGCTATCCAAAATTCCTCTGCAGTCACTCGACAACACTTTAACCGTACACGACAGCGTCGTCAGCAAACGGTGCCAGATTGCCGGCCACCGTATTCGATAGAGCTGCAACAAACATAGAAAACAGGAGCAGTCCCATCACACCTTCCTGGGGCACTCCTAACGTTAGCTGTGTCTCTGACAAACAATTGCTAGCCGGGGCAACACACTGTGCCGTACTATACGGAGAGTCTATGATCGGACCACATATCTCAAAACCTATTCTGTATACCTGGACATTTAATAGTCTTCTGTGTGGTGTATGATAAACACTTTCCTTTTACCTAGTATCACAGAATCTGCCTTTGTCTTGTGTCCACGGTTCCCAGTATATCTCGAGTGAAATGGGTTTGAAAGCTTCTGCTTTGCCATGACAGTCTCCACTTTGAGCAACCGGGTGCAAAACGTACGCTGTACAGGGTTGTGTGCCTTTTTAACCAGTGGTTAAAACATGCTTACACCATGCATATCACTCCTCTAATTTGTGTTTGCTTAAATAATGTGATTTTATGAACCACAAGTGGGCAGATGCGCAGTGAGGACAGTCTTAAGAACCTACGGGATGTGAATTAGAGGCACGTGTGAAGCAGTAGATCCTAGTAACTTACTTTTTTCAATTCTCCACATGTCTATTATGTGCGAGTGTCTTCGTCTCCGAATAACTACCACAGCCTACTTCCAATTGACGTGGTGTAATGTGCTTGTGGCTAGGTCTCCCTCCACAATTTTTACCTACCACACTTCCCTCCATTACCAAATTCACTATTCCCTGATTCCCCAGCAGGTGTCCTACTAACCAGTCCCTTCTTTTCACAGTGTTTTGCCATACGTTTCTTTTCCCACATTTGATTCAATTCTTCCTTATTAGTTATTTGTTCTACTCATCTAATCTTCAGCCTCACCACATTTCAAAATCTTCCATTCTCTTCTTGACCGATCTGCATATTATCTATATTTCATTTCCGTACGAGGCTACAATCCAGACAAATACCTTTGGAAAGAACTTCTGAACATTTCATATATATTACACATTAACACATTCTGCATTTTATAGTCTGCATTTTATATCCTTGTCTGCTTCAGCCAATTCCAGTTATTTTGCTGCCCAAATAGGAAAACTCATCTGTTACTTTTACTGGCTCATTTTCTGATCTACTCCTTCAGCATACATGATTTAACACAACTGGATTGCATTGCCATTGTTTTATCTTTTCAGTGAAGCTGTGCTGTAAAGGTGTTTTCTCCCCAAATCAGTTCAGTACCTCCTTATTGTTTACATGATCTACCCATCTCATCTTCAGAATTCATCTGTAGTACCACATTGCAAAAGCTTCTATTCTCTTCTTGTCTGTACTTTTTATTGACTACATTTGACATCCTTATAAGGCTGTATTCCAAACAACCACTTCCAGGAAAGCCTTTTTTTTTTTTTACTGTTGCCAGTATGCATTTTATACCATCGAAACAAAACCCCTTAATTTGACAAAGTTACAATCTTTTTACTTTTATTTACACTTGTTGAACCCTCTTTATCCATTCTGTTTAACCTCACAGTCCTTGCCATCTCTGAGAGGATTACTACAAAGTTTTATTCCTTGGCAGAATGAATTTTTCACTCTGCAGTGGAGTGTGCGCTGGTACGAAATTTCTCGGAAGATTAAACTTCTGTGCTGGACTGAGGCTCGAACTCGAGATCTTTGCCTTTCATGGGCAAGTACACTACCGACTGAGTTATCTGAGCATGACTCACAACCTGTCCTCACAGCTTTACTTCCACAAGTACTTCATCTCCTAAATTCCAAACTTCACAAAGTTCTCTTGCAAAACTTGCAGGATTGGGACTCCAGGAAGAAAGGTTATTGTGGAGACACAGCTTAGCCACAGTTCAGGGACGTTTCCAGAATAAATTTTACACCCTGCAGCAGTGTGCGTGCTAATTTGAAACTTTCTGGCAGATTAAAACTGTGTACCAGATGGAGACTCGAACTCGGGACCTCTGCCTTTCGTGGGCAAGTGTTCTTCTGACTGAGCTTCCCAGCCCTGCTCGAGAAGCTGAGTCGGTAGATTACTTGCCCATGTAAGCAGAGGCCTCGAGTTTGAGTTTCAGTCCAGCATGCATTTTTAATGTGCCAGAAAGTTTCATTTTTATTTCTTGTATCTGAACTTCAGTTCCCTTTCCAAATTTCTCTTCAGTTTCCTTATCGCTTGGTCAGACTGAATAACACTGGGGACAGGCTGCAGCCCTGTTTTACTAACTTCCCTGATTCCCTTTCTTGTCCTTCAACTCTTTTAGCTGCATTCTGGATTGTTACACGTTCAAGTTGTAAGTTAATTTTATGCTCCTTGTGTTGTATCTCTGCTACCGTTTGAGTTTATCAATGTACAGTAGTAAATTGTGGACTGTGCGAAAACTGGGAAAGAAGAGAATTGAAGAATTTGGGACATAGTACTATAGAAGGATGTTGAAAATTAGGTGGACTGTGATGAAGATAAGGAACGATAAGGTCCTCCACATAATCTTCAAGGAAGGGTACGTGAGGAAAACACTGACAGCAGGTAGGAAGCTGTAGAAGGTAAAAACTGTGGAGGGAAGACAGATATTGGCATACATCGATAAATAACTGAAAAAGTTCGGTGCAAGTGCTAATTGGAGAAGAAGAGGTTGGCGCTGATGACTTATTACCTCCAATAACTTTGTAATTGGCAAATACCATTGGCAGGGTAAGGCAGTGTTGCTGGCTAGTACGTGGCATTCCACTTTCTTGTGCAATCAATATGAATCACTCCAAGTTCGGCTCCCCCTCTACCGGTGTAATCTTGCACCACTCGGTGAGGCTGTACATGTACCTAGTTGACATGGCGAGCCCACGGAGCCCGAGAAACAGCTGTGACTGGCAGACGGCTAGTCTCTACCACTCAACCGACTGTAATGTCAGTTGCAAAGTTATTTTAATCGGACTTTAATAGCTGAGAGTAAAGATGATCCTAAAACTTGCAAATTTTGAAACATGCTGAAATGTACCACATGGAAATTTTAAAAAGTGGAACAAGGGCAATGGCTGCAACAGGAAAAAAAGGTAAAGAGGGAAATTTTCAGTCAGTAACAAAACAGCAGAACATCTCGCAAACCTTATATATTTGTGTAGACATATGATGCATTTTGTAAACCAGACAGGCACACAGAGGTGAATTTAACAAATTGTGATAACATCATTGGAAAATTAAAAAGAAACTGTGATAGACATTCGGTGTACGGTAAGAAATACCGAATGATGTACGGTAAGAAGTACCTCAGATTTGACAATATGATAGTGAAAACAGCTCTTGTATGTGGCACTGAATATTTGACTCTTCTCCAAAGCCAGAATAAACAGCACACAGATGAGATTTTGACACACTCTATGGGGCATTGTTCTGAGGGACAGGTTCCAAACAATGGCATATAGAAAAAGTGGTTGATGTACAAACATACCAATCTAAATAGCATGACCACGTAAGTAGAAAGGCAGAGAACAAGTTACCATTTAAAGTGCTCCAGTAAAAACACCAGGGAAGTAGGATGGAATAATCGGTTTGTGAAGTTATAGAATGAGAGATTACTAATATGTGTGAGTAATTTTGATGTATTCTATAGTTATATTTTTGCCCGTGCTGAAAACACTTATTTTTGGACACTAGTTTGATATGTTCAAGCTTTCAGTAACTTTCAAGGAATTAACAAGAATTTCATTGTCCAAAATCCTCATATTCCCTCGAGGATCTTTGCTAGTTTAAAATATACAGAGGTTACATAGTGCCAAAAAATAGTTGTCTTGTCGATTAGCTTCAATGGTCAAAGCTGACGAGTTGTATCATATTCGTCACTACTTCCAGTAACTGTATTAAGCTCCTGCAAAAGATGAAGAATGTATGTACTCTGTGACAGACTACCATTGAGTGCCAGTCCCTGAAATCTGGGTTGCTGATGGAATTGAATGTCAGTGTGGGGCGGATTGAACTACTGTGTTTTGTTGTTA
This sequence comes from Schistocerca gregaria, assembly GCF_023897955.1. NCBI lineage: Eukaryota > Metazoa > Arthropoda > Insecta > Orthoptera > Acrididae > Schistocerca > Schistocerca gregaria. Next base: position 237,155,173 of record NC_064928.1, read on the forward strand.
TTAAGAGTTAGCCTATTAATAGTGGACTGGAAAATCTACTCTCCAGAATGTGACTTACTACATTATTCACTACGTGACCTTAGTCTGTTACCATTATTCTTGTACCATACGGCAACAAACGAAAAAACTTTAGACGTCGAGTACTGTTGAAGACAAATAATTAATGTGTGTTGGAGCTAGTAGTAGTACTAGTGTGGAGCTATGTTACTGTGTCCTGGTCAGGTGGCAGCTCGTTTGCTGTTATGTGAAACTGTAAAGCAACCTGTGGTTTGTATTATTACTGTGATATGTAATACTCAGTTTATAATGGCTCTTCACTGATTTCAGGTGCTGTGGTGATTTACACAGTCATGTTTCGAGACAGAAGATTGACAAAGTAAGTATTACGTGATTCTAAATACCCCCTTTGCTGAAATAATGTAGGTAACTCCATACGTGCTGTGTTTACCACTAAGTGGAGAGCTTTTTTAATCGCACTGCCGTTATTGCTTCTTTATTGACTGAGAAAATGGTAGTGCAGTACTTCATACATTACAGCAGTGGGACTGTGTTATTTGCCATCAGTGTAGGAGCACAGTTTGTTTAAAGTAGAACATTGATGTTTCAAACTGCACAGGAAAATTTAGTTCTCATTGTAACTGACGGACAGCAATTAATTAAGTTTCGGATGCACTATACGGCCAGAGTGACTTTCCTCTGTGTAACAGCAGGGTTATTTTAGTTTGGTGTATAAGTTTGTACCATTTTTTCATAAGTTTAACATACACAATAGATACACATAACAGATACTTAAGTCATCAATAATATATTCTCCTTCACTATTTATGACAGTCTGCCAACAATGGAGTAACTTTCCGATTCCACAATTGTAGAAATCATGTGATTTTGAGGTGTAGAACTTGTTGAGCCATGTTCGAAGAGCATTTTCATCTGGTAAGGAAGTTATTTGAAGATTGTTCGGTAGAGAGCAGAAAAGGTGAAAATCTGAGGGAACAAGATCACGTGAATTATGTGGGTATGGTATGGCTTCCCAACACAACTCCCATAGTGTTTTTTGTCACCTCGCATAGTCTTCGTGGGTCACTGTTCTTGGATTGCATCTGCAAAACATCTCAGTTGTTGACAACAGACCTCAGGGAAGAAGTTTGTGGTATACTGTGCCATCTCTGTTCCACCAGATGCATAACATTATCTTTTGTGGACGCACACAGGTCTTTGTGTGGGGAGTTGGTGCTTTGCTCAGCCATTCCTTTCTTTTCCTGATGTTGGCATAAAGAGACCATTTTTCATCAGAAGTAACAATATAGAACAGGAATGTTCAGTGTTTTCATGAACCAACTCATGATGAGCAGGCAGAGACACACATTTGGCCACCCACTGATTTTTGTGATTTTGGCTTAGAGCATGCGGTACCCGTACACCTGATTTCTGAACCTTCCGCATTGCGTGCAAATGCCACATGATGGTGGCATGATCACAGTTTACCACATTTCGCAGTTCTCAAGTACCATGACGTAGATCATAGTGGATTAATGCATTTAAACTAATGTCAAAGTGAGCCTCCTTAAAATGAGAGAACCATTTTTTTGCTGTGCTCTTTCCAGTAGCATTATAGACAAAGTGCAAATGTTTTAGGCTTCCTCCGCTGCTGTCACTTATCTATTGAACTCGTACAGAAGAATATGTTGGAAATCTGTCTCCAAATGACGAAGTAATAGTATGTAAACTCAAATGGCAACAGTGGACTACAAATAAAAAATGACAATTGATAAATAAACCCACAGCAACTGGAATATCAACATGCAAACCAAAAATGCTATGAACTTATGCACCAACAATATAAATACGAATCAAATATAGCACCATGACTGATGTATTTTGAAGGTAACTGAGTTGACAGAGTGTGTTGAGTTCAAATGGTGATACAATTGTAAGAGTACACAAATTCGAGAATTCTGTCAGGTTTTATGCATATTACATGTTCCTGAGTCCACTGTTAAGTCTTGTTTGTTTAGAGGAACTGTCATAAAGGCAGAAAATGTAATCGTTGCCACTGTTGGCCTCAGAAATTAGCCAGTCCAAAATGTTCAAGGAGGTGCGCGCGCGCGCACGCACACACACACACACACACACACACACACACACACACACACAGATATTGGTGTTTACTATTCGATTGCTGCAGATGTGCTTGCTTCTCAGACTCGGATGTCAGTAACAGAATGGTTTTTGAGAGGTGATAACATACAACTTTCTCATTCTTCTCATTACCCAGGAGCTCCAGTCTAAACATTCCGATACAGTTTGGCAAATGATTTTCTTCTATAAGTCATCCAAGCGGTGGCAGTTCTTCTGTTAATCTTTCCTGTGATATTGAAAATTAGTTTCTTGATCACAGGCTTCCATTCCCCAAGCGTCCCTAAGTATTTTGTGCTCTGTTCGGAATGAAACAAGCCTCACATTTTTGCATGTGCAATGTATTGTTGCTCGGGCTGATTTGTAATGTAGATAGTATGCACAAATACATACTAAACAACTGAAGGCTCCTGCCGGGTTCTCCTAATTATTACCTTTTTTTGACAAGCAATATGGATGATACCCTTGAATGTGCCACTGGAATTATGTTACAGGCAAACATTAGAGAGGCTGGTATGTTATAATTGATGTATTGCACTATTGCTACCTGTGCATACAAAATGTTAGAAAACAATTTATTTATTTTAACATTTGAATATTTTTTTATTAATATTTTATTTTCTTATGCGGCTAATGATTTGAAAGTGAATGCAAGCTTTTGAAACAAGTCACTGTTAAAAATTGTATGTACTGGGCCGGAAATCTAATTAAATTATACATGCCTTTGCTGTTGCAGTCTGCTTTACAGACAAGATTTCTTTTCTTCTGGGATTAACTATAAGGTTGCAAAGTAATTGGAACAACTCATATATGAAGACATTTGTGTGACTACCTTTCTGTTTTGACCTGCTTCAAGCTATTCCTTCCCCTCCTCTCCCATGGAAGGAATTATTAATTCTGAAATCTAGGAAGCATCTCATATATATCTCAGCAGTACTAGAGATTTTGCAAATGAGAATAGCAACAGTATGCAATGAAAGTTAACATTTTTTATAAAGTAGATGCAACATGGTTCACAGTCACCACAAATTATGTTGTCAGTTACTTTCTGCCACACTGGCAGCTATTGTATAGGTCAAAATATCCCTTTACTTTGCTTTTGTTATTGATTGGTTTTGACTCACAGCGTGAAAAAAAATCTGGGTTCAAGCAAGATGAGAGGGTTCTGGGAGGCAAAATCGTAAAAGTCTTGATGTAGGTTTAATTTCAGTGTACTACTTATTAATTTTTCTTCAATTTATGCTCTTGAAATAACTTTCAGTTGGTTCCTGTAACTGTGAAGATTTATTACATAACAGTGTACAGGTATCCAATCTTAATGGAGAGATCGTTCACACTAATAAAATGATCTGATATTTTACAGAAATATTCACAAGTATATTGTTGAAGAACATCGTCACTGACAAAAATCTTATGGTCGCTCAATCCGAGGCTTCCCACAAGCAGTCTGTGCAGTGTCGGAAGCTGCGTACCATGCCTGCTGCGATGTAAGGGCATCTGCGGCAAACTCTAACCGCCACATGCTGCCCAAAGAGTACCACAAACAAATATTAAAATGCAAAAAAAATATTTTAACTACAATATAATATACTACATACAAAATATTATTTGAAAGTGGATTTTAATTACTGAAATGTTTAGAGGGCAAGTGCTAAAGAAAGGGAAGAGTTTAAAGTACCTGGAGAGCATAACAGAAGTTTGTGTTTAAAATAAAGAGATAAGTGAAATGGGAAGGTAAGCACACGGATTCCTGCAGAGCGGAAAATGCAAATCTTATACCAACTATATTACTCTCCAATTCATAAGTATCTGAAACGTGTAATGAAGAAAAGGCAGGACAGGATTTGCTGGTACGGATAGAGTAAGGAATGAGGCGGTGAGAGAAATAATGAAGGAGAACCCCTAGCAAGAGACAGTATAAAAGGTAAAATTAAGGTGGTACATCCATGTTAAGAGAATAGAAGTTAATAGAATACAGGGACAGGCTCGTGAAATGCCAATAGAAAGCCAGAGACCGAAAGAAAGGGAAAGGCAGATGGATCATTGGGTGAAGGAATGTGTGAAGAAGAGACGAGAAGACTGGGCAATGTGAAGAGGGAAACATGGTGTGGGGATATGATATGATGGAGAGGCCTGTGTTCCAGATAGACCCAGCCAAGGGCTGTGGACTGTAGATTATGACGACGATTGAATGTTTTCGCTGTGAGGCCTTTTTCAACATATTTTTTGAAACACTTAACATGTGTAACATAGTTAAATTACAAAATACAAAACATCCACTGATTGCTAATTCCAAAGAATAAACATATTTGGATTACAGTCCAAACACTCGTCAAATCACCTAATGGTAAAAATGATAGGGGTTGATTTATGTGCAGCAGAATTTAACACAATTAGCATTACAAATAGTGGGATATAGTAAAGGACAGCATCATGTAAAATAGCAAGTGGTTCTTGAACTGCAGTGGCAATTATGTAGTGTACCACTTAGCAGTGAAAGAGTATTTCTGGATTGTATTCAGTGTCACCTTGTAACCAAGGTGTCATAGATCTCAGTGACACATTATGCTCTGTACGATTCAAAATAATGTTAGAGTAATCCAGAAAGTGATACTGCCCAGTGTATGAGCATGAGCGAGGGAAAGAAGAGGATTTCGTTATTCTGTAGGATGTGTTTGCAGGGAAGTCGTGCCAGTATCTTCTCTTAACATAGGAGTAACTGACAGTAACATAATTGTGATGTGTTATGATGATTATTAAATGGCTAACACCTTTTTGTGTGGCAGGTTTGCTGTTATGATGGTCCACAGTCCAAAGACTGTTTTGTTGCAGCTCTGCACTACAGTGCATCCAGTGTACAATTACTCCAACCTACACCTGTTTGAACCTTCTTACTGTAGTCGAGCCTTGGTCTCTCTCCACAATTTTTACCCATTGTAGTTCTCTCCATTATCAGATTGTTGGTGCCTCAGGATTGTCCTATCAGTCTCTCCCTTCTATCAGGCCAATCATGCAGTGATGCTCTCCTGTCCCTCCAGCGTTCTTATGTGGCACCACATTATCGTGTCTACTGAAACGTAATAAAGTTGTAACACTCCTTGCTGTTATGTAATCCACCTGACCGTCACCACCGAGGAAACAATATTAATAGAACTTTCTGATATGTCACTAGACATTATAAAGCTAGTTGATACAGTCCCCATTAGCATGTACAGTGTGTATTTTTGAGGCAGCACTAGTGATCGAGATGAAAACAGAGTACTTCTAACAGACATTCCATAGCTTGGCTGTGACACCAAGTTGTCAGCACTGTAATACATAAGTGAAGTTTGGAAGGTAGGAGACGAGGTACTGGCAAAATTAAAGCTCTGAGGACGGGGCATGAGTCGTGCTTGGGTAGCTCAGTTGGTAGAGCACTTGCCTGCAAAAGGCAAAGGTCCCGAGTTCGAGTCTCGGTCCTGCACACAGTGTTAATCTGCCAGGAAGTTTCATATCAGCGCACACTCCGCTGTAGAGTGAAAATTTCATTCTAAGTTGACTATCATTGTACAAGCACTACAAACCCTTCAATAATAAAATCATAATACACACATCAAAAAAAGGTTTGCATCTCCTCGCTTCCCAGAACTCCTGAAGATAGACATGGACTGTGGATACTGAATCACAGGCACAGTCCCTTTGATTGTTCAGAGATGTCACTAAACCCACCCAAAGATGTAAACAACCATGCATGAGCAGCGCCTATTAGACGGAGGGGATCTGACAGCCAATTAGTTCCCTCATTCCACCAGCAACGAGGTACACGGCTCGTGTTGTCTGTAGTTCTACCATCCCTAGATGGTCAATACTGCGGTTTGATCGCGTCCGCGTTGTTACTTTGTATCAGGAAGGGCTCTCAACAAGGGAAGTGTCCAGGTGTCTCGAAGTGAACCAAAGTGGTGTTGTTCTGACATGGAGGAGAAACAGAGAGACGGGAACTGTCGACAACATGCCTTGATCAGGCCGCCAAGGGCTACTTCTGCAGTGAATGACCACTATCTATGGATTATGGCTTGGAGGAACACTGACAGCAATGCCTCCATGTTGAATAATGCTTTTTGTTCAGTCACAGGACATCGTGTTAAGACTCAAACTGTGCACAAAAGGCTGCATGATGCGCAACTTCACTCACAATGTCCATGGCGAGGCCCATCTTTGCAACCACAACACCATACAACGTGGTACAGATGGGCCCAACAACATGCTAAATGGGCCGCTTAGGATTGGCATCACGTTCTCTTAACCAATGAGTGTCCCATATGCTTTCAACCAGACAATTGTTGGAGATTTGTTTGGAGGCAACCAGATCAGGCTGAACGCCTTAGGCACACAGACCAGCGAATGCAAGGAGGTGGAGGTTCCCTGCTGTTTTGGAATGGCATTATGTGGGGCCGATGTATGCTGCTGGTGGTCATGGAAGGCACCGTAATGGCTGTACGATACGTGAATGCCATCCTCCGACCAATAGTACAACCGTATCGGCAGCATATTGGTGAGGCATTTGCCTGCATGGATGGCAATTCGCACCCCCATCGTGCACATTTTGTGAATGACTTCCTTCAGGAAAACAACATTGCTCGACTAGAGAGGCCAGCATGTTCTCCAGACACAAACCCTATAGAACATGCCTGAAATAGATGAAAACGGACTGTTTATGGACGATGTGACCCACCAACCATTCTGAGGGATCTACGCCGAATCGCCTTGAGGGGTGGGACAATCTGGACTAACAGTGTGCATTGATGAACTTGTGTATAGTACGCCACGACGAATAAAGGCATGTATCAGTGGAAGAGGACATGCTACTACATATTAGAGGTAATGGTGTGTAGAGCATTGTGGGCTACCACCTCTGAAGGTCTCGCTGTATTGTGGTACAATGTGAAATTAGTGGGTGTGGTACAATATGCAATGTGTGGTTTTCACAAGCATTAAAAAGGGTGGAAATGATGTTTATGTTGATCTGTATTCCAATTTCCTGTACAGGTTTTGGAACTCTCAGAACCTAGGTGATGCAAAACTTTAATGATGTGTGTATTAGCATAGCAGAGATTTCTAACAGTGCTGTTACATCCACTGCAGCTTGTTTCATTTGTTTGACCACAGAGGTAACCTGTTCGAACTTGTGAAATATTCCTTACAGCCAAAACTGTACTGAGTCTGTGTATAGTATGCCCCCACCCCCACCCCCCTCCCAAAAAAAGTTAAATTTTAGGGACTAGTTCCTTACAACAGAGTCGGAAAAAAATCTAGTAAGTGCTCTGAAGCTCGTACCTTAAGAGATCTGAGCACTTGTTCATCTTTCATACTCCGAAAGATGTCTCTTCTACTGCAAGCTCTTTGCTTTTCATATTTTAGGAGGAGGTAGTATGGACAAAAACAAGGAAAAAAATCTAGTAAGCATGGGCTCTAGAATGGATACCTCAAGAGCTATGAGCAAGTTGTTGAGTAGAAAAGATGTGTTTCACTCTAGCGAAGCTAAAAAGTGCTCGTATCTCATTTGGACTCCCATGTTTATCAGACATTTTTTCCTTGTTTGGTTTGAAACTTCCTCCCCTAAAATGTAAAAAGCAAAGGCTTTGCAGTGGAAGAGACCTGTTTCATGGTACCAAAGATGAAAAAGTGCTCATACCTCTTAAGTTATACATTTTAGAGCCCACACTTACTTTTTTTTTTTTTTTTTTTTTTTTTTTTTTTTTTTTTTTTAAATCCGTACTTAAAAATCTCGACCAGACTTCTTCCGCTTTGTTAAATAGATGTCACATCACTGCTTCCACTACAGTGCAATTGTAGCATCTGGTGTGGTCCAGAAAATAATGTACCTGTAAGACCTCCACCTGAAGCTGAGCCCGTAGTATCTCAAAAATTAGTTAATGGTACATAAAATCATGTCAATACAAAGAGACTGGACATATAATATATCTACGTAAACTACAAATTTAAATCACAGTTGCGGTTCATCGTCCACAATGGATATAATGAATAGAATATTAAATCCTAATACTCCATCCTTTATTTCTGATACAGCTAATACACATTTCCGAAATTGAAATAACCACATATGCTCACAGTGGGTGCAGGTTACAGATTGTCCTGTTCACTTTCCTTGGGAAAAGCTTGTCGAGACACCTTGGCAGTACATCAGTCTTGGAGAAACCATATTCTCCAGCAACAGGTATGACAGCAGCACAGTGTTTTGTATTCATATTGACATGCGTCAACAGTGGAAAGAAAGCCTACTTTGTCATATCCCACCAGACTGTGCCATGGGGTCTGTGAAGAGGACACACCTGGAGCACTAGGGGATTTGAGTCTCACCGTTAGCAAACATTTCGCTTGCCTCTTCTTATATGTGGAAATGTACTTTCTCACCTATTATTGGGACCCTTTTTCCGGACAGTTCTTTAAGGTCAGTCAGAGATTGCATTGGATTTGGTTTTGTCACAGTCTGAGTTCTTTTTGTATAGCTGTTTTTCAGATCCTTCTGTAGGGTTCTGAGAACATAACACTGTAGTGGGTTACACAAATGGCAGTGACACATTTTCAAATGGAGTGCAGAGTGAATCTTATTGATGTATTCCTCTCTGTCTCAACATTAAGCAATCTTTGTACACTTGTTACAAGACCAGACCAGAGATATTTTCTAGAAAGTTGCTAATTCATTGGAATACTGTATTGTGGCTAAGGACACTCCTTTAATGTATACTATTAGGATGGTAATGGGACAATAGCTGTGTCCTACAGCAGAGCCACTACTAAAAAAATGTTTGTTATGCTTGTGAGATGATATTTTTCCACTACTCTGTAGCTACTGACTCGGCTGCCCTTCTGTGAGTGTGTAGTATGCACAATTTGTATAAAGAAGAAAAAACAACACAGATGATGCTGTGTCATCAGGCTTTAGTGCAGCAAACTTATAATTGTAAAGCCCGACTGTGGCACAGGTGGGGGAAGATTATGCAGTGAAATATTTATCCTCTTCATCAGTAAATTATTACACAATAAAAATAAATGGAAATCATTTTCTCGTGACAGCTTCTGTTCAGTGGAAGAATTTATGTGAAACCCAACTCTTACTTTTCTCACGTGCTGTAAGCTTTGGATCAGGGCAGTCAGTTAGATATTGGGGACGTGTACCAAAGAGGACTAACAGGGAGTATTGAACATATACAGAGAAGGGCAGCACAAATGGTCACAGGTTTGTTTGATCTGTGGGAGAGTGTGACAGAGATGCTGAAGAAACTTAACTAGCAGACTCTTGCACATAGATGTAAACTATCCCAAGAGTTTCAAGAAACGCCTTTAAATCATGACTGTAGGCATATACTGCAACCCCCTATGTATTGCTCACATAGGGATCGTGAGGGCAAGATTTGAATAATTACAACACACAAAGAAGCATTCGCTCAATTGTTCTTCCAGCACTCAATGTGTAAATGGAACAGGATGAAACCCTAATAATTGGTACAATGAAATGTACTCTCTGTCATGCACTTAGCAGTGGTTTGCAGTATACAGCTGTAGATAGACATTGATATTCACTGAGAAAATGTTTTCTTTCCATATCATAACAAGATGCTGCAGACTCAGATTGTGATTATTCAGTACAGATTTAAGATGCAGTAGTGACCTTTTCTCTCTCTCTCTCTCTCTCTCTCTCTCTCTCTCTCTCTCTCTCTCTCTCTCTCTCTTTTCCCCCCCCATTTGAATAATGCTTTTACCATTCTTAGGACTTGAAACTTGAATCTTTTTCTATGACAGTCTTTGGATAGATTGCTACCCACCACACAGATGAGGATTTGAGTGACAGACAGGGACATTGAAAGAAGGCATTTAGATATTGTCAGCATCCATCTCAGATTTTCCATTGTTTGATATACCAGTTGTTCTGTATGTTGATGAATGTAGCTGTTCTGCACATTTCAATTTTGGGTTACTATTGTCATTCTTAACCACATGTGTTACAAGAATTAATTGCACTGAGACTCGTTCTCACTCAGTACTTAAATGTGAATTCTCTATCTCTTTTTTTTTTTTTTTTCTGCAGTGGACCAGCAGGAAGAGGCAGAGGGGTGTTTCGACCTTCAGGCTTAAAACCCCGAGGCGCAAGAGGTAAGAGGAGTCTTCTTGTACCAGATTTCAGGAAAAATATTCAAAAACAGTAATATTTTCAAAACGGTTTCTTTAAATTTGTAACATTTGTTGCCAGTTCATATTGAACATTTTTTGAAATATTTCAACATTAAATATAATATTACTTTTAGATATGAATGGGCTTCAAGAAATATTTATAGTGTTACTAATAGTGTTTGTATCCTTTGTCACCAAAATTTTTTAGGCTGCTGTGTGAAATTCAGCAAGCTATGGTCTCGCTCAGACAAGAACTTCTCAAAATGTACATTAATTTCTTCCTTAGGATTTGCTATCAATACACAGAGTGACCTCCTCAAAGCATTGTCTGGCCAAGTTGAATTTCTTCCCAAATGGCTAAATCTATTCTGGGAAAATCTGTCTTAATAATTCACCAGTACCATCTTTGAGGTGGAGGTCAACATTGAGGACGGTGGCTTGTTGGGTTGAGTATGAGTAGGTAAAGCAAATCGGGGAGAAGTTGTTGAGGTTGTGGAGGAATGTGGATAGGGTGTTTTCACCCTCTATACAGGTCATGAAGGTGTCACCATTGAATTTGGTGAGGCGTTTGGGATTCAGGGTGTTCAGGAAATATTTCTCTAGATGGCCCATGAATAGGTTAACATACTATAGTGCCATGTGGGTGCCCATAGCCATATCCCAATTCATTTGTAGGTAATGCCTTCAAACGAGAACTAATTGTGGGTGAGGATATAGTTGGTCATGGTGACTGGAAAGTAGGTTGTTGGTTTGGAATCCATTCGGCTTTGGGGAAGGTAGTGTTCAATAGCTATAAGGCCTTGGGCATTAGAGATGTTAATGTAAAGGGAGGTGGTATCAACAGTGATGATCAAGGACATTGTATGGTAAAGGAACAGGAACTGTGGAGAATCAGTGGATGAAATGGTTGGTATCTTTTATATAGGAGGGTACATTGCAGGTAATAGGATGAAGGTCTACAAGAGCAGAGATTCTCTCAGTGCAGGCACAATAACCCGCCACAATGGTGCGTCCTGGGTGGTTGGATTTATGGACTTTAGGATGGATGTGGAAGTTAGGAGTGTGGGGAGTCATAGGGGGGAGGAGAGAGATGGTTCTGGGGAGTTGTCCTGGGATGGGCCTAAGCATTTGAGGAGAGACTGGAGATCCTGGTGGATTTCTGGAACGATGTCACCATGCAGCGTTTTTAGGTAGTTGAATCTGCCAAGTGGCGGAGTCATTCTGCCAGGTAACCCTTGGCTGCTCAAACCAACAGTGGTGAAGCTTTTGTAAGCAGGTAAGATTGTAAGGTCATGTTAAGTTTTTAGTTGGTGGATTGTGGTTCTTCCTGCAGATGTAAGGTTAGTTTGCATGCTGAAGGATTTGGGAATGATTGTGAGGCAAGGTTTGAGGTTAAGAAATGCTGGAAAGTTAAGAGGAGGTGGTTTGGGGGCAGTGAAGGTGGATCACGGTTGGATAGAGGGCTGAACTGAGTCAGGCAGGGTTCAACGTTGGTCTTTAGTTCAGTTTGATTGGTAGAGTTGGTGGTGAATGTGTTTCCACTTAAGACTGGGAAAAGGAGAGAAGGTCTGTAACAAATGCTGCATGATTGAATTTTGGAGTGGAACAAAATGTGAGGCCTTTGAAAAAGACTGATACTTCTGTGGGGCTAAGGCTTTGGAGGAAAGGTTCATGACTGTTTCAGGTCTGTTTAGGTTCTGTGTTGTGGTGGGAGGGAATTTTTGGGGGTATGGTAAATATAGTAGGTCTGAGAGGCAGGGTTTATCAGCTACAAGGGGTGTGGGGGAGATTTGGAGGTTGTTGGAGAGGTGGTGGATAGTGGTAGTCCAAGGGAGAAGTAGGAAGTGAGCAGGATGGAGAGTTTTTTGAAGTGGCATTGTACATCTTGCTTTAGTTCCTGGAGGAGGACGCCACCTGAAAAAACTCTTTATCCTGCTCATTTCCTACTCCCACCTTAGACTACCGTTGTCCACCACCCTTGCAACAATCTCTAAACCTCCCCCACAGCCTCTCAAAGCTGACAAACACTGTCTCGCAGACCTACTTCATTTCCCCACCATCAAAAACACTCCCCCATCTCTACACAGAATCCAGAACCTAAACAGACTTTAAACATAGTCACGAAACTATCCTTCAACAGCCTTAGCCCCACAGAAGTACCAGTCCTTCCCAAAAGCCTCTTCTTTTGTCCCACTCAAGTTCACTCATGCAGAACTTGTTAAAGACCTTCTCTCCTTCTCCTGGTCCGTACAGTGGAGACACTTTTTCACTACCAACTCTACCAATCAAACTCAACTAAAGACCAATGTTGAACCCTCCCTGAATCAGTTCACTCCTCCATCCAACCGTGATCCCCCATCCACAAACTACCCCCCTTAACTTCCCAGAATTTCTTAATGCCAAACCTTGGCTCACCATCATTCCCCAAATCCCTCAACATGCAAACTAACTGTATATCCACAGGAAAAACCACAATCCACCACCCAAAAACTTTTATCAAACCTTATACTCCTACCAGCTATCAAAGGCTCCACCATTGTTGTTTTGAACCGCAAGGATTACCTGGAAGAAGGACTCTGCCAGCTCTCAGATTCATCCACCTACAAACCCTGCCCGTGACCCCTTTCCAGAAATCCAGGAGGCCCATTCCAGAACCTCTGCCCGGAGTCTGTCTGTCTCCTCACGCCTACCACTCCTTGTACTCCTACCTCTTACATGCTTCCTAAAGTCCATTAACCCAACCAACCAGGATTGCCCCATTGCAGGCAGTTACTGTTCCCCACTGAGAGAATCTCTGCTCTGATAGATCAACACGTTCAGCCTATTAGCTGCAACATACCCTCCTATATAAAAGATACCAAGCATTTCATCCACCAACTCTCCACAGTTCCTGTTCCTTTACCACACAGTACACCTGCTTGTCACTATTAATGTCACCTCCTTTTACACTAACATCCCAAATGCCCATGGCCTTACTGCTATTGAACCACTACCTTTCCCAACACCTGACAGATTCCAAACCAACAACCTCGTTCCTAGTTGCCACGACCAACTATATCATTACCCATAATTACGTTTCCTTTGAAAGCATTACCTACAAACAAATCTGGGGTATGGCTAAGGGCACCTGCATGGCACCAAACTATGCCAACCTGTTCATGGGCCATCTAGAGGTATCCTTCCTAAACACCCAGTATCCTGAACCCTACACCTGGCTCAAATTCATTGGTGACATCTTCGTGAGCTGGACGAGGGTGAGGACACACTATTCACATTCCTCCACAACCTCAACACCATCTTTCCCATTCACTTTACCTACTCATACTCAACCCACCAAGGCACCTTCCTTAGTGTTGGCATCCACCTTAAAGACAGCTACATCAGTACCTCTGTCCATATCAAACTTACCATTCACCACAATACCTCCACTTCGACAGTTGCCACCCATGCCATACCAAGATGTCCGTTCCATACTGCATAGTAACCTGTGGCCATTGCATCTGTAGTGATGATTGGTCCCTCTCAAAATACACTGAGGGCCTCACTGAGGCCTTTACAGATCGTAATTACCCTCCCAACCTTGTACAAAAACAAGTCTCCTGTGCCTTATCTTTCCAGTCATCCACCATGTGCCAAAGCCCCAACATCCAGCCACATCGGAGCATTCCCCTCGTGACTCACTACCAACCAGGACTGGAGCAACTGAATTACATTCTTCGCCAAGGTTTTGACTACCTCTCGTTGTGCCCCAAAATGAGAAATGTATTACCCACTATTCTTTCCACCCCTCCCACAGTAGTATCCTGCTGCCCACCAAACCTACACAATATCCCCATCCATCTTTACACAACCCCTGCTCCCAACATCTTCCCTTATGGCTCATATCCCTGTAATAGAACTTGATGCAAGAACTGTCCCATACATCCTCCCACCACCACCACCTATTCCACTCCGGTCGCAAACATCACCTATCTCATCAAAGCCAGGGCTACGTGTGAACCCAGTCATGTGATCTACAAACTAAGCTGCAACCACTGAACTTTATTCTATGTGTGCATGACAATCCACAAGTCGTCTGTCTGCTTGAATGGCCACTGGCAAACTGTGGCCAACAAACAACTGGACCATCCTGTTGCTAAGTACATTGCCCAACACAGCATCCCTCATTTCAGTGACTGCTTCACAGTCTGTGCCGTCTGGATCCTTCCCACCAATACCAGCCTTTCTGAATTGTGCAGGTGGAAACTTTCAATGCAATATATCCTATGTTCCCATAACCCCCTCTGGCCTCACCCTTTGTTAGTCATTGTCCGTGCCCATCTAGCCCCTTCCCTGTTCCCATTCCAGTACTACACAGCCCTCTATTCCACCAATGCCACCAAGTCTTTTTACTTTTCTGCTACCCCCCTCTCTGCCCTGCCCTCCATCTAACCCCTTGACGTGTCACTGCACCTAGGTGCCCTTCTGTCCAGCTTGTTTCTGCACACTCCCACTAGCAGTACTTCACTGTCCCCCACTGCAAACCTTCCCCCCCACCCCACCCCCTTGCCCCAGCCTCCTCCTTACTCACAACTGGTTGCCTCTCCCATCATGCGGTGCTGCTAGAGATTGTGGTCGTGTGTGTGTGTGTGTGTGTGTGTGTGTGTGTGTGTGTGTGTGTGTGTGTGTGTGTATGTATTTTGTTTATTTGCAACAAAGGCACTGTTGGCCGAAAGCTCACTTTCCGACAGTCTTTTTGTTGTGCTTATCTGCAACTCAGCACTCCACCATATGGTGAGTAGTGACTATCCTTTTCATATTATTGTTACAGTATATTATGGAGTTTCCTTTGTTGATTTTGTTTTAATAATTCAAGTGATTGTGACATAGAGTTAGAAAAAATTGCAGGTTACACCTGTTTTCAAGAAGGGTCATGAGACAGATGCTGATTATTTTAGACTAACATAGCTAATGCAGTCTGTTGTGGCATTATCAAACACATTATAAGGTACATATGGGTTCACGAACTCACCTTGTGAAGCTCAGCTTGTTATTTTTGTCCATGAATCTGCTTCCAGAAATGCATTTGATGCAATTCTATAGCACTGATTACTGAACAAAATATGAGCTTACCAAGTTTTGAACCAGATTTGTGACTGAATTCAGGTTTTATTAGCATACAAACGACAAAATCAACAGATCAAAAAATTATTTCAGGAATGCTGGAATGCTCTCTACCAGAAATAAAAAAGATATGGATACAAGGAAGGGCAAATTCGGAAGGCTCTACATCCCACACCTACAGCGTCAGCAAAAACTGAGGGAGAACCTCAGGAGGCAGCGGCCTTGGCTATTATTCTGTTTTGTGGGGCCTTATCTGGAAAAATTGGACACATTTTACGTAAACACCAAGTGAAAACCATCTTCCGTCCTCCAAGCAAAACCAAGAGCCTTCTTGGTAGTGTCGAGAACAGCCTTGGGCTACATAAATCGGGGGTTGATCTGAGACCTTGCCAATGTGGTAGTGTATACATAGGGCAGACCATCCGTACCATTGAGGACCGATGCCGAGAACATCAATGGCACACTAGACTGCAGCAGCCCAGTAAGTCGGCAATCGCTGACCATTGCCTGTCGGATCTCCACAGCTTGGATTATGACCAAACCAAAGTCCTGGCACAGACTTCCAAATACTGGGACTGTCTCATCAAAGAAGCCATAGAGATCAGAGTAAGGGAGCCACAACTAAATCGTGACAGCGGTTACATCCTTAGCAAGGTGTGGGAATCCACAATCACCTGGATTAAAAAGGAAAAGGATATTTTCCAGAGTGTACCGACTTCGGAGGAGGAGGGCAGAATAACGAGAGCGGTGTCGACAGACCCTCCTTAATGAGAAGACCTAGGACGCAGTGCCCAGACGGCGGGAGAACGGACGCTGTACCTGGGGCGCGGACCGCACCGACTGATACGAAATGCCTGAGGGAGGAGTGGGAGGGGGATTGTCCTATATATACATGGCGCCGGCCCACCGTTGGTCAGTACATCAGCGCACCTGATGATGGCAACATGGTCGATTGCTGAAATATTGTGTCCTATGCACAGTCATACCAGGCTGTTCACCCGAGATTTATTTTGTTGCCCTTTTTTGTCACCGTCTATAGCCTTTTGACTTACAAGGGCAGTAATCACAACTAAACTGAATATATCAATTTTACTTATATGAATTGAACTTTTTAAATATATTTAAATTTTACAATTAATAGTGTAACATTGGGACAAATAAAAATAAAATGATAAAAAAAAAATGATGGCAACAGTGGGCTGCAAACCCGAGCTGATGAATTGGCAGTTAGTGCACTTCACCACTTGGCCAAGGAGCCGTTATATAAGCTGCTGCTCAAAAATTCCTCATATGGTATGCTTGCACAGTATCTTATGTGCACTTTCAATAATAATAATAATAATAATAATACTGAACCTGGTGCTGTGGAAAAGTAGCACTCATAGTGCCGGAAGGGATGATGTCACATCAGAGCATTTGCAGGCAGCCGTGTCCCTACTCAGAATTGATCATAGCATTTGACACTGGTTTCTAGTTGTCATAAAGAGAGCACAGCAAAACTTGTTTTCGTTCATTTTATTTGCACGCCAACATGCATTTGAAGAGAGATGGTGTAATTTTAATATGATTTCCAGCTCGCATTCAGAGAGAAATGGCATAATTTTAGTGCAATACTTATAGTTTGCTACAGCATGTTTGCATGCCATAACCGGCCACTGGTGAAATTTATGAAAGCCCTTTGAAATAAAGACAAGTATACAGCAAAGTGATCATCTGTTCCCAATTCCTTTTCATTGTGGTGTAGGAAAAGTAGTGAGAATTTGAAATGGAAAAACTGAATGGGTATAAGATTTCACCAATAAAATTGGACAGAGGAAACATAGACGTTTGATTTGACTGTCTCACATTTGCAGAAGACATTGCTACAGTTTCTGAAAATGTTTAATCTACAGTGATACAAATAATCTTTTAGAAGAAATAACCTGTAGCTTTGGCTTAAGATTTTCTGTGGAAAAAACATTTAAGAAACATTAAAAATGAACGGAAATTTCTGAAAACAGTTATTGGTCAAATATGGAAGGCTAAAAAATTTAAATATCTTGGGGAGATAATCCAAGAAAATGATTTGAATAAGGCTACTACAGAGGAAAGAATACATAAAATGTGAAGTGCATGTGGTATAATTTTTACAGTAAAAAATTCATGTCTAAAAATGCAAAAATGAGGCATTATGGTGCAGTAGTGAAACCATAATTTCTGTATGCAAGTGGGTGTCTAGCTTTTAAGTATAATTTAGATAAATTAGAAATACAGGAAAGGCAAATCGCTAGGAAATTTTTAGATCCACAAAGAACTATGGAAGATTGGAAATAATGAAGTAAGATTAAATTCATCAAACATAGAAAACTAATCAGAAATAACGAGAAAAAAAGAAAACTGGCATTTTTTGGGCACTATAACAAATGAAAAACAATAGATTAACCCAAAAGACCTTCAAATATTCAAGTCAACAACAGACTGGTTCCACAAAGTAAAAAGAGTTTAGGCAAAGAGTATTGAATACGGAAGGATTTCAAGGCAGGAGAATGGAAAAAATGGTCTGTAGGTAGCAGTCAGAAGATGGGAAGAAAAAACATAGGGAAAAATTGAGGGTACTGGAAAAAAGGAAAAGAACAATGAATAAGAAATAGAAATTGGTACATTGTTCGTAGTTAGCCCATCTGAGACGGAGAAAAAAAATTCGCGAAGCAGACTAACAGTTCTGGAGCATCTAAGGGGAGTGCCATAGAACTTTTACAGTTTCTGTTTACAGTGTGTATAAATTACCCCATGAATAATTTCAGATGATCATTAAGGCTGTACGTGAATGATGGTGCTGTGTGTAGGAGGCTTGCAACTCCAGAAGCTTTAATATTGGCGTAACATGTATAGAAAAGTAGCCTAAGGTTAAGGCTTCCATATAGTAATAATAATATGTTAAATGCACCTGCGTTTTTAATATAAAGATAGTATTTACTTACTTTTTCTTTTTTAAAAAAAGTTCTGATAGAATGTAAATATGTCTGGATTAAAGGAGACCACTCACCAAAAAACAGGAGTGTGTAATCATCAACAGGCACTCACATAAAGAAAACTTTATAGCTTTGGGAGACTTCTATTTTGAACTAGAGTGCACACAATGTGTGTGTGTGTGTGTGTGTGTGTGTGTGTGTGCGCGCACGTGCACGTGCACGTGCACGTGCACGTGGGCGTGGGAGTGGGCGTGTGTGTGTGCACGCTCGCGCTCGTGTCACTAGCTCAAAAGAGGATTTTCCAAAAGCTAGAAAGTTTTATTTCTTTATGTGCACGCTAGTCGGCAAGCCAGTGAGTGCGCGTGCCCACACGCTCATGCCTATTCCCCTACATGGCACCGACTAGACACACGGTCACACAGTGCTGCATTTTGATAAGTGGTGTGGGTTGTGTTGGAAGTAGGTAGGTAGGTAGGTAGGTAGTGTGTGTGTGTGTGTGTGTGTGTGTGTGTGTGTGTGTTTTTGAGAGAGAGAGAGAGAGAGAGAGAGAGAGAGAGAGAGAGAGAGAGAGAGAGAGAGAGAGGGGGGGGGGGGGGGGGTGCAGAGGCCTCAGGTTGTGAAGCATCAATTGAAATTGAGCATGGTATGCTTAGCAGCATTTTGTGCCACTGGACAGTCAACTTTATTCTCAGTAACAGTTGGGCAGTGGCTGTTCATCCTCGTGGACAGCTGGTCAGTAATCTTACCATCATAAAGAGCTGTAGAGATGTTTGCAGCTGAGGTGGTATATTACGTGGCTGCTTTCATAGGTGAGGTAAGATAATCCTGTGACAAGACTGGAATAAAGAGTGCTGGGTGCTTGGATTGGACAGGTCTTGCATGTTGGTCTTCCACAGGGATGCGATCCATGGGGCAAGGGGTTGGGACGGAGTGAGGTGGTGCAACAGTTAGCACACTAGACTGGCATACAGGAGGATGATGGTTCAAACCCACATCCAGCCATCTTGATTAAGGTTATCCATGATTTCACTAAATCACTTGAGGCTAATGCCAGGATGCTCCTTTCAAAGGCACGGCCACCTTCCTTTCCTAATCCATTGGGCGTGATGACCTCGCTGTTTGGTCCCGTGGCCCAAACAAACCAACCAGCCAAAGAGTTGGGAATGGAGTGGACTAGGATGTTATGTAGGTTGGGTGGGTGGGTGGGTGATGGAACACCACTTGAGGAAGGGTGGGGAGGATCTTGCAAAGGATGTCCGTCATTGCAGGGCATGATGAGAACTCGTCTAAGCCCTGATGGAGGATATGTCCAGATGTTCCATTCCAGGATGATATCTTCACCATCTTGACTGAAGGCCAAGACACCATATCCTCATTCCTTCACAACCTCGATTCCTTGTGTCCCTCCCACTTCACTTGCCCCTCCTTTAACCCTAGGTATCACATTGCTTGACATTGACCTTCACCCCTCTGACGCCTCCATCCACACCTCTGTCCACATTAAATCAACTAAACATCAACAGTACCTACATGTTGTTAGTTGCCCTGCCTTCTACCCCAAAAAGTTGACCACCAGGAGGCAGGACATGCAGTTAAATGTAACATGCTCAATTTCAATGACTACTTCACAGCCTGAGGCCATCTGGATCCTTCCCTTCGCCACCAGCTTCTCTGAACTACGCAGATGCGAGTTAACCTTGCAATACATCCATCACTCCCATAATTGCCCTCGTCTTAAACTCTGGTAACCCACTGTCCCCCAACAGTCACTGCTTCCAACATCTTGCCACTCACTCCAAAACTCACATTCTGACACCACTGTTTCTGACCAGTTGGGACAGTGGTGCATCTAGCACTTATTCCATTCTTCTGCCACCCGTCCCTCCATCATTCCTACCCAGCAAATTGGCTGCCTCCTAGCTAACAGCTAGCCACTCACCCCTCACTGCTAACCCCTTACCCTGCCATCCAACTCTTTCTCTTCCTTTATACAACCCACACGACACAAACCTCACGACAGACTAGTCCATCTGCCAAAATGCAGCACAGTGTGTCCAGCCAGTGGCATGTAGGGGCATAGGCGTGTGTGTGTGTGTGTGTGTGTGTGTGTGTGTGTACACTAACTCAAAAAATTAATTACTCAAAATGATTGCCAGTTTTCTTTCCTGGTGTGTGTGCCTATCGGCAACTCAACACTTGTGCTGTCTGGTAAGTGGTCTCCTTTACTCCAAAAGTATTTACTTACTTAAAGAACACACCTTGTACTTCCAGATGTGGCTGTTCTCTTGTTTTTTTCAAATGTGATTTGTAAATAATCTGAATATAATCTATTGTTCTTTCAACTCTAGGTGGCGGACACTTGTCTTCAGGAAGAGTAGTGAAGAAGGCCCAAGCGGCGAGAGCTGTATCACCTCGGAAGAAATTAGAGTCTCTCAAACTGAAACTAGCTGCTAAAGGAATACAATACGATGCAAGTTATATTCAGAGACAAAGACAAAAGCAGCTACGGAAAGATGAGAATTCGTCAGCTGATGCAGAAGATGGGGCGTTGTACAAACAGAAGATGTCAGTAACGCCAGATCCTGAGCGTAAGTGTACTGAAAATGAAATGGAGAAAATCCAAGATGCACTTATAGAGGCTCTCGAACCTCTAGAGGATGGCTATTTTCCACGGTTTTACGGTACGTACACGGTGAAGGGTGTGCTCGTCATGTCGTGTGCCAACGAACAGACAAAACGGTGGCTGGAGAGGATTGTACCCCAGTTGGAGCCGTGGGAGAGCGGAAAGCTCTGCGTAAAGCCTAGAGGAGAGGTCTCACAGGGGACGAAGGTGCTACTCAAGACACCAAAGTTGTTTGCCAAGACTGACCCCAAAAAGATCTTGCAGATGCTCAGCACTCAAAACAAGACCCTCGAGACCAACATGTGGAAGAACGTCAGTGCGAAATCGGAAGATTCGGGCCAGACTCTGGTCTACGTAATCGACAACCGGAGTCTCGATGCCATCCGGGCCTTGAACAATAAAGTGTACCTCGGATTAGGCAATGTCGAGTTAGTTATCTTAAATGATGAGGAGGATAGCAAGCAGGCCTCTGCAGATACAGAAATCGAAAATGAGGAAGATGACAAGCAGACCTCTGCCGATAAAGAGATGAAAGATCAGGAGGATGACAAGCAGACCTCTGCCGATACAGAGATGAAAGATCAGGAGGATGACAAGCAGACCTCTGCCGATACAGAGATGAAAGATCAGGAGGATGACAAGCAGACCTCTGCCGATACAGAGATGAAAGATCAGGAGGATGACGAGCAGCCCTGCGTAGACACAGAAATGATTAATGAGGAGGAGAATGATGAGCAGACCACTGCAGATACAGAAATGAAAAATGTGGAGGAGAATGACGAACAGACCACTACAGATACAGAAATGAAAAATCAGGAGACGTCTGTAGGTACAGAAATAAGAAATGTGGACAGTGCTGACAAGCAGACCTCGTAGTTACAGGTGTTGCTCACACAGAAAGAAGTGAAGTTCATACATAAGGAAGAGATGCAGTGTGTGTGTGTGTGTGTGTGTGTGTGTGTGTGTGTGTGGGGGGGGGGGGGGGGGGGGCACAGGCGCATGTGCTTAAAATTTCTGTGGGTATGACTCATGCTACTTCCCATCATAGTACAACCTTGTTTATTTGGGTGTGTGACCAGAGGAAAACTTAAAAAACAAGAGAAGGTGGTAATATGAATCATAATGTTGCGGACCTCAGGCCGAAAACTTTGACACTGCTCTTACTGTTGCTGTTCTTTTTTTTTATGACTGGACTGCATTTGAGCCTACATATTGATGTCAAAACTGTCTCTCTCTATACAGTTTTTCTCTCACACACTTTTATTGATTACCAATTTAACATTTCTGATGCCTCAGGATGTGTCCTGTCGGCTGATCCCTTCCTTTAGTCAAGTTGTGCCATAAGTTTTTGTTGTACCTGTTTCAGTTGATTACTACTTCATTAATTATATGAGTGACTATCTCATCATTAGTTATCCAATCTGCCCATCACTCTTGAACATTCTTCTGTAACATTTTTTGTAACATGTTTCACTTTTGTACAAGGCTATTCTTCCCACTGCACACATTAAATTTATATTAAATGTTTCTCAGGGAATGTTTTCTTGCTATGTCAGTCATTTGTCACTTATTTCATAAGCCAGACAGCAAAACTTGCCAACTTTTTTACCATTTTATTTCCAAGTCTAACTCTCCCTGCATCACCTAATTTAAATAGAATGCATTCCCTTATTATTTTTCTTTTATTTGTGTTCATCTTACACTATCTATCAAAGGTAGTATCCATTTCAAGGCTTACCATTGGGAAAACATATGCTTCTTTCTTATTTAAAATTATTTAGGTAACAAAATTTACAGTTCGTTGAAAAGCAAATACTACTCTCTTAGTGGTACTTTCAATAGACTTGTTGAGCTGCAGTGGAGTACTGTGGAACGCAATGTGTGCTACCTCCCTTACCCCCTGCTACATCTTCTTTATCTGTCGCGGTACCACAGGTACCGACCGATGTTTCCCATATCTACATCAGAGCATCTTTATTTGTCCATAGATTTATAGAAAATTACTTCAACCTTTTCAGACAAATTTACTGAAAATTGTATGCTCACCACTGTATTTAAAGGTTGTTTAATGTAGGAAATGAAAGTAAAATTTTCATCAAGATCTAATAGGGGTAAATGAGAGCTATAGAAACAAGGTTGTACCACAGCAGCAACATGAGGTATTTTAATGTAGCCTTTGCAAGACAGATATGCACAATTCTCAATATTTCCTCCTTAATAAAGACTTTTTAAAAGTTCCTGTATGTTATACCTTTCCTAAAAAAAATAAAGTGAAATGTAAGCTGTTCTTTGTTAATTTATTAATTGTGAATGCACAATTACTAGGAAAGGAATGCCTTTTGCTAAGTTAGGCGCTACTAACATATATGCTGTTTGCTCCTTGTGGTATCCAGTGAGCTAGTGATATAAAGTAAAGTAAAGGGTCGACAATAGGTTCGTGAACTTGCACCACTTATTGCTCAAACCGCCCTTTTCCGAGCCAAAAATACCCTTTTGGAATGGGAAGAGTTATCTCAACATATAATACCGCACGACATAAGCAAATGAAAATAAGCAAAGTAGATCAATTTTCGTGTCAAATGTTCACTCACTTCAGATACCTCTCAAATAGTAAAAATGGTAGCATTAAGTCTTTGAACAAGATCCTAAATGTGGGCTTTCCACGGCAGTTTACTATGTATCTGAACACCTATAAATTTGAACTGTTCAGTTTCACCAATCATATGCCCATTCTTTGAAATTAAAACATCAGGTTTTGTTGAATTGTGTGTTAGTAACTGTAAAAACTGAGTCTTACTGTGATTTAGTGTTCATTTTCTACAAGCCATGAACTTAGGTCATGAACTGCACTATTTGAAACAGAGCCAATGTTGTACACAACATCCTTTACTACCGAGGTAGTGCCATCAGCGAACAGAAACATTTTAGAATTACCCATAATACTAGAGGACATATAAGGGACATGAATAATGTTGGTTGTTAAAGTAAGAGGTGAACCAACTGTGAGCTACTCCCCTTATTCCATAATGGTCCAACTTCTGGAGCAATAATTTGTAATCAACACAATCAAATGCCTTAGTTAAATCAAAAACTGTGCCTAGTGTTCGAAACCTTTTGTTTAACTCATCCAGTATCTCACAGAGAAGAGAAAATATAGCATTTTCATTTGTTAAATGGCTTTTAGAGCCAAACTGTACTTTTGATTGCAAATTGTGCAATATAAAATGATCAATTGTCCTTACATACATGACCTTTTCAATAACTTTAGCACACACTGATGGCATATCAATAGGTCTAAAATAGTCTACATTATCCCTTTCTCCCTTTTTATAAAGTGACTTTACTATTGAGTTCTTTAATTGTTCAAGAAACAGACCATTCCTAACGGTAAAATTACAAATATGGCTAAATGCAGGGATAAGATGTGCAACACAGTTTTTTTAATATTCTGGTAATATTGTGTAAAAAGAGAATGTCATGGTTAAAAGAAAGTTAGTGCCATACTCAGGCACAAACTGAAATAGTGTTTTTTACAAGGAGCTGCATTAAACACATCTGATATGATACACTTTTATTGTGACCAGTGTTTCCACCTATTGCATGTTCAGCATTTCTGACTGGTTTTCACTGACATCATTTCGTGTCACTACTTCTTCATTGATTTCATCCTCATTAATCTTTTCTTATGATTTTAGTGAATCTGATTCAGTTGATGTTCGAAACAAACTAATGCAAGATTAAACATCTTAAAGTGAAGCAAACTGCAATGCAGTAAATAATTTTAAAGGATTCTCTTTGACTGCATAAATTTTATCGTAAAGTTTTAATTGTAAAACCTACTCTCTTTAATTATTTAATAATAATCTTGCCCATTAACATACCGTGCAAGTTGATTCACAGTGTAACTGATACCAAAATTGTTGTGCTTTCACCCAGTTGTCCTATCCCCGTTTTTGTAATTCTTTTTCACAGTGGATTAAAATTATTTTCAAAACATATTTTCCATTTTAAAATTACTTGCCTGAGTAGTTTACCAGAGTTGTATTGCCAGAGGTTTTTGTTTATCAGGTGCATAGCTCCTGTTCCATTTTGTGCAGCATATTGATGCTTTCGATTTTAAATATCATGCATTTAGATAAAGTAGAAATTTTCAGTTCCATAGTGCTCATTTTCACATTATGTCGTGGCTTTATTAGAACCATGCTATGTGAAACTTTTCCAATATCACTCCATCAGTGGTCCACAGGTGTCGCATTGGACTGTGTTGGGAAAGTTGCAGTGTTTCAATGAGAGAGCTGCTCATCACCTTCAGGCGCTTACTGACAAGTTGCTCGCCAATATATACACTGGTTGGCTAGAAAAGCCAAGGGATGTGTGGCTGTAACTTTAGTGTAGATGATTCGTAGAGGACTTCGACATTCAGAGCCCCAAGTCGATAAAATGGGCCACAGTCTTTGCATGTCCACAAATTGTGACCCAGAACATGCAGAGACACTGTGTTGGCGCACAATTTAAGTGTCTCTACTATGTCTCCCCGACTAAGTTGATTTGTCGGATTTGTTCATACGCAGTCAATGAACTTCCGTGTGTCTATTAATCATGCCATTAGTTACACATATTTAAACTTCCTTAGTGATGGAGTCTCAGTATATGAAGGCAGCCGAAAGGCTCTTTGTCTCTCCATAGTTCACGCTATGTCCTGTGTCAAGACTGTATTCAGCAACTGCAGACTTTGTTGGCTGACCTAATCTGGTGTGATGTCTATGTTCATCTTTACAAGTGTGACACATTTGGCCAGTGTATGATTTCCCACACTGGCATGGGATTTTAATATTTCTGGTCTCCTCAGACCTATGTAGTCTTTAACAGAATCCAGCACAGAAGGGCAGAAGACAAATTTTATATGATTTTCTTAACTAGCCTGCTAATCTCAAATGACATGCCACCAACACAAGATGGGGAAACTGTTCTTGTGAAGTTCTCGATTTCTTCTTGCTGTTCTTGAAGTTTAGTGCATGATGGTTGAAATACATTTTGAATCTGCTTATCAGAACATTAATTCTGTACAAACCCAGAGCTCTGCTGATCAGCTCTCACAATCTGAGAGAACTCTAGCCTATGAACAAAAGTCCCATAATACAACACTGTGTTAAGATGGGCAGTTGCAGCTTGTAGATATGTCAGTGTGACTTGGTTTACAGAACACACTGTGATCCAGGAAACCATCTTATTTTCTACGGATCAGTACATCTAAAAATGGGAATCTCCACTTTCTCTACTTCTACGGTGAAGCAAATGCATGGATGGAGGGAGTTATGGTGTTCCAGAAGTGAAGGAAGATTAGCTGTCCTAAATTCCATAGCACAAAGGTGTCCTCCATGTATCTCCAGAACATTTAGGGAGACAAAGGGCTACCTATAGCAACACTGTCAGTTTGCTCAAGATATTGTTTGTTAAAGTTAGCCAAGGTAATCACGTGTTTGAAGAAATGTAAGATGTCCTCCTCCAGCTTAGCTCCTATGAGTTGTAGTGAATCCACAAGAGGTAGCCGTGTGAACAGAGAGACCACATCGAAACTCACTAAAATGTCAGTTGGTTCAAGATTCAAATTCTTCAGTCACTGTATAAAGTATTCTGAATTTCAAGTATGGTGTTCATATTTTCCTACCAAAGGACTCAGAAGAGAAGCCAAATGTTTCGCTAGGTGATATGTTAGGACTCCCCTATTACAGTAGGGCGAATTGGAACCCGTACTTTATATATCGTAGGCAGATCGTAAAGTCATGGTGGAACTGACTCTTGTACTCCTAAGCTCCTTTTAAGATATACAGCAATTATAAAAATCACTGAATTAATGTGATGATCGAAGCAACAAATTGTACTACTTGCAGCAACTGACCATTTTCTTCCTCCTCACTTCTGATGAATTAATACTTTATTTATTATAGATGCATAGATCGACAGCAAAGGTCAGTTACATGGAAAGAGTGTATACTTTGAAATGGCATTGCATTGATCATATCGCTTAAATAAAAGGTGCCTGGTGGTGAAAACAAGTACTAGATTGGAGTCCAATTTACGACAAAACACCAAGGGGGGGACCACTGCTCAGGTAGAAGAGATAATTAAGAGAGGCAGCCGGATTGAATTGGCAACAGGAAACTCCAAGATCAGCAGTAATGGAAGAACGTGTAAGGGGTCCACACTGACTGAGAGAGGCCACATCACCAAGTGATTGAATGGGGTGATTATGATGATGTGCATTGCCCCATTGTACAATAGGGATCCAAAAAATGGAAATTAAACCAGTACTTTTGTCTGTAGATGAAGACAACCAGAAATACTTCTAAAATCCAAACATACTAAATTGTGCAGAGTTAATTTATCCATGTGTTGGCTCGATTTTCACTTATCTATCTGTACCCCAAAGAATTTTACACACAGAGCATCTCTGTGTCAGACCATGAATGCCTGCTTCTGATGTTAGTTGGTGACTTTTGCTTGTTTGAAATGGCATAATACAGATATGTGTCTGATTAAGATTTAGATTGTTCACTGTGAACCTTTGTAGGTCTGTTTACCTATCTAAATCTACATACATATTCTGCAAGCTACCTTACGAACATGACAGAGAGTTGTCTGTGTGACGGAGGGTTCCCAGTACCACTGCTAATCATTCCCTTTCATGTTCCACTCACAATTGGAGCAAGGGGAAAGATACTGCCTATATTTTTTCATATGAACTCTTTGTTTCTTGTGTTCCCTGTTCTTAAGTGAGATGTAAGTTTGTAGCAGTAGAGGTATTGCACAGACTGGCAAATGCCATTTCTCTAAACTATCCTAATACTGTTTCATGAACAGAATGTCTTCTTCCTTCCAGGGGTTCCCCCCTTCCCCTCCCTTTTTTCTTTTTTTGAAATCCCAATCACTCAGGTAGTTCTAAAACAAGGGTTGCACAAGTGTTTTGTATGTGATCCCCTTCATAGATCTGCTACACTTTCCTAGAATTCTGCCAATAAACTGAGGTTGACCATTTGGCATTTCTAACATTGACCAAACATGCTCATTCTGTTTTGCATTTATGCCTGGATTCTTAATTGATGTTCTGTGAAGCAGCACAAAACTGTTACTGTATTTGAACAATACAGGATTGTTTTCCATTCTCATCTGTATTAACCTACACTTCTACACTTATAAAGCAAAGCTGCCACCATCACATCAAATAGAAATTTTTTCGAAGTCATCCTGTATCATCTTACGGTCACTAGAAGACGACACCTCACATTTACGTACTAGAGCTTCATCGACAAACAGTCACAGATTGCTGCTCGGCCTAGCCACCAGATTGTTTATGTATATAGAGAACATGCGGACCTGTCACACTTGCCTGTGGCACTGCTTCATTAACAGTCTGTAGTGTGGCACTGTGTCAAATTCTTTCTGGAAATATAGAAATATGCAATCTGTCCACCTACCCTACTTCAGTGGTTCACAGGATGGTTCACAGGACATTGTGCAAGGAAACGGCAAGCCAAGCTTCACATAAGCTACTATCTGAGTTCTCTCTCTTTGTTTGTGTTGATTAAGAACCAGAATGAGGGGCAATACTTATTTTTCACTGGACTCCACATGAGGTTCCCCATTAAGTGATTAGATTTGTGCCTGTGGCACAGTTTTTCAGGGAGATCCTTTGCATTCTGCTTTGAAGGGAAGATACCTCCTATGTAAGAGGGATGCTGTTTATGCCATAACAATTGGGTCTCCAAAGTAGAATTACATAATTCGCACAGTAAAAGGCATTGGCAAGGTTGTAGAATATGCTGACAAAATAAATCTTCTTAGCATGTTGCCTCTACACTCATCTCTGAAACTTCGGCAGACAGTTGCCAACTAGTTTTTCTGATGCTAGGCCATCACAAGTGGCTAGAATTGTCGCAGAGTCAATCTCCATTGTCGCTGGTAGAATGTTACGTGAATTTTTGTCAATGCTAGGCATTTGCGCTGAAGGAATGTTGGGACATACAGTTAATAACTAAGGGACAAAGACCCCAAGACCAGCACCAATGGGCAACATGTCAGTGACCCTTTGATGGAAGATCAAATAGCATTGCCTTCTACCTTAAAAAGGCCAAGAGACCACATTGTAAATCAGTGGGTTGGACTAAATACTGTTTTGGTCAGACTGGATACTTATAATAATCACCAGAGCAGATAACGTTTTACCTGAAGCATTCAGATGCAATCCATGGCATGTATCATGTGATCAGGTCAAGTGCAATGCATCAGTTACATAATTTTGTCAGCACCTATCTAATTGATGAGCCAGGTGGATCTATTACTATGACATTATTTTTCGTTATTCTTTGCAAAGTTGCCAGAAACCCCTCAGAAGTGTAGTCAGGATTGGAAAGTGCTTTGGGCTTGTAATTAATATACAGGACTCAAGTTTAGAAAAAGAAGCTTTACAGTTTATTTGCTAATGGGGGTTACATGTTGAGGATTGCCAAGGAGATGAGAGAAGATAAATCCATTAAGCCAGACCCATTTCAGAGGAGAAGGAAAAATGCCAAGGTAAAGGAACTGATCCACTTAGTGTCTGCTATAGTGGCAGCTTGAAATAGAAGAGAGAGATGTTTTTGGGGCGTGACTCTGAGATCTCTGTCTCGCAAGTCAGGTGATCCTGCTGCGTGATTTGATTGGCGGGAGGGCTTTGATGGTGTCACTTCAGCCTACTCCATCGTGAACTGGACGATTATCATCATATTGTCTGAAAGGTGGTGGACGAAATGGGTGACTTCTTTATAAAAATTCAAGTAATAAAGGTTACTTGTGTTTAGAGCCTGGGAGCATCTTACAGTGCTGCTTTTAGGTACTAGGGTACTTTGGTACAGTTGAGCAGCTACACAAACTTGGCATTTACAGACCACTAGAATTATGAAAGTTAATAACCTTCCTCACAGTTCAC
Source organism: Schistocerca gregaria (assembly GCF_023897955.1). NCBI lineage: Eukaryota > Metazoa > Arthropoda > Insecta > Orthoptera > Acrididae > Schistocerca > Schistocerca gregaria. The sequence goes on from NC_064928.1 coordinate 237,185,120, forward strand.
ATTGGCCTACCTTTTGTGATAAGACAGAATAATTCAAAATTGCTTGGACCTGCCACAGTTGTTTGTTTTCTGTCAACACCATATGCTGATAGTTGTGCACTAGATTAGTTAATATGGCATCTCAGCTCTGTAGATAAGTCCTAATTTGCAGAAGAGCTCAAAGGTTCTGTCATGTAAAGCCTACTGGCAAGACTCTAAGTGGAAATTTCCGGTTTTGGCACTGTTACTGTAGTCTTTCTACAGAAGACACATTCTCAGCCAGACAGTTTGGTGTGCCGTATGGGCCACCTTAGTTGCCTGTCATGTACAGTATGGCATGACTGTCTCCTAGTGCAGTATGTGTAGGCAGAATGCTTCATTCTAATGAATCTAAACTGTGTTCAGTGTTATTAAAGCCAGAAGAGGCACTACTTCTCTCTCATGCACTGACTGTTCAACATTATTGCTTGCACTAGACTGCACTATGCTGACTCAATTGAGTAAATCCTTTGGGGTTGTAGTTAGAACTGAAGAGCAGTGTGGGATTGTAACTAAAACTGTATCAGTTTATTTTCTTGTGGGGGTGGGGAGATTACAGGGTGAGAATCACTAATGGAACGATAGAAGGTACCTCCAGATCCATCTAGGAGGTGAAGGGAAATGCAGAGGTGAGAAAGCTAAGCCATTTAACCATCTGCTCTGGAAGCAGCTCAAAACAGGAGGGAGCGACATTTTTTGGATGTGGCTCCGTGAGCCCTCAGTCTCACAAAAATCAGGTGATTTGATTGGCAGGGCAACTTTGTTGACGACACTTTTGACCTATTCTGGTGTGAACCAGCTGATTGTTGTTTGAAGTGAGTGGATTTTTGCGGTAAAACTGCTCCAGCCAAAGTTATTTGCGGTGTGTAACCCTGATGTTATTCATAATAAATCTTACTGTCTTTACTCTTGACGGTCACTGTTTCGTAGTTTCTCATTGCAGTAGACCTGCTATTTAGTGCTGCTGTTTCTGATTGTGGGATTCCATTTCTGTTTGCAGAAGGTCGAGGACTGAAAGAGAGCACACAACTACTCCAACTCACTATGAAATGACATATCCACTTATAACAAAATATTCTGCTTCTTTCATAAAACACATACAGTTGTGGGTATACATATCATGTTATGACAGAATAGTTAAAAGATTACATACTGTCTCTCCTTTTTCTGGACATGCCCATTGTCGCCTGCGCTCTGTTTCTCCTAAAGTTCAGAGGCACTGCCAAGCCGCAACTTCAAAGCATGAACAGGCGTCCACAGCAGGTAGAGACGCGTGATTGCTGCCATGCCTTGCTGATGTTTGGAGTTCACTCCTCTTTTACCCAACTCTGGTAGATACACAACAAAGGGTGCACACAGTCGGCTGTCCCACACCTTAGAATACCTTTTTAACACTTACGAACATCTTTCATCAGCCTAAGAGGTAATAGTGGAACACGTTATTCTGAAGAATCTCATGTTATGCTACAGATTCCACCACTTAAATGAAAGATGAACGTTAACATTTTTTTCTAATCTAAAAGTTTCACCAATGATTATTTTCACTGAACTTAGTCTCATCAGAACAAACTTCATTTTTGTGGAAACATTCTACGTGGGAAAAATATATCTAAAAACAAAGATGATGTGACTTACCAAACAAAAGTGCTGGCAGGTTGACAGACACACAAACATACACACAAAATTCAAGCTTTCGCAACCAACGGTTGCTTCATCAGTAAAGAGGGAAGGAGAGGGAAAGACGAAAGGATGTGGGTTTTAAGGGAGAGGGTAAGGAGTCATTCCAATCCCGGGAGCGGAAAGACTTACCTTAGGGGGAAAAAAGGACAGGTATACACTCACGCACACACATGCATATCCATCCGCGCATACACAGTCACAAGCAGACATAAATGCGAGTGTATACCTGTCCTTTTTTCCCCCTAATGTAAGTCTTTCACAAGCAGACATGAATGTTTGCTTGTGACTGTGTATGTGCGGATGGATATGCGTGTGTGTGCGAGTGTATACCTGTCCTTTTTTTCCCCCTAGGGTAAGTCTTTCCGCTCCCGGGATTGGAATGACTCCTTACCCTCTCCCTTAAACCCACATCCTTACGTCTTTCCCTCTCCTTCCCTCTTTCCTGATGAAACAACAGTTGGTTGCGAAACCTTGAATTTTGTGTGTGTTTGTGTGTCTTATCAACCTGCCAGCGCTTTCGTTTGGTAAGTCACATCATCTTATAAAATAGAAAGAAACATTCCACATGGGAAAAATACATTAAAAACAAAGATTCCATGACCTACCAAACGGGAAAGCGCTGGTGGATAGACACAATAAAAAAAAACCAAACACACACACCAAATTTCAAGCTTCCACAACCAACAGTTGCTTCGTCAGGAAAGAGGGAAGGAAAGGGAAAGATGCTTTCCCATTTGCTAAGTCATGGAATCTTTGTTTGAGCATGTTTCTCAGCTTAGTCATTTATTTTTTCTTTATAACTGTTCTTATAGCTTGCCTTTCCATTTTTATATAAGTATTTTCCGGTTTTGAAGGTTTATTGGGAAAGAAGTATCACACCCCTTTTGTCTCTTCTCTCTTTCTTAATATAATCTGTTTCAAATAACAGTAAATATTTATTACAATGTGATGTTGTTTCCTTTATCATTCCTTTGTCGTTTTTCTCAATAACTACTTATTCTGCTCATACCTTATTATCATGAAACAAATCTTGTAAATACAAAAATGTACTAAATTTCATTTGTTATCTGTGGGTGACAAAATTAAAACACAATAAGAGATGTTACTGATTGTGCAAAAATTATATCTAAATGTTATTCACTTATTAAAATAAAAGTAGGGACATGAGGTCTTCCTCTTCTGATGTTCACTTCACTTCACTTCTTCTTGTGCTTCATTAGTGAACAGAGATATGTGTAATTGCTCTGTGTAATTTATTATTATCTATTAATAATAAGTTAATTTTCTTATAAATATATCTGTAGTCATTTGTAAAGTCATGTGGAACCATATATTTTAATCTGGTGTATGAGTTTTAACATTTTTGCACACATTGTTTGCAAGCAAAACAGCCAATAGCTTATCACATCAGGTCGCTTCACCATTACGTACATACAAAGTCAAACCTTTGTATTATTTTTCTATGTAGTCTGATTTCATACTTTTTGCCACTTTCTACATGAAAATCAATTTGATATATTTTTTTGGTCAATGCTTTCAAACAGTGATGATTTAAAACAGACACTAGGGCCTGATATACATCAGGAAGACATCAGAACCACGATGGTACAAGTAAGCTACTGAAGCTGATGAAAGTGAAGTAAGTAATACTAAATTTTATGATTTGTGTTAAACTAATAACCAAATTGTGCCATCACTTTCGTGATGTATCTTTTCTGAGGCAAACTTTTCTTAACTGCATTGCATATATTTTGGTAACAATTAAATATTTTTTCTCAAATTTGATTCTGCCATTAAGGAGGGATATGTTAATACATGCACGCAAACTACTTATTATAATCAATCAGGTGCTAAGATTTTAACAGTCTACCATAAGGAGCTACATGCTCATACATCATCCTATACTACATTCCATGACTTCAAATCTCACATTTGTAGTAAGTCAATATGTATGGTAACACCGTTTAAAACATAAATTACTTCTCAGGTAACTTTATTTACTTTTGACTGTGTTAGAGTGCACTTCGTTAGAGTGACTCATTGTCACATTATAGCTTACTATCCTTGTAGTAGCCACATTTACACCTCATTCTTTGGGCAACACTGTGTACATATCCTGTCCTCTTTGCAATGTGAGTGTCCCATCCTTCATACCTCCATACAAAAATGGTACATATCATTCCTTCTGTGGATCCACCAGACCATGGGTAAGACCGTCCTTCCTACGGGTCCTTCTACCCCCCACATTTCCGTGCATAAAATGGGTCCACTACACCTTAAAAATTATAAGCACACCTCTGACCTTTCTTGTTATCCATTTCTACATAAATGTTTTTCTGTAGCCTGTTTAACTTTCATGCGGCTGTTTCAAACACATTTTCTATCACCTTACTTTCTAGTGATCTTACTAGGCTTTTTGCAAAGCCTTTCCTCCTGTATGTGTTTTACTAATATTTCATACGGAGTCTTCTCTCTTATGCAGTTTATCTTGGCTACAGTCAGTCTCCTCTCATTCCTCTGCTTCGGCGTTTGAGGTTCCTCTTTTTCTTTTCCCTCCTTGTGCCCTCCTGAAAGCCGGCCCACGTGTCTGACGTGTAACAGGTTATAGGGTAATGCGTAATTCCCAGCCCCGGGTTGACAGGTAGGGTTCACACGTACCCCTTGGTACAGGCCAGGCCCAGTGAGGGGTGATTGCCTGAGCTGCAACCTTCCCAAATTGCCGATTTGTCGCTCTGTCAGGTGTTCAGGAGGTGAGACCTGAGGTGTGAACAATCACCTAAGGCAGGTGCACCCCCTTATTAAGTGGGCCCCCAGTTGGAAGGAGCACGCCATTGGAGACGCTGGCAATTGTCGGAGATTTTCTCACAGTGAGCCAATCATCTTCATAATCAACATCTACGGAACATTAATGTAATGAGGCTAACGATTCAAAGACCCTTCCAGCTGCACCGTGGTTCCTTCACCTCGGTAAATTTGTTATTAGCCGGAAGGTGTTTATGCAATTGCTGGCCCTGTTAAATCCTGCTCTTGTTTATAGAATAGCTCTTTGCTTTTGGAGACTACTTCTGATTTTCAAGCACAACAAATCGTCACGCTTCTCCATGGCTACCCTGTTCATGTTGATGCTCATACAACTCCAAATTCTTCCCGTGGCGTTATTTACACTAGGCTGCTCGAAGGTCTAACAGAGGCCGAAATCCAATCTTACCTCTCTGATCAGTGTGTCACTGCCATCCATTGGGTGATGAAGAAGGTACATTCCTCCTTAGTAACCAACCACACTCTTTTTCTCACCTTTGATAGAGTGGTGCTTCTGTCCAAGATCAAAGCAGACTATGAAAATATGACAGTCCAGCCATACATTCTGAACCCGATGTGCTGCTACCAATGTCATCGTTTCAACCACATTAGAACATCTAGTCGACACCCAGCGCCAAGTGTAACCTGTGGTAGGAATGCGCACAAGGGCGATTGTCTGCCTCCTTCTCCCCACTGTATCAACTGCAATGGCAGTCATGCCACCTCCTCACAGGTTTGTCCCGTGTATCTTGATGAGCGGGCTGTCCAAGAGATTTGGGTAAAGGTAAAAGTGCCTTACCCACTCACTCACAAGTTATTGGCTAGTCATAAACCCTGCGTTCTCCCGTCTGGCACTTACAGTTCTGTTCTTGCTACCTCTCGCTCCATGAAAGACATGCCCCACCCAGACATGCGACCTCAGATTCAGCTCTGAGGTTGTGAAATTGTCCAGTTAGTCAAGGTAGCATCACTACAACCCCCCCCCCCCTTCTCTGCCCGCCCATCCAGCTGTGCAACAAGCAGTCAGATTTCGCCTCAAGGGGCGAAGCCACCAGCTACACAACAGGTAGGCCGGAAAGGACAGAAGGAGTACTACTGTGAAGACTTCCTACATACCTCCAACCAAACAACACCCAAATCTTCCTCTGCTAACCAGAAAGTCTCGAAGAAGTCCACTAAAGGCACACGGTCTTTTCCTTCACCGACTCGAAGATCCTTTTCGACAGTGTTGCCACGTGATACCTTAGCCTGGCTGGCATCCGTGTCACTGGTGCGCGCCACTAACTGTTTTTCTGAGTAGGACTCCACAGACTGACAGCACAAGCAAGCCGATGCTTCTGTGGACCCCATGGAGCAGGCTGCTCCTGCTTCTGTGCCCTGTAGCAGTGACTCTTCACAGGCTGTCACACGGCTGCTGTCGAGGTGACACTCATACATCTCTTCCTCGTCATGATTCTCCTATGGACCGCTTGTGGCCTGTGGTCCCACAAAGAGGATTTATAACTGCTTTTAGTATCGCAGCATCCCCTTGTACTCTGCCTTTGGGAAACACAATTGCGTCCTAAGGACTGCTTCGACCTTCTACATTTCTTCCCGATTTGTTTTGACCTTCCCCCTAAGGTCAGCATTCCATCTCAGGGGGGCACCGTGTTGCTCATAGGGGATGACATTCATAGTCAACCCATCTCCTTGACTACCCATCTTCAAGCTGTTGCAGTTCGTCTTTTCCTTCCTCACCTGCCTTTTTCCCTATGTACTATTTATGACCCTCCATCATTCGATGTCACCAGGGCAGACTTCCTTCGGCTTATTGGCCAGCTACCTACCCTATTTCTGCTACTCGGTGAATTTAACACACAGCATCCCCTTTGGGGTTCTCCCAGAACCTCTAAGAGAGGTGCCCTGTTGGCTGGTCTTCATAAACTCCACCTCTTCTGCCTTAACACTGGAGCACCCACTTTCCTTTTCGACTCCTCACACACCTATTCCCATTTGGACCTATCCTTCTGCACTACCCAGCTTGCCGATCATCTTGAGTGGTTCATTCTTTCTGATGCATGGTTGAGTGACCATTTCTCATGTGCTGACTCCTACCCCACCTGCATGCACACCCCAATGGCAGCTTTACTCCACCTTGGCGACCTTCGAAGAACAAGATTTCCCCAGTTGTGATAACCAGGTGGAATATCTCACTAACATTATCCTTACTGCTGCAGAATGTTCCATTCCTCTCACTTGCTCTTTATCACACTGTGTCCCAGTCCCTTGGTGGACTGAGGTGTGCTGCGACACAATTTGCGCAAGGAGATGTGCACTTGGCGTTTTTAACCGTCATCCTATGATGGCAACCTACATTCATTATAAACAGGTGCGTGCAAAGTGACGTGTTCTTTGGGATAGCAAAATAGCTAGCTGGATTTCATTCACTAGTTCTTTTAACAGTTCCACCCCTTCCTCTGTCATGTGGGCTAACTTCCGACGGCTCTCTGGGACCAAGATCCATTTGCCAATTTCCAGCCTGACAGTAGCAGATGATGTTATCGTGGATCCTATTGCTATCTCCAACACCTTGGGCCACCATTTTGCAGACGTTTCGAGCTCTTCCCACTATCACACTGCCTTCCTCCATCAGAAATGAGGAGAGGCAGCTCAGGCGATACCCTTCTCTTCTTAGAACCGTGAGTGCCACAGTGCCGGTGTTTTCTATGGGAATTGCCCCAATTTAATCCTCATACCACTGAAGGAATGAATGAAATAAGTATTAGTGCCAGTGGTGTTGAGAAACAGCTGAAATCGTTACAACTGAACAAAGCTCTAGGGCCCAATGGGATCCCTATCAGGTGCTATACTGAATTTGTGGGCAAGTTAGCCCCATTTGTAACTATAATTTATCATAGATCCCTTGCCCAGTTCTTGGAATGGGGGGGAGAGGGAGAGAGAGAGGGGGGGGGGGGGCAGCACAGGTCACACCTGTCTACAAGGAGGGTAGTATAAGCGATCCACAAAACTACCATCTAATATCCTTAACACTGAGTTGTTGTAGAATTAGAATATCTACTGAGCTCAATCATAATGAGGTATTTGGAACAGAATGACCTGCTGAATGCCAACCAGCATGCATTCTAAAAACATCATTTTGTGAAACCCAACTTACACTTTTATCACATGACATACTGAAAGCTTTGGATGAAAGCAGGTAGGCGAAAACAGTATTTCTTGATTATCAAATAGCCTATTCTCAGAAGTACAATCATACGGGGTATCAAATGAAATTTGTCACTGGATTGAGGAATTTTTGGTAGGAAGAACACAGCATATTATCTTGGTTGGACAGTCATTGTCAGATGTAGAAGTAACTTCAGGTGTGTGTACATGGAGTGGACTGGGTTCTCTGATCCAACTGAACTGATCATTGACAGCAAATGATTATGTTCTGCAATGTGGTGATCAAATGATGCTATAATTTTTACAGATGACAATACAACATGTCACATTCTAGAAAATTTGAGCGAATTATCTGGCCACACAGGTCATCTGGCATGAATCCCATTGAAAATTTACAGTCAATCAAGTGGTCACTTTGCGCACAAAATCCCACACAGCTAACGCTTTCCCAATTATGGGCAGCTAGAGAGGCAGCATGGCTCAGTATTTCTGCAGGAGACTTCCAACTACTTGTTGAGTCCATGCCACATCCAGTTACAGCACTACTCCAGAAAAAAGGTGTGTGATGTTGAAAGGCCTCCTCATCAGACTATAGTCAGTGTTTCAAAGACAAAATGGCATGCAGTGTCCAAAATCCTTATTGTGACTGGGTAACCACTGGGATGCACCATTTAGTTACTATCCTGACAATAAGGCAGATCAAAATCATGGAATGGAATTTTGACACGATAATTTGTTTTAAATGTGATAAGGGAGAAATGAATCATTTACTTAAAGTTTGTTACCAACTCTGTTTATGTCCTCTAATTACCATTATAACTATTTAATCGAACAAAGAAAAGTTGCAAAAATGAAAATATAGTATATTAACAATGCAATGATGTGTATTATAAACAAATCATAAATCATTTACAACAAACACCAGATGGTGATTCGTTTGACCCAATTTTACTTGATCACTAAAGCAAGGTAATTTAGTTCAGTTAAAATTAATAGAAATATTGTAAAAATAACTTGTCAATTAAAACATCATATTAAAAAATAAATATAACGATAAAAAACTACTATTTGAAACAGTCAAAAAAAGTACACAGTTCATGACAACTGGAAAAATAAAAATCGTCATTGACTTTTGTGTTTCACCCCATTCCAATCCACTGCAACTATCCCAAGACACGTGATTAGCTGTATGCATTTCTCTACACAAACTGCTGGCTTAACAACAGTATATAGTCACACTCAGTATCAAAAGACCAAGCAGGGCAGAAGTCACTGTGGAAACAAGTAAGATATGAGGCTGGTGGAATGGTGAATGTGGGTGTCAGCTCGATCTAGTGTGACTTGTTGCTGTTCCTGTGCTGTCAACTGATTGGAGGACTTGAGCAATTCGGTGTTGTTAGTATCAGGAAAAAGAGAGAGAAATCAAATTCTGCAATAAATAACAGGAATAGTTCAATACTGGCTTTCAAAGTTTCGTTTGGTTGCGTAAAATACTGAATCTCAGTTCCCAGGCTATTGGAATGGGATGCTTTGAAAAGAAGTCCACACCTTTTTTTTTTTTCTCTCACACACACACACACACACACACACACACTACCCTGTATGTGTCTGTGGAGTGCAATTCTGATCGTCACACGTCATAAACCAGAATGGGGGGTATAGCACAGTGTATAGGGTTGGATTAAAGCTGGGTCACAGCAGTTGTTTAGTTTTTGCTAATAAAAGAGAAATTTCTCAAAGAGATGTGTTGGTGTATAAAGTTAAATCGATGCAAATATAGTTTGAGCTATACCGGCAAGTCTGTAACTCTCCAGCAAACAAAGTTGAATCCCTCCATTGATTGCTGGTCATTAAGTAGTCCTTGTTTTGCCAAGCTATATACTTGAGAGCAAATTTCCAGGGAATGGGTAAGGTGTAAAGTCTATATCTTTGTAATTCACAATTCAGGCAGCAGATGGGTATCAGCAAGTGAAGAATAACTTTGGAGCAATCATGAGTCAACTTCACAGTAATGCAGTTATCATACAGTGGTATGATGCTAGAAGTGAGGAGAGATATCGTTTGAAGAGGGGAGCATAGTTTTGTTGAGATATTCATAAGGGTATGGAGCAAGGATTTGGGAGGAATTAAAATCATATTGGTTTATTGTGTAGACTAGACTGTATGACCGATATTGATATATCCCCTTGGACATGAACGGAGTTTATGTTGTAAAATAAGGTTTGTAGCATGTGGAAAATAGTTCATATCTTGATTTATGATGTCGTGGAATTCATAGTTAGATAGCAACCAGGCGGTGACCATCAAATTTGTTGCATATGAGGATAAACCGTCTTCAGTGTGATCCAAGGTGAAACAAAGTCGACAGGACTCTGAACTGTTTCCTCACGTGTGAGTAAATATGCTGAATTGTGTCGGCAATGTTGGAGATGTTGCTTGGAGTAATGTTGGGTTGAGATTATTCAGCAAAGTTGGACAACAGATGGTTCGGTCCACCGGAGAGCAGGATCTTCTTTCTGCTGATTTCTTCGAAACAGTTCTGCAACTTCCCAGACAGTGGTGAAACAGGTGTAGCACCAATGTCTCAACTTAGTGAAATAATGCAAGCAAATGACAGAACCATTCAATAGGTGGGTAATAAAATATAGGGGAATAAGTAGAAGAGTGGAGCAAGGCTGAAAAGGGTATATTGATTAATTATGGAATAATGGGGAGTGTCTAACTTACAATGTAAAAGCAGTAACACAGGTGCCTGCTGCTGGTTCTACAGAACAGAGATTAAACCACAGAGACCTACATTATAACATAAATTGTGGACCAATGGTGATATGGCATCAGCTTTGTGACTGAGGTGGTATGATGGAGGCCAGATGTTGACTACAGAGAGGCTGTTGCTCATATTGACCAGATCAGTAGGGGGAATAAGTTCTTTGCAACATCAAACACACATGCTTAAAAACCATTAAGGTACAGAGGTAACTTTATAACAATGGCAACACTTATGAAAATTTTCTAACTAATGGGTGCCAGATGCAGTGAAAACACACAAAAGAATCATCAATCTGGGTAATCAATAGAGGACATCGAAAATACTTACATCATATCCTGCCTAAGATATGATTTGTTCTTAATCCCTTGACTGTAAATTGCACAGAGGGGCAGAACATAAATTGTGGTGCCAGAAACTTGTCGGTTTCTGTGTAACAGTTTTGCTGCACATTGGCTTTTGTACTGAATGATACTTTGAGTTTAGCTGGAGCCACTGCAAGGAGATGATATATCCCTACCTTTATACTTGGTTAAGCAATCAAAATGAACAATCTTTCAATCTGGGAGCTCTAATTTGACAGTGACAGGTGACCTGAAATGTACAATCTGAAACGGTCTGTCCCAGGGGTGTGTAAAGTCTGTTAAGTAAGAGCATGGCCAGCATTACACACAGATGGTAAAAGATACCGCCTCAGTTCTTTCACACCCTAATAGAGGGAATATTTGTCCTTCATGCACTATCCATGAAACATTAGTTTACTTTGAATTTTTGACTGAGATACACAAGTGCAGCTAATGAGTCGCATTTTGAGGCTGTGTTTTTCTGTAGCTACCCCAAAGATCCGAAAATGAGCCATGCTGCGGCATCTGAATATGTGGGGAAATCAAAGTTGTTGTTGTTGTTGTTGTTGTTGTTGTTGTTGTTGTTGTGGTCTTCAGTCCTGAGACTGGTTTGTTGCAGCTCTCCATGCTACTCTATCCTGTGCAAGCTTCTTCATCTCCCAGTACCTACTGCATCCTACATCCTTCTGAATCTGCTTAGTGTATTCATCTCTTGGTCTTCCTCTACGATCTTTATCCTCCACGCTGCCCTCCAATGCTAAGTTTATGATCCCTTGATGCCTCAGACCATGTCCTACCAACCGATCCCTTCTTCTAGTCAAGTTGTGCCACAAGGTCCCCTTCTCCCCAATTCTATTCAATACCTCCTCATTAGTTATGTGATCTATCCATCTAATCTTCAGCATTCTTCTGTAACACCACATTTCGAAAGCTTCTATTCTCTTCTTGTCTAAGCTATTTATCATCCACGTTTCACTTCCATACATGGCTACACTCCATACAAGTACTTTCAGAAACGACTTCCTGACATTTAAATCTATACTCGATGTTAGCAAATTTTTCTTCTTCAGAAACGCTTTCCTTGCCATTGCCAGTCTACATTTTATATTGTCTCTACTTCGGACATCATCAGTTATTTTGCTCCCCAAATAGCAAAACTCCTTTATTACTCTAAGTGTCTCATTTCCTAATCTAATTCCCTCAGCATAACCCGACTTAACTCGACTACATTCCATTACCCTCATTTTGCTTTTGTTGATATTCATCTTATACCCTCCTTTCAAGACACTGTCCATTCCGTTCAGGTGCTCTTCCAAGTCCTTCGCTGTCTCTGACAGAATTACAATATCATCGGCGAACCTCAAAGTTTTTATTTCTTCTCCATGGATTTTAATACCTACTCCGAACTTTTCTTTTGTTTCCTTTATTGCTTGCTCAACATACAGATTGAATAACATCGGGGATAGGCTACAACCCTGTCTCACTCCTTTCCCAACCACTGCTTCCCTTCCATACCCCTCGACTCGTATAACTGCCATCTGCTTTCTGTACAAATTGTAAATAGCCTTTCGCTCCCTGTATTTTACCCCTGCCACCTTCAGAATTTGAAAGAGAGTATTCCAGTCAACATTGTCAAAAGCTTTCTCTAAGTCTACAAATGCTAGAAACGTAGGTTTGCCTTTCCTTAATCTTTCTTCTAAAATAAGTCGTAAGGTCAGTATTGCCTCACGTGTTCCAACATTTCTACGGAATCCAAACTGATCTTCCCCGAGGTCGGCTTTTACCAGTTTTTCCATTCGTCTGTAAAGAATTCGTGTTAGTATTTTGCAGCTGTGACTTATTAAACTGATAGTTTGGCAATTTTCACATCTGTCAACTCCTGCTTTCTTTGAGATCGGGATTATTATATTCTACTTGAAGTCGAGGGTATTTCGCCTGTCTCATACATCTTTCTCACCAGATGGTAGAGTTTTGTCAGGACTGGCTCTCCCAAGGCTGTCAGTAGTTCTAATGGAATGTTGTCTACTCCGGGGGCCTGGTTTCGACTCAGATCTTTCAGTGCTCTGTCAAACTCTTCACGCAGTATCGTATCTCCCATTTCATCTTCATCTACATCCTCTTCCATTTCCATAATATTGTCCTTGTATAGACCCTCTATATACTCCTTCCACCTTTCTGCTTTCCCTTTGATTAGAACTGGGTTTCCATCAGAGCTCTTGTTGTGGTTCTCCTTTCTCCAAAGGTCTCTTTAATTTTCCTGTAGGCAGTATCTATCTTACCCCTAGTGAGATAAGCATCTACATCCTTAAATTTGTCCTCTAGCCATCCCTGCTCGGCCATGTTGCACTTCCTGTCGATATCATTTTTGAGATGTTTGTATTCCTTTTTGCCTGCTTCATTTACTGCATTTTTATATTTTCTGCTTTCAGTCAAATTCAATATTTCTTCTGTTCCCCAAGGGTTTCTACTAGCCCTCATCTTTTTACCTATTTGATCCTCTGCTGCCTTCACTGTTTCATCCCTCAAAGCTACTCCTTCTTCTTCTTCTGTATTTCTTTCCCCCATTCCTGTCACTTGTTCCCTTATGCTCTTCCTGAAACTATGTACAACCCCTGGTTCTTTCAGTTTATGCAGGTCCCATTTCCTTAATTTCCCACCTTTTTGCAGTTTCTTCAATTTTAATCTACAGTTCATAACCAATAAATTGTGGTCAGAGTCCACATCTGCCCCTGGAAATGTCTTACAATTTAAAACCTGGTTCCTAAATCTATGTCTTACCATTTTATAATCTATCTGATACCTTTTAGTATCTCCAGGGTTCTTCCAGGTATGCAGCCTTCTTTCAAAGCACTTTGTACAAAAGTGGGTAACACTGCTATAAATTGGTTAAAAATGTGCATGACTTTGAAGAGCGTGGCTGAATTGGTAAAGTGACTCCAGAAGTGGAAGAAATGATTATTATCCTATGTTCAGGAAACCCATCCATAACAATGCGTCAAGCACAAGCAAAATTCACTTTGAAACAGCTGTCAAGGCAGATTTGAGGCATTTGGAGGTATCTTCCACATAAATATGCGGAAAACTTGGTTTCAATGATGTCTCAGAGATGCCAAGCAATAATCAATGCTGTGGATGTATTATTATATGTAATTGCATTTTTATTTTGTTCACATATGATGTATGACTAAATTTCTGAGTTCTGCACACATTCAAGACAGTTTATTGTCATATAGTGTAATTCCGTATTTGATATAGCAGCATTCCACCATTTATTCAACTACAGAGTTGTTGTCTCCACGTTGGAGCTGCACTGTTCTGCAGAACTCTCTTCCATATAAACTTTAATCTTTTAGCCAAGTGTTTCAGTTTGCTGGAATTTATTTTAGGTGGTAACTTCTTGATATCAAAAGGGGAAGGCATTTTGCAACCATAAATGACATCATAGGTTCTCAATCCTGTTGTTTCATTATCTTGGCACTGTATGATGGTATTTTGATAACAGATAATCCCCGTCTGAGTGCGAACCATTCACGTAACACAACCACATTTTAACTACGGTTTTATGGAAGCAGTCAACCCTGCCATTACTGTTAGGGTGAAATTGCATAGTTCTCCACTTTTTTTATTTTAAATACACTGTATATGCGAATTGGGTGATCGTTGATGTACTGGTGATGGTTTTGACATCGTCCACCAACAGATAGCATAGTGGCATAGCTACCAGAGGGCCATTTGTTTCTACCCTTTACTACGGAATACTTACAGCCAGATGGCTCATTGTGATGCAAACGTGTGAAGCAAGCAGGCAGCCATACCACAGACACACTCTCGTACTTCCTACAGCCAACTGAGCGAGTTTGAAACAGGTCAAATTGTGGCCTTCCGAGTGGAGAGATGATTCTTTCAGAGAATTGGCACACAAGCTGTGTCAGTTATGCAATGATGCTTGTATCGGTCATGTGAACATTCTCGCACCTGTACACAATGTTCTGGACATCCGTGCAGCACAATCGTGTGCCAGGATCATCATATTGTAAGGGCGGCAAGAGCAGATTGTACCTTTGCACATGTAAGAGGCCATGTGAGCACAGACAGGTCAACACATGCTGTTACGAACCAGTTGTTAGATATGGGACTATAGTGAAGCACGCATCTAGCCCACCTTCCACTCACACCATAGCATCGACATGCACAACTCGACTGGATCACTTGGAAGTGAAATAATGCACTGTGGTCTTTAGCAATAAAAGCAGATTCTGCCTGCACAGAAGTGATGGTCATTTGCGTGTACGGCATCGACTGGTGAGTGCTGTCTCGTAGAGACGACATTGACTGGTGATCGCTGTCTCGTACAGTGGATTCATCCGAGACACACTGGCTACATTCCAGGCCTTATGGTCTGGGGTGTGATAAGCTGCAACTACCATTCACCTTTGCTGTTTCTGGAGGGGACACTAAATAGTGCTTGGTATGTGCAGAATGTTGTTATACCTGTTCTTGCAACTGGAAGGCAATTTGTTTTTCCAACAGGATAATGCTCACTCACACTGCCTGTGAAACTCAACCTACTCTGCAAGACATGCAGCAACTTCCTTGGCCAGCACAATCTCTGGCATGTTTCCAATCCAGCACTTGTGAGATATGATGGGACGAAAAGTAACTCGTGCGACTTGTCAACCAACAGCTCTTACAGAACTACGTGAGCAGGTGTGGCATAACGTATCGCTGGACAATATTCGCCATCTGTACAATCAATTGGTTGCCAGAGTCAACGCATGTATTGCTGCCTGTGGAAGCTACACCATGTGCTAATATGGGTTCAGCATGGGTCGATATCTGATACCTCAGAACCGCTTATGATATTTACCTGTAAATGTACATTCATGTATTCCATACACACTGTTGCAACAATAAATCTTGAGTGAACTGGAAACCTCCAAAAGTTTTTTTCCCTCAGCAATGTAGTTGGAATACCTGTACCACAAGATTGGACATAATTTGTCCTTAGATCTCTTATAATGGCCTGTGGCGCCCCAAATTGTAGTACTAAATGAGTGCCAAAAACTTTCGCAACAGTCTCTGTAGTAATGTATTCAGTCGATATTATAAGAACATAGTGAGAGAACTGGACAATAACAGATAAAATGTGTGTTATTTTGCGCCATTACGAGAAACTGTTTTATGATATCGAGTGCTACAATTTCAAAAGGTCCTGCTGCCTCAGGTAGAGCTTGAAGAGGTACATTTGGTCTTTGATTTTTTGAATGTAATCTACTTATTTTCATTGCGGCCATTGTTAATGGGCTGCCATGCACAATTTCCTTTTTTAATTGTGACACACATGTATGCTATCGTCACAACGTTGCAGTATGTACTTGAGGATTACCTTTGGTACTACTATCCATTTTCCAAGAAGCATTTTTTTTATAGAAAATCATCTCTTGTAATAAAATACGGCGATGTAGCTAATTTCTTGTTCTTGGAATCAGATTCTTATGCTGTTTTTAATTCCTTAATAAGCACATCGTGTCCTTGTGGAACCTTAATTTTCCTACTCGAGGGATCTTCACTCTGGTTTAACGTGCCAGGCTTGTGTTTGACTACATAATGTTCACCGAGTTTTAAAGGTGATCTACCAGATCTACTGCTCTGGAATCTTTTAAACTCAATAGCCATTGTAAAGCCACATGATGTGTAATTATTGGTAATTGTCATCTGTATAGGTAATACCGAAAGTGTTAAGTTCCAAAAACAAGTGCCCTAAGTTCCTTTCTATGCTCCGTAGTATTGCCAGCTTGATTCAACAGATGCAAAGCATGCATCGACCAATTTTTTTTCCATCATCATCTTGTATTTGACTCAAATGTAGCTAGAGTGACACTGCTAGCATCACACGACTAGTTGAAACACTAGTGCAGTAGTGTGACAAATTATTTTTAGTTTAAAGATATGGCAAAAGATTGACTTTTGCCAATGCTGTCTCTTCTTTTGTGTGCTGGATATATTTCCACTATGGTCCTAAATTTCTTATCTTTACCAATTTGTGCATTGAAGCCCCCAACAACAGTTTGATGTTGCAGGCTGGAATTTTATTCCTCATTTCCAGGGTTTATCTGCTTGTTACAGTTGTGGATGCATGTGTGTGCTTTGTTTTTTGATCAAAAGTAGGGAACTTCTTTCAGAGGAATGTGTGAAATTAGTACTGACTTGATGAAATTTTTCTTGTGTTGCCTTTAAATATTGTAATATTTCTGGTACCTTCTGTTATAGTTTATGTAGTGCTGTTCAAATTTCCTTACTTCAGTTTTTGTTTTATTACTGTATATTAAAACATTCAGTGCTACTACAGTAACGATGACACACTATCTCAGCAAGAAACATACAGGGTGTTCAAAAAGTCTCTCCGCAGTGCCGCATGATAGCCACGCATGCCATATGCCGCAGTGAATATACCGAAATGAAACTCAGTGAAATACAAGTTATTAATTTATTGAATATTTATTTTTACTTACAAATTTTCACATTAAATGTTGAAAGTGTCCCCCCTGTTGTTGAATACACAATTCAATTCGTCTAATCATGTTTCCAAATACAAGTTGGTTCATTTCTTTTGTAACAGAAGCAGTGAAAATGGATATTGCAGTTTTCAATTCATCGATGGATTTTGGACATTTTTATAGGCAGTTGCTTTCGCTACACCGCAGAAGAAAGTTTGGTGGTGTTAGGCCAGGCAATCGTGGAGGCCTAAGTCCCTGTGAAATTATGCAGTCACCAAAAACGTGACAGTGAAACGCGAGCTGTATGCTCGGTTGCACCATCTTGTTGAAAATAACCGTCCAGTATTGCACTTAACCCAATTTCTCCTATGAATGGGTACAGAATATCACAGCAGTATCGTTGTGCGTTTATTGTTTTGTTGAAAAAACCACACAGGCAACCAATCGTACTGCACTGCTTAGCGACTTTTTGAACACCTCGTATTACTTCAGGAAAAAAGAAGGGTAGACAGTAGTATTAAGGTAACCAGCAGAGAAATGAATTGTACCTTATTAGGTTGTATACGTGGACAATAAAAAAAATTCTGAGATTTTTCCCGGATCTCCCGGTTAAAAAATCACTTTTTCCACGATAAGCGACAATGTGATTTCCGTCGAAGCTATAAAAACATCAGTTCTCTGAATGGAAGACGTTTTACAGAAATCCATTTTGTTTTCATGTGACGTGTGAACTGTAAATGAAGAGGAAATAGGACATCAGGAAACAGCAAAATCACTAATCGTAAACACAGGTCACTATCCCCCTCCCCATTAAAACCCAGACAGCTTTGGGCATGGCGTGAATCTGCCAGCTTGGGCTCGCCAGAAAAATTTTTGTGTGTACCATGCATTAATGCTTCTTGTTACCAATGGAGCCACATTTCAAGGAGCCAGAAGCGGGAGAGGGCATTGCCCATAAGCAACTCAACTGTGCGTGAGCCTGCTGTCAACTGCTCAAGACAAATTTAAGTCAGAAGCAGTTTGCTGTTATGAAGTATTCCATAGTCTTTGTCCCAAAACTTTGACACAGTTTGGTGTTTATTATTTCTTACCAGTCAAAATTACAAAATTTTAAATCAAGACTAAAACAATGAAAAATTCCCAGTTTTCTCCCAGATAAAAAAAATTCACGGGTTTTTCCCGAAGCATATACACCTTGCTTATGTAACTTTCATTTGTGTCTCCAAATACTGTGGAAGGTGGTGTTTAAATCCCACACAGTGAACACACAGATTACACTGTCAGCCCTGATTTGTAAAGCAACTGTGTGTGCCTTCACTCTCACATAACTATTTATCAGTGCTGTTCTGTACCTCATGTCCATTGAGATAAGGAAGTGGTGTTAATGATTCCAGATAGGACTATCATGATGCACATTTCTAGCACCAACGATACAGACAGCAGTGTGTGTCATATAGCTAAAATACTAGGGATGAGAAGTGATAGTACACGTCTCTAGAACCTTGAGGATTTCCCAGCGCACATCTTGCAAAGCATGCCTTGTGAGAAACTCTGAAATGGAAGTGTGCTTTTAATATCACATGTTCGAGCTCAATAACATTCACTAGACTTCGATGTCTCGCAGAAGGCAATTGTGAACTGAGGCCTTCTATCCACAGCAAATAGTGTAGGTACAGTCTGGTAATCCTGCAATAGGAACAACACATGGGGAGAATATGGTCATTTGTTTGGCACCAGTCGGGAAGAACTGTATTGAATGCAATTCTAATACACATATTTTGGCAATGAAGATGAAATAATTGGCCTGGGAATAAACTGGATGTTTCTAAAAATAAAATACAGTGTCATATTTGTCCCTGGTATACTATTTCTGAAAGATTAAATACAATTGGCATGATTTCCCATTTGAAGAGACATGAAATGTTTAAAGGCACTTGAGCATCAGCTTGTATGTTCGGCATTGCAGGTTATTAGTGCAGATATGACAAATGACAATAAAGATGTAGTCTACAATACAAAAATTAATTTGATGCAGTCTCCCGGCTGGTCTATCCCATGAACGTCTCTTTGATTCTGGATAATTACTGCAACCTGCATACATATTTTTAAGTCTTCTCTCACAGACTCGATTCAGTACCTCTTTCTTCATTGGTTTCCTGATCTACCCATCTAATCTTCAGCATTTTTCTGTAACACCACATTTCAATAGTTCTTACTCTTCTCTTCTCGTTGCCCATTGAACAGTCGATCTCCTGCAATACTCTGGTTGGAACCTCACCTCCATTCAGTCTGGACACTATTACCTGTTTTCCAAGTTGAAGGAACGTTTGTCTGCACAGTGGTTCTTCGCTGACAACAAGGCTCAATACTTTCTGAAAGCCATGGCAGCAAGCTGGTGTAACATGGAATTCGTAAAACTACGGAATTTGTTAAACTGCCTCAGTGTCTCCAAAAAGCATCGACCATAATGGCCATTTTGTAGAAAAATAAAGTGTACTTCTACCTTTAAAATTATGTAATTATTTTTATAGGAAATAAATGGTTGGTTGTATAAATGAAAATGCAGGAGACCTTACTTTTGGAATTTTCCTCATAATTGTGATGTTTGACTAGTGTTACAAGTGGAAACAAATATTATGTCGGTCAAGGTGCGACGACAGGAAAACAGCTTCACCTGCTGTGTGCGGGACCTTTTATGTTTTGACATCGCAACTTGATCGTTGAGGAGTAACCGAGCTCTCCAAGAATGAAAATAAAACATAAGTTGGTTTTGCGGTAAGTAAAATATCTGGTAATCCAGATTCTAATAGGTTTACAATATAAGTTACTCTTCTCTTCACTTTGGTAAAGGACCATAGTAGTCAGCTGCTGTGAGATCAAGTAATGCTATAGGTATTACAGAATATAGCTTATATGGTACTCAACTACTATTTTCTTTTATCTTTTGACACAAGTCACAGGTGTCGAAAGTGTTCTTAACTGTTTGACTTAAGATTTTATAATAAAATTTAATCATATGTGTAATACACTCCTGGAAATGGAAAAAAGAACACATTGACACCGGTGTGTCAGACCCACCATACTTGCTCCGGACACTGCGAGAGGGCTGTACAAGCAATGATCACACGCACGGCACAGCGGACACACCAGGAACCGCGGTGTTGGCTGTCGAATAGCGCTAGCTGCGCAGCATTTGTGCACCGCCGCCGTCAGTGTCAGCCAGTTTGCCGTGGCATACGGAGCTCCATCGCAGTCTTTAACACTGGTAGCATGCCATGACAGCGTGGACGTGAACCGTATGTGCAGTTGACGAACTTTGAGCGAGGGCGTATAGTGGGCATGCGGGAGGCCGGGTGGACGTACCGCCGAACTGCTCAACACGTGGGACGTGAGGTCTCCACAGTACATCGATGTTGTCGCCAGTGGTCGGCGGAAGGTGCACATGCCCGTCGACCTGGGACTGAACCGCAGTGACGCAAGACCGTAGGATCCTACGCAGTGCCGTAGGGGACCGCACCGCCACTTCCCAGCAAATTAGGGACACTGTTGCTCCTGGGGTATCGGTGAGGACCATTCGCAACCGTCTCCATGAAGCTGGGCTACGGTCCCGCACACCGTTAGGCCGTCTTCCGCTCACGCCCCAACATCGTGCAGCCCGCCTCCAGTGGTGTCGCGACAGGCGTGAATGGAGGGACGAATGGAGACGTGTCATCTTCAGCGATGAGAGTCGCTTCTGCCTTGGTGCCAATGATGGTCGTATGCGTGTTTGGCGCCGTGCAGGTGAGCGTCACAATCAGGACTGCATACGACCGAGGCACACAGGGCCAACACCCGGCATCATGGTGTGGGGAGCGATCTCCTACACTGGCCGTACACCTCTTGTGATCGTCGAGGGGACACTGAATAGTGCACGGTACATCCAAACCGTCATCAAACCCATTGTTCTACCATTCCTAGACCGGCAAGGGAACTTGCTGTTCCAACAGGACAATGCACGTCCGCATGTATCCCGTGCCACCCAACGTGCTCTAGAAGGTGTAAGTCAACTACCCTGGCCAGCAAGATCTCCGGATCTGTCCCCCATTGAGCATCTTTGGGACTGGATGAAGGGTCGTCTCACGCGGTCTGCACGTCTAGCACGAACGCTGATCCAACTGAGGCGCCAGGTGGAAATGGCATGGCAAGCCGTTCCACAGGACTACATCCAGCATCTCTACGATCGTCTCCATGGGAGAATAGCAGCCTGCATTGCTGCGAAAGGTGGATATACACTGTACTAGTGCCGACATTGTGCATGCTCTGTTGCCTGTGTCTATGTGCCTGTGGTTCTGTCAGTGTGATCATGTGATGTATCTGATCCCAGGAATGTGTCAATAAAGTTTCCCCTTCCTGGGACAATGAATTCACGGTGTTCTTATTTCAATTTCCAGGAGTGTATATTTATTAACTTTAAAGTGCCCATATCCTTCAAGTAAGAATCAAACAAGGTACTCTTCTGCATTCTAAGGAAACTGTGTAGTTTCCAAAATGCTGAACCTCTGTTGACTCTCCAAAACAAATATTCTTGATACACTACTCATTTCTTTTACAGTTCGTATACCTCGTTTGCTAGCTACAAATATCTCACAAATGTCTTTTTTATTGTTCATGCTGAGTAACGTCCTTCATTCTTAGTGTAACCAACTGATTGGATATTTATGGCAAATATCAGTCCCAGGCCTCCTGTTCTGGTTAAGTCATTCACAGCAGGGGTAATTTGGATAGAGCATTGGATACCACATTCTGTGACAGCTTTTCATAATTTCTTTGTATTTTGAATTCCTGCAAAAGAGCACCGAGCACATAAGCTTCCTATGCAGCACTCTTTTCTTCATTAGGAAAGATGGCACTCGGTGAGCAGTGTAAACCACAATCTTCGACCCCGAATGAGCATCTGAAACTTAAGCAAATTCAATACTGAGGCTAATAATCCTTTTCAGTGACTGTGTCCACTCAGTTCATGCTTATTCGGGTTCCTGTCTGCAAAAGCTATAGTTGCATGTTCACCTTCTTCAGGATTTCATACCTCTTGAAACATGAGACTAACGTATAAATGATAAATTGCCTCTCAGCTTTTGTCTCATGATCTTGGGCTCACATTTTTAAGACGTTTCAGTCTTCCACTGCCGGTAGTGGATGGGAGTAGGTAGATATTGTGGATGGAGATTACACGTATGTGTTGCACCAATGTCTGATGGTTTTCTCTGATCTCTGCTCTGATTTCTCAGTCCCTGCAATTGTCATTCATTGCAGCAAGTCCTTTTACTTAGAGTTTCTCTTATTTTTCATTGAAACTATTGCCAGTTTTGTGAAGTATTGCAGCTTTCCTGAACAATGGGCAAAGTGTGAACCCACGTGTTGGGGAATTTTATTGTGTGTTCGGTGTCTCACAGCAGGCGCTCCACCACAGCCAACTTCTGAACCAGCCCACCACCAATAAAAAAAGTGTGAACCTCTGTTCTCTGGTGGTATTTCACCTTCTCATACAACTAGCACACCAGATGGAATAGTTTAGTCACGGCTGACTCTCTCAAGACTGGCAGTAGTTCTGGCAGAATGTCCACAACTCTAGAGGTCTTTTGACTTAGGTCTTTCAGTGCTCTGTCAACAGGGGGTGGCTGCTTAAACTTGGAGCTTTGAGTGAGGGGGGGGAGGGGGGGGGGGAATTCCAGGTGTAAGGAGGAAGATGGGTCAAGAAGCCCCTCATAAATTAAGGGTGAGTGCAGGCCAGCATACCACAGTAATGACTTCTTCCTCTCAGCTGAGCAATATACCAGCCATAAGCAGTATTTCAACCACAAATTTTAAACATTGACAATTTATATGGAATAATATTCAAACAATTAACACACTTTGAGATATTAAGTATTTTAAAATTTGTGACTTATAAAACTTAATATAATTCAGTTTCAATGGCAGTTAAAAACACAGAATTCCGTGAGATTTAATAAATTTCTCTGAGGTTTTACTTATTTTTTGCCAGAAAAATTTATTCCCTGTGAAAGCCAGGTTTTCCAGATGGATAGCCACTCTAGTGAAACTCTTATTGAAGTATCATATCCCCCCCTCTTATCTTCATCTAGGTTCTCCTCTCTTTCTACAAATTGCCATCTAAGTTCATCATCCTTGAACAGATTCCCTACATCATGGTTACTCAACTCAAAAGTAGTCTAGGCCCAGACAAAAACGAGAATCTAAAGTGCAAGCCATAGTACATTTCTTGGTATATAATCTTTAAAATTAATCATTATTTCAATTATTAATTATTATTTTATTATATATTTTCACTTAGTTGTGACACAAATAGAAAACATACAGTACAGAACGTAAGCAGCAACCAAAAATATTAAACTTGGTATACACAAAAATAATTTTTGAACTCTTGAATACATACATTATTTACAAAATATTTTTATTAAATGACACATTTAGTGGCCGTGAGGGATGATTGATTTAGTAGCATGACAAACTACTCTCCTGAAAAAAATAATACACTATTAGAGGTTTCCAATTCACTCAATATTTATTGTTGCAACAGTGCATACGGAGTACATGAACGTACAAGTGCTTCTGAGGTACAAAGTATCAACCTATGCTGAATCATCCATATAAGTACACGGTGTAACCTCCACATGCGGCAATACATGCACTGTCTCTGGCATCCAGTCTATCATAAAATGGTGATTACTATCCTGGGATATTGTTCCAAACCTGTTGCTATATTTCTGTAAGAGTCGCCGGTTGACAAGCTGTACAAATCATTTCTCGTCCCATCATGTCGCACATGTGATCAATTGGACACAAGTCCAGAGTTCGTGCTGGCCAAGAAATTTGCTGCACATCTTGCCGAGCACGTCGAGTTTCACGGGCTGTACGTGTGCGAACATTTTCCTGTTAGAATGACATGTCACCTTCCTGTTGCAAAAACAGCTAAAGAATCGATCCAACAACCCCGACAACATTCTCACGTACCGAGTGCTGGTTAGTGAGCCCTCGGCACATACCGAGCCCTGGTCGGTGACGCCTCCAGGCACACCAAAGGTGAAGCGCCCCAGGTCATAAGCCCAGTGTGTTTTGGACGAATGCACCTACGAAACAGCGCTCACTAGGTCTACGCCGTACACACAAAAGACTGTCACTCGCATGCAGGCAGAATCTGCTTTCGTCACCAAAGACAGTGGTGTGCCATTCCACCTTCCAAAAGATCTCTTACGGCACCAGTCGAGCCACGTATGTCGATGCTGTGGCATGGGTGGAAGACGGGCTAGAGGTTGTGCGTGCCCGTAATCCCATTGCTAATAACTGGTTCGCAACAGTTTGTGTCGGTATGTCTGGGCTCAAAAGCCGCTGTATCTTTGCTGTGTATGAACTGCCACTGCTGCCCTTACAACACAGTGATCAAGGCAGGCGTGTGCTACGTGGGTGTCCAGAACCTCGTCTACATGTGTAAGAATGTTCGTGTGACCACTGATACCAGTATCGTTATACGACTGACATAGCACATCCTGCTTATGTGACAATTCTCTGAAAAGGCCATTCCATTACTCGGTAGGCCACAATTTAACCCCTTTCAACCTAACTCAGTTGGCTGTAGGATGCACAAGTGCGCCTCTGTGCCACAGTTGCCTACTTGCTTCACACATGTGCATCACACTGAGCCTTGAGGCTGTCAGCATTCTGTATTAAAAGGTAGACACAGATGATGCTCTGGCAGTTTTGCCACTACACTACCTGTTGGCAGATGACACTGAAGCCATTTTCAGTACACCTACCATTCCCCAGGTGGCATATGCCATTAGATCAAAATCAGCATCATCTTTCCAGATGTAATAATTTTTTTCTTTTTCTGGCAATGTATTACTCACGAAAACAGTATAGCTTGAAACAAGGCTTTAAAGTGAGACATGTCAGCCACACATTTTCCAGAGGCTGAAGTCGTATCTGACATTAAAGTTTTTAGTATGTGTTTTAAATGTTTGTCAGCTAAACAAGAGCGAAATCTGCTTTTATTTAAGTAACTGCTGCCAAAACATGCTGAATGTTTTTATTGCTGTATCTCTCAGGCTATTACATTTATTTTTGTCCAAGCTTTTATAGAAATCAAGGAGACCACATTCTCTATGCTTGTTTTTATAGAATGGAGAACACTTAATTTCTGTGAACTCCAGCTGTAAGTCCACAGTTAGCTTTCCTGGGATGACAGAAAAAGGATCTTCTGCAACCTCGAATGATTGACTCCTCTTTTGACAATGCGAACCTCTTGTCAAATTCTTTAAGTAATTTATCAAAGTTTATCTGAAGGAATTGTTTTGCAATTAGGAAAATTGATCATGTTTCCTTTCAACAGTTGGCTTTTGGAGAGCAGGATTCGTTTTGAAGGCACATACTGCTGCCAGCGACTTCCCTGTAATTTCGAGTTAAGCTCGTTTCAGTGAGCCATTGTATCAGAGAAAAACACGAGTCATAGATCCAATCTTCATTTTTCAATTGAGGACAGTCCTTTGGATCATTTTTCATATCATTGGTTTTTCCCATCTAAGCGCAAAAAAGTGCTACAATACTTTCTCACGACTTAGCCAACAAACATCTATCTGATACACTTAATCCCCGAATTTTGTGCCCACTGTTTCTTCAAGAAATACATGAAATGTTAAGTGTTTAAGCCCTCTTGATTGGATGTAGTTTAGAACAGAAACCACAGCTGCCATGATACAATTGTATCCAAGAACTTTTTTGCATAACACTTGATGATGAACAATACAGTGTAATTTGCTTATTGTTTTGCAATGATACCACACCAATCTTCTTTCCATACATAGAGCAGGTGCGCCATCAGTGCAAATAGCCACAATATTTTCAAAAGTCAAACCCAGTTTCATCGTGATGCCTTCTTTCACTACTGTTAGACACGTCTCCACCGGTTGTTTGGCTTTCCTGGAATACGATCCTGCTGGTT
This sequence comes from Schistocerca gregaria, assembly GCF_023897955.1. Taxonomy (NCBI): domain Eukaryota; kingdom Metazoa; phylum Arthropoda; class Insecta; order Orthoptera; family Acrididae; genus Schistocerca; species Schistocerca gregaria. The sequence goes on from NC_064928.1 coordinate 237,211,385, forward strand.
CTTCTATGATACTGAAATTGTTATCGACACCAAAAATTAAAACTAAAAGCTGTGCAGTATCATTTACCAGTACTTGACTACTTCAGTTTTATGTCTTCACTGGCTGTGAAGGTTGGCAGAGATAGTGTGCACTCTTCTTTGAACTGTCATCCTGAACAAAATTATGCTTTCAAAAATTTGATTTTGTTTTGGACACAGTTCTCACAAAGTGATCATCGTGTACTTTTTAAGAAATCTTTCTGTGTAAGGTTATCCACCAGCAGCAATTTATTTAGAAATTAAGCAGCTTACTTTTGTAGCCACTTCACTCTCTGTCTCTGTTTTCTTGAAAAATTGCTGTTGACTGGACACGCTTACTCTTTGCTTTCTGTCTGATAAGCAGGACTTAAGCCACTGTAGGGCACTGCCACTAATGCCATACTTTTCAAGTTTCTAAACAAGCAATGCATGGTGTACAGAATCAAATGCATTTGTAAGGTAACAGAAAATTCCTACCACCTATTTCTCGTCTAATGATGTACTTATTTCCTCAGTGCAACTGTGCACTGCATCCAAGGTTTTTCCCCGCTGCTGAAAACCAAATCAATTGCTTAGAATAACAGAATATTTTGCAATGAAGTTTAGAATTTTTGCAACAGCAAGTTTTTCAAATATTTTAGATATGACTGGGAGAATCGAGCTAGGATGATAATTTCCCATGATCTCTCTTGATCTCTTCTTGAAGAGTAATCGGACTTCAGCATATTTCAGTACCTCTGGGAAACAGCCCAGCCCAGCTGAGCTGATGGGTTTGCAATTTTATTGTCTACCACTTTAATAACTTTGGTGGGTATTCCATCCCAACCTGCAGGCAAGGGATTTACTTTGTTGTGATAATCTCTTACACGTACATCAGGCATTGCTACATTTATAAAGAATTCATTAAAGATACTCTGGTATCTGCATTAGACTTATAATAGTAGTTCCTTCAATGTCAATATTTGAAATTTCTTGTTACAGGCTTTAACACACAACTCAGATTTTATGACTGGCCACACAGCCTTTGTCTTATTTTTATGATTTAAAAGTAGCCTGCTATTTGCCAGTTTTTTAAATATGGTTTTATAGTGTCTAACATATTCAATTAAATTAATATCTTTATTATATTTTAGTTCTCTGTGCTGTTGCCTTTTCTTTACTCTGGAAATTTTTATACCCTGGGTAACCCACTTTAATTTATTTGTTATTTTGTTGCTGAAGAGTCTAGGTGGAAATGTTTTATTAAAGGCACCAAGAAAGCTATTTCAGAATTTATCAAAGTTTTTGTCACTTGAGTTACAACGATCAAAAGCCCACATTTTCTCTTTTGGATTCTCACAAAATGTTAGCAAGTTTTCTTTGCCAAAGTTCCTGATCACATGGGTTCTCATAGGTGAAACGTTCCTGTCTGACTGTGGCAGCTCAATGAACAATGCACAATGATCTGAAATACCTAGATCTACACAAAATTTATACACATTTTCATATACATAATGAGACAGAAGTCAATACAGGTTGCTGATTGCCCATTGTCTCTGATAGATTCAAAGAAATTCCATTTGAAACCATTTTTCTTTACTAATTCAGTTAATCTTGAAGCATAGCTACTATACATGTGATCCTATTACAATTTTTTCGTCTCTCTCTCTCTGCAAAGGTCTTCTAGTGTAATTTGAAGCTTAGATAAGAATAGTTCTGTTGACATCCATGGAATTCTGTATATTGAGATTATTATAACATTTGCTAGTGAGTCCACTATTTCTATACAACAGCTGTCAAACACACATTCTTCATTTAATAATTAAAACAGTTTCTGGTCTCATACTTTATATCACTATGTGGAAGTGTACATGAGTCTCCATGTGACTTGTTCTGCAAAAGCTACTTGCTAATCTGAAGTTCCCTATTTTGTTTAAAATTTTAATTGTGTCTCGGTAAACCAGTGCTCATTTAAACAAACAACTCTAATATTTGCACATTTTGTCAGAATGTTTTTATTGAACGGATTTATTTTATTGAATTAATTTCAACAAACATTCTGATAAAATGTGCAAATATTACAGTTGTTTGTTTAAATGCGCACTGGTTTACTGATGACACAATTAAAATTTTAAACAAAATAGGTAACTTCAGATTAGCAAGTAGCTTTTGCAGGAGAAGCAAGTTACATAGGGACTCATGTATTCTGACAGAATGATTTCCATTTCGTCTGTTTTGAAGCTTTTATAGTTTGAAGCATCAGTTTCATGTATATACCAGGGGATAACATATCTGCTTTGACTATTTGTTATGGGCTTTAGCACATATTTTGCCAGATAATGGTTTGGTTTTGTCTGACTTAATGCTACACAAGTTTTTTCACCCCACCACTACTTTTCAGTTCCATTATTTGTTATTACCTGGCAAGTACCTATGAACATTTTACTGAATACTTTTTGAGCCCAATCTATTCACATGTAGACTATCTTTGGCGAGACACTTTGCACTTAGAAATTTGTTGGGATCAATGAAAATGACTTCTAGTTTATTGAAATGTTCTATAATATTGCTATTTATTCTCTGCACATAGCTATCACCTGCCAATCTCCTGTACACAATACCACTTATTATTATTCTGGAATTTGAGTAGAGCCTTCTGGCCATTCAGATGAGGTTCCTTGTGTGATTTACAATTTCTTCCCCGCTGTAGTTTCGAAGCAAATTTGTTCCCATATGGATAAAAACATCTTTTGGATTTCTGTTACGCTTATCTGCTGTGTTCACGCTTGAGTTTGACATTGTGTAGGTGTGTACGCAATTGAAGCATCTTGATTCCTGGTCGGACATCAGTTTCGGAGTGACTATGTTTTTCAATAATAATAAAGAATTCACTTTCTGCCTCATTACAATACTTCTCTCTTTTTTGTACATTACATCCGAATAATGCGGACAGAGATTTCAGAACCAGATTTAAACAATAAGACATTTCAAGGAGCAGAAGTGGACTATCACCACAATTTACTACTGGTTATGAGCTGCAGATTAAAACTGAAGAAATGGCAAAAAGGTAGGAAACTAATGAGATGGAAACTGGATACATTTCAGGAACAAGATGATGTTGAGAATTTCAGAGAAAGCATTAGGCAACAGTGGACTGAAGTGGGGGAAGAAATAAAATAGAAAACAAATGGGTAGCTGTGAGAAATTCAATAGAGTAGGCAGCAGACGATGACATAGGCAGAAAGACAAGGCACAATAACAATGCCTGGATAACATAAGAGATATTGCATTTGATTGACAAATGAAGAAAACATGAAAATGCAGCAAATAGAATGGGCCACAGGAAATAACGATGCTAAAAAATTATACTAAGAGAACTGAAAAATGGCGCACAGGAAGGGAATGGCTTAAGGACAAATGCAAGATGTAAAAGCATGAATAAATAAGGAAGAAATATATGCCACCAACAGGGAAATTAAAGAGATATTTCAAGAAATAAGAAGCAGCTCTATAAATATCAAGAGCTCAGGTAGCAAGCCAGTGCTTAGCAAAGAAGGAAAAGCTGGAAGAAGTATATGGAAGGAAAAAAAAAATGAACTTTAGGCAATATTATACAAAGGGAAGAGGGCATCAATGAAGATGATACAGGAAATATTATACGGCAAGCAGAATTTGACATAGCGCTAAAAGAAATATGAGGTGTGTACAAAAAGTAGCAAGGAATTTTTAATTTTGCGGGCTTTATACATCTGATTTTTACATTTTTTTTTTTTTTTTTTTTTTTTTTTTTTAAAATCTTGAGGGTCCACACATTCCACATGCATGTTTGCATTTTCAGCTGTTTTGAGTATTTAGTTTATGGTTGATAGTCGAAAAGGTTACACATGTTTTCGAGTGTTTGGCAAACTTTTTACTTTCGAAAAATACGGATCAAACAATCTGTATTAAATTTTGTTTCAAAATTGGAATAAAATACAGGATTACGTGTGAAACGTCAACTGTAGTTTTTGTCAAGTCTAGTGGGAGTGAGACAAGTGTTAGCAGCTTTTGTCAAGTCTAGTGGGAGTGAGACAAGTGTTTGCAAGTGGTATAAATGTTTCAAAGAACCATTGCTGATGATGCTGGCTGGCATATCCTTGGGCTCATGCCAAGCAATTTTATCAGATGTTTTTGGCATGAAACATGTAGCAGCAAAATCTCTTCTAAAATTGTTAAATTATGATAAAAAATGATGTCACACAGACATCACACAGAAACTGCTAGAAGTTAACAATTATCCAGAACTCCTAAAGAAGGTTATAACAGCTGACAGAACGTGGGTACGACATCAAAACTGAGGCCCAATCGTACCGATGGAAACTGCCTGAAGAGCCAAGACTGAAAAAAAAAATAAATCAACTAGTTTTATCCCATGTTAATGTTCTTCTCATGGTTTTCTTCAATTACAATGGGATAGGACTGCATGCGTTCCTGTCTTAAGGTCATACACTCAATAAGAAATACTACCTAGAGAAGAATGGGACCAGAATTGTGGCAACACCACTCACCAAAATTGCATCACAATAATGCTCCCGCTCATGCCTCAATGCTTGTTCATGATTTTTTGGCAAAAAACAGAAGCGTTATATTGCCTCAGCGACCATACTTGCCGGACATGGCCTCCAGTGACTTCTTTCTATTCCTGAGACTGAACCATGAAAGGACATTGTTTTGTCACCGCTGGCAAGGTAAAAACAGGCTTGCTGAAGGTGGGATTCCTATGCTGCATTTGATGCATGCAGCAGCCGTTGTGTGTCTGACGGATAGCTGGCGATTCCTATAGAGCGGTGGCCGCACAGTGTTTAGTTGGTCTGCTGCGTCTGTGCCAAAAGGATGAGTGAGCGCGATTTGTTGTTTTATCTAATGTTAGAAAAAATTGAAGATGAAGAAATTCAGCTTCAGCTATGTGAGGAAAATGCTGAAAAACATCCAATTTACCTCACAAGAACTGAGGAAGGCTGTTTCGAACAACTCATCAATCAGCACTTGTTAAAAAATGACCAGAAATTTAGAGAGTATTTCAGGTTGAACATAGTGCAGTTTAACTATGTTCTCAATATTGTCAAAGAAGATATCGGGAAGGATTCGTCTCCCAGATATCCATACCCTACAATGCCAGATAAAAAAACTAGTTTTAACATTGAGGTATGTACAATAAAATTTGTTAATGTTTTATTGCTTCATTAATAATGCACACAGTGTAAAAAAATGAAAATTGCACAATACAAAAATATGAAATTAACACTTATTGCAACATTAAATGCATTAATAAGCTGGCGTTTCGGTCTCTATGGTGGTCTGAATGATGCGATGTCCTCCACGTCTTCAGAAAAAAATTTCTTTTTCTGACAAAGTTGGCAATGTCTAGCACACCTCTCTGTTACTCAGTTCACCATCAAATTGTGGGCTTTGCACTTCATCTGCCTCAATGTTGGATGTACTTCTGTGAAATATATTACAAAAATACAGGTAATTCAGTGTCAATAATAAAATGAAACAGAATAAAAAATAATGTAAACAGGCAAATTGTGTGGCAACTTACACTCGCTTGTGATCCATTTTGTTTAAAAATGTTAACATATCAGCCAGTGACCAATTATTTCCTTTACTGGAAGCAGAACTTCCATTACTTTTCCTTTTCTCTGCCGTCTTCAACTATAAAACACAATATAGTCGAATAATTAAGTACCTTAATATTTATGTAAATAAATTAGAAAGAAACTTCCACATGGGAAAAATATATTAAAAACAAAGATTCCAAGACTTACCAAGAGGGAAAACGCTGGCAGACAGGCAAAAGAACAAAACACACACACACACACACACACACACACACACACACACACACACACACACACACACACACACACACACACACAGAATTACTAGCTTTTGGTGCTTCTTCAGGAAGGAGAGGGAAAGACGAAAGGATGTGGGTTTTAAGGGAGAGGGTAAGGAGTCATTCCAATCCCGGGAGCGGAAAGACTTCCCTTAGGGGGAAAAAAAGGACAGGTGTACAATCTCTCTCTCTCGATCGCGCGAGGGCGCGCGCGCGCCCACACACACACACACACACACACACACACACACACACACACACACACACACACACACAGACATATTTAGGCAAAGAGCAAGGGCAGAGATGTCAGTTGAGGCGGAAGTACAGAGGCAAAGAAGTTGTTGAAAGACAGGTGAGGTATGAGCGGCGGCAACTTGAAATTAGCGGAGGTTGAGGCCTGGCGGATATCGAGAAGAGAGGATATACTGAAGGGCGAGTTCCCATCTCCGGAGTTCGGATAGGTTGGTGTTGGTGGGAAGTATCCAGATAACTCGGACGTTGTAACACTGTGCCAAGATGTGCTGGCCGTGCACCAAGGCATGTTTAGCCACAGGGTGATCCTCGTTACCAACAAACACTGTCTGCCTGTGTCCATTCATGCGAATGGACAGTTTGTTGCTGGTCATTCCCACATAGAAAGCGTCACAGTGCAGGCAGGTCAGTTGGTAAATCACGTGGGTGCTTTCACACGTGGCTCTCCCTTTGATCGTGTACACCTTCCGGGTTACAGGACTGGAGTAGGTGGTGGTGGGAGGGTGCATAGGACAGGTTTTACACCGGGGGGGCGGTTGCAAGGGTAGGAGCCAGAGGGTAGGGAAGGTGGTTTGGGGATTTCATAGGGATGAACCAAGAGGTTACGAAGGTTAGGTGGACGGCGGAAAGACACTCTTGGTGGAGTGGGGAGGATTTCATGAAGGATGGATCTCATTTCGGGGCAGGATTTTAGGAAGTCGTATCCCTGCTGGAGAGCCACATTCAAGGTCTGATCCAGTCCCGGGAAGTATTCTGTCACAAGTGGGGCACTTTTGGGGTTCTTCTGTGAGAGGTTCTGGGTTTGAGGGGATGAGGAAGTGGCTCTGGTTATCTGCTTCTGTACCAGGTCGGGAGAGTAGTTGCGGGATGCGAAAGCTGTTATCAGGTTGTTGGTGTAATGGTCGAGGGATTCAGGACTGGAGCAGATTCGTTTGCCACGAAGGCCTAGGCTGTAGGGAAGGGACCGTTTGATATGGAATGGGTGGCAGCTGTCATAATGGAGGTACTGTTGCTTGTTGGTGGGTTTGATGTGGACGGATGTGTGAAGCTGGCCATTGGACAGATGGAGGTCAACGTCTAGGAAAGTGGCATGGGATTTAGAGTAGGACCAGGTGAATCTGATGGAACCAAAGGAGTTGAGGTTGGAGAGGAAATTCTGGAGTTGTTCTTCACTGTGAGTCCAGATCATGAAGATGTCATCAATAAATCTGTACCAAACTTTGGGTTGGCAGGCTTGGGTAACCAAGAAGGCTTCCTCTAAGCGACCCATAAATAGGTTGGCATACGAGGGGGCCATCCTGGTACCCATGGCTGTTCCCTTTAATTGTTGGTATGTCTGGCCTTCAAAAGTGAAGAAGTTGTGGGTCAGGATGAAGCTGGCTAAGGTGACGAGGAAAGAGGTTTTGGGTAGGGTGGCAGGTGATCGGCGTGAAAGGAAGTGCTCCATTGCAGCAAGGCCCTGGACGTGCGGGATATTCGTGTATAGGGAAGTGGCATCAATGGTTACAAGGATGGTTTCCGGGGGTAACAGACTGGGTACAGATTCCAGGCGTTCGAGAAAGTGGTTGGTGTCTTTGATGAAGGATGGGAGACTGCATGTAATGGGTTGAAGGTGTTGATCTATGTAGGCAGAGATACGTTCTGTGGGAGCTTGGTAACCAGCTACAATGGGACGGCCAGGATGTTTGGGTTTGTGAATTTTAGGAAGTAGGTAGAAGGTAGGAGTGCGAGGTGTCGGTGGGGTCAGGAGTTTGATGGAGTCAGGTGAAAGGTTTTGTAGGGTGCCTGAGGTTCTGAGGATTCCTTGAAGCTCCGCCTGGACATCAGGAATGGGATTACCTTGGCAAACTTTGTATGTAGAGTTGTCTGAAAGCTGACGCAGTCCCTCAGCCACATACTCCCGACGATCAAGTACCACGGTCGTGGAACCCTTGTCAGCCGGAAGAATGATGATGGATCGGTCAGCTTTCAGATCACGGGTAGCCTGGGCTTCGGCTGTGGTGATGTTGGGAGTAGGATTAAGGTTTTTCAAAAAAGATTGAGAGGCAAGACTGGAAGTGAGAAATTCCTGGAAGGTTTGGAGAGGGTGATTTTGAGGAAGAGGAGGTGGGTCCCGCTGTGATGGAGGACGGAACTGTTGCAGGCAGGGTTCAATTTGGCTAGTGTCTTGGGGAGTTGGATCATTAGGAGTGGGATCAGGATTGTTTTTCTTCGTGGCAAAGTGATATTTCCAGCAGAGACTACGAGTGTAGGACAGTAAATCTTTGACAAGGGCAGTTTGGTTGAACCTGGGAGTGGGGCTGAAGGTGAGGCCTTTGGATAGGACAGAGGTTTCGGATTGGGAGAGGGGTTTGGAGGAAAGGTTAACTACTGAATTGGGGTATTGTGGTTCCAGATTGTGTTGACTAGAATTTTGAGGTGTTGGGGGGACTGGAGCTGGAAGTGGGAGATTGAGTAGATGGGAGAGACTGGGTCTGTGTGCAATGAGAGGAGGTTGAGGTTTGTTGGAAAGACAAGGAAGTTGAAGAAAAATAGCAATATCCTAACTGTGCGAATTTTTTCCACTGCACTGTCGAGCTCATTGTATTAAAACCACAAATTTTTTTTTTCCTACCATCCTTCTTGCTGTGGTTGACGCGAACTACAAGTTCATTTTCATTGATGTCGGGTCATATGGGAAAGAAGGTTACAGTAGAATTTTTGATAAAAGTAATATCGGGAAACTGTTTTCAAGTGGTAAGATGTTTCTTCCACCTACTAAGCTGCCGGATTCGGACATAGTAGTGCCACATTTTTGCAGGCGACGAGGCGTTTCAATTACATTCATGATAAAACCTTCCTTTTATTGAGTTACTAGTACTGACCAAAAAAAAAAAGCTATTTTTAACTACTGTCTTTCATGAGCTCATAGAGTTTCTGAAAATGCCTTCGCTCTGTTAAGTCAAGTATTTCGCATATTTTATTCACCGATCAGTCTGAAGCCAGAAAAAACTGATAATTTGATTATTGTTGCTTATTGTTTACACAATTTACTTAGACATGCATTCTTAGAGAAAGTTAATGAGCCTTATTTTGAATTAAACGGAAGTGAAATGCTACCTACTGAAAATCTTGGACCATTAGCAAGGAGTGGCGGTTATGCACATGCTGATGGATTTTCTGTGCAAGATTCATTTACAGAATACTTCAACAGCCGTGCAGGTGCAAGGATAACGCTGTGGAAAAGTGATCATGTTAACAGAACTCAGTAAGCTTTGAGCTCCCTAATCTTTAAAAATTTATATGCACATTATAATAAATTGAATTTTTATAATATACGCCAGAGTTGGGGGTTGGTGGGTTGTTTGGGGAAGGAGACCAGACAGCGAGGTCTTCGGTCTCATCGGATTAGGGACGGATGGGGAAGGAAGTCTGCCATGCCCTTTGAAAGGAACCATCCCGGCATTTGCCTGGAGCGATTTAGGGAAATCACGGAAAACCTAAATCAGGATGACCGGGCAGGATTGAACCGTCGTCCTCCCGAAGGCGAGTCCAGTGTCTAACCACTGCGCCACCTCGCTCGGTTATACATCAGGTTTTATTATTCACTTTGTGTACACTTCATTATTATAATAATAACAACTGAATATTATGTGGGACAATGCTACTTATTTTTGTTTATTACAATATGCATTATTTGCCTGACAACTAAGTATTAAACATTATGAATAAACAGAAAATATATAGTACTTTTCGTACTTGTTCTTTCCACGAATTTCGCTATCTCTTTTCCAAGCATTATCCTTCACAGTTTGGTACTTGTATGCTAGTAATGATACATCATAGATACAAGGAAATTTAGAAACCATTTCTACCAGTTGCTAATCTTCCACCACCACGAACAGTACTTTTCCCTCTGACATGCTGTCATGTTTTCCTTTGCGGCTGCGTCTAGACTGCTCTCAACCGGATGAGCCGCAGCCATAGCGTCAGCTGCACAGGCCCGTTTAACACCATCTGTAGCAGTACAGTGTGACAGAGGCATAATGGTGGCTGCATGTGTCAGACGCTGCATAGGAATCCCACCTTGAAGGGGCTGAACATCACAATGAAACGTGACTTCCAGAAATGCTCCAACACTGGAAAAAGTGCTGGCACAAGTGAATTATATCTGAGGGGGACTACTTTGAAGAAGACAAAGTTGTTGGTGATGAAAAATGAGACTCTTCATGAAACACAGAAATTCCATTACTTTTTGATCACACCTCATATGTGGAAACAAGGTCCATGGAGCAGACAACATTGCCTCAGAATTGTTGAGATCCTTCGGGAAGCCACGTTTCAGGTAATTATTCCATCATGTGTGCAAAATATATGAGACGGGAAGTACCATAAGGCTTCAGGAAGAATGTAATAATTCCAATGTCCAAAGAAGGCAGGTGTTGACAGGTGTGAGTACCAGTGGCCTGGGAGTTAAATAAACCATAGCAGCAACATACTGACAAGAATTATTTACAAAAGAATGAAAAACTGGAAGAAGCTACCCTCAGGGAAGATCAGTTTGGGTTACAGAGACATACAGGAACACGTGAGGCAATAATCCCTCTACAACTTATTTTTGAAGATAGGTTGATGAAAGGCAAACCTGCATTTGTAGATTTAGAGAAAGTTTTGACAAAGTGCACTGGACTAAACTCTGAAACTTTGTTAGCAGGCAGGAAGGATAAATGCAGAGAGCGAAAGGTTGTTTACAACTTGCACAGATACCACACTGCAGTTATAATAACGAAAGGACTTGCAACAAAAGTAGTGGTTGAGAAGGGAGTGAGACAGGGTTTTAGCCTATCCATGATGTTAATCACTCTGCACACTGAGCAAACTGCGACAGAAACCATAGAGAAATTTGGAAAATGAATTAAAGTTCAAGGAGAACAAATAAAACCTGTAAGGCCTGCTGATGATATAATTCCATCACAGGTGGAAATTGACTTGGAAGAGATGTTGAATTCAACAGATAGTGTCTCGATAAGAGATTACAAGACAAACATCAGCAAAAATAAAACAAAGGTAATGGAAAATAGCGGAATTAAATAGGTGATGCTGAGGGAACTAAATTAGGAAATGAAACACTAAAAGCAGTAGATCTGGAGAACAGAAATTTGTTAACATAAAACATAAAAGTACGTGTTAAGATTTATTTTCTGAAGGTATTTATCTAAAATGCAGGGGAAATGTGGACTTATACAGATGTGAAACATGACAATAAATCACTCAGACGAGAAGAGAATACACATTTTTGGAATGTGATGCTACATAAGAATGTTGAAAATTAGATGGGTGGATCAAATAACAAACAAGGTGGTACTGAATCAACCTCACTTCCCAACAAGGCTGCACACCGTCTCCAGTGTTGGGCTCTTTACTTGTCTTGTTTCAATTATGAGATTCATTTCTGGCCGACGGCTCAACATGCGAATGCTGATGTTCTGTCTCGCCTTCACATGGGTCCTGATCTGGCATTCGATAGGGACGAACTTTTGTGTTTCCACCTGGATGTTGCCGAGCAGCGGATTGTGGACGGGCTCCCCATCTCCCGGGTTTTACGCTGTATTCAGAAGGGTTGGCCAGATTGTCTGTCCGCTAAGACTTCTGATCCATTGCGAAACTACTATGCTTTGCGTTACTGCCTCACGGCTAGGTAAGGTGTTATCCTCCTTTCCACCGAAAATGCTTCGCCGTGTGTTGTGGTACCTGCGTCTCTGCGTGCAGGACCTTTTTCAGGTTCTTATTGGCTTCTCGTTACTGACGCCTACTCTAACTTTCCTTTCATTGTCCGTTGCACGTCGCCTACCACCGCAGCCAAAACCAATGCTCTAGCCCGTTGTAAGGCCTTCCCTCTACTCTTGTTACTGATAATGGTCCGCAATTTGCCTCTTCCGATTTTGTGGATTTTTGTGCCCATCACGGCATCATGCATGTCAAGGCCCCTCCATTCCAGCCACAGGCTGAATGACTGGTCCGCACATTTAAGGCTCAGATGAGGAAACTCCTGACTTTTTCTGCTGATGATGTGCTTCTCCAACTTCTTGCTCCTTACCATTTCACCCCCATGGGCAACCACAGCCCGGCTGAGCTCTTACATGGCCAACAGCCCTGCATGCTACTTCATTTTCTGCGGCCTTCCACGTCACGGCCGCGGGTGCCTTCGGTTGGCCGGTTTGGACATGGGTGTTGCAGTGCGTCATTCGGACCAGCTTTGGCCTCGTGTGCTTGCAACGCCTGTTCCGGATGCCGCTACACCACCTTCGGCTCTACCTGACACTCAGATAGGAATCTCTCATTATCATACCAGTACCAGCGGAAAGGACTGACGCTACCAGGAGATGTGCCCATGCAGGAACCAGATGACCATCATCTGTCGGAGCAACTCTACTCGCCTCCTTTTCCTATGGATGCAGACACCTCGTCCATGTCTCCTTTTATAACACCTGGACTTGCCGCAATGGGCAGATTGGTGCACAGGGTCCCAGCAGATTAGACCCCCTCACGTCTCCTGTCATCTCGGCCCGTTATCATCGGGGACACTTCCGTCCGTACGAGAAGCCTCCTCCTCGAGACTTTACGGATAACACCTATGGACGTTAGCAATTTACAGGCCACCTCCATCGAGACCTGTGCAAGAAAGTGTTGTGACTCGCCGATCCTTCAAAGTGCCGCCAAGCAGTTACGCGCATCCTCTACGTGCGGCGCTGTCTGCCAGGCATGCAGCTGCTAGACTTGGACTCAGTTATGATTTGACTGTTAAAGTGTATACATGTCTCACTCTGTTTACTTGATCTGTGACTTTCATGTATTGCGTCTTCCTTGAAATATAAGTTATTACACATACAATCTTAAAATATAAGATTAAAGATCTTACTATTAAGGTGATAGTTTTCTGGTTATGTCAATTGTGTGCACTAAATAAAACCAATCTTATCACACTGTATACCTTTTGTCTTTATTTTTTTTAAGGCATATTCAGTGTTCTGAAATATATCCATATTCACGAGTACAGCAATTTGCTTTACATACTAGACACTCTACTTCCAGATCAGATGCAGTGCTGGCACTCTATGATTTTGTATAATACAGTAATGCTGCTCTAAATATGAGCTCATTTTCTGTCTTTAAAGCTGCTGTTCTGCTTGCGGCCTTTCGAGCTATCATTGGCACAGCACTGAGAGTATGAACACACATTTTCTTCATATTGTTCCAGACTACTGTACAAATCTCAATCATTATTACATTATATAAAATCAGAAACTGCTACAAATGTTTCTAATCTGAAAGTACAATGCCTAGAATGCAAAGCAAAGTGGTACACATACAGATGCACAAATTATTTTATGTTCTGGACAACCACAGCTGTTGAAATGTGTGATGTTAGGAAGAACTCCACTAACAACTGATAAAATAGTTGTCTGTTAAACACAACCGGTTTAATGGCCTAAAGGCACATCATCAGGTGAAACATACATGGTAAAAAGCAAAGTCCAATGTCACCACATTTTATGGATATAAAACTTAATAAAGAAATGTGTAAAATACACTCACAAAGTTAAGAGGTGATAGGTATACCCGTCGCTGCTAGTCAAAACTTAAGGCATATTCAGTGAATATCGTCAATACTACAGTAAGCAAAATATAAACAAGACGTCCTCCATTCTTTAAAATTTGCCTGCTCTCTAACAAGAAAAAAGGAAAAATATTTTATACTGAGCAGATGGTTTCGGATTGGCAATAAAAAGTTGTCTCTGCTAACATCATTAGTCGTGGCACTACGCAAATTACTATGTGGGAAGTATCACGTGGCAGTGTCTTACTAATGTGACAGCAGAGCAGCTCAGTGCAGGACAGGGCAAAAGCAGCCTGTAACAACAACAAAGAGAGACCAACTGGCTGGCAGAAAGGAAGCTATTCATTTGGGCAGCGTGATGTCATATACTCCTGACTAGGATTGCTGGGCCCTGGTCCCATCTTTAGAAGTGAGAATACAAACACCTAATTGTACAAACAATTAAAATTGTGCAGAATGCTATGGTACTTTCATTACAATTGGTTATTCAAAGTAAATTGCGTGTTTTCGTTTTAATATCTAAAATTTTCTTCTTCCTGTAACATATTCAGAATACGTCTTTTTCTTTTTTTTATGAAGTATTTATAAATTTTCTGAAGCTTTTTTGATGTCGTGCCCCTCTTTGCAAATATGCATTGTTAATGCAGTTTGTGAGTTATTTAAAATAAGGTGTTTCTGACATCTTATTTGAAATGACCTAGCACTTTGGTTTATATATTTCTTAGGACAATCACTAAATGTAATGCAGTTACACCCACATAATTATTTACCACAGTATTTTCCTGATAATGCTTGGACCAGCTGAGCAGACAAAGGAGCCTTGGCTTTTTTGTAGAATAGCTTAGTTGGGTGCAAAAAAAAAAAAAAGCAGACGTACAAGATCTAAAAACATTATTCTAGCGTATTTTACTTTTTTGGATCTAGGCAGAAAACTCGGGCACAAGGAAAAAGCTGTGGTAAATAAATGTAATGATGCAAGTGTGTACTGCACTACATGCAATGATTACCCGAAGAAATATATAGAGCAAACCAGTAGGTTATTTTAAATACGACACAGTGCACTTTTGCAAAGAGGGGCATCATAAGCCCTTCAGAAAATTTAAAAATACTACATAAAACAGAAAAAAGCCGTATTTTGAATATATTAGAGGAAGCAGAAATTATTAGACATAAAAACGAAAACACACAGTTCATACTGAATAACCAATTGGAATTGAAGCACCATAGTATTCTGGCGAATTTTGATTGATTGCACAACAGGTAATAGTACATAATAAAATTCTGTATTATTCTCACTTGTAAAGGTTGTGACCCAGCGATCACAGTCAGGAGTATATGACGTCACACAGTCCACATGGGTAGCTTTCATTCCACCAGCCTTCAAAAAATTAAGGAAAAAGGCTTCTGGTACAATAAAATTGGTATTACTCAATTGCCTGTAGATGAATGTAATGTGGAAATTATCAACACAGTATTACAAGTAATTTAGCATGACAATTCAACAGAAGTTACAGATGTTCATCGTTTACATTTATGGAATGCTTTTATTGATTCTGATACAAGATCAGACCATAGTGCAGTGTTACGCAATGTCTAAACACCTGCAACTTCAAAATGCTTAGTCTTCCAAAAGATGCAAGTACCAGCGTGCTAAAGTAAAAGGAATTGTTCTCATTAGTTGGGTACAGAAGCTACAACATGGTAGTTGTTTGATGTTGTAGTGCTCCATAATTCTCTGCTTTTTCAGAAAATGCACTTGAAAATAAACATTGGATAAATATCAGCTATCAACTACTGACTCTGGCCTTCCATAACTCTACATTGCCTGATGTTTTAGTTCATTTTCACTACTTTTTCTCCCCTATTTTTTGTTATGGGTAGAGATTTGGCTTTCAGCTCTCTAGTTCCCTTATCTGCTACGAAAACCTCAACACAATTCAACAGAGGATTTATGAAAAGAATTTTTTTGTGTGTTCAGATGGCAAGAAGTGGTAGTTGCCTTCTGCACACTAACCTCTGCAACTGAAGCGACACACAGTAACTTTTGCTCTTCCGGGCTCTTCTGATGATTTGTTTTCATCCTATTCATCTACTGAAAAGAATAATGTACTACATGATAGGTCAGTCCTTGTTTAACTGACTAGAAATAAAACAGTCAACTGAACTCCCCCCCTCAATAAGCAGTAAGACTGCTGCAACACTGACACGCTGTCAGTAACGTACCTTCAAACTTCTTACAAACTCATCTTATTCATTGTTTAAGTCACCAGAAATCTCTTCCACATTAATTAAGCTGGCAATTTAGCTGTAGCCCAGGGCAAGCATCTGTATGCTGCAATGGCTGAATGGCTCGTATGTGTGCAGAATGAGTGCAGTAGCACTGCAAGGTGGGTAGTCTACACTACATGCATCTAAATGCGGGCAAGCTAACAGGCAGTCAGCATTCCCGTGAGATGGTGACGGAACGGCCCACTTCAAACTGGCCACTGCAGTCCGTGGTCGCTCTAACTTCAGCAAAGTTGAGATAACATTTGGCCAGTATATTACAGAGCTTTGTTGCTAAGTGAGTCAAGGGGGTTTTCTGGTCTAGAAGTTTCAAAAAATCGATTATTTTTATTGTATATTTTGATATTATGGAGAATATGTGGGCAAAATCGCTTTGCCTGTAAACTGTTTCATACAGTCAAAACACAACGATCAATGGTCTGGTAGTTCTGTGGTAGAAGGTTGTCCATATCGCTTTCCAGCAGTATGGGCAACATTCTACCACAAGACTTCAATAGACAATGAACCTTGGTACGAGAATTGCTGTGAGAGCTTGTATGATTGGAAGAAGGTTGGAAAAGATGGGACATTGAAGACTTACACGCACAAATCACCACTAGACGAAAATGTTCAGGAGGCAATCAGATCCGTATACAAAGACCTATCAAATGACAATTTACTGGGCAGATGTGTTGGAGCAAACACTCAAAACTCTAAGTTGATAAATTCATTGATTTGGACATTTTCTCCAAAACGCATACATTCTGGTAAACATGTAATCGAAACTGCAAACAATTTGGCTACAGTTATCTTTGACAACAGCTTCATAGGAACTGCACAGACAATGAATGTCCTGGGTATTCAACTTGGCAACACAGAATTCAAATGTTGCAGAAGGCACAATGTGGACTGCCTTGGATGCTCAGAGCACTGCACATCTATGGCCCATAAAGAACCCAGATCTGCAGCCTGTGAGAAAGCAGTGTATGCAAACTAGATTTACAAGCTCAAGGAAGGTGTTAGTGTATGCTCCACACATCACAGGCTGATGGTAAGCTATAAATACTGACAAATATCATATCCAAAACTTTAAGCACAATTTTCCAAAAGTATTTTTTTTAAAATTGTGGAAAAACTAATCAACCAATTTTGATGTTGCCCAACTATTTTTGTAGAGGATTGAACTGGCCATGGTTGGAACCTCTAAAACTAAAACAATTTTCATCTTTTTATGTGTTTGAATGCCCAAAAAACTAGATTTTTTTTTACTTTCCTTTCAAATAGCCACCACTGTGCAAAAAGACATTTTTTCACTTTTATGAGAATCTGCCGTAGTTTATGAGTTTCTGACCATAGCTACGCTCATATATTTTAATAATTTTTCGATCTGATCTTTTCTGGTCACCAAATTACCTGAACCAGGTCCACCTACCTACCAGTTCACAGTGTGCATTACGATCTTCAGCACCATTTTGTTTAATAATCCCTTAATATTTTTGGCCAAAAAAATTTTTTTTAATGCAGCTAGAACATGGATGAATAAAAGGTTATAAGCATTGCTTGACTTATCCTTTGATATCACCTTGAGGGGGGGGGGGGGGGGAAGTTGAAAATGAGGTAGAAAATCGGACCTCTAGACTTGAAAAACCCCTTAAGATGAATTATGGTTACAGAAACAACAATGCAGGAGAGAGGTGATAGACAAGATATGGATTTCTTAGACCTGTGAGTTCGGTATCACAAGCAGTCCAACAATCACAAGTGAGTAGTGTGTGTGTGTGTGTGTGTGTGTGTGTGAGAGAGAGAGAGAGAGAGAGAGAGAGAGAGAGAGAGAGAGAGAGAGAGAGCGAACATGCATACAACAAAGGGAGTTATCTTTTAGTCCCAGGAATATTGTTTATATAAGAGAGATCCGAGAACTTTTTCTGACTGTCCAGCCTTCTTGAAACAGTTTCTTTCAGAGCTTCTGATAGGTTGAAATCTTTACGAAACAGTTTGACTGTCATTTCAATCTATAGGGGTTAAAAAAGCACAATTCTGTCAATCAGGCAGAATTATCACAAAACATTTCATTGAATATACTACTTATGAATCCAAAAAATTCAATGGTATTACTACACTTGAGGATACACAAAATTTAGCTTCGCAGCTGGTTTTTACTTTCCAGAACAAAATTCTACCATACAAACAAAGTGATAGCGGGGCCTGGGAGGGCTGCCCTTCCAGCTTATCCCTCCCCTACCTGTGCCTTCTGTCCTGCCAGGGAAAGGAACAGCTATTTCACTTTTAAATGTGTCTATCATCAGTGCTGCAAGTATCCCTCCTGTAGCTAAGTACTGGTTGGCAATTCCATCTCTGTAATGTTGCAGTTATGACATAACAACTCCCCATAATACTTAGTATTTGGCAGAGGGTTCATAGACTCAGTTTTGGACTATTTCTCATCTATTCCATTCTCCAATATCACTAGGAAAGATGAACACCTAAATCTTCCTGTGCACACTCTGATTTCTCTTATTTTATTATGATGATTTCTATCTGTGTTGGTTAAGTCAATAAAACACTTCTGCTTCAGAGGTGAAAGTTGGTGACTAATTATGTGAAAAGATCTCACTGCAACAAAAAGGCCTTTGTTTTATCAGCTGCAACCACAAATCACATATTGTATTAGTGGCAGTTTCTCCCCTATTCCGTGATAATACAAAACAAGCTTTCCTCTTTTGAAGTTTTTTGATGTCTTCCGTTGATCTTACCTCGCAAAGACCCTTTATTGCTCCGTAATTCTCCAGAAGGAGACCCACAAGTGTCGTTCAGGCAGTGTCGTTGTAGATTTGTTGCATCTTCTAAGGGTTCACGAAATAAAATACAGTCTTCAGTTTGCTTTCCCCATGACTGTTCCAATTTAAGCTTTTTGTAACTGTAATTTCTAGGTATTTAGTCAAATTGATGACCTTTAAATTTGTGTTATTGATCAAGTAACCACAATTTAATGAAATTGTTTCAGTATTTGTGTGGAGAACCTATCATTTACAGCCAACTGCCAGTTTTCACATCATGAAAATATCATGTCTAAATCATCTTGCAATTTGTTTTGATCTGATGACATTACTATACAGGAAACAACAGCATCAGTGCAAACAGTCTAAGAAGACTGCTCATATTGTTTCCTAAATAATTTATGTAGATTCAGAGCAGCATGGGACTTTTAACACTTCCTTGGGAAACCCCTGATATCATTTCTATTTGACTCAACGAGTTCCTGTCAATTACTAAAAACTGTGACATTTCTGACAGGAAACAATGAATCTAGTCACACAACTGAGATGATTTTCTTAGAAGCCGCTTGTAAGGAACATTGTCAAATGCCTACTAGAAATCTAGAAATATGGAATTAACTTGAGATCCCCTGCTGATTGCACCCATTACTTCAAATGAATTAAGAGTCAGCTGTGTTTCATAAGAACAATGTTTTATTAATCCACAATTGTTACGTATCAACCAATCATTTTCTTCAAGACAAACGCTTGGAATATAGTCCTCTGGTGAAGGTGTGAAATGCAGTTGGCAATACAAGACAGGCAGTGGCCGAGAGAAATGCAAGTGCCGCACGAGTGTGAGTCAGTCACACTTAGTCGAAACATTTATAGCGTGATTCAGTGTTAGCGGAAAGTGTCATTTATACTATTACACACAGACTCGAGCCCCATTATCGTACAACGGCTTTACAAGTTTGAGGTCTTTGATCGATGTTGCTACTGTTAATACATTAAAATTGATTTTGTAGTGTGCAATAAATGGTTGTTTTAGCCCGAGAACTTATGTCACTTGTAACCGTTCCACCTGTGTAGTATTATAGACTGGGGAAGCTAGCTAACGAGACTGGCGGACTTTGTACTAGTTTTCGTGCGTGCTGATGCCTAGGCTGCAGGATTCTCACATTCGCAGGCTCTATCTGTGCTTGGAGACACAGCTACACATCTTAGCAAAATAATGATGGCAAAATCATTTGAATGAAATGTATGATAAAAATTTAAGGAAAATATCCTTTCCAAGCATCAAATCAGTAGATGTATCACTCTCATTTGACATCCACTACTCTGTAAAGACCAACTCGAGTTTTCTCCACCCATTAAGATCTTCAGCCATATGCATCCCCATTGTTCTTGTACATTTTCTAATGTCGTCTACATATATTCCATAAGGTAATTGTTACCTCTGTCTTGGAATCCAGGAAAAACCTTCACTGTTCCAACTACCATCCTCTCAATTGTCCACATATCCTGTGCCACCTCCATTTCTTTCTGCTTGTGTCTCACAGCTGTTAAGTTGGAACTGAAAGTGAACATCTGATATTCATTTTGAAAACTCTTTATAACGTACCAGAAGCTTTCCATCTGTCTTTCCCTTTTACTATGGAGATACCCGAGGCCAGACCAGTTTCCTAGAAGCCTACGACAGCTGAAGCCTCACAGTTTATAGTAACGTTTTTGTGGTTTGATCATTTATGATGCTTACCCTCTGATTAACTGGCTCTTTCTCGGACTTGGTGTTTAAGTTAAGTAAAATTATCGTGCCATTCAGATTACATGTGCTGCTAACCATTTCTGCTTTCTGTCTAAGCACCTATCTAGTCCTTGGCACCCATATCTGCCACAACCCCTATCTCTAACAAAGCATCAACAAATTTTATATAGGCACTAAACTGCTCTCTCTCATAGGATGTTCCATTTATAAGTTCCACGCTGTAGTCATGTTAAAAGTACCTGCTCATCTTCACATAGTAGGTGTAACAAATTGACAAAGTCACTTGTTCCCTCAAACTGCTAAGTAATGGAGAGAAGACGTGATTTTTAGTAAACAAGCTTGGTTTTCTTTCATTTATGGCAGCTTCTCCTTTGAAATCTGACTGAATACATTCAAATTTGGTTTTAGGCATTTGAATTTCTGGACAGACTCTCTGTGGCAGCCTGATGTTTCACACACTTTAAGCTTTTCTACCCTTCACTTCAGTCCAAAAAACCAGCTTCCACAGATTTTCTATTTTGTGAGAAAACTGAAAAGATTTCCTTCAAATTTCTATTCACAAATTTAACAAAAATAACATCTTTTACTTTATTGTTACCAAGTTACACAATCTGCTGACTCCAAGGGGGCTGATAAATGCGATGATTTTTCCTGGAACTGTGTTTTTGTCTTCTTTTTCCAGAAAAGCACCACTAACACTACAGTTGGTGTTGCACATCAACACATTTCTTCCTAATTGAAAACTCATCCACTTTAAACTGTCCAGTAAGGGACAAGAGACTGACAAACAATTCAACTGAGCCTGTGGTGTAACATGTCGTTCATCAACAATAACAAGTTTCACTTCTTCCTTGCAAGCAGATGAAAGATGTTAGTGTAAAAACGTTATTTAGGTAATTAGTATGTAGAGAATTTTCCACTGTGCATGCTACGGATTGACGTACACACAGAGCTGGGGAGGTACGTACAAGCACAGCATGTCTCTAAGGCATGGAAGCGATTGAACACCCCCACCTGCTGTAAAGGCGTTGCTTAAGCTTTGCCGTCACGGCTTGGCAATGTCTCGGAAATAGAGGAGCAGATGGACAGGCAATAACATCAACATCTGATAAACAACTGAAGAGATATAAAGTGAACAGCATTCTGTTCTAACCTTCTATTTGGATATCATCAAGGTGACAGATCATCTGTGGAAGTAACGAACCATATTGACTTAGTCCACATCCAGAAAATGGATGTTAAATTCCAAGCTGCAGTAAAACTAAGTGACCACAGACCCTGTCCACTGTGTACCGTATTGGTGCAGTGCCGTAATAGTGCACACAAGTTACACGATAAGAGGTTTAGAGACACTAATTGCACACTTTTGCTCGGCCCCTCTCTGATCTGTAGAACTTGGCCAACTTTGGGCCATTCCAGAATACTTACAGTTGCCACCAACATTAGCTACATCAATATTATTTACAAAAGTGAGTGAAGAGGCTTTACAAGTAACTTATTCTTCTACTGACTAGCATCAACTTTTGATTCACTTCTGTGACTCGTGAACCTTTCTTTTATAAGCTATGAGATGGCTGCCCTGTGGGGGGAGGTGAGGCTCGTCCGAGCTGTCAATGCACTACAAGACGACTGGAAGATTCTGTCCAGGTGGGCCTCCGTAAAAGAGTGTGATTAGTACAGATTCAGGAGCAAATCCACCAAGACAGCTCATCACATGGAGCAGTAGCAAAGATCAACTTGCAATAGGTCATCAAACTGACATTTTTCCTGTACCAAATCATTACATGCTGTCATGTAACAATGTACATGCAATATTAACAGATTTCCCAGTAAGGGGGGGACAACAAAGGAAAGAAACACATGCCTGAGGGCAAAGGGAGGGTGGGTGGGGACAAGACACCTATTTCTGAGTACTGGAGCAAGGGGTTGAGTGCACAAGTACCTTCCCCCCACCCTCACCTTCCAAGTCAGTGGAAAAGAAGTTGTCCAGCACTTGTTTCCAATGCAGTTCGTCAGTCACATAGTTTGACTACAGGAGGACATCGTGGAAAAAAATGATCAACTGAGGCAAAGTCGAAGGGAAAACATT
Source organism: Schistocerca gregaria (assembly GCF_023897955.1). Taxonomy (NCBI): domain Eukaryota; kingdom Metazoa; phylum Arthropoda; class Insecta; order Orthoptera; family Acrididae; genus Schistocerca; species Schistocerca gregaria. Next base: position 237,233,990 of record NC_064928.1, read on the forward strand.
GTAAGGAAGACCACCGAGATGACGGACTGACCAAGTAAAGGAGAAGATGCACCAAACAAGGGACCAGCTACTCTGAGATGCAAAACACTGGAAAAATGGAGACAGACTGTCAAGAGGATTGTGTGATGGGTCACCAACTTTCAACTATGAAAGACAGAATGTCAATGGTGTGACTATGGCCTCTACGGCGACACGACCAGCAATATCACGAAACCATAAACTGCAGTCTAAATACGCCACGGTCTGGCTGCTGTCCAATTCAGGTCTGTGCTGGTAGACGTTTTTCCTTCTTACAAGCAAATAACACAATCTTCTCAGAAACAACTGACATTCAAATATGATTTCTGAATGTGAAATCCACTGAGTAATAATTCTTCACATACAGATTGTAGAAGACATAGCTCTTATCTACTTTCTGCAAAATACTAATCACCTAATCACCTGTATATCTATGTGCAAAATGGGCATTTTTGGCATCTTGCCTTCAAAATATCTCTGCGATTCGTCAGTACAAGTTAACTGAAGGTTCACACAGAAGTGCAGAGGAACCATTTGCGATGTGTTTCTCAATGTTACCTACTACACTCTGCACACTTTTCAAGGGACAGGGTGCTCTCTTCTTTTAGCATAGGCCATTTCTCAAAAGTTTGTAATTCTTAGGGGTATCGTATTGTGATTATTGTGAAGTGCTGTGTCGAAATGTTAAATTATTTCACAGAGCGATCGTACGCTCCTTTTACCTGTGAAAGATGCACGACATTCCATTACTTTGTCACTGCTAAAATAATGTCTGCCCTGCCTGGTGTCAAGTACAAAGGCATGCTGCCACAATGGCTAATACCACAATTACAGAAATAGAGTGGAGACTTCATTTCACAACAAGACCGTGCCCCACCACAATTTCTTTCAGATGTTCTTGATTACCTCAATGCCAGACTGCCTCAGTATTGGATCCGACTCACTCACTCACATTCAGTTCTTCTTATGGGGTTGTTTCAATGACTGTGTGTTCCTGCCTCCACTACCATTTAATTTTTGGAGAGCTTCAACAAAACATAATGAATACAGTCACTGACTTTCAGTAGGTCATCGGGGAGTGTTTACGCAGACAAGGCAAAACACATTTGCGGATTTCCCAGTTAAAAATACACTTTTCCCTGGGTGAAAATACACATTTTCCCAGATGAAAATACACTTTCTCCGTTTTAAGTGACAGTACACTTTCCCAAATTTCACCAAACACAGCATGTTAAACCAAAGCTTTGAAACCAAGACTGCAATGCACTTTTGTCAGCCAATCATAGCTCATATCAGATAATCTCGACAGCAAATGACAGCAGATATTCAGAGCATAGGACTCATGATGTACACAGCTGACAGCGACATCGCTGTTAAGTAGCACAAACACTCAAATAGGAAAAGTTAATGGTTTAAATTAATATAGAAGTTGTATAGCTACTAGAAAAGCAAAGCTTTCATATATATTACTGGTCTTTTTTGTGGGTGTTGCCCTTTAAGATACATCAAACAGAAATGTGCCACTAAAATTTTAAATAGTGATATAAATTGGACGAGGTATTCTGCCTTATGCATATTTCAGCACTTTTTCAGGCTATCTTCAGTGGGTTATTTTATATTCTTACTTCAAAATCGTTATTACATATTAACATTTAGAGAAACTTTTGATGCAAAATATTTACAATTGTGAATGAATAATTGTTGTAAAATATTAAACATTATTTGCAGTGATTGTGTGCCCACACTAGCTACCAACATAAATACCCAATAGCTTCATGTAAGGTATGTAAATTACTAATGCATACGTCCACTCTTTTGCCAATCAAGCTATAACTAGAAATTTAGACACAATGTAATAAACAACATACAATACATGAGGTCGTTAATACATATATCAACTGTGAACTGTAAACAAATAATGTATAATATTTTACAATTATTCATTCACAATTGTAAATATTTTGTACCAAAAGTTTCTCTAAATGTTAATATGTAACAACAATTTCACAGTAAGAAAATAAAATAACCCACTGAAGAAGCACAAAAAGTGCTGAAAACATGTCTGGGTAAAACGAAACTGAAAAGATGTCTTGCATAAGAGAGGAATTCCTCAACCTATTTTCATAGCCAGCATGGACATAAGAAGAACTACAGCACCACAAGATGATTAATGATATAAATGTTTGGTCTCCTTGCCCAAAATTTTTCAAAGTGGCTGGTCCTCAAATTGTTAAATTTCAAATTAGAGTCAAATGTTCCGCGATTTAAGAAATTCGTCACACGTAACCCATCTCCCATAAAAGGAAATTTACTTTGAAAGTAACGGTTCTCAAACCACCACTCGCAACACCTTTCCCGTGACCTGTTAAAAATGTAAACAGCTGTGACATCATGCTCATACAAAGCAGTTTGTTGTTATGAAATATTGCACAGTCTTCATCCTAAAGCCTTTGACATGTTTTGTTGTTAGCAGACACTTGTGTGTGCACTTTGTTTTTTGTTGTGAGGGGTGCATTTTCTTGGCAGTTTAAGTTTTATTTTGGTGTTTTTCTCGCAGTTACGTTTTGTTGCTGCAGCATTATTCTGCAGTTGTGAGCTAAACTAAAAATTCTTTGTTAGAGTATTAGTTCTTGCCAGTCAAAATTACAAATATTTAATTGAAAATTAAAACAATGAAAAATTCCTATAATCCTAAGAAATTCCCAGGTTTTTCCCCAGATGGAAAAATTACTGCATTTTTCCTCGATTTCCCGGCTGTCGCAGGACGCATACACCACAGGTATGCTGTACAAGCCAAGTTACTGTAACTTAACCAAGTTACTGAAACATAACCTATCACACGGTATGCCTTGAGACTTCACAAGGTCAATCAATGTTCCCTCCCAATGGACAGGTAGATTGTGATAATCTCTGTTCTATCAGAATGGATAATCCTCACACCTGTTAATGAAAGTGTCTTGCATACTATTTGCTCTAGACCCCAAAACAAAAGCCTCTGTGACTGAAGTCACCTCAAAATGTGGAGCTTTCAAATACCTATTCCACCAATATTTTGTATCAATGTGCAGGTTAAGTCTATAAGGCTCTGAAGCACTACAAAAAGCAATTAAACAGAAAACAAAACATGCCTGATATTGGGCACACTACACTTGGAACTAACATTGCGTGGTGACTGTAAAGGTGGCACATAAATCAAGTATCAATAATTTATGTTACAATAAAAAGCTGTACCGAAGACCCAGATTCACAGAGAATGACTTCTCACAGTTTACAATTAACAGTTCCTTCTGACAGTTCATAAATTTCCAAAACAATAATTTTCACATAGTAACTAAGGAACTAAAACAACTAATTAACAAAAACTGATACTAAAACAGCCCAAAATAAACAAATGAGTTATTTATCCTTCACAATTGACTAATGCCTAGTACAAGGTATTACTTTAGTAATGTTGCCAACCCTCTTACCTCACCATGGAAATTTTGGTCCAAAGTTGGTTATATAAGCAAAACCACACAAGAAGTATAGCTAAAAAGTAACTTTGCCTGTTTTAAGGCCAGTCATTAAATTTACAAATAGGTGACAAAATTACTCAGCAGAAACTAACCTCTACAAAACTGTTGGAGACGTACGGCACTTTAAGATCTTGCTTGCTGAGTGTTTCCTGTTCCACAGCACAAATGTTCACAAAGAACATTATGTGGTTATTTTCCATCCTAAACTGTAAGAGAAGTTCAGAGTATAGACATGGGTTTAGTTACAAACAGAACAGTACAAAACTGTTCCGCAAAATTTACAAAGCAAACAGTGGCAGACAGACACACACATATGAAACAAATTAGAAGCATGTATTTGACAACACTTGCTACAATGACTGCCTTTTATGTATGTATAAAAACAGTTGAAAAAGAACATTTTTTTGTACAAATCATTCTATTGTTGCTCAAAATATGTGTCTATAAAATTTATGCACCTTTGCATTTGTTCGATCCAATTATGGAAACTTTTTTTCCTCTCTGATGTTGATATCTTTGATAATTTGGTTTTGGGAGGATTCAACAGCTTTCTGAGTAGATGGAAATCACTGTCTATGTAATTTTTTACTTACACAAAACAAACAAAAATAACTTTTTAGGTCATAATACAACTAAAGAGATGTAAATCTGATGTTTTTCTCTGTCAAATAATCAACTATTTGACATTTTGAGTCAGATGGTATTTTCGTGCTAAAGAATGAGGCAACATTTTAGGTGGTTTTCCCTATTTTAACTGACGACAAAAAATATTGTTGTATACCATTCAGTGTTAACTTATGTCCTCTATAGAAATGTCAAGGTAGCCCAGTATGACTAGAGAAATAAGTCGTCTCTCTCTCTCGGAAGTGCTTCACCAAGAAACTACTTTTGTTACTTTTATTAGGACACACTTGATTGCTGCATACTTTCCAGCTCATACAAATATGATGGCTGACTAAAAAGTTCTCAGCCTCACCCAGAGATCACAGCACTACTTGCTTGATATTTTCCCCCTTATGTTGGTACACATGTTACAGACACCATGTAACATTGCAAGTTGACTGTAGGCGGTCATTTGAAGTAGTTGTGGTGTGTGTGGTGTTGAAAATGGAAAAAATTGAAAATTGTACAGTGATTAACTTATTCTTAAAAGAAGGAGTAACACTGACCAAAATTCATTTGTGGCTTGTAAATATGCATAACGGCTCTGTACCTTCAATTTCCACTGTGAAGAAATGGACTACAGTTTGAACACGGCCTTCAAAGTGTCCAAGATAATTCACAAAGAAGATGTCCAAGAACTGCAAATGCACCAGAAATCAATGACAAAGTCCATGGTATGATTTTGGAAGACCGGCGTATAAAGACGAGTGAAATTGCTAATGCTCTAAGGATATCAAAGAAATGTGATGGTCACATTTTCCACTAGGAACTGAATATGAGAAACCTTTATGCAAGATGGGTGCCACGTATGCTCACTGGGGATCAAAATTGCATTCACATTACACTTTCCGAAAAGTGCTTGGTGCGTTTTAAGAAAAACAGAAGTGACTTTTTGTGTTGACAGTCATGACAGTGGATGAAAAATGGCTTTACCACTACACACCCAAATCCAAACAGCAGACTATACAGTGAATGCAAGCTACAAAGATGGCAAGGACACAGGCATCGGAGGGAAAGATCATAGTGCTGGTGTTCTAGAATGCAAAAGGAATTTTATTGATTGTCTGTCTTGAAAAAGGTAAAACCATAAGTGGAGAATACTGCTCTCAACTTCTCACAATATTGGATGCAAGCAGTTGTGAAAACAAACAGCCTAAAGAAGAAAAAAAAATCATCTTCCATCAGGACAACGCACCTGCCCACGAAAGGGTCTTGCCAATGGGGAAATTGCAGGATTTGTTCTATCAAGTGCTGGAACATCCACCATATTTCCCAGATTTGGCTACCTCAAACTTTCATCTGTTCTCAAAACTGAAGACATTCCTCACTGGTCAGGGCTTTCTATCCAATGGAGAAGCCACTGTGGCTTTATCATGGATACTTTGCAGCACTCTGCAAGAACACCACAGAGAGGGGATAACAGCAATCTAACAATGCTGGATGAAATATACTCTTTGATAGCATAAACTGTCATATTCACTATCAGGCTCAGAACTTTTCAGACGGGCCTTGTATAAGTGAGATGAGCCTCCTGCTACAGGGTTGCTTATGAATTTTTCCTTTCCCAAGTCAAAATTTTTGAGCTATTTATTTCACTAACTAACGCGAGTCTCATTTTTAAGCTTCGATCGTATTGCGCAACACCCACAGGGAACAGATATTTTTTCTGAAAGCAATCGATTACAAAAAGTTGAACAAAGCAATTTGAGGTATCATTGTAGAGTTAGGCTTTTATGCAAGTCTTTAAAGAAAATTCAACAAAAACTTTTACACTTTTTGTCTACAAAATTTTGTTAAACATTCACTGTAAACAAAGTAATCAGGCAAATTCAAAGCTTCCATTGTTTCAACAATAAAAATGAGAAGTTTTAAACCATAGTCATGTCACATCTCAACAGCACTACATAGTGGTGATTTGCAAAAACTTAAAAAGGAGACGAATTTGTTCTGCAAATGGTAAAGGAATGAGTCAGTGACAGACACTTTGCCAGAGTTCACTTCTGTGTTAACTTCCCCATACTCTCGAATTTACCTCTACAGCACTCTAAAACTTCCTTCCCAGACCTGCGGTGAGCTGAAACTGGATTTGTGGTACACGTCATGTGGGTACATGACTTCTCACCCCTAGATGAGTTCAATCCACTTGATTATTGTTGTTTCCATTTCTTAACTGGACTGAAATACAAGCAATAATCAGTTCACACGCACAATGTATGTGAATGGTACAGTAATAGATGAAAAATACACAGCTAATGTTAAAACTCAATCTATTATTATTTCTGAAAATACTATGTACATCTACATTTATACTCAGAAAGCTATCTTGCACTGTGTGGCATAGTGTTCACAGTGCACAGAAAGAACTGCTGTCAGCCAGAATGAAATTTCACTCTCCAGAGCGGAGTGTGTGCCGATTTGAAACTTCCTCGCAGATTAAAACTGACTACTGGACCAGAACTTGCATCTGTGGCCTTTACTTTTCACAGGAAAGTCCTCTACCGTTTGAGGTATCCACCAGCAAGTTTCGACGGTGCACACTCTGCTGCAGAGGAATTTTTTTTTAAACAATCCCCTAGACTGTGGCTGAGCCATTTCTCCACAACATTCTTTCTTCCAGCAGTGCTCATCTTGCATGGTATGGAGTGCAACTTCTGTGAAGTATGGAAGGTGCGAGAAGCAGTAGTGGTGGAAGTAAAGCTATAAGGTCACATTGTGACTCAGGCTTGGATATCTCTGTCGGTAGTTAACATGCGTGTGCGCACGTGCCCGCACACACACACACACACACACACACACACACACACACACACACACATATATACTCTCTCTCTCTCTCTCTCTCTCTCTCTCTCTCTCTTTCTTCCTACATACTGCTCCATTTCCATGTTGTCAACAAACAGCCTTCTGAAATTTTTAGACAATTATTCACTAGACTGATTACATATGTTAACAGTGTTGGTGCTACAATTCTTGCTTGTGGATGCTTGAAGCAACTTCTCCAGCTACTTCCCTCTGATGAGCACAGCATATTGATCTGTGATTGTTATGCAATCTACAATCTGAAAAAAATGCTGGTCTAATACTCCACAAACTTTACTGTGTTTGTAGTAACACAACAAACACTTTCCATTATAATGGGTAAACATGATCTTCTAGAGCAGCAACACTTTGACACAACTCTGTATGGTCATTTCAGAAATTTCACACTACACTTGTCAGGAATACCTTTACAAATCACCATTAGAGGGAATCTTTTTAGATTTAGCAACACTTTAAGGATAACAAAAGTATCTAAAAAAAAACATCAGTTGGTCACAAACCCGAATTGTATTTTATTGCAGGTCTAGATTTCGGCTATTGAAAAGATAAACACACACACACACACACACACACACACACACACACACACACACCACACTCTGCTAAAAAATTCATGAAAATATACACGAATCAGTAATTGAAAAATTTAAACTAAAACCACATTGCACAATAGTAGTGACAATGTATTAGGTACCAAATGATTGAAATGGAGTCACACCATACTCAACAAGCTTGTGACAACACATTGCTACATGACTTTAACATGTACACAGCCAGATTCTAATTAAGGCTTTTGAAATGTATGAGTACCACAAGAGTCTTAGGATCAGGTCTGCTAATATCATCTAGCACATCATATTCAATAAACTATGCATTGCAAAGAAAGTCACACCCAGGTACATACGAGCCAGGTTTCACAGCAGGTTAAGGACTGAAAAAGTGCTAAAGTGTACACGAAAATGTGAGGTTGTGATTATGAGAAGTGAAATAAGGGAGTTGTTCATCAAAAGAGAAAAAAAAAATGTTATGAGTGGTATAGATAACATTTTGAGATAGCAGAGCTTTTAGCTTCTTTAATGTTAGCAGAGCTTTTAACTTTTTTAATGTTTCCTTTTTAATCTTCTCTTCTTCTTCTTCTTCTTCTTCTTCTTCTTCTCTCTCTTTTTATATACGGACAATCTTAACAAAGTAGCTAGTGAAACAACACTAAGACATGATAGTAAAATTTGAAAGTTGATGGGGCCCTCTGTGGGTTGTAATACAGGTAGTGAACAGAAATTTAGTGTAAATCTGACAAACATTAGCTTCAGTGCACAGGGAAAAGTGATTTTAAGCAAAGTTTTGAAATATAATTAGAATACTAAAATTAATGGTACAGTCATAAAAGCTACTATTGTGAAGTATGCAATTGACACTCAAAAGTCTTCAAAGATTGAACAAAGTAGGACTGTAGTAGCATTGTTAATAGTGAATGTATTAGATCCTCTAATAATAATTGTAATGAAAAGGCGATAGTCGACAGGATCGATAACAAACTTCATGATGAAGAGACCATCATTATGAAAGCTGTCAAAGGAAACTCAGTGATTATAGAGGGAAAATCTGAATATATAACTAACTTTTGGGGAACATAAGACTATAAGAATTGATAGGGACATAACCTCCGTAGCACAGAAAAAACTAAGTGAAAGCTAAATTTACATATAGAGAACTATTTCCACCTAGACAAACACAGCATTAATCCTTGCACACCTACACTTGGTGCACAAGTCCATCAGTAGATTCTCAATTTTTAAGAAACATTTTTGCTACAATAGACAATATTTAGCCAAAAATGGCTGCGATTTGCCCAATAACATTCGTAACATAAAAATATCAGCGCCATGAAATTGTGTCCTTAGACACAAATATACCAGTTAACAGCACCATTGAAATTATTAGGAAGAATCTAGGTGATCAGAATAAGCTCTCTAAAAATGAAGTAAATAAGTTTCATTGATTTCTTGTCACCAATTCTGAAGTGTAACTGTTTTAAACTTAGTAATGAAAAATACCTCCAAAACGATTCCATTTCTGGTCTGCTGGACGATATTTTTAGCAACTTCCTTGAAAACATGATTTCCATTTAAAATCTAAGTTTAACAGAAAATATAGTAAACTACTTCAGATATGTTGATGATACACTTTGTCAGTTACATATAATAATGATGTTATTGATGTATTCATAACTGACTTCAATGATTTACACGATAAAATCAAGTTTACATGTGAAGCAGAAATCAACTGTTCTGTTAATTTATTTAGATTGTAAAATATCAAACAATTAGAGTCAACATACAAACACTTTTTTTTCAATTTTGCTATCAAATGGCTATTCAGGCTCCCACTCTCACAAGCTGAGCAAGACGAGAAATAGAGATAGAAACTGTTAAATACACTGCCAATGCAAATGATTATCCATTACATTATGTAAATAAAACTGCAGCTAATTGCCAACAAGATGTAAAACCTGGTATTAGTAATAAACTGGAGGACAACAAAAACAAATAAATTTGAAACTTCCTGGCAGATTAAAACTGTGTGTCGCACTGAGATTCGAACTCGGGAGCTCTGCCTTTCGCGGGCAAGCGCTCTACCATCTGAGCTACCCAAGCATGACTCACGCCCTGTCCTCACAACTTTGCTTCTGCCAGTACCTCGTCACCTACCTTCCAAACTTTACAGAAGCTCTCCTGCGAACCTTGCAGAACTAGCACTCCTGAAAGAAAGGATATTGCAGAGACATGGCTTAGCCACAGCCTGGGGGTGTTTCCAGAATGAGATTTTCACTCTGCAGCGGAGTGTGCGCTGATATGAATCTTCCTGGCAGATTAAAACAGTGTGTCAGACTGAGTTTGGAAGGTAGGAGGTGAGGTACTGGCAGAAGTAAAGCTGTGAGGATGGGGCGTGAGTCGTGCTTGGGTAGCTCAGTTGGTAGAGCACTTGCTCATGAAAGGCAAAGGTCCCGAGTTCGAGTCTCGGTCCGACATCTGCCAGGAAGTATCATTTCAGCGCACACTCCGCTGCAGAGTGAAAATCTCATTCTGGATAAATAAATTTATTCGCCATATCACAGAAAAATTAGTTCAAGAGTAGCATCAGTTTTTAGGAAACCTAAAATATGGTTGCATTCTCAACTATAAATAATCCTGGGCATTTTTTAACTAACAGTATTGACAGAAGAAGTTTTTATCACAAATCAGGTGTGAATAAAATTAAATGTACAGACACTTATTCCTGATACGGGGGTCAGAAAGCAAGAAGACTTGAAATTAGGCTTGATGAATACATGGCCTTGGATAGGTGAGATATAGTTGAAAAATCTAGCTTCGCTGCCCACATGGTGTTCCGTCCTTGCTGTAACAAAGCTGAAATGTGCGAATGTATACACCTCCTGGAACACACTGAGATTTTTTTGCCATGGGAGGCCATCTCAACAAGCAGGTGGTGAAGAGAAGCAACGATTTTTTGGGAGCTTTTTGATGGCCACCTACTTGTAGGCAGAAGGCATTATGATCTGTAACATAGCAGGTGGATCCTTTCCACCAGGTATGTTTCTCCCCTGCCCTCCCCCCTATTGTTTTGCAAATATCTTCAATATTATAATTTATATGACGTGCACAGTGCCTACAATCTTGAATATTAACTCAGGGCTTAGCCAACTTAACTTTAGTATCTGTTAGTTTTTGTTATTTAGAATCCATAAGTGTAATTAGTTTACCTAACATGCTAATTATGAAACATCAGTAAATTTCTTTATCACTGTTCACTTTTAAACATACACCTGATTACTGACTTCCTGGTAAAGTAGATGAAAAAGACATATAAATAAGCAAAGTAGTCTCACAACCAATGGTGAAAACATGTTAGCAACTCTTGTACTCATTTAGTTTCAGAGTGATTAGATTTCTTACCAAAAACATTGTTAGCAAAGTAAAATCGCATATATAGGTAAAACAGTCAGTGTAATTTAACAGAAATTATCATTACATCTGGAAGTTCATATTCAAATGAATCTTCTTCCACTCTTCAGTTACACGGAAATGTAAATCTTTAATTATAATGTATGAGAATCCAGTAAACAACAATAGATCAGGTCAGGTCTAATTACTGTAAATCTACATTAGAAGCTTGTAGGAAGCCATTTTAGATCAATCTGCGATGAGTTTAATAGGATTAGGACCTATTCCCTCTGATAAGATGAAATGTACCACATTTGAAGTTTCATCTGCAAATCACAAGTCGGAAAATGCATTGGGATTTACCTAAATTTCATTTCCGAGACTTCATTCCACAATTAAATGACTGTTTTTAATGCTCAACTATGAACTTGTAATTATTTTTGTGAACTGTGTTAATCTTCTAATAATAGATAATGCTAATTCATACAGTAGGATAAGAATATCAACAGTATTACTTCCCAGAGTTACTTGCTGTGAACATCATTTTCATATCGATATGATAGTTAGACTTCAAGGACAGTGATTTTAGAACTTAATTCAATGACTGTGTTCACTGTGTACATTTACTGCATGTGAACTTTTGCGAATAGTTCCATTGGTAATAGGTTACTGCACTCTTAACAATTGGACATAAGTTGAATGCAGTACATTGCTATCCAGTTACCTGTACTGTTAATTAAAATACACGAAACTCAATCTGGACATAAACAGCAGTTCATTCAACATCTCAGAACAAATAAAATGTCTGAACTGAAAATCTGGTGCAGTCTAAATTATTGACAATAGCTTACTTTCAACCACCAACTTTTCTGCCAGATTCGATTGATGGGCAGCTACTGATGGCATACTTGTACAGGTAATGCCTCTGCTACAGACTCAGGGTAGGTGTAGCATGCGTAACAATTATCCTTTTTCTACAACGCCTAGGAATTCACCAAGTGAGAACAAAATTTATTACTACTTGATGGGGTTGCCTATTTTATAATTTTTTGTGTGTTATGTTTTTAATGCCAATTTCATCCAATACATTTTGAGTTAACCTCTTACTAGTTCACTAGGCACTATGTGTAAATCCAGGATCGATACAAGTTTCCACAAGAGAAATTTCCTGATTTCCAGACAAGTTTTATCATTTTTCCCTGAAAATTTTGAGATCTCAAGGTTGAGTAAAGATGTAGGTTGACAAAAAAAATGTAAGGAGTTCTGTATTTCTAAATGTGAGCAAACATCTTAACAACTAACATCAAAATCTTTTGTAATGCACTGTTTTTAGATGGAGAAAGCAAGCCAAATGGTATGTGTGTTTCATTAACACTACTAATGTTATTTTATTTTAATATAACGAAACACATTTGATGACAAAAACATGCATTTCCTTGGAGTCACAAGTCGGATTTAAAATATCTTCACTGATATCAGAAATAACCTCAGAAAAAGTAGGTCTCCTGAAAGAACTGTATAAGGTGGGGAAGAGTTGTGTAAACCAACACTACAGGTGACAACCAATAAAATATTGATTCTGCTACATTCATTATTGTCAGTTATTACCCACTGTGTTATTTCTATTATTAGAGAAATTGTGTGTCTGCCTGCTTAGCTGAGTGGTAACGTGTTTGTCTATCACACAGCCGGCCCGAGTTCTATTTCCAGCCAGGTTGGAGATTTTCTCTGCTCGTAGACTGGGTGTTGTGCTGTTATCACCATTTCATGATCACTGACACTTAAGTTGCCTAATATGGCATCGCCTGAACGAAGACTTGAAACCTGGCAGCTGAACTTCCCCAAAAGGGGCCTCCTGACCATCAATGCTACACAATCATCTCATTTTACAGGTATTGAGTGATTTTTCTTTCAAAAAATATATGAGTACGTATGAGCCACACACAGGTATGCAGAAAAGACAGTCACAATGCTCACAACTAAATTTTCAGCCACAGCCTTTGCCAGAAAATGAGAGCATACACATTTTTACATAACTGCTCAGACACGACTCGTGCGCACATGACTGCCATCTCTGGCCACTGCGTCAACAGTTTCTGAGAATCAGATCCAAACAAACCACTCCCTGCCTCTCGTTAGCAGCTACTAGATTAGCAGCAAGATGTGGTGGTAGCACTGACTGCAAGCTGAGGGTAGTGGTAGGAAGGGAAGAAGCAGTAAAAATGAGGGAGTAGGGAAGCAGCGCACATACTCAGCTGCACCCAGCTTGCGATGAAGCATGACATCTTAGTAAAAAGACAAAAACGAGATTCTTCCAGTTCCACAGTTCCAGTCCCCCCCCCCCCCCCCTTCAAATTTCTCTCACAAGTTTGAAAGTCCCCAATTTTCAGAACTTGTGGCAACCCTGAAATATTTTCTTTTCTAAAATTAAGGCACTACAGTTCAAATGACATTATTACGTAAATTAATGTAGATACATTATTTTAATAGATGGTATTACGTTAATTAATGTAGGTACAATACTTTAATAGATGGCACTGTAATGATAATCAGGGAGTGTACTGGTTACTCTAAGCTTTAATCAAGGTATAACATTCATGAAAAAAAATTTACAGTATTTTCAATCATTTTCCGCATTTATTCAGTGAATTAATTTTTTTCCTCTAATTCAATGTTATCTGTAATATTTTAACATGTAACTTGGTTTATATAAAAAATACCAAAAATTTTTAATTGTAGTATAGGTTACTTGGTTTCCAGTTTTTAAATTTCTATATCGATTTTATGTACAAACTGAACTGGTAATTCTGTGTCGATATTAGTGGTATAGAGGCAACTGCTCCCCCTGAATGGCATAAGCTGTGGCTGCTTGCACTGCTCTGTAAACAACAGTTTCATTTAGTATCTGGCTATGTACATGTTAAAATCATATACCACCATATGTTGTCACATGCTTGTTGTGTCTACAGATCTCGGTTTAAATGGTATGTTACCAAATATGTTGCACAGTACTTCACAATGAGGTTTCATTTTACATTTTTCGATCACTGATTTCTGTATGTTTTCTTCTATTTTTTTAGCACTGACAGTACCTATTCGATAGCTGAAACCTAGATCTGCAATAAATACACATTGCATTTGTGACTGATTGTTGGATTCCCTTTCCTCGTTTGAAATGTATCACAGTCACTGCAAACAACTGTTCTAATGGAATCAAACTTGGACAACACAAGTAATTTCATGATATACATATCAGCAGCACAAAATTATATCCTGTCTTCCTCTTTGTTTGAGATACCACCAAACTCAATCTCCAGTGTAACAAATTACTGCCAGTAACACTGCTGTCTATTCCATTTGAGTGACGATGGGTAAATATCAAAATTTTCAATATTTTAAAATATTTGTTACATTTATGTTTCAACACATTTTCCTTTGTTTTACATGGAGTTGATAAGAATTGTGACAAGGCAGAGCATCACATTCATTTGAGTTGAACCCTTGCCAGGCCAAAATCCAGCAACCACAAAAAATTGGGGCCACTTCTTGAGATATCCAGTGTTTCTACTTCGACTGACACAAGAGTAATATTGTGTTTATTAAATAACAAGATTTTCACCAGGAAACTGTCTGTGTTATGATATTCAGTTTATGTGACTACTGATTTTAACCTGCACCCAATGGTCCCACAGTGGTATTGGAAAACCATTCAAACATGCCAGCTGGCCAAAATGGATAGTGGAATAAATTTAATATTGTACTATAGACAGTCAGGCAGCAAACATTTAGTTGTTTCATATACCCCATGTTCTGTATTGTAAAAAGGAAATGGAAAAAAAAAATTGTTCACTGTTAACAAGCTTTGTAATGTGATGTAAGAAAATGTTAGTCCTTTGTGTCAGACAAAAAACACAAAATCACTCACTGTACTGCAGAAAATGGTGAAGTAAGCAATTGTTTGTAATATAAATTTATAAACTATGATTAAATTTGAGTCATTTGAGGAAAAATATTTTAGCACTGAGTGGTCTTATTTTCTCAATAAAATTCTTCATTTCACAAAATGAAAAATGTATGAAAATTGAAATGAAGGAAAATGAGAGACAGAGTTGAATTTTTACCGTGATGCAGGGAATATGTTATAAGCTTTACAGTAGAAATAAATGGCAACTGTTTCGACTCGTAAAGATTACAACTTTTTAGTAGTTCTTCCATACCAAATAACATGAATGAACCTGCTATTCTAAAAAAGAAAAAGAGCAAAAGAAACTAAAAAAGAGCAAAAGAAACCATTATACATTCAAGACAATTTGTTTTAGAGACAAATCCCTTATGTTTTTGATGTCCAGCAGCTTGTACACTCATGTTCAGAAAAAATGGAACATCCTGAATGACTAGAGATAGGACATTTATATTCACAGGACATGGAAATTAGTATGTTCTGTAGAAATGATTGGCTTTCTAGTCTCCTTGGTTCAGCACATGTCCTGTTGCCTAGAAGGCACAGGGTCCACCATGGGCCCTGATCACTTGTTCCACACATAATGGCATCAATGTACATAAGGTGCAAATGGCATCCTGTGGTGTAGCCATCCACACTGCATTCCCTGGCTACAAGTGTGGTGGGCACTGGGTCACAGCGCTGCACCTGCCGCTTTGCCATATTCCTCAAATTTTCAACTGCCGACAAGTCTGGTGGTCTGGTGATCTGGTGGGCCAGGGCAAAAGGCTCAAGTACTGTGACATCAAGAAAGCACATGTTCGTGCAGCAACATGTGGTCATACATCGTCTTACTGAAAAATTGTGTCTGGGGCGTCATGCAGGAAGGGTACGGTTGCAGGTCACAAGGGGTTGCACTGGTCACAGTGCCATGGACATGCACCAACTGTGATATCCAGTTGTGCCCAACAGCACCTCACCCCATAAGACCTCGAGTTGGCGCCGCATGTCCTTTGCAAATGCAGTCTCTGTGATGCTACTCCCCATCTGTGGTGAACCAAATTGCGGCCGTCATTTTCAAATAAACTGAACATGGATTTGTCCAGAAATACTATCTGATACCATTCCTGACCGCAAGGACGCTATTCCATTCACCACTGCCACCTAGAATGTTTCTGCACATTCATCAAAGGTGGGCAAAGAAGTGGATGACGTGCACGTAACCCATGCTGCAACAGACAGCGGCGGACTGTCATACCGATAGTGTACGATGTGTTACACTGATCCACTGTTGTGCCAGAGCCAAGGAAGGCACGGATCTGTCCTACAATGCCATTCGATTGAAATGTCGATCTTGACTGGTGGTGGTCTGGGTGGTGGGACCTGACCCATCTCATCGTGTTGTACAGCCTTCCGTGAACCATTCTGAGCACACCCATTGCACTGCCGAAATGTTTCGTCCCACACAAGCAGTATCACATTATCTCATGCTGATAATGCACCCTCTTTCAATCTCACTGAATTGACGATATGTTTGTGCATACTTTTGCGAGACATCCTGGGCGTATGTTCAAGTCACATCGATCCAATCATCAGCTTCACTTTATTGGAAAAATGGGAGTCACAGGCACATTTTAGTAGTATGTGGTGTTGTGCCATGATATCGATGTTGACCTGGAACCCACGGGCCGGCATGGTTCAAATTCTATCATTTCTGCAGAACATACTAATGTAAAAGTCCTGTTAATATTAACATCCTATCTCTTAGTCATTCTGTTTTTTCTGAACATGAGTGTACCAATGAAGTCCAATGCACACACATTCATTGAAACTTCAGAAAACATTCTTCTTCTTCTTCTTCTTCCTCCTCCTAACATCTTCCTGTTGGGGCAGGATATGCTTTTTGAGATGAAGCATGCCATTTGTTCTGATCTAATGCTTTCTGTGGATTTAAGCATCTTAATCTAATATCCGAATTTACAGTGCCAGCCACCATAATTTAGGATTCCATGCTGTCTCTTGCCTTCAACAGTGAGCCGATGGGCTGAGATGATGACTGAGCTGGGTGGATCATGTGCAGTGTGCCCATACAAAATCAATCTTCATTCCTGCATCTTCACACTGATTGGAACCACTCCAGCTAGATGTCAAATCACCATATTGTTTATACAGTTGGGCACAGAAATGCCTAATGACCTTTTCGGCATCCGCATTTCCGCGATGTGTAATAAGTGCTCAGCACTTCTAAGTGTGGGCAAACACTTGGTACCAAATAATACAACTGGCCTCACCATCAAGTGGTATATCATTGATTTTAGGTGGGTACGTATCTTCTTATCATAAACACCACCAGTGATGTCTCCGAATCACTTCCAGGTCACTACAGTTCTTGCTCACCAGTCCTCCTCCACATCGTCGTAACACTGTTGTCGAGAATATTGGCATCAAAACATCTACGTCAGTGAGAGGAGCTCAATTACTTTTTACAGTTCCCAGACATGGAATCATTCCAAGGTACTCAGTCTTGTTGCTGTTCAAATAAAGGTCCAATCTTTACAGATGATCCCGCCCCATTTGGACTCGAGTTTTGAGACCTTTCCTGGTATCAACTGCAAGCATCATATTGTCAGCACATAGCTCTATCCGTGGTACACAATTCTGTAGGTTGCACATGACAATATCCATTACAATAACAAAAAGCAACAGAGACAGAGCTGAGCCTCGATGAATGCCAACTATCGCAGGGAAGTTGTCGCTCAGTCCTGCAAACCACCACACCTGCCTGGTGCTATTATACAGCAATTTTATCAAGCTTATGATCATGAAGAGTATACCGAATCACCTGAAATGGTACTCAATCGAATGCCTTCTCAATATTGAGAAAAGCAAGATGTAATGACCTTTTTTGCACAAAATTTCTCTATCACCTGGCGCACAGCAAATATTGCATCTATCGTGCCATATCCCTTCACACAGCAACATTGATTTATTGAGGGCTGGTGTATGTATCAGAGCCTGTTGTCAAGGATACTTACAAATGTCTCCATAGCAGGTGTGACTCATAACTAAAGGTTCTGAGGCAGAGCCACCCTAAAATATATATTAAAATAAATTTCTCAATAACGTAATACAGAATTTAAATTAGCAGAATGCATTTCTCATGTAGATTTAAATAGAGCCGGTCAATGTTTTCGGAACTGTTGATATGTGATATCATGCAATGTTTTTCAAATAGGTAGTAGCTAGTCTTATGGCTGCACCTAGAAATGTCACTTAGCTCTGTGTCGCAGAGGTCTAGGCGTGTGGCTTCCTCGGAGTACAGCTCTAATTGGCATCCCGAAGGCTCCAGTGTTTCAGTCTAAGGGTGACTTACCAACCTGCACAAAATTTTCACATTCCAACCCAGCATGTTGAGTTGAGTGAACATTAATCCAGTAGTGAAACTCCACTATTTTGTGATCATGCCATTTGTTCGTGTGCTGCTGCTCAAGAGTCGCCGTGAGATGAACAGTAGCAAGTGGAGCGTATCGAGTTGGTGGAATCTATTAGCCATCTTTCACTGCCTGTTATTAGTTTTGAATTTTGTGTTATTATTTGGTGAAGTGCAACCAGTGGTAATTTTACTGCCTAGTGGCCACTAATGCCCCACTTACCTGCCCTGGATGTTAGCGTAATTTTTGCGGCAGTATACTTTTCCTCGTCTTGCCGATACTGTCCGGCATGACGTGTAGTTCGACAGCCTCCTTGATTGCAGTTTGGATTGTGGTTTCTTTTGTCTACCTTGGTTATAGTGGTTCCTTCTGCCTTTCGATGTCATAAATACTGGATTCTGAAGACGCAGTGCTGTGTGTCACTCCTCGCTTGCACACGTTAGATGGAGTTGGTAAGAGGATTGATCGGCCTTTAAACTGTTCCTACTTTGAGTTGCCATCCTGTTAGGTGAGTGTAACTCTTGGCTGCCTGTCCCACCACTTGCGCAGCTGTAGGGGCTTGTCTTAGGTCGATCCCTGGAGCACTGGCTGTGGATCACTCCCTTTTTTATTTGGTCTGATTGTGTCAATTGTTTAAATTATTCCTGTTGCTTGTGGCCTTCAGCTGACAAAAAATTTTAATTCTTTCTTAATAAAGCCTTCAGCCGTTAGTGTAGCTTGTGTTTCAGTCACTTTTTTAAAATGACTGTTTTTAAGAAATTATTTCCTTAAATAAAGTGTATGTGTTTACTTTACAACCAACAGTAACTGATTAGGCATCATCCACACCTTTTCCTGCCTTCCCTAAGTCCCACATTTCAGTAGTAGCACAGCATGGTTACTATTGTAATAATGCCATTATAGTTACCGTTGGTTCAAATTTTAACTCTGTCAGTGTTACACGATTTTTGTCTTTGCTATTTGGTTGTTTCAGGTGAGCAATTCTAATGGTGGTCAGGCAGTGCCCCAGTATCGGCCTGTTGAGGAAGGACCACCTCACTTATGAGCTGGCGATAAGTTGCCAACCCAGACTTAGCCGCCCGTTTGCATGCTACCATTCTTCAGCCGGTTGACATCACGCCAGATGTTGTGGGTGAGACAGAAACAGCCATTGAGTTTCTGTGTAAGGCTGTTAGGGGCCTTGAGGACACCATTAGCTTTTTGGAAGGCAGTCAGTCAGAGAGAGTGTGGTCACAGTTAGTACATTTAACCAACCAGATAGCGGATTTAAGGACATTAGAGGATCGTTATAAGGAATCAACCGCTCAATTGGGGTCCTTGATTAATGAGTTGATTACATGTTGAGAGCTTGATGGGAAGAGAACTGGGGAGCAGGACTTGCTGTCTTTAGGGGGGTGCACAAGCCAGGGAATGATGCACTTATGTCTACCAAGAGATTAGATGCAGCGTTTGCTAAATTGCCTAATCCTCTGGTGCATCTCTTTTGGGACATCACAGAAGTAGTGATAGACCAACTCAAACAAATTGAAAGGTTATTATGGTTGTTTGTTCGTCTTGAGCAACACCCTGATGCCTTTGGTGTTTTGCATCAAGTAGTTTTGTTGCTATTGTATAAGTTAGCTAGAGGGGAATTGAGGACCCTCATTCCAAAGCATGACAGAGGGGTTTTCCTTGCGGCAGTTGAGGGAGCTTGTAATTAACAAAAGATTGACCATGAGATTTTGCAAACAACTCGAGTGTCGCTACATTTGGCAGTTGCAGCAAGATAAAGAGGAGTCACAGCAATATGTGGACAGAGTCAAGGGGACCTTCTTGGCCTTGTTAGTCGACTTGCCAGAACACGAATTAGTTTCTATTGTTCTGAGGGGAATGCGAGCAGCAGATAAGTTGCACTTTGTTTTTTGTGGTCATCTCTCCACCTGGGAAGAACTTTGTGCTGCCGCTGTAGCGATATCTGCGTTACCGCTCGCGGACGATCCATACCATGAAGTTAAGATTCAGCCAATGGGCATTATCAAGGACAACTCCAGATTATCTACAACAGCTGAGTTTGCTAAAAGGGAACCACGGCATTACTCCAGGTGCGGTCAGACAGGTCATTTAGTTCGTTCTTGTGTTCAACCACACGAGCCCAGATAATAAATGACATTGGGCTGGGCAGTGACCTCGGGATCGAGCCTTTAGACCTTGGGGTGCCCATGTCGTTGCTCGATCATCACCTCCCCTGCTTTATATTTGTTCTCAAGTAGGTGGTGAACCTATTTGTGCCGTTTTGGATTCTGGTAGCTCCTTTTCGTTATTGAGCTTGGAATGGTTTCTTGAATTTGGTCATCTTACGAGACTTAAGTCGGTCCCTTCTTCGGTGCAGAGATGTCGGGATGCCAATGGCCAGGTGTTGCCTCTGCATGGTTGGGTCTGAGGGAATATCTCGTTTGGGGATTTCTCCTGGCCCTTGTCTTTGGCCTTGGTTAAGAAGCTGCCGGCTGATTTGATTTTGGAATGTGATTTTATCAGTAAAACTGGCATTGTCTTGGATTATTCTGGGTACACCTTTTTTAAGTTCACTTCTGCTCAGCGTAAGGTGCATCGAAATGTCAGTATGCTGGCTGTTAATGCAAAGGTTAATGAGTCTTATCTTGCTCATCTGTCTTCACAGCAGGCCTTTGAACTTGGAGATTTGCTACAGAGGTTCCCCGAGCTTCTCTGCGAAAGACTGGGGGTTACTAATTTTCTTGAATACCATATTCATCCGTCTGACCATATTCCCATCAGGCAGAGCCCATATCGTCTCTCACTGCATAAGACAAAGATACTAAGAGGAAAGATCTCTAGGATGCTCGAGCAAGGTGTTATTAGGCCTTCTACATATGCTTACGCTTCCCCCATATTCCCTGCTCCTAAGGATCAGGGGCAAGATTTTCGGCCTGTTGTTGACTACTGGCGCCTGAACACCATAGTTGTCTTCGACTCTGTTCCTTTATCTGATCTTCATAACTCTTTTACTTGGTTTGCCAGCACTAATTGGTTCACTGTGCTCGATCTGAATCGAGCCTATTTTATCAGATTCCCTTAGCCGAAGAATGTAAATACGCTATAGCATTTTCTACTGATTGGAATCTGTTTGAGTTTAATTGTTCCCTTTGGTTTGGCTACTGGCGCAGCCATTCTCACTCGTTTGCTGGATAATATTCTTGGAGACTTGAAATTAGTCTGTGTTTATAATTACTTGGACAACTGGGTGATTCATAGCTGTTCATTTCAGAAGCATTTGGAACATATCCAGCAAGTCTTTGCTAAGCTGCAAGAGGCCGGTTTGACTGTTAAACCCAGTAAGTTAACATTAGCCAGGCAGCAGATATCCTTAGTATCAGGTGAGAACATTCCCACTGACCAGGAGCTGACTAAGGCATTGAGAGCTCTTCCGCTGCCTGCTGATAAACATGGGATTGTTAGGTTCATAGGCATGGCAAATTATTTTAGACATTTTGTCCCTAATTTTGCTCAGTTGGCGGCTTCTTTAAATGAACTTTAAAGGGATGTGTGTTTTGAATGGGGGCCTACCCAAGAGGCCACATTTGAGCACATTAAGAGAGTTACAGCCAACCCTCCCAGTCTCAGGGTGCCCGAATTTAATAAAAAATTTATTGTACAAACTGATGCATCTAGTGCGGGTATTTCGCCCATCCTCTACAGGAGTCTGAGGGCCAAAGGCAGCCATTAGCGTACACAACTCGCCGGTTGACCAGTGCCAAACTTAAATATTCTGTTTACGAACGTGAGGCAATGGCTATCTTGTTCACAATGGAGAAGTATCGCTATTTCAGCTAGAAACTGACAATCAAGCATTGAGCTGGGTGCTAGCAAGGCCGCATAAAACTGGCCGTATCGCCAGGTGGGCAGTACGCATTTAAATTCGAGGTGAAGCACAATTAGAGGCATCGAGAATGCGTTCGCAGATGTCCTTAGCCGTGTTTTTACTGAACAACCATCTAATAAGGACGCCCAAGAAGCGGCGGCATGCAATGTTAGGCAATATTCCTCATTTATTTAGTGACATTGCCAACTACCAGGATCAGGACCCCACTTGGGGGCCGGTTAAGAAACGGCTTTCAGTGGGAGAGCATTTGGATGAACTCATTGTCAGGAAGAGTATTTTGTGTAAAAGAGTGGGACGTACTAAGGAGGTAATCAATAAGTCTTTCGGAGTAAACCAGGAGACCAGGTGTATGTCTGTGATTTTCCCGGGAGGGAGGTGCGTGTTAGAAACCTTGGCAAGTTCATCCCGTTTCCTGGGTCCCTGTACTATTATGCATATCTTAGGCCCAGTTAATCTTCTGGTTAAAGACAATCGCACTAGTAAGCAATACCGGGTCCATCTTAATCAAATTAAGTTTGGTTAGGCCACTTGTTGGGTTACCCCTGGACTGGTGTTTCAGGGGAGGAGGTTGAGCCGTGTGCTGCTCGCGTTGGTACCGTTGGTAGGTTGGCATCATGTAATAGGGATAGTGGCGTCTCGTTTTCTTCTTCTGTTTACTGGCACCACTCCATCTGCTAGCATTGTCTGTCCGTGAGGGGCAGTAGCAGTGTTTATTGATATCTAGTACCAGTGCTACCTTTGGAAGGACATGAAGTGTTTTCCGAGTCATGTGTGTTGGTAGTTCAGTTGGGATGGAGGAGCAGAGAGGTTAGGCAGCTTGAGGACATGCTGGGACCGCTGGTGGCACGCAGGCATTGCCGGATCGAGGGGCTGTAGTTATGAGGACCACAACCCCATTGTCCACCGGACCCAGCACGTTGAGTTGAGTGAACATTAATCCAGTAGTGAAACCTCCACTATTTTGTGATCACGCCATTCGTTCGTGTGTTGCTGCTCAAGGGTCACCGTGAGATGAACAGCAGCAAGTAGAGCGTGTCGAGTTGGTGGACTCTATTAGCCGTCTTCCACTGCCTGTTATTAGTTTTGAATTTTGTGTTAATATTTGGTGAAGTGCAACCAGTGGTATTTTACTGCCTAGTTGCCGCTAACGCCCCAGTTACCTGCCCTGGAGGTCAGTGTATTTTTGTAGCAGTGTACTTTTCCTCACCTTGCCGAAGCTGTCCAACATGAAGTGTAGTTCGACAGCCTCCTCGATTGCAGTGTGGATTGTGGTTTATTTTGTCTACCTTGGGTGTAGTGGTCGATTCTTGGAGCACTGTCTGTGGATCAATCCCCATTTTATTTGGCCTGATTGTGTCAATTGTTTAAAAATAATATTTGTTTTAATTATTCCTATTGCTTGTGGCCTTCAGCCGACAAATAATTTGAATTCTTGCATAATAAAGCCTTCAGCCGTCAGTGTAGCTTGTGTTACAGTCATTTTTTTAATGATTGTTTTAAAAATTATTTTGGTATCTTTAACGTGCAATTGTCTTCCTCATGTGTAATTCAGGCCTTCAGTCGTTAATTGTTCTAAAGTATTGCTTGTGGCCTTCAGCCAACAAATAATTTTGAAATCTTTCTTTATAAGGCCTTCAGCCATCAGTGTAGCTTGTGTTACAGTCAATCTTTTTAAAATGACTGTTTAAAAAAAAAAATATTTCCTTAAATAAAGTGTGTTTACTGTGCAACCAACAGTAACTGATTAGACCCTGCCCACACCCTTTTCTGCTTTCACTAAGTCCCACATTTCAATGGTGTAGGCTGTTTAATGAAGAAAGGACAAATGTTCATGATGAAGTACAATCTGGATGGCCTACAGCCACGAATGAAGGCTCGACACAAAAAGTTGACGAGGCAATTCACCACAACAGACGCTTCTCTACTGACGAACAGCATCAGATATGTCCACAAGTTTCATGATCAGTAACTTATCAAACTGTTATCGAGAAACTTCACTACAAAAAAGTTGTGCAAGACGAAAAAATGTTAACAGAAGAACATAAAACTAAGTGAATGGCACATTCTTTGTCCATTTTGGAGTGCTATGACACGCAAGGTGATGAGTTCTTGAGTCACACTGTAACCAGTGATGAAACATGGATTGCGCACTACACTCCAGAGAATAACCATCAATACAGTGAGTGGCATCATTCAAAGTCCCCAATGAAAGCACGAAAATTCAAACAAGAATTTCAACATGGAAAATCATCGTCATGGTGTTTTGGAACCAGAAAGGAATGCCTCTGTTAGACTTTTTGCCAAGGGAAATGACTATAAATACTAATACAAACTTTGAAACATTATTAAAGCTTAGGCGCACGCTGTTCAAAATCACCAGCAGGGACTGCTCTCTAGCTGTGTCATTCTGCTTCATGACAATGCTCTCGGCCTCACGCTGCGGCAAGAATAAAGACGTGACTGCACAACTTTCATTGGGAATTACTGAATCATCCGCCATATCAACCTGACTTAACACCATCAGATTTTCATCTGTTTCCAAAATCCAAAACTGAAGGAATTTCTTGATGGAAAGCACGTGGAAAATTATTAGACAATGAAAAAAATTGTTACTAGGTGGTTTGACAGTCAGGCAGCAGCATTTTTTGATGCTTAGATCCAAAAGCTGGTGCAATGGGTCGACAAATGTTTAAATGTTCTTTGGTGACTAAACTGAAAAAAGGAAAATGTGTTTACTGTAGTTTGTGATACAATCTTCTTTCGTAAATAAAGTTTCTCTTACTCTATTGCAAATAAGTTCTCCCTTTAAAAGTGCTTTTGGTTTCAATGGATTTTTGATTTGTGTACACGGGTAGAGTCTGTACTACCACTCTTCTTCTTAAAATTGCTCAGCTAATGCACAGCAGAGAAACTGGAGATGTGAAATTGTATGACAGTTGTAGCAAATTAATGACGAGACTGAACACCTGATACAGAAATAGAATTGAATAGAAGTATTTGAATATCTAGGAGATTATGTCTGTGAGTTTTAAAGTGGACTGACTGGACAAATCTAGACATGGAAAGGCAGATGCCAGACAGAGATTTATTGGAAGAATCTTAAGTAAGAAAGAAAGTAAAATTCGTGTACAAAACATTATTCAAGTGCTCTAATTACTGCTTAGCATTACTTTTGTGTAAAGCTCAAGAATTAGCATGTGTCTGTATGACACAAATAATATTGATTAAATTTAAATAATTGATATGTGACTGGTAGTTTAAGGAACAATTTACAGTTCTTGAACCCAATAGAACATTATTTTAATAGTTATACTAAATCTAAATCCATTGTGTGATCAGATTCGGAGTGAAAAAAAGAAGAAGTAGTTTTAATTCAACTGACAATTTATTCTCCGTAATAGACAGCTTCTCACAACTAATAACACAGGAATGAAAGAAAATATCTTCAACAGGCCTTAAATAGGTGGAACAAAATTACAGAAGCTCATTGTTTTGCAAGAAATCAGTGAAAGTCCAGTCCTGTCATATGTACCATAATGTAATGCTGGCTGCTAATGGAGAAAACTAGATGACACTATAGTTTGTAGTTGTAAATAAAAATGTTTATTAAAAAAAAACCTCAAGATAGCAATGTAATTACTAGCCAGTGTTCTCAATACTTTACTGTACACCACTAAATAAAGAACATAATTAATTTCCTATACCTATTACTCCATTCTGTCAAGACACCTGACAAAAACGTTAAAGTTCACAACATAAAATCTTTTGGGTTTTAAGGGAGAGGGTAAGGAGTCATTCCAATCCCGGGAGCGGAAAGACTTACCTTAGAGGGAAAAAGGATAGGTATATGCTCGCGCACACACACACACACACACACACACACACACACACACACACACATCCATCCATACATACACAGACAAATGCTCAGTGTATGCTCTGTTTTCCCCCTAAGGTAAGTCTTTCCGCTCCTGGGATTGGAATGACTCCTTACCCTCTCCATTAAAACCCACATTTTTCCTTTTCCTTCCCTCTTTCCTGACGAAGCAGCCGCTGGTTGCGAAAGCTCAAATTCTGTGTGTGTGTTTCTGTTTTATTCATTGTGCCTATCTACCGGCACTTTCCCGCTTGGTAAGTCTTGGTATCTTTGTTTTTAATATATTTTTCCCATGTGGAAGTTTCTTTCTATTTTATTTACAAAATAAATTATTATTTATATAATGATAAATTAAGTGTGTGCGACATTGCGGGGCTAGCCTTTTTATAAATGGTAAAATAAACCACAAGAAACTACCAGACATTTATGCAGTACTTCTGCTCAGATCTTACTTTTGTGTACTGGGTTTGAGATAAAAGCAATAAGGTTTCTAATTCAGCATGCCAAGGTGTATTTTCATGTTATCCCGTGCATTCGAGTGAACTTTACATCTTGCTGTTGATAACTCGGAAACTTAAGTTTAGTTAAGTTCCCAGTACATGCTTCTGTGGATTTTCCTGGTTACATTGACTGCAAACAGAAGTTTATGGACCATACCTGTGCCACTGAGCATTTTATGCCCTAGCTCAGTACAGTAGGCAGAGTTTGACTGCCAGACATTTCTTCTTCTGTTCATACACCTGCAGGGAACTTTGCGTGGCTCTTTCCTGCTCGGAAACTACTTTACTCACCACACTGAGCTGCTCATAACTGGACTGCGAGCTCGCAGCTAAGTGACACTGAGATAAAATCTGTGTACGATTGCCACTGCAGGAATTTCACAGGACACTCAAAGCCAGTGCATGTGTTCACTCCAGTTACACTCTTACATGCCAAAATTTCTGTCAGAAGGCTGCAACATCATCCAGCAGTTAGATTTCTTACTTCAGGAAACTTCTCCTTACTTAAAACAATTCCTGGTGCAATTCTGTTCTCACACATTCCTGTATATGGTGAGCTTTTGCCTACATGTCTACATCTACTCTGTCCAGTGTGTGGTTAAGAGTTGTGTACCTGCATCATTTTTAACACTTACCATTCTGTGGGAATGAATGTCAGAGAAATTAGTACATTTTGTGACCCATTTTAAAATGTAAGCTTTTGGAATTTTGTAAGTAAAGCTGCCCATAATGCACAATGTCTTTCTAGTACTGCCTCACACTGCAGTTTGTTGAACATTTCTGTATCTTATGCTGACCGAACAAACCTGTAATGAACTTTGCGGGTCAACTTTTTATGTCGTCTCTCATCTGTCAATCTAACTCAGTACAGCCTCCAGGCTGACGAACGGTACTCGAGAATTGGTTGCACGTGGACACATGCTAATTATTATACTATGCCTACTGCTGTTCTAATTTTTCTTAGGGAACAAGGTTTTGGTGACATTAGGACTTTAAGAGAAAACTGTATCCCCCAACATTGTCCCCTTCCAAATAAGAAGAAAATAGAGAAAGACAAAAAGGTGCTATTCATTCTGCTAAACGAAAAGAACATAGTCTGTTGTTGTGTAAATAGCAGGACAATTTCACTGTTTCTACAGAATCAAATACAACTGTTCTGAACCCAATAATTAATGTTAAAAGAAATTCTTAGTGGTCAAGGAAGCACACTGAACTTCCTGGATCCTCCATCCACACAGAATACAAGTCCACTAGCTCCAGTTTCATGGAATGTAGCACCTGATTATGAAAATTAAGGGACTCAGAAGAAGGGGATGTAAGAAATCAGCAAGTACCAAGTGCAAGAAGTATAATGTGAGACTATACCTGTATATTGAGTGTTTTGCTTCCGATCACCACAAATAATTAGTTGTTTTTGTTTTTGATTTGTACTGTGCACTCGTGTTGAATTTGTTTCTTTCAGTACAAGAATGTGTAATCATTTCGTATGAATGTACATTTTGTTCTCAATTGTGCTTAGCATTACGTACATGGTATAATATATTGTATTAAAACAAGAATGGTAAAAAATTAACTTTCTTCACTTTAAATGCTTCTTTTTCAATATAACAAATAAGGTAAAAGTAGTAAACATAAAAAAATTTAACAAAAATTAATTTGGCACAAACTGATTAACACTGTAGCTGTATTGTCTCCACCCACTTACACTCGTTTAATATTGCAGTTACCAAGTTCTTCAAATAAACTCTATGAACCTTAATTTCAAGAAGGGAAATGTTTTGCATCAGTTTCTGGCCCATGTGTAGTTATTTATAATTTTATTTGTTTAACTGATGGTACTCATAATGTCACAAGACCACTGAGCAATACGGGGGCAAGGTGAAATGTTAAGAGATACATTCAGAGGTCAGAGTATTATGTCATATGTTTTGATGAGTTCATTTCATGCTTTAAGTGTGATTCTGAAAGGTCTACAAATAGGCACCTATAGCTACATTCCACTGGCTCTCAACATTTTCAACCATAAATATCTTTAGATGCAGGGGTACATGGAAAACAGAGGAGCAAAGTCTGGTAAATGACACAAGCCTGTTTCTAATGCCATTCAGTTTTCCACTGTAGAACACCTCTGTGGGTAACAAGATTGTCCCGATGAAAGATTTTTTTTCCCATCTAGGCAGTCTACAATAATTTCACAGCATTCAACAGATGCTATTTTATTCTTTGAGAGGCAATTGATGAGAGAAATTCCTTTTGCATCCCAGTAAATGCTAGCTGCAAATTTTCCAAGCAAATGAATGTGACATCATATTTTGTTGTGCAGAGTGAACCTCAACCCCCCTTTTTTTTTATTGCTATTTTCTTCTAGGTTGAAACTGTGGACTCTTGTCTCATCCACAGTAACTAACCAGCACCAAAAAGCTTACATCCTTTTTAAAACACTTCAGATATTGCCCTGATACTTTATTCTGATTTTTGATGTTGTTCAGCAATCCGCAATCTTCACTGAATATGCATACAGTGACGAATACATTGGACATTTATAATCATCCATTGTAGAATACAATACTCAGCTTTTTTTATGTTTTCATCTGTGATTGTAGTTTTGGGACATCATCCAATACAATACCTTCAAAAGATTCATGGACCCATCTGCATTCCTTTCTTCACTATTGAAAATAATGAGGAATGAGCCAAAACTACTTCATCTTTGGACGAATTTGCAGCGGCAATAAACCATCCAACAAGAAAGTTACCTACATTAATCTTTTGAATGAAATAGCACAAAATGACTACCTACAAAAACTGCCTACTCTGCAGATCAAATTTACACTGAACAACAGGACTGCCCAACTTTACCTGAAGTAACATTTGCCGTATTCAAAAGCCTCATCTCAATAATGTGGTTTATGAATAATAAATGGTATCCTACCGGCTGGGTTTTGTTCTAGGGCATCAGATGCTTGTAATATTCAGTGGATACATTATTGCCTCAGAATATACATATGAAAACATACTTAAAAGCGGGTGAGGTTGTAACACATCACAACTCCCCTGGCTGTGACGTAGATCTTTCTGTTTAGTTTTCGGGTATGACATAAAATTATCATCTTTATTTTTCTCATCAAGTATTCTTTATTATCAATTAGGTGCTCACTTAAGGAATTTTATCTCTGTTGCCATTTCATTTCTAGTTATTCTAAATTAAATGAGGAAAAGAGAGAGGCAGATGTATTTTGTCTCCTCCCAGTGGATGTCAAACCGAGGGGCCACAAAGAGTGTGCACTAAAATTTTTGTACCAGTTTTGACAAAATGAAAACGAATTGAGCGTTAAGCCCTCTTGGTGTGGACAACATCATCACCCTGTTCAGTTATTTTATATTTGTGTTACATGACGAACACTAACAGAGAGCATATGAGACAAGGCACAGGAAAGATTTCTTCACAAAGAGATAGAGGGGCTGGCTAGTACTTACCTCAGCTCAGTACAGCCGATAGAAACACAAAAAATAACCGAAAATTTAAGTTCCTAGCTTTCGGAATAAATGTTCCTTCATCAGGGAGGAGAGAGGGGAAAGAAAGGGAAGAAGGGAAAGTGGATTTAGTTACTCACAACCCAGGTTATGAAGCAACAGGGAAAGGAAAACAGGGAAGGTAGCAAGGATGGAGGCATGGTTGTCAGAGGGAAGCCAAAGATATTCTACTGCAGGTACTGTGCCAGCTTCAAACCAAAGAGGATGCATACAGAGGTAAAGAGGTGTATAGTATAAAGATGTAGGATGGAAAGATGCATGAATGGCTAAAGAGGAAAGGGAAAGAGGAGAAGACTGAAAAGTAAATGGGAGTGAGGTTGTTTAACGTAGGTTTAGTCCAGGGGGATGGCGGGATGAAAGGATGTGCTGGAGTGCAAGTTCCCATCTCCGCAGTTCAGAGGGACTGGTGTTACTTTTCAGTCTTCTCCTCTTTCCCTTTCCTCTTTAGCCATTCATGCATCTTTCCATCCTACATCTTTATACTATACACCTCTTTACCTCTGTATGCATCCTCTTTGGTTTGAAGCTGGCACAGTACCTGCAGTAGAATATCTTTGGCTTCCCTCTGACAACCATGCCTCCATCCTTGCTACCTTCCCTGTTTTCCTTTCCCTGTTGCTTCATAACCTGGGTTGTGAGTAACTAAATCCACTTTCCCTTCTTCCCTTTCTTTCCCCTCTCTCCTCCCTGATGAAGGAACATTTATTCCGAAAGCTAGGAGCTTAAATTTTCGGTTGTTTTTTGTGTTTCTATCGGCTGTACTGAGCTGAGGTAAGTACTAGCCAGCCCCTCTATCTCTTTGTTAGTAATTGTTTCACATCTTTATATGAGATTTTCCATTAATTAGAAAGATTTCTTCAGCCAGTTGTACTGAAAATGATACAAGATGGTATAAGTAATAAACAACAGTACCCATCAGTACATTACCACTAAGTCCATGATTCTTTTACTAATCAAACTCCCACGTATAACACAGCTTTAAACTTCTGATTACTTTACAAATGAGTTAATTTTTAAATATCTGACGTTAAGCACCTAAGCAAGAAAAAGTAAGGAATTACATTTAACCCACTGTCCCCACACCCTCTATCAAACAATTTCCCCTTCTTCTGTTCTGACATGCCCTACCAAACTATGCCCCCACATCACCGGTGCACCGGCTCTGGCACCCACGCACCATGTGCCTATAGTTGATCCCTGACTGCAGCGGGCGGGGCGCACTAGCTTTGTGGGCCTAAGTGAACCAATTACGTAATGCAATTTTGTAAATGTCTCTACAGCAATGCTTCAGTGTTGTCAGAACTTTGTACACAGCTACTATTTGTGCACGTTGCCATTAGTGTTTCGCTGACGAGTGCCAGCAATGGCGTTGTGAGCTGTCAGAGGTCTTCTTATGCTGTCTTAACTATAGCCTGCACACCTAGCACTCCTCTCCCCCGCATTCATAGTTGGCAAACCTGCTGCCTCCCTCTGAGCCACTAGCTATTCTTCCCCAGCCCCTCTTCCTGTCTTCGCCTCTCTCCCCCCGACAAATGACATAACCCAACCTCACCATAGTCCACTTACTGAAATGCAATGTCGGCATTGTATGTCCCATATTTTTCACATTAATCAAAGTGTTGCCTCCAGACTGTGGAGGAAGTTCCAGGAAACACGTTAAATAGCGGATCAACATCACGAAGGCTGTCCACACAAAACTACAGCAGCTCAGGACCAGTACATAATTAAATGTGCACAGATACGCCCTACAAAGACAGCGACTACACTGTGCCACAAGTTTTGAGAAGCCACAGGGGTTACCGCAAGTACCCAAACTGTGTGCAGCAGACTTCCCTGTAGGGGGCTGAATGGTCAAGGATCTTTCAAGACTCCACCACTCCGTCCACATCACAGGAGTATTCGTGTAAAAGGGCTTAGGGCACATGAATGTTGGACGCCAGACCATTGGACCAAAATGCTGTGCACAGACAATGTGTAAATGGACTTGCACCTTGATAATTCTGTTTGCATACAGAGGTGAACAGGGGAACATAATCATCCCTCAACAATTGAGGAACATCACCAACAATCTGGTGGCTCAGTCGTGTTGAAAACAACATTTTCCAATCCATAATCAGTGGTTTTGCAGAGACTGTAGGGGAAGGGTTTACTCTACAAGATGATAACACCCGATCTCAACGTGCTCGCAGTTTGTGTCGGTTTCGGATAGGACGTGGGATCCGAAGAATGGATTCGCCAGCACGCTCACAGGATACGAATTGCATAGAGCACGCACAGAGCTTGCTCAAAACAGCGATCTCTAATCATCAGCACCCTCCATTAACGATTGAAGCTATCAGGAATGAATGAAGGGAAAATATGTCTCAAAATGCCTGCAACGAGTTGGTACTAAGCATGTCCCATTGCATTTGAGAGTGCCTGAAAGTTTGCGGAGGACTTACACATTACTACACAGTGCACTGTTTTTTGATGCTGTGGGACATTGCAATTTTTTTTTTTTTCCAAATAATGTTCCTTTTTCACTTCATAACTGATTCAAAACGAACATATAGTGTAGTTTTCCTTTGTGCAATATTCTGTATTAACAAAAAATACAGTATAAGACATCTATGTTATTTCAAGATACTAAAACCAATTGTATGCTTAACCTTTTTTGATGGATTTATTAAGGTTAAAGTTTGTTGGAAGTCATTAAGTTCTCTCATTATTAATCACTGGATAAGTATAGTATGGGTAATTTGGAATCTGTTTTAAGCAACAGCTAGTTTTTCATGCATCTAAATGCATATGGTGTCATACAATGATATAATTTTACAGGTACATTCAGTGATAATATGTGGATACTGACCTCAAAATGTGTTGCAAAGAAAGTTAGTAGTAAAGCAGTAATAAATTAATTAAGTTTAATGCTGTTAAGAGGCAGTTTCACTGCAGAAAATGCAAAAATGTCATGAAAAAATGATTATTATTTTTTTTTCATTATTTTGTGGAGGGTATCGAACCAGACTCAGGACTGAAGACAACAACAACAACAACAACAACAACAAACAACAACAGTGAGAAAAAGGTTCATGTAGATTTGAAATTAGAGGAAAGTTTGTTGTAAGTCAATAAGTGTTCTCATCTCAAATACTGGATGAACAGTGTGTGGGTAATTTGCGTGCAGTGAGTTATGCTGCCTCGACACACACACACACACACACACACACACACACACACACACACACACACACACACACACACGGTTTATAACTGTAATCCTAGTCTTACAATGTTAAATCTTCAACGTAAGACTATGTCTCATAATGAGTACATTACATAGCAATTTAAGTTTTTACATATGTCCAAAAAATACTGAAAAACACATTTTTGTTGTTTCTGTAAGCTGTTTAATAAGCAACCTGCAATTGTGACATGCAGCATTGGCTGGGTTAGCCGTTTAGTAATTAGTAATAGAGATGCTCACACCTTTTGATGTTCCTCTCACATTCTACTAAATGGGGCTCTTTTTCTGAATCTGTAGATTCACTTCTCATAAGGAGAAGTTTCAGCAGGAAGAAATCCCAAGTCTGTAAAGGAAAACCACTGTAATCATGATGCTGTGGTAGAGGAACATGTCACTATGTTAAGTGAACAATAAACAAATACTACAGGTGATACATACGTGTCTGCGTAATAACATTTCAGATTACAAGTAATAGAACATATGAAGAAAGGTGATGGTCATTATGAGTTATTTTGGTGACCACCCCAAACTTTGCCTGTAATGCTTCAGCAAGAACACTGAATATCTTATGACTAATAGTTAGATGATGTAGAAACTCCTATATATTTGTAAATGCAGGATAAATGTTGTCATAATGTTATGAAGTTTGCAAAGCAAATAATTTCTTATTTTGAACATTTGTTAAAAGAATACTGTAGGCTCAAGTTGTAAATCCTTCTTAAAGCTTACAGCCATTATTTTTACACATTGTAAAATTGCCGAACATGACACCCTTGTAAATGTTTATAGCTTCCCATATGATTGTAAGAACACCATGCTTTTAGCATTGTAACCATTATTATTTAAACACTATACAATGCCTAATTTCAAGTCCGGGTGACTTAACTGAACTTGACTGCATCAAATGTTAGTTCCCCCATCAAAGGAACTCACAATCACAGCTACCGGGCAACTGTTTGACACTCCACTGCTGACAAAAGTTCTGGCAGTGAAGTGGTGGGTTTGCGCTAGTTAGAGGAATAAGACAGGTCTACTCCCAGACTCAGAAGAATGGCGTAAAGGAGCCATCGTGTTCGGATGTGTCATGACCACACTGCAAATCCAGTCGCTCAGTCTGTTGGCGTACCAATAGGAACTGTATGAAGGCAGAGTGAACCTCTCACAGCCCCGTAACGTGGCTCATGAACAGTGTCATGCCTCACCAGTGACAACTGGTTTCAAACCGGACAAGAACTGCTATCAGCAAATGCGGGCTCTTCTTGACCAGTCTCGTGTGGATGAGAGAACTGCACGCAGTGGAGTTCTGGAGGTGGCTACTTCACACGAGGCCATTCCTCAGAGCGATACATAAAGCTGTGCATCTTCAGTGTACCGAACAACTCTGAAACAAGACAGAATCTTACTGGAGACACGTAGTATAGTCCGACGAGTCAATTTTTATTCTTTGCGAAAAATACGAGGTGTTGAGTGTTCTGAAGGTCCTTACAGACATTTGACCCAGCAGTTTCTTAGGCCAGGCGTGATTCTGTGATGTTTCGGAGGGGCTTTTCGTGCCAAAGCCTGGGCTCACTCGGCTGTATCACAGCAAATGTGAACTAGGTCGTCCATTTTGAGATTCTTGGTGACTAAATGTTCCCCTTTCTCCTACATCTCCATAATGAATATGCTGTAATAACTCCTATCTTCTAAGATTACAACAGCCAAGTTCACTGGGCTGCACATGCATTCCTAGTTTGACAAACTTGGGCACCTCAGTACACCTCAACAGACTCACTATATATGCCAATCTTGTCCCCTTACAATATGTCTAGGATTATCTGGAACAGAAGGTGAAACATAGCAATCAATATCCCTGCAATTTGGTATGTGTAGAGGATCTAATCATTATTCAGTAGTTTCAGCTGGATGTACTACCTGAAGAAACTTGGGGATGCTCTTTAATCCCATTACTGACGACAGAGGATCAGTATTAAACAGTATTAACGTAATGTCTCCTAAGACTGACAAATTTTTTATCTGGTGTGCTTATATGGAACATATCTACCACTAAGAACTAAATTATCACACAGTCATTGTGAGAAATATTAGCTACAGAAAGCAGAAAAGTATTCTAAATAGTTTGATCCATAGACTAACTACAATTTCAGCTTAAGAAAAATGTGTCAATGTACTAATGTGAAATAAATTAGGTCTACTTACAAAATGGGGAATAAGTTTCAGTGGCAATATTTGTTTGTTGATGGCCATGATGACAAATTTTCTGCTGCTTTCTAGAACTTGGGTTTTGATCTGGAAATAAAATATATAAAGCTTCAAGTAACAACAACAACAACAACAACAACAACAAAGGAAATAGGAAAGTGAAAATATCTCCTTTTGGATGTTTCTACAACATGAAACGCAATAGGCTACCAGGACAACTATTTCTGGAATGAGATGTCAAGAACAGCCTGGATAACATAAATAAGAAAAGAACAGGAAAGTAAAGCCATTAAAAGGCTAGAAATAACAGACAGCAACACTTTTACAATTCATGTACTTTATTTTCAAGGGGATTGAGGCAGGAAAAAAGAAGAACCACAAAGACAGGAAAAGGTAACTTGGTGACAAGATGAATGAGCAATGAATGAAACAGAAAGAACAAGGACTGTACAGAAATTGAATTTTGTTATGTCATGATGATGAGAGAGGTCACATCATCCACTACGTGAACAACTTTCCACTACAGACATCAGTCCTCGTTGCCAAAATTGGACGATTGAAACTGGAAAAACATTGTGTGGAGTGACAAATCACAGTACACAATTTGGTGCTCCGATGGCAGAGTGTGGGTATGGCGAATGCCCAGTGAACGTCATCAGCTAGTGTGTGTAGTGCCAACAGTAAAATTCGGAGGCAGTGGTGTGGTCATGTTTTCCATGGAGGGGGCTTGCACCCCTTGTTGTTTTGCAAGGAAATGTCACAGCACAGGCCTACATTCATGTTTTAAGCACCTTCTTGTTTCCCACTGTTGAAAATCAATTCAGAGATGGTGACTGTATGTTTCAACAAGATCAACCACCTGTTCATGATGCACAGACAGTGGAGAAGTGGTTACATGACAATAACATCCCTGTAATGGACTGGCCTACACAGAGTCATGACCTGAATCCTACAGAAGACCTTTGGGATGTTTCGGAATGCTGACTTCGTGCCAGGCCTCACCAACTGACATCGACACCTCTCCTCAGTGCACCATTCCGTGAAGAATGGGCTGCCATTCCCCAACAAACCTGCCAGCACCTGACTGAATGTATGCCAGCGAGAGTGGAAGCTGTCATAAAGGCTAAGGGGATGGGCCACCACCATATTGAATTCCAGCATTAAGTCATTTTCAGCCAGGTGCCCGGATACTTTTGATATCACATAGTGTAGAAGTAATTTTGAAAGCAACACTACTGCACCCAAATACTGGAGTAAAACATGACCAGTGTAAATGCACCTTTTGAGAAAAGCAGGTGTACCGTATAATAATGCTTTGCACCACTTTACATCCCCCACCCCCCCATTTGGGTAAAACTGCCAATCCCATTCTTGCAGGAAACAGGTGTCTACACACAAAATCTACATTGCAAGCTAAGAAACCAGTGGCAGTATTATTCCAAAAACGCACCCGGAAGCTTCCCGACTGCTATATACCCTGTTTCCAAAACTAAGGAATCCACATTTTCTACTGCCTGTCGGATGTGAATAGCTCCATCCTCAAATTTCCTCATGAACATAAAAATCAAGTGGTTCACATGCTGCTATTTACGAGAAAAGTCTCCTGTGTGTCGGCAGCATTTGTATCTTTATAAAAAATGATACCTGATGAAGAACCTGGTGTCTTTAAAAAAGATGATCTCTCACAAGACGTGGGTAGACAAAAATTCAGAAATTGAATGTCTTCTTTCCTGATCAATGTTCTTGTCAGACTGTGCAGCTGTGCAGGGAGAGACTGCCATGGTTTCTCCCATGGAATTGATAGTATTCACCCGGTCAACTGTGCAGATGATAAAATTGGCTGGATGAAACTTTCACTGATTATGTTAGGATACTCAGGTTGTGCACTCTAGGAAGAAATCATGTCCATTGCTTCATCTAACTATGTGGATCTATGGCTTCATGTTTTCTTCCAGACCTGATTGGCCAATAAAAATCCCTCTGACAAAACGTATGATATTGAGCATTTTTAGTACAAAGGTCCTGATCACGGATACTTTCCAACAATTCGTGAGCCCAGTCATCATTTCACCCTTCAGCAGCTCCAATGACAGTATCTGTTAATTCAAGTATCATCACTTTACAAACAATATTTTGATTTGCATTTGGAAGTTTGCTAAATTTCTCCCAATTTGCTCATCACAATAATAGCAGTGTTTATTAACATAAAATACCTTCCTGTATGATCGAAGATTCAACACTGACTGTGAAGAGCCTTTGGCCAAAGACGATCTAATCAGTTTTGGGTTACTGTACTACTTCTGACAAGCATTGTGCACTTCAATTTCAGCCAGAATGGTTAATGACTTATGATGTGCTACACACCACAACATGTAAATCGAGGGAGATCTATGTACCTGAAGGTGGGACAGATTTATGTCTTCCCATTGGAAATTTCATTTCACTGAATAACTTTGACTTACAAAACAAAAAAACAACAAAATCGAATTACTTTGACTTTCAAGTGCATTAATGCTTAACAGTGCCTGAAACTGAAAAACAAGTTTCTTTTGTAGCACGAAATTCCATGCACTACGTCTTTGATAATTTGTCATTTTTCATTTGTAATAGTAATTTTTGAGTTACAGGGGTTGGAGTCGACTTTTTAGCTAAGCTAGTAAAAATGAACTAACTTTGACAACTGATTACAACCAAATGGCTGCAATGATTTTGATGTTTAAGTAGGTCATTCGATACAAAAATTTAATGCTCTTTCATTTTGGTAAGGGCAACGTTTCAGTAGGATGCGCAGTTTCTGAGTAGTGGGCAAAAACCTTAAAAAAGTGCCAAAATATCTTGGTCTTTTGGCCGCAAAAAGATGTCCCGAGGGTTCTGGAGATCAAAAATTTGGATTCAACAAACTCTCAACTATAGACACAAGATAAAAAAATCCTTCTACCTCATTTTTTGCAAACAACAGGCTTTCTTTGTGACGCCATTACTGGACTATGTGGGGGTATGAGGTGATATATACCACTCCGAAAGAGTGACCTGTGTCTCTGCATCTTCTTATCACTGAATGATACTTAGAACTAAAAAGTAAAGCTATTGAAAGTGCAGCTACAGGTACTTGTGTGTGTGTGTGTGTGTGTGTGTGTGTGTGTGTGTTTTGTTTTGGGGGTGGGGAGGGATGGGGGAGGGAGATATTTTTATTTGCACATGCCGAGCTACGATAATGGACAATGTAAGTATTCAAAACAGGTTGACAATCGCAACAATTTCACCAGAGGGAATACCTGTTTGGATGAGAAAATTGAACTTCATCAAATTGCCAGCCCATTTTGAAGATGTATCGAGTTCCTACGAATGACTCTACAAGCAATGGACATTAGGTTAGGAGAAACAAATGAAATGTTCTTTGAGATTTATTTGACAGCTGATTAGGAATACTGGTGTAAGGTACTGATGCAGTCCAATTGAAAACAATATACAAGTTATTAGTTCAACTTGGACTTCATACTTCATTTGGTTGAAGCTTAAAGTGTGGTGTAACTTTCCTTAATTACAAGCAAGATTTGGCAAAGAAGAAGTCTGGTTAGCCTTATAAGATATCACGGTCAAGAATAAAGCTAAAGAGGATCCAATCAATATTGGCATTACAGAGCAGCACGAATACTGTAAGAAGGTTCAAACAAGTCTTCGGAATGAATAAGAAATGGTACACCTCTGTATTACATAATTTACAAGTTCAGATGTTGAAGATGAAGTGTTCATGTTGCAACTGTGACAAAAATAAAGAGGACTCAAGGAAGGACTTGTGGTGCCCTGAATAGGCTGCTATAAATAATGCAAACTGCGTGTACACTCCACCTTAACTTCAACACTATCTTTAATGTGGACACGACCACCTGGCAGCTGTACACACAGAGGAACAGCCACTGCTAAATTGTGGTTCCACAGTTGCAGAGCATATTGCAGGACTCATCATGCACAACTTCAATGGTCTTTTCAAGCCCCATCCCCAGACAGCGAACATGAGAATTGTTCTCACAACACATCTTCCAAACCTGTCGTCCTCCTGGCCACAATCTCCACCAGCCCCTGCCATGCACCTTGTAGAGATGCATTCCAGTCATATGTCAGAGCAAAAATGCTCATGACAGAGTAGTTGATAAGTGGTGAGCACCCCAATGTTGGGAGGTGTTTTAAATTGCAGATGCTGATGCCAGAGCTAACGATCCAGGACTGTAGAGAAGTGGGTAGCACTCAGAGACGTGGAGATGCGAGTTCCACGGAGTGGGTGCTGTGGAAGAAAGAGCCCCATGAAATCTAAGAATGCAAAATGTCAAAGATAATAAATGTATTGTAATTGTTAACTATCATGTTCAGTATCAGATCTGTTATGCATGTAGTACATAGAGGCAGTAAACAATTTGGTAGCTGTCCTCATTTATCATGTACCGAGTTGAAATTCTTAAGATTATATAAAAAGGTAAATTGCATCTCACTTCTTATTTATGTGTTGGAGTGAATGAAAATGAGAAATTAATTTTCAGCAAGTTTATCTTCAGCCTGTAACAGCGTGAAGTCTGAGCCAAGTTGGAGGAAGAAGGCACACAGATTCAGAGCACAGACTAGCTGGACCCTGATTAATAATACTTAAGAGGGGCCAAATATTCAGTAAACAACTTTCGTTGTAAATAAAATGAGTATTCAGGTGGCAACTTATTTAGGTGTTTAGTGCTTGAGGTGAAGTGCAACAAACTATATAACAAACTACAACACCGTTCAAACCAACTCGAAACACTTCATGTGACGATCTTGCAGCTACAAGACAGATAAAGTATAACAAAAAAGTCAAATCTCAAAAAAATTTCGTAGGGAAGCGCCAAGGAGAAAACGTGTTGCCAAGGACAACGAGAATTCAACAAGATGTTCTATACAGTACCGACATCAAACTGAATCAGGCACAAATAATAAATTGGGTGAAAATGCAAGAACTCTGTTGGGGGAGAAACGAAGCAGTATTCACCCAAGGGCAGTGTGTGCTCTACAAGCAGTCATCAAAAGACAGCAGCGCACTCACAGTCATTGACATATTGCAGCCTACATGCAGTTCATTAGCAGCATGCAGCCGTCCACAGATTACAGACCCCGCGCAGCACATCGGCAACACGCAGCCTTGAGCAACTAGCCGTAGAAGTGCAGTACGTCGCCAGCATGCACTATAAAATTAACGGTGAGCTGTGCTTGCAAACAATTTAAGAAGTTGTATGTGTTGTGAGTGATACAATAAGACAGTGTCAAATAGAATTAATTTTCAAAGTAAAACCCTCAATATAGACAGTAAGCATACTGATTAGAGAAATAAAATATTTGTTTATGCCTGTCATTACAAGAAAGATGACCATGACATGAGAAATGAATTTAGAAATAATTTTGGGAATATCTGATGAATTTACTAAGCAGATACAAAATCAGTTTAGACGTTAATAATAAAATACAGTCATCCAAAGAAAAGGTACTTACCAATAATAATGACAGATTCGCTTGATTTGATGAGAAACTTGAGCATTTGAAGGAGTGTTTAGTGAATACACCAGATCATCAATGTTTTTAAAAACAAAATTCATACTGAAATGCTTAAACAATGTGACCTTGTACATAACGAAATTCAAGAACGTATTAGCGAAATTCATACTGATGTAGATAGTTTGCAAGAATTTGCAGTAAAAGAGTGTAAACTAGTAAGAGATCACATCGCAGATGTGCAAAATCATGCTCAACTTTAAGGGCAAAGGAGGGAGAACAGAGATTCCATTTCTTCACATGATATCTTAATGGGTTTGGAGGAGAAAGTACAGGCCTTAGTACAATCAAACATTTCAAGAGAGTGCACTAAATTTAAACAGCATACAGCTTTACAGGGATGAAGTAACTCATCCAAATAATGAATTTAAACGATTGTGAGATGAGTTAGTTAAAACGTGACAAGAAATCACAGAAAGTCAGTGCAGAGGAAAATCATTAGATACAAATAGTTTTTTAGAAGAACTACAATTAGGCAGTAGCATGAACCTATAGAAGCATTTCCCAAAGTTTAAATCAGACAGAGATGTACACCCAACATACTTACGAGTTTTTTTGACATCTTTACCTCAAAAATGGGACGATTCTCAGAAAATAAATTTTGCATTAAGTTATCTAGAAGGGGATGCTGCTCAGTGAAGGAATGCTACTCAAAATAATTTACTTCATGGAAGGAGTTTCAAGATAGATTTAAACATAAATACTGGTCACAAACAATACTGGAAAAATTAACTTTAGAATCACTCGATCCAACACGCTACAATACTTCGTGGGGAAGTTTCAAATAGTTTACAGAGTGCCATTTAACACAATCTAAATATTTAGACACCCCACTGGACTTGTCAGACTGGACTGTCCAAAAGAATGCGTTATTTTGGAGAGTCAAGAAAGTTATACTAAAATGGAGATTGGTATACCACAAACAGTGAAGTTCAAGTTAATTAATTTTATTCACGGAGGGTATGGACATTTTGGAGTACGCAGATGTATAAAACACATGATTAAAATTTACTACTTTAAAAACTTAGGTCAAAAAGTATTATCAATAATAAGATCGTATTAAGTATGTCAGAGGATGAAAGACAATAATCAAGTAGTGTTGTATAAGCTGTCCAAGGGACTGCATGGCCTTATAGCAATAGACTTCTTTTGTCAACTACCCACGAAGAGGGGAGGAGTGAATATCATATTTGTACTAGTAGTGTGTTGGTCAAAGTACTTTATGCTCTATCCAACCATACAAGTTAACACTGAAACAGTAATTAGGTGTTTAAAGCAACATTTCAATGATGTAGGAAAACCTCGTAGAGTACTGACAGAAAATGGACCACAGTTTTACCAGCCAAGCCTTTAAAGAATTTTTAGGATGGGAAAATGTTAAACACAATGATATTTCAAAATAACATCCACACAGCAGCCCTTGTGAATGAATAATGAAGGAAATTGCTCAACTTCATAGAACCAGTCGATCAAAGCAATGTACAGGTTGCGCGCAATGGATTTCAGTTTCAAATGATGAAATGATTATTAACAAACTGCAATAGTAAAGAAGCTACATGATGCACTTAATGGGAGTTTATGGGTAAGGAACTTATACCAGTTTTGGTTCGACCCAGGGAAGGGATGACCTCAACCACTTTGTAGGAGTTTATGGGTGAGCTGCTCCAGAGAAGGGAACTTATAACAGGTTCAGGTGGACCCGAGAAAGGAAGGACCCCAACAACTTTATGGGAAGAGAGGTACATCACATTAGCGAGGGTACGAAGTTATAGGAAAGAGTACTTAATCCCTGGAAGGGCAATGTTGAGAAGTGTTTATGAGTATTACCACTTGCTCAAGGGTAGAGACCCTGGATAAGGGAGCTTTTAGTCCAGATTGATTAAATAAAATTATTGAAGTCAAGTAATTTACCTGTCACTGAGGACACAATGTAATCCCAGAGTGCTCTGACATTTGATCCTAGAAGTACACATATTTACCTTCCCCGAGAAAGAAATAGATTTTTGTGGTAAGGTATAATGTAATATGCGTCAATCGTAAAACAAAACACTAAGAAAGCAGCTACACAGGTAGCACAGTACTTGTGGCGTGCACATGAGTTTTGTTTTAGATTAGGTTCCTCCCCATGGGGAAACAAACCGTTGGCCTGAAAAATTACAAGTTCGTGTCACTGATGTAGGTGTGCCAACTGTAAAAATTGTTATTTTGCCTAAAAAGGTCATTCCAAAGGATTTAAATAAGCTTAATCTCGTGTTAGTAAATTGTCGAAGTGTCTGTAGCAAGATCCCCGAGTTACTCTCCGAAACAAACAGTAGCAATCCCAATATTGTATTAGGTACCGAAAGCTGGTTGAAACCAGACATAAAAAGCAGTGAAATTTTGAACTCAGATTGGACAACGTTTAGGAAGGATAGGACTGATGCTATGGGAGGTGGCGTGTTCATTGCAGTTAAAAGCTGTTTAAACACAGTTGAAATCGATAATGGGTCGGACTGTGAAATAGTCTGGATAAAGTTTTCAATCAGACAAGGATTG
Source organism: Schistocerca gregaria (assembly GCF_023897955.1). Taxonomy (NCBI): domain Eukaryota; kingdom Metazoa; phylum Arthropoda; class Insecta; order Orthoptera; family Acrididae; genus Schistocerca; species Schistocerca gregaria. Next base: position 237,277,637 of record NC_064928.1, read on the forward strand.
ACCATTGTATTAGCATGTTTTTATAGACCACCAGAGTCTGCAACAAACATCGCAGAACGTTTCAGGGAAAGTCTTGAGTACATAGGAAATAAATATCCAAATTATCCATTAGTTATAGGTGGAAACTTTAATCTGGTATCCATTGACTGGGAAAATTATACGTTTATCACAGGGGGCAGAAGCAAAGATTCGTGTCGAAGTTATTCTAGGAGCACTCTCAACATACAACCTTGAGTAATTCGTTAGAAAACCAACTCGAGATGGGAACATATTAGATATCTTGGTGACAAACAGACCTGATCTCTTTGAGGAAGTTAATCTAGAAGAAGGTATTAGCGACCATAATGTTGTTGTGGCTTCTATGTCAGTAGAGCTCCAAGCATTCATTGCGGGACGCAAGATACTGAGCATCTTTGGTCGGAATTTAAAGGTATTGTCCACCATGTGCTAGAGAAGTATGTACCTAGGAAAAATATAGGGGAGAGAAAGTATCCACCTTGGTACAACAAACATATTAGGAAAATGCTGAGAAAGCAGAGAATTATGCACAGTCATTTGAAACGTAGTCACTGCCCCACTGACAAACCGAAATTATGCGAAATGAAAGCAGCTGTCACAAGGACAATGAGATTCTTTTAACGAATTTGAAAGCAATATTTTATCTGCAGATTCTAAAAATAAACCCAAAAAGTTTTGGTCGTACGTAAAATCTATGAATGCTACAAACAATTCAATACCTTCTCTTGCTGACAGTATGGGTAATGTAACCGATGATGATAAACAGAAGGCCAACATTCTAAACCTAGCTTTCAAAAACTCGTTTACAGTAGAGGACTGCAGCACCATTCCCCCTTTCAATTATCGAACAAACGCAAGGAAGGCTGATACAGTGTTTAGTGTATCTGGGATTGTAAAACAGTTAAGATCCTTAGATGCCAGGAAGGCATCTGGCCAGGACGGTATCCCCATAAGACTATATGTTGACTATGCTATAAGTATAGCACCATTCTTTTCCATCATCTATCAGAGATCATTGGAACAGTGGGACGTTCCATGTGACTGGAAGAAGGCCCTGGTCATAGTAATCTATAACAAGGGTAGATAATTGGATGTACAAAATTACCGGCCAATTTCACTGACATCAATTTGTAGTAGAATCATGGAAAATATTTTGTGTTCAGATATAATGACTTTTCTTGACTCTGAGAAGCCCATCTGCAGAACAGTTTTAGGAAACAGCGATCACGCGAGGCACAGCTGGCCCTCTTTGTGCATGATGCAGAACAAGCTCTAGATACCGGCTCCCAGGTTGATGCCATATTTCTCAACTTTCGAAAGGCGTTCGACTCAGTTCCGCACTGTCGCTTGCTCCAAAGAGTGCGCCCTTACGGTCTATCCTATGCCGTATGCAGTTGGATAGAATGTTTACTGACAGACAGGTAACAGTATGTCGTCCTGAACCGGGTGACTTCAACAGAAACAAGAGCAACTTCAGGTGTGCCCCAGGGCAGCGTAATAGGCCCGCTGCTTTTTACAATTTACATAAACGATCTGGTTGATGGTACTGACATCAGCATTAGACTGTTTGCTGATGATACTGTAGTCTACAGACAGTATTATCACATGGAAGTTGTGAACAAATCAATGAGAATTTGCAGAAAATTAATGTGTGGTGTAATGACTGGCAGTTATCTCTCAATATTAGTAAGTGTAGCCAACTGCGTATAACAAGACGAAAATCCCCATTAATGTACAAGTAAAAAATAAATGCCAAGTCTTTGAAAGCAGTAGTATCCATCAAGTACCTGGGTGTGTCTATTCGAAATGATCTCAAATGGAATGATCAGACTATACAAGTAACGTGTAAGGCAAACTCTAGATTGTTGTTTATTGGTAGAATCCCGAAGTGATGAAATCCTTCAACAAAGGAAATAGCTTACAATACATTAGTTCATCCAGTCTTACAGTATTGTTCGTCTATATGGGACCCTAACCAGTTGGGTCTGATTCAAGAGATTGAAAAAGTTCAGAGAAAAGTGGCAAGATTCATGATTGGTACATTTAGCCACCGCGTGAGTGTTACAAATCTAATAGAAAGTTTGAAGTGGTACACTCTTGCAGATAGATGGCACGCTAAACAGAAAGGGCTGCTCACTAAATTCTGAAATCCGATCTTCACTGAGGATGTAGAGCATATATTATTACCACCAGCTTTCTAATCGCGAAACGATCACCATTCAAAGATGAGGAAAATTAGAGCTTGTACTGAGGCTTTCAGACAGTTGTTTTTCCCTCGTGCGATCCGCAAGTGGGACAGAGGGGGGGAAATATGACTTTGGCGCAAATTGTGCTCTCTGCCACACACCGCTTGGTGGCTAGTTGAGTAAATATGTAGATGTAGCTGTAGATGTAGATATATTTACTGCAATGATAAACTTCAAGAATAACTGAAAGTAATATGAAGCTAATGTGTGTATTTATGTAACACTCGTAAAATAATTCAAGTTGAATGTGTGGTCATGACACCTTTTCTCTTAGTGGAGGGATATGTAGTGACACATCCCATCCCTTGAATGAGAGGTATCACATCCTTAACTATGTATGTCAAAGAAAAGATGTATGTGACAGCATAGTGGATAAATGGTTAACACCCCACTGCTGGAAGGTGTTTTAAATCATAGGTGCTGTTTCCAGAGCTAACGATTCAGCAACTGTACAGAAGTGCTTAGCAGTCAGACCTGCTGAGGTGGAGACAGGAGTTCCTTGGTTCGGGTGGTGTGGAAGAAAGAGCTCCATGAAATCTAAGAATGCAAAATGTCAAAGATAATAAGCATATTGTAATTGTTAATCATCAAGTTGAATATCAGATATTTTATGTACATAATACACAGAGGGATATTTTATGTACGCAATACACAGAGGTAGCACACGAGACAGTAGCTGTACTCATTTATCATGTATTGAGTTGTAATTTTGAAGGTAACATAAGAAGATGAATTGCATCTCACTTCTTATTTATGTGGTGGAGTGAATGAAAACAAAAAGTCAATTTTCAGCACCTTTATCTGGAGCCTGTAAAAAGGTGATGTCTGAGCCAACCTGGAGGAAGAAGGTACACAGATACAGGGCACAGACTAGCTGGACTCTGAATAATAATACTTAAGAGTGATCCAATATTCAGTAAACAACGTTCATTGTATGTTCGGGTGGTAACTTGTTTAGGTGTGGTCAAGTATAACAAACCAACGCGCAACCCAAGCCACCAAGAAACACTTCAGAACCTGCCCACCCAACCTCCATTTCACTCATTCTGCACTCACATGCTCCTCTTCACACTCTCTTTCTCTGTTCGACTTCCCCATCCCATTTCACTCCTCCATGCAGACATGTGAGACATGTGCCAGAGTGGCCGTGCACACACTCACTCACCCCCCCCCCCCCCCTCTCTCTCTTCCCCCCCTCCCCCACCCCATAGCCCATTCAATTGTCAGCCGTCCTTCCCTCCATATTCTTTCACTCACTCCACCCTGTGCAACTTCTCACTCCAGTCAACTACAGTGCACTAATAATCATCAATTGATGGTTCAATGGCTACCAACAGATTCACAAATAGATTTACCTTTGTTTTTATTCACATGTAAATTGCTCAAGTGCCATAATACAATCACATTACATTGATTCCACAAGTCAGTGGATAATATGCACTGCTTTACTCTATTACTTTTAGTATTAGAATAATGAGAGCTGAACAGTTCAATATTAATCTAACTTCGAGAAATGTTAACCACATAAGGATATAGACACTCCCTTATCCATGTTAAAAACAAACTAATGCTGATGACAAAAGAAAAGATCAGCGATTTACACTCATTAATAATAGAGGTTACCCTGAGTTAACACATATGAAAGACAGATTTGTAAAAATAACATTAAAAAATAATTTAAACTCTGCTGTCTGGGCAGTTGACGTCACAGTACCCGAGATAACACGATGTTCCCACTTGCTGGAGTTGACAGCAAAAATGCACACCGCTCACTCTCCAAATCATCTTCAGTGGAAGATTTGTGCAAGTACAAAGTACACTGTCAAACTGAAGATAGAAATGTTACTCATCTATGGAGAATGTAAGTTAGCAGACTGGTTATTTCAATAATGTTTTCTCATTCACAATATCCTCAAATAAAAAAATGCATCTTCATCATCATTTTCCTTTTATTGGGGTCAAAAGTAGGCATAATACTACTTGGACAGAGCAACTGTACACAAAGTGTCAAACAAAACCAATGCAATCGTCATACTCACACAAGCCTTCCACTGAAGATGGCTCACTGAATGACCAGTGTGCATTTTCCTTCTGTTTCTTTTTATTCGCTGTCAAGTTCAGCAAATGAACAAGTTTAGGGCTACCACACGTTCCCCCAAGTGAATTGCCCTGATATTTCCCTGATATCCAGATAAGTTTTAGCATTTTTCCCTGAAAATTTTGAGCTCTAAAGAACGAGAAAAGACATAAGTTGACAAAAAAACGTAGGGACTTCTGTATTTATAAACATGTAAGCAAAAATCTTAAGTACTAACATCAACATCTTTTATAATTAACACTATTTAGATGGAGAAAGTAAACCAAATGGTATGTGTGTTTCATTGAGAATACTGATGTTATTTTATTTCAATAAAACAAAACACATTTGGTGACAAAAATTATAATTTCCTTGGAGCTGAAGGACAGGCACAGAGGTCACAATTGTCACGTTGTAGAGCATGTTCTCCAACAGGATATGGGTGTTGCCAGTATACACTCTCTGCCTATGCCCATTCATCCTAATTGATAATTTGATGGTAGTCATGCTGATGTTAAAAGGTGGAACAATGTTGTTTTTTGGAGAAATCAACAGTACTTTACAGACAATGGTTAATAAGAGGTAATGAGTGGGCAATCTATAGAATCTGAAAAAAAAACAACTACAGTGCACACCACTGGTGACTCAGTATTATCTGGTCTGGAAGGTTTTAATCAGCTACTTCGACAGGCCGTTACTTCCTAAAATCAATCCCTCAAATGAGATCCATTCTGTCTGAAATTTTGCCCGCAACACCTAGAATAACTTTTCATCACCTTCCCAATCTCTACAATATTCTTGTTAGACCCTAGGCTTCTTTGGCTCCCATCTCCCTACCTTATGTCTCCTACTCCTGTGATCATCCCACTGCAGGCCTTGCCCTACGCACCCTCCTACCACCGTCTGTAGCAGCCCTGTAACTGGCAAAATATAAACTATCAAAGAGAGAGCCACCTGTGAAACAACACGTGTCATATACTAGCTGTTATGTAAACACTGTTTGGGCTTTTACATCGGCATGACTACCACCAAATTATCAAATAGGATGGGGGCATAGGCAGAGGGTGTATACTGGCAACACACAAAATCCTGTTGGAAAGCGTGCTCTACAACGTGACAATCCTGAACTTGGTGCCTGTTTCACCAGACGCACCATCTGGATTCTTTCCCCAGACATTAGTTTCTCAGAACTCCACAGATGGGCACTAGTGCTACAACATATCCATGATTCCCACCACCCACCTGGCCTTAATTTTAATTAATTTCTTGCATTTCTTCATGGTAACTACTCTTTCCTTCACTCCATTTTAGTGTTCTACATCCCTCATTGTCTTACCCGTCTATTTTTCATAGCCCCCTCCCACCTCTTGATACATACAATGCACTTAGCTTTTCACTGTTATTAACTCGTGCATGATGTTTAAGTGGTAATATTTGTCTTGCATATTACCCTGTGTTCCACCTTTAATTGCTCAGGCTTTCAAATCTTGTCCAATGCAGTCCCCAACAATCGGTCTTTCCTCTCTCATCCTGCGTGGTAAGTCACCCCTGATCCTTGGTAGTGAAATCTACCACTTTTTTACATCTCTCTAGACCTAGTCTTTTTCCTTCATGCCTCTTCCTTCCCCTTCAACCATTATACAACGTTCTTTTATGTGTGTGTTGTGCTTCCGCTTGGTGAGTAGATTTTTTATCTATTTAATTAAATTATTTTGTCAAGAAAGGCAGTTGCTCAAAGACCATCATGTACTTAAACAACACTGCTCAATATATTTTCTGTTTTGCTTCTCGATAAAAAGTTATTTAGGGCGCTCAAAATAAACGGAACACCCCCAATGATGTTTGCTAATAATCAACATCAATACTTATTATATAAATGGATGGTTGTATGAAAATAAGTTCTCTGGTACTGCACGCTGCAGTTTTTGAATCCACGTCAGATGGCATGGACGTCGAAGACCCCTAGAGGTCTCTGCACCGTCGCACTGTAAGCAGTGGCGGCGCATGCCTCCTGGCCCATATTTAATGTGAGTGTGCCACGGTGGAACACATGGTCCCAGCGGCCAATAGCGGCGTTCTCGATCATGTCTTTAAGTACCTCCCTCTTGCTCTGCCAGTCAGTCTAACCTTGGCGTACATCTATTGATAGCTCACCTCAGATAGCATATTTACATTCTTGTTCCAGGTACGAGTGGACGTGGTTGATTAGTTAGGTTCTTGTGACTCTGTTGTTTCTGTCTTCTTGTTCTTCGTAAGGTCCTTTGTTGTTAGTGTCTGTCCTCTCCCATACACTGAGGACTGTAAATACACAATTATATCGTTGTACTGCACTAGCTCAGGAGAGATGACATCAGAAACATTAAGCACAAGGTCAGTTTCTGCATAGTAGGGGCACGGACATACAGATATAAATAAGTATCTGGGCAATATCGAGTTTCTCCACTAAAATATGTGTAAGAGGCAAGTGTGTGTGTGTGTGTGTGTGTGTGTGTGTGTGTGTGTGTGTGTGGTGTGTGTGTGTGTGTGTGTGTGTGTGTGTGTGTACATGAAGAGACAACTTTCCTCCGTGATCACCCACAGCCTCTCATTCGCAGTGGTGATGGTAGATAGCCCTCTGTCTCCTGGTGTTAGTAACGGAGTTTGGTCACACTGGGTGATTGCTAGTGTGTAACACGTTACAAAATTTACTCTCACAGAAAATTCTAAAACATTCAAAAAAAAATTAGATTTCCAATATCAAAGATGTGTAAGGTTAAATTCTCATGAAATTTCTTCAATATCTGAAACCAAATATATCTGATGCTGTAGAATATCAAAATTGAATACATCAAATTCTGATTGTCAATATAAGTTGCAGTTCAGCTTGTTTTTGTCAGTCAAATTTTGACAACATTCAAGAGACGATCAAAGAGAAAAATACCAGAAAGTAAAAAGTTAATGTTCCAATGGTAAAGTAAGTTAAAAAAAAAATTGAATATTCAAATGGTAAACTGAATACAAAGAAAGAGAGAGAGAGAGAGAGTGTTTTTAGAAAAATTCTAAAAAGGAGTGCAATAAATAAGGGAACAAAAAGTAAACATTAACAGTGGGACAAGAATTAGAATAAATTCAGTTTGAAACAATGAAATGTGAAATAAACAAAATAGAGAACTAATGGACACACTACGCGAACATCTAGGAGTTACAGTACGTAGAAGCTACAATTTAAAACTTGAGGCATTCTATTATGATTCCATGAAAAAAATACAACGAACATCCAAATAGCATTGGTCGAAAGATGGACAAGACATGTAAGTACTACTGTGCAAAAAAATTTATGCGTATGCTGTATGAGTGGTACAGACAAATTACCAACACCACAAGTGCCACCATCAGAACTATTTGTTTATATGATCAGAACAGTTCCAGAATCAAAATATTTTCTACGACATATGCATCAATATAATTATTCCTTTCAGATGGAATTGTTCAGGGCTACAAAAATATACAATGGAGAAAATTGCATTGGGGTTTTAAAGTTCAAGAGCAAATTTATCACTGAATATGCTCTATAATGAAACACTGAAATTCGTACAAATACATTTTGTTGGTGATCAAAAACTCAGCATAGATAAGTGTTGTACTCACATTCAGAGTCTCCAATGAGAAACTGTTCTGGAGTTACAATGCATATTCCATAACCACAAATAACTATAAGATCATTATTTGGGCCAACAAAAGACCAACTGATGAGCATGAACTAAGGATTATTGTGCTTCAGGTCAATGAAGTTGCAGCAGCAGCAGCAGCAGCAGCAGCAGCAGCAGCAGCAGTAGTTGCTGGAACACGTTGCACTACGGTATCTGCGGATATTTTGGGAAGGTGAACACTATCTGATATCTGATCTGTTTACTTAAATAGTTATATTGCATTGTTGATTAATTAATTTAGTATACCATATTGTAAATTTAATGGGATGACTGAGGGAACAGTCCTCATGCCATCAACTGTGTGATATATTCTGACCTGGGCAACACAGGTATTGCAGTTAGTATAAATATAATCATCTAATTATGTGATAGTGGTAACACACAATGTTGGATGCAAAGCACATTGCCAATGGTTGTCACACAATATCCAAATTTATATGCTGATTACCAAGGTCACATAATTAAGACAATTACATGAATACTACCAGGAAAAGTTGGAAATAATGAAGAAATCTGGATTTGTTGTGGTTCACAGATACAAGATGGAAAGGAGGGGCAAGGAGGGAATTGAGGTAATGCTATCAATTAAACTGGGGAGTAAATGACGATGGAAGGAGAAATGGAATGGGAGTAGTAGTGAGTGATGGGTTAAAAGAAGTGGAAGGGAAAGCAGAAACAGATGTGAGGAAATAAAGAGTGATAGTTATTGGGGATTTAAATGCACAAGTTGAAAGAGAAAGACAAGGACACGAACGTGTGCTCAGACCATAGGATTGTGGCAGTCAAAATGAGGAAGGTAAAACTTGGGTTTCTGGCAAAGGAATGGTCTATTGGACAGGAACTCCTGGTTCGAGAAAAAGAAATGACGAAAAATTACATAATACAACAATGGGAAAGTCAGTAGTTGACTATATCCTCTACAACAGTGCAATGAATACGAACATCACAGATATTGAGGTAATAACATCGGAGGCCTCAGACAGCAACTGAGAAGAGAACAATGTAAAGTACTTCAGAAAAGTGAAGGAATATCTTCCTATGGATGAACCAAAAAATGGTGGAAGAGGAATGGGATAGATTTAAGAGAACATTACTAAGAGTGGCGGAAGCAGTACGTGGGAGGACAAGCGACAGAAAAAGATGGAAGGAACCACCACAGTGGATGGAGGAACAAAAACTATACGGCAGAAGAATAGTAGAGTGTCTAGTGTGTGCTTCCAGAGTAGGACAGCAGAGACACGAGAAGAGTGATAGGCAAGGCAGAAAGAGGCAAAAAGTCTGATGGCTGAGGAGAGAAAGTGGATGGAAGAATGGACTAGCCTCTAGCATCTGTAGACATCATACACAATCCTTCTGGTCCACAAATCTTTACTCACTTTCCAACTGCTGGAGCAACGGTGCCTTCTGGCATACACTTGGTGTTTTCTGTTTTCTCACTTGTTGGAACTTCTCTGTGCCTTCAATGGAGGGCAGCAGCAGTTGGAAAATGAATATTATGAAAGAGTGCATCAAGTCGTGATGCAAAAATTTAAATATCCACATTCTTTTGGAATCTCACACATTTAGGAGTCTATTTATATCTGCAAGTATATCATTCATTATGTAAATAAATATCGTTACCCAGTTACTAGCCTTAATGATCAAAATGTTCTACTTACTTGGAGGTATCAACCCTGATACCTCAGTCCTCAATTACTGAAATGTACTGTCATTGTGTAGTTGATTATAGTAGTGTGTCTGTTTGTTTTTTGCTTTTAGCTAAATGTTCTTTTGTTGGTTCATAACACAGAAATACATTAGGCATTTATTTTATTTCAATAGCAAAAAGAGTATGAACACAGCAACTCCAGTTTTAGCAGTAGACCCAACTTACGGTGAAATAATGGAACTATTGGAAGTGGAGAGCCCAAACATTTCTGAACTCGAGTTACCCGAGGAAGAAGATATGGTCGATACTGCTCTCAGACCAAAAATGCCAGTAGCTGATGCTGTATCATCCAATTCGAAGGACGATAGGGTACTTATGAGTGAGATCAGACATTATGAGTGAGATCAGACATAGAGGTGCAAAATGGAGACACTAGACAGATTAAGCAGTTGCTGGAGGCAAGTTTGTGCACCATATTTAAGATATAGCTGGCAAAACATAATTATATTTTACTTTTATTTCCAGGTCTACCCCTGACAGTCCACCAGCAAATAAGGCATCTTTCACTTCTGGTGTTCATCCCACTGCCCACATTCAATGTTGCTCTAAGAAAGATGAGGCTTTTGTACAGATTCAAAAACCAAATGCAATTACAGAATATAATACATATATCCATGGTGTGGCTCTCCAGGGCTAGGCAAAATATCAAATGAGAGGTAGAACAAAACAAGTGGACAGTATACATGATCCACCACTTCACACATTTTGCTGTTGCAACAGTGTGGTTACATTATAGGCCAGCAATGCAATGTAATAAATTTATGAGGAAAGACATCATGCAACACCAAGCTATCAAGCTTCTTATTTTCTACAGGGTGCCAGAAAATGAGCAAAGCTCAGTCTCGAGCTTCGATGGTGGTGGCGGTGGTCCACCAGCAAAACAGAGGCTGTAGAAGTCAGAGTGTGAAATGCTAAACAGATGCCCTCAGTTGATGAACAATGAAAACAGAGGTCAAAATGCACTTTAGAAGGTTGTAGAGGCCTGACAATTGTCCGATGCAATGCATGTCAAATGTTCCTATGCTTCACAACTGAGAGAAATCTTTTTGCTCTTTTTCATGAAAAGTGAATTTGAGTTAAGTTTCTGTCAATAGCAGCATTGCATAAAACGTTTAGAACAATACTGCTGTTAAGATTATATGTATCTTCCCGTATCAACATAGGTATCATATGTGATATCACATTAAAATTTATGTTAAAATGAAATTTTATCTCCATTTTTGACTTACCCGTACCAATATCACTTCTGCACATTAATTTCAACAAAATCAGAGTTAATATCTACCTTCAGAACTTTAGAGGCTGGAATGATGGAGGAGGGTAGTGCTGGTCAAAAAAAGATGCTACATGAGCAGTTAAAAGTAACAGAGAGTGTTATATTACAGACTGTTCAAAAAGTGAAAAGAAGCATCCAAGAGGTAGAAAGTAAGAAGGAATTCGAGGCCATGGCAAGGGAATATCCTGAAGAACTCAAACCTGAACAGAGACCTGACGAGGAGGAGAAAATTGAGGAGAGAGAAAGAGAACTGAAAACAGGAAAGGACTTAACTTGGGGAGAATTGGAAGATGCACTGAGAAAGATGAAAGGAAGGAATGCATCAACTTTGGATGAGATGAATGTAGAGATGATGAGAGCAGCAGAGGAGATGGGAATACAAAGGCTCTATCAAGTGACGAAAATTGTGTGGAAAGACAAAAGAACTCAAGAAGACAGGAAGAAGGGAATAACTGTCCTCATCTTCAAGAAGGGTAATAGAAAGGAATGCAAAACATTTCAGTGAATTACACTGATAAACAACTGTGCAAAGATCTTTGAGACAGTTTTAGAAACATACACTTGGATAAAAATAGAAGGAAGGCTGCGAGAACAACAAAGTGGGTTCAAAATAGGATGCCCCACAGTAAATCTAATTTTCATTGAGAGACAGTCAAGGAGTACCTCTATCAATGTTGAAATAGATTCACTGATGGCCTTCCGGGAAACAAAAAAAATCATGTGAGAGTATATGTAGAAACAAGGTACGGAAGTTCCTGGAGGTGTAGGAAAGCAGACTATATGGATGATAAGAGGAATGAACAATGGATCTGTGAGCTGTATGAAAGGGGGAGTAGAGAGATCAGATTGGCTGCAACAGAATAATGGCTCGGCACAGGGCAGTGCACTCTTGCCATCACTCTTCACCGGGGTGATGGGTGAGGTAATGGCCAGAGTGATACAAGTAACTGAGGAATGAAAGATGAAGAGAATGGTGTTTGTACACAATTTTACAATTTGGGGAAACAAGAGGAGGAAGCATGGGAGCAGTTGAACATATGCCAATGGATAGTACAAGGATACAGGGTGAAGTTTTGTATACGGAACAGTGAAATGATGATCAGAACCAAAAAGAAGGAGAACCACTGACGAAGGTGGAGCATTGCTAGTACAGTATGTTATTCAATTTCTTCATCTAGGTAGTCAGGATGTTCACACAGTCACTTTGCTAATCAAAATGTTTAGCTATAATGATTATTACAAAATTTTTAGCTATAATGATTATTGCAGTCTAAAGTACATTAATCAACCATCTGTTTAGTTGTGAATGGAGACATGTTAATTTTTGTTAGGTTTACTTACAGGCTATGTGAGCTGCCAACCTGTAATGCAATCCCTAAGTTATTACTTCAAAGCTCATCACCATGTGTTTGAGAATAATAAATGTGAATTAAATGAAAGATAAACTTGACACTATTAATTAGACTAATTTGGTAATGTTTTAGAGCAGTGGCTACCAACAGGTGGTCCATGGACCCCCAGGGGTCCATGAGCTATGCCAGAGGGGCCTGCAAGGTGCCATTAGAATAAAAAATATATTAAATATATTTCATATGATAACAGATTTTTTGTTTTGGCCGCTTCCTGAATGAGCAGAGCTTTAGCTAACGCTAACTTCAGCATCTAGTGCCTTCCTAGAGCCAACTGACACTAGCATGCTCTAGCGAAAAACTAGAATTAGGTAGAGGCAAATAGTTCTGCTGTATGCTGTTAGACTGCGCGCGCTGCCTCTTTGCAGCTGACAACTGACAGTCACTTTACACCGAAACTCGCATTTCAGACGACAATCGACCACTATTAATTTATTGCCAGTGCTTTCACAGACCATGTTGTTTACATATTCAATATTATGAATTAAAACATTAGTCCAGAATGAGATTTTCACTCTGCAGCGGAGTGTGCGCTGATATGAAACTTCCTGGCAGATTAAAACTGTGTGCCCGACCGAGACTCGAACTCGGGACCTTTGCCTTTCGCGGGCAAGTGCTCTACCAACTGAGCTACCGAAGCACGACTCAGGTCCGGTACTCACAGCTTTACTTCTGCCAGTATCCGTCTCCTACCTTCCAAACTTTACAGAAGCTCTTCTGCGAACCTAGCAGAACTAGCACTCCTGAAAGAAAGGATACTGCGGAGACATGGCTTAGCCACAGCCTGGGGGATGTTTCCAGAATGAGATTTTCACTCTGCAGCGGAGTGTGCGCTGATATGAAACTTCCTGGCAGATTAAAACTGTGTGCCCGACCGAGACTCGAACTCGGGACCTTTGCCTTTCGCGGGCAAGTGCTCTACCAACTGAGCTACCGAAGCACGACTCAGGTCCGGTACTCACAGCTTTACTTCTGCCAGTATCCGTCTCCTACCTTCCAAACTTTACAGAAGCTCTTCTGCGAACCTAGCAGAACTAGCACTCCTGAAAGAAAGGATACTGCGGAGACATGGCTTAGCCACAGCCTGGGGGATGTTTCCAGAATGAGATTTTCACTCTACAGCGGAGTGTGCGCTGATATGAAACTTCCTGGCAGATTAAAACTGTGTGCCCGACCGAGACTCGAACTCGGGACCTTTGCCTTTCGCGGGCAAGTGCTCTACCAACTGAGCTACCGAAGCACGACTCAGGTCCGGTACTCACAGCTTTACTTCTGCCAGTATCCGTCTCCTACCTTCCAAACTTTACAGAAGCTCTTCTGCGAACCTAGCAGAACTAGCACTCCTGAAAGAAAGGATACTGCGGAGACATGGCTTAGCCACAGCCTGGGGGATGTTTCCAGAATGAGATTTTCACTCTACAGCGGAGTGTGCGCTGATATGAAACTTCCTGGCAGATTAAAACTGTGTGCCCGACCGAGACTCGAACTCGGGACCTTTGCCTTTCGCGGGCAAGTGCTCTACCAACTGAGCTACCGAAGCACGACTCAGGTCCGGTACTCACAGCTTTACTTCTGCCAGTATCCGTCTCCTACCTTCCAAACTTTCATATCAGCGCACACTCCGCTGCAGAGTGAAAATCTCATTCTGGAAACATCCCCCAGGCTGTGGCTAAGCCATGTCTCCGCAGTATCCTTTCTTTCAGGAGTGCTAGTTCTGCTAGGTTCGCAGAAGAGCTTCTGTAAAGTTTGGAAGGTAGGAGACGGATACTGGCAGAAGTAAAGCTGTGAGTACCGGACCTGAGTCGTGCTTCGGTAGCTCAGTTGGTAGAGCACTTGCCCGCGAAAGGCAAAGGTCCCGAGTTCGAGTCTCGGTCGGGCACACAGTTTTAATCTGCCAGGAAGTTTCATATCAGCGCACACTCCGCTGCAGAGTGAAAATCTCATTCTGGAAACATCCCCCAGGCTGTGGCTAAGCCATGTCTCCGCAGTATCCTTTCTTTCAGGAGTGCTAGTTCTGCTAGGTTCGCAGAAGAGCTTCTGTAAAGTTTGGAAGGTAGGAGACGGATACTGGCAGAAGTAAAGCTGTGAGTACCGGACCTGAGTCGTGCTTCGGTAGCTCAGTTGGTAGAGCACTTGCCCGCGAAAGGCAAAGGTCCCGAGTTCGAGTCTCGGTCGGGCACACAGTTTTAATCTGCCAGGAAGTTTCATATCAGCGCACACTCCGCTGCAGAGTGAAAATCTCATTCTGGAAACATCCCCCAGGCTGTGGCTAAGCCATGTCTCCGCAGTATCCTTTCTTTCAGGAGTGCTAGTTCTGCTAGGTTCGCAGAAGAGCTTCTGTAAAGTTTGGAAGGTAGGAGACGGATACTGGCAGAAGTAAAGCTGTGAGTACCGGACCTGAGTCGTGCTTCGGTAGCTCAGTTGGTAGAGCACTTGCCCGCGAAAGGCAAAGGTCCCGAGTTCGAGACTCGGTCGGGCACACAGTTTTAATATGCTAGGAAGTTTCATATCAGCGCACACTCCGCTGCAGAGTGAAAATCTCATTCTGGAAACATCCCCCAGGCTGTGGCTAAGCCATGTCTCCGCAGTATCCTTTCTTTCAGGAGTGCTACTTCTGCTAGGTTCGCAGAAGAGCTTCTGTAAAGTTTGGAAGGTAGGAGACGGATACTGGCAGAAGTAAAGCTGTGAGTACCGGACCTGAGTCGTGCTTCGGTAGCTCAGTTGGTAGAGCACTTGCCCGCGAAAGGCAAAGGTCCCGAGTTCGAGTCTCGGTCGGGCACACAGTTTTAATCTGCCAGGAAGTTTCATATCAGCGCACACTCCGCTGCAGAGTGAAAATCTCATTCTGGAAACATCCCCCAGGCTGTGGCTAAGCCATGTCTCCGCAGTATCCTTTCTTTCAGGAGTGCTAGTTCTGCTAGGTTCGCAGAAGAGCTTCTGTAAAGTTTGGAAGGTAGGAGACGGATACTGGCAGAAGTAAAGCTGTGAGTACCGGACCTGAGTCGTGCTTCGGTAGCTCAGTTGGTAGAGCACTTGCCCGCGAAAGGCAAAGGTCCCGAGTTCGAGTCTCGGTCGGGCACACAGTTTTAATCTGCCAGGAAGTTTAAAACATTAGTGTTTGTAAAGCGTTGTTTTTCACGGAAGCTACAGTTCACATGGTTAAACATGGACCATTGGTTAAAAAGTGTTCGTTAAAATGAGAAAGGCCTACAGATTAAGAAGAAGATAATGCTTTTGATGTTTAAGCAAGTAAGTCAGAGACTCTCGAACCGAAGTTGTCAGTGGCCACTGAACCTAAATCGTCGGCGTCCCTTGAACCTAACCCTTCCAAGATCAGTGTTAAGCTTACTGGAAAAATTAAAAAAATATAGCTTTGATTACCTGGAAATCAGTTTTACGTTCACCAGACCTGAGCAACAGCCTAAACCTCAATGTATAATTTGCTATGAAAGCCTTTCGAATGAATGTATGAAACCAGCAAAACTCCAGCGCCATCTTGAAACAAAGCACTCTGAGTACAAAAAGTAAGTCATTAGATTTTTTTCAAAAATAAATTAGGAATGTTGAAAACATCTCATAAAACAATTACCAAACACTGTGGTGCAAATGTAAATGAAAATGCAGCCCTTGTGTCTTAGGAGGTGGCTCAGCTTGTTGCTAAATGTGGGGAAAACCACAGAATTGCTGGGGAACTTATACTGCCATCAGCAATAATACTTTGCAAGAGAATGTTAGGTAATAGGAACTGTCCGGCTCTCAAATAATACTGTTCAGAGACAAATTACTGACATGGCAGTTAACATCAAAGAAACATTGCTGGTTAGACTTTGCACGAGTGACATGTATGCTCTACAACTGGATGGAAGCACAGACATTTCAAAAAAAGCTATAATGTTGGTTTTCGCGCGACTCTTATGGGAGGACCAAGTGTTCAAAGATTTTCTTTTTTCATGCGAACAACTGCGTACAACAGCAGACGATATTTTTACTGCACTAAATAATTATCTCAATGAACACGATGTCACCTGGAAAAAAGTGTAAGGATGTCGACAGATAGAGCAATGTCAATGGCTGGGGGAAAAAAAAAATCTGTAGCCCCTGAGGTGAAATGGACTCACTGTAGTATCAATCGTGAAGCCTTAGTAGCCAGAAGATTGCCTGAACCTTTGCAAAAAATACTTAACAAAGAAGTTCAAATCATCAACTACATTAAAACTAGACATCTGCAATACAGACTATTGTCTTTGTTGTATAAAGAGATCGGAAGTGAGCGTGAGCAACTTCTTATCCATACGGAAGTAAGATGGCTTTCTTGAGGTAGGATAGTCAAGATTTTCTGAACTTAGAGACAAGGTTAGTGTCTTCCTTCTTGATACAAAGTACGCAGATCTTCTCACTAACTTCTCTTGGCTTTGCTCAGTTGCGTACTTAGCTGATGTGTTTGAACAACTGAATGTGTTAAACTTGATTTTACAAGGAAAAAATTTAGACATGTTCAAAGTTGAGGATAAAATTAGTGCTATGGGCAAAAAGTGTCAGATCTAGGCATCAAGGATAGAAAAGAGTCACTAACTAACTTTTCTACTTTAAAACAATTCTTGGAGTCATAAGAGGAGAGTTTGCCTGACCAGATCAAGATCAATGTAGCCGAGTATCTATGCAGCCCAGCCACAACTTTTAGAGAGTATTTCCCTGAACCTGACCCTGACGACAGAGGGATTCGAAATCCCTTCAGCTGTGAAGAAATAGACAAAATCCAAGGCCTCACTGAAGAAGAGCAAGATCAACTTGTGGATCTGTCCAGCTGTGGTACGGTGATAAACATTTTCATCGGTGATAAAATTACAGACTTCTGGGCATCAGCACGTAAGTACTACAAGAAACTTGGAGATCAGGCAAGGAAAAGGTCATTCCATTTGCAACTACATATTGGTGTGAGCAAGCATTTTCTTCTATGTGTTTCATGAAAAACAAATATAGGAATCGGCTCAACATGTGGTCGGATTTCAGAGTGAAAGTTTGAAGTTTGGAACCTAATATTTCAGAAATAATGGACTCAAAGGTCAGACTGAACTCACCTCATTAAGAACTGAAAATTAAAACTAACTGTATACTGATGGAGTACTCTGTTGTAAATGCATTTTTTCAAAAAAAGTAATACCTTGAATGAAATTAGTGTTTTCTTATTTTTCACACGTTTCTACTCAAAGCAACTTCAAGTGTAGTACACTTGAAACACCAATACACTCAATTTTAATTTTTTCTGTCATTTTCAGTTCATACTCAATTTTTATTTTTTTAAGGAGTTTGTTATACTAAACTCCCAGATCTGAAGACGAAGATTTTGAGCAATAATCAAAAATTTACCAATAACAATGATGGCTAAATTGAAAAAGTTCTAAGCTCAATATTTTTTCAATAATGAGTATGTCAATGTTTTTCCTAAGTACCAAAAATAGAAAAAAGTATAAAAAGACTCTTAATTTGCCTTTTTTAGGTACTCGATACTCTGATATGACATGGTACCAATCATGCTGGATGAGGGGTCCCTCGAGAAAATTTTTTTGGGAACCTCTGGTTTAGAGCATCAGATAGACATCTGGATGACTGGGGTATCAAAAGATGTAAGAGACCTATGAGGGATCCAAAATAGATCAGAAGCTTACACAATAAAAATCTATAAATGACCTAGCAGATAATGTCAAAAGTTCGGTTAGAATTTTTGTTGATGATGCTGTCGTATACAGAGAAATTGCAAAGCTAGAAAATTTTAGCAAAATTTGGGAGGGCAGCAGAGATCGACGCTCAGTGTGGTGATCGGCAGTCGGCCCTTTATTGTACAATCTTACAACTGCAAAGCAATCACTGGAAGCAGTCACATCTGTAAAATATCTAGGAGAATGTGTACGGAGTGAGAAGTGAAACTAATCGCAATTAAG
This sequence comes from Schistocerca gregaria, assembly GCF_023897955.1. Classification (NCBI taxonomy): domain Eukaryota; kingdom Metazoa; phylum Arthropoda; class Insecta; order Orthoptera; family Acrididae; genus Schistocerca; species Schistocerca gregaria. Next base: position 237,295,999 of record NC_064928.1, read on the forward strand.
CAGATGTGAGACAGAATTGTTGGAAGAACTTCGAAGAAAGTGTAGCCCTCCCACAAAGGTGGCAGCTTTCAGAATCCTAGTTCTACCAATACTGGAATACTACTCATTAGTTTGAGATCTGTGCCAGATAAAACTGACAGATGAAACTAAGAAGATTCAAAGAAGAGCAGCACATTTCATTAAGAATCCATTTAGTAAGCACGATAGTATCACGGACACTCGCAGCCAGCTCCAATGGCAGACAACGAAGGGAGGCATTCTACATCAAGGTGTGGTTCACTTTTAAAACTCTGGCAGCTTATATACCTAGGAAGGTCAACTGTATGACACTTCTTCCTACATGTATCTCAAAAAAAGACCACAACAATAACATTAGAGAGATTGGAGCTCACACAGAGGCTTATCCGCAAACCATCGATGACTGGAATACAAAAAGGAGAAAGTAACAGTGGTGCACAGAGTACTCCCTGCCACACACTGTAAGGTGGTTCTGTTGGGTAGAGATGTAGAAATCGATTTTCTGTTAACAGAAATAGCAAACTTCACTATCCTAAAAAGAAAAAAATAAGAAGCAACAAAGCAATAACTGTGATAACAGCTATTGCATCTCACAACACTCTCATCATGAAGAATTCACTTACCTGCCTCTGTGACTGTGTTCGTCACTTGCGGCGTAGCTACAGTTGTCATAGGGCCCTGTGTCACGGCCGGATGTTGGCTCTGCTGCACTAGCAGCTGTGTCCGCAGCAGAGACGGCCGCGCCTTAAATGTCTGCTGCAGAGCCGTCCGCGCATCAGGCGTTCGCAGAAGAGGTGAACGCACCTCAGGTATTTGCAGCAGACGTGGCCTCGCATCGGGCGCCTCCAGCAGATGCGGCCTCGCATCGGGCACCTCCAGCAGATGCGGCCTCGCATCGGGCGCCTCCAGCAGATGCGGCCGCGCATCGGGCGCCTCCAGCAGATGCGGCCGCGCATCGGGCGCCTCCAGCAGATGCGGCCGCGCATCGGGCGCCTCCAGCAGATGCGGCCGCGCATCGGGCGCCTCCAGCAGATGCGGCCGCGAATCGGGCGCCTCCAGCAGATGCGGCCGCGAATCGGGCGCCTGCAGCAGAGGCGGCCGCGAATCGGGCGCCTGCAGCAGAGGCGGCCGCACGTCGGGCGCCTGCAGCAGAGGCGGCCGCACGTCGGGCGCCTGCAGCAGAGGCGGCCGCACGTCGGGCGCCTGCAGCAGAGGCGGCCGCACGTCGGGCGCCTGCAGCAGAGGCGGCCGCACGTCAGGCGCCTGCAGCAGAGGCGGCCGCACGTCAGGCGCCTGCAGCAGAGGCGGCCGCACGTCAGGCGCCTGCAGCAGAGGCGGCCGCACGTCAGGCGCCTGCAGCAGAGGCGGCCGCACGTCAGGTGTCTGCAGCAGAGGCGGCCGCACGTCAGGTGTCTGCAGCAGAGGCGGCCGCACGTCAGGTGTCTGCAGCAGAGGCGGCCGCACGTCAGGTGTCTGCAGCAGAGGCGGCCGCGCCTCAGTTGTCTGCAGCAGAGGCGGCCGCGCCTCAGTTGTCTGCAGCAGAGGCTCCCGCACCTCAGGTGTCTGCAGCAGAGGCTCCCGCACCTCAGGTGTCTGCAGCAGAGGCTCCCGCACCTCAGGTGTCTGCAGCAGAGGCTCCCGCACCTCAGGTGTCTGCAGCAGAGGCTCCCGCACCTCAGGTGTCTGCAGCAGAGGCTCCCGCACCTCAGGTGTCTGCAGCAGAGGCTCCCGCACCTCAGGTGTCTGCAGCAGAGGCTCCCGCAACCCAGGTGTCTGCAGCAGAGGTTCCCGCAACCCAGGTGTCTGCAGCAGAGGTTCCCGCACCTCAGGCGTCTGCAGCAGAGGCGGCCGCACATCAGGCGTCTCCAGCAGAGGCGGCCGCACATCAGGCGTCTCCAGCAGAGGCGGCCGTACATCAGGCATCTCCAGTAGAGGCGGCCGCACATCAGGCATCTCCAGCAGAGGCGGCCGCACATCAGGCATCTCCAGCAGAGGCGGCCGCACATCAGGCATCTCCAGCAGAGGCGGCCGCGCATCAGGCGCCTGCAGCAGAGGCAGCCGCGCATCAGGCGCCTGCAGCAGAGGCTCCCGCGCATCAGGCGCCTGCAGCAGAGGCTCCCGCGCATCAGGCGCCTGCAGCAGAGGCTCCCGCACATCAGGTGTCTGCAGCAGAGGCTCCCGCACATCAGGTGTCTGCAGCAGAGGCTCCCGCACATCAGGTGTCTGCAGCAGAGGCTCCCGCACATCAGGTGTCTGCAGCAGAGGCTCCCGCACATCAGGTGTCTGCAGCAGAGGCTCCCGCACATCAGGTGTCTGCAGCAGAGGCTCCCGCACCTCAGGCGTTTGGAGAAGAGGCGGACGCACTTCAGGTGTTTGCAGCAGAGGTGACCGCACCTCAAGTGCTGCCTGTGCCTCAGGTGCCTGAAGCAGAGGCAGCCGCGCATCAGGTGTTTGCAACACAAGCGGCTGCACCTCATGCGTCTGCAGCAGAGGCCGCCGTGCATCACGTGTTTGCAACAGAGGTGCCCGCATCTCAGGTGCCTGCAGCAGAGGCCGCCGGGGCTGAGGTATCTTCAGTAGAGGCGCCTCGGCCTCAGATGTCTGCATCAGAATCGACCGCGCCTCAGGTGTCTGCAGCAGAGGTGGCCGCACCTCAGGCGTACGCAGCAGCAGACGCGGACGCATCTCAGGCGTATGCAGCAGCACACGCGGACGCACCTCAGGCGTATGCAGCAGCAGACGTGGACACACCTCACGTGTCTGTGGCTGCTGCTGCTGCACCACACGTCGTTTTGCTGGGGACGGAGGACCGTATTGTACTGGCCCTCTGTCTATAATCGGCTCAGGGATGAGGTGGACGTGGGTCAGCAGCCGACTAAAAACAACACACGAGATATTAAATCAACAAACAAGGATTAAAATACCAGAAAAACAGACTATAAGAGTATATTCAGGCCACTGAGTGGCCAGCTGAGATTCTAAACATTACAGTTCTTCACTAATATTCAATTTATTCTGTCATGTACATGATGTGATCAAACAGGAACGAGAATTTTTTTCCTTAAAGAACCTTATTTGTTCATCAACAACGTCTCTGTTCCATCGTAACTAATCCATCTCTGATATAATGTACTTGTGCCAGCACTTTTTCCAATTTAGAAACAATTTCTGGAACTCACTTTTTGTTATGGTGTTCAGTTTCTACAATGATTCTGTTTTTACCTCATCAACAGTTGCACAATGACGTCCTTGCACAGTTCTCCTAACCCCTGGGAAAAGAAAGAAGTCCCAGGGGACCATGTTAGGTGATTACAGTGGCTGAGGCAACGTTACGGTTTTATTTTTTGCCATAAAATGAGGAACAAGCATTGAGTTGTGAGCGGGAGGATAATCGAGAAGCAATGTCCACAAGTGGTGTTGCCACAATTCTGGTAATTTTCTTCAGATTGGTACACACAAATGGCACATAACTTCCAGGTAGTAATTCTTACTGATCATACTACTGTAAGGCAGGAATTCATGATGCACTATCCCATTGTAATCAATGAAAACAGTGAGAACAACCTTCATAATTGATCGAATTATTTTAGGTCTCGGCTCTTCAGGCAGTTTCTGCTGGACGATTGGATTTCAGTTTCAGCATGTATACCCACATTTCGTCACCTGTTATAACATTCTTTAGAAGTTCTGGGTCATTGGCAACTTTATTCGGAAACTCTTGAGTGATGTTTATGCGACGTCATTTCTGGTTGAAATCCAACAATTTTGGAACAAACTTTGCCACTAGAAGTTTCATTCCCAAAACATCTGAAAAAATTGCTTGGCACGAGCTAAAGGATATGCTGACATTATCAGCAATCTCTCCAATGATGATTTGGCAATTTTCTAGAACCATTTTCTTTACTTCTACCACAAGGTCATCAGCAATTGATGTTCTAGGGTGTCCAGGGCAGTCATCATTACTGATGTCTTCTCGACACTCTTTGAAATGTTTACACCACTCTTAAAATATCGTCTTACTTGTAGTATATTTGCCAAAAGCCACAGTCAAAATTTCTAATGTGCTGCTGCACTTTTCTTCCATTTTTGAAGCAAGATTCAGTGAAATTTCTTTTATCTATCTTTTTCAAAAGAAAAAATTCACAAAGCCCTTGCAAACACGTATAACCTTTTCAACTCTCAACAGTAAACTAAATATTCAAAATAACTGAAAGTTATGTGTTGGGAGCATGTGTACCAACAACAGCATTTTTTTTTTTTTTTTAAATTGAAAATCAGATATATGAAGCCTGTAAAATTAAGAAAGTTGCATTACTTTTCGATCACAATTTGTATGTGATACATTCCTATCACAGGGGTATTTCCGCACAGGTTGAAATACATATCAGTGAGAACCATTTACAAGAAAGGTAATAAGACAGATTATTAACAACCACCACCTCCTCCTTGAAGGTAGTCAGTATGCGACAACTGTAACACACTCCTCTCTAAACAATAAACTCAATCAGCCTCAATTTCAATTTCAAAATGGTGTCTCCAAAGAACATGCTATTTTGGATTTCAGAAATAAGATTCTACAAAATTTAAATGACAAAATATTGTCAACTGGTATTTTCTGTGACTCATTAAAAGTATTCAAATGTGCATTTCGCAATATTCTCGTAGAGATCTTACTGGTAACTTATTTTCATTATCTCCAAGTAAAATGATACAGTGGGTCGCATTGAGGAGCTCAGAGTGTGTATAAAATGAAAACCAATCTTCAGAATGGGGAATAATCATTGCAAGTGTAGCACAGTGATTGACACTCAGTCTGCTCTTATTCTGGTAACGTATTTATTCATGACACTGGAACAGCTCCTTTTGCTGACAATGGAAATCGGTATCATAAATAAGCCTAAATGAGTAACTTTGACGGGGAAAGAAATGCTAGCCAAGTCCACCGATCATACAGGACTGAGGAACATTTGATAGTTTGTATGCCATGTTGCACGGTTTGGTTACAAAAATAAAAGAGAGGACACAAAAGAAGGAATTGCTGCAGAGTCGATATACCTTTCCATTCTTAACAGTACACTTAAACTTAAAGATATCTCAGTTACTACTGAGGATGAAAATATAATGGGCGTGTTTCCTGAGACAGGTCCAAACATATTTTCTCTCTTTCAAAGAATATTTACAGTACTGTTTCTGTCATGTCGACAGAATGGATACACACAGAGGGTGTTCACTGGAGTGTTTCACGAGATGAGACCTCAGACATCCGACACTGCCCAAAATAGTGTTCTGGTGCTCTTTACGAATCAAGTGTTGGGGTAAGTTTATGTGACTGACAGCACTGCCTCATATTAAATTGTAGTACAGTCACATGATATGCAAGGAAAAGTCAATATTTTGAGCAATGAGTGGTTCAGATGTATGCTGCACTGACTATACACCAGAGTTGCTCCATCAATGTTGTAAAGTCCAGTTATTCTTTGTGTATCATTATAGCCCACAATACACATTGCTGAACTGAATATCATAGCAGGCTAATAGAGGAGAATTCCATTTATCAGGAACATATAGTTAGGAATTAGTAAAGAATGCATTACAGCACCAGCAATTCAGTGATACATAAGTCTAATGGAAATAAAATAAAATAAACAACAAAAATGTATGTCACTAACAACACAAAGTCAACATCACAGCAAAAACCAACAATTCAACAGAACCTTAACAAGAATAAAAGTTTACATGCAAAGAAAAAACGGAAAAAAGAGAAAATAATGAAATTTAGAAAACTGAAAAACATAACTTAAGATACATCCACTAAGACAAAAACAAGCAAATAAAAAATAAAAATAAAAAACTAGCATAATTGACCATGTAATTTCAACAATGTACGAAAAGGCAGATTGCTACTTACCGTAGAGAAGACATGTCAAGTTGCAGACAAATAAGACACTTACATATAGCTTTCAGCCACAGCCTCCGTCAGTGAAAAAAACACACACACACACACACACACACACACACACACACACACACACACACGCGCGCGCAAGCGCACACACACCTCCCACACACAGGACCACCAGCTCCCAAGATGGTGGAGTTGGTGTGTGTGTTTTCACTGATGAAGGGCGTGGCTGAAAGCTGTGTGTGTATTTTAATTGTGCCTGTCTGCAACTTGACATGTCCTCTTTAAGGTAAGTAGCAATCTGTCTTTTTGTACATTGTTGATATTGCTACCGGAAGTTTCAATTGTTTGGCAATGTGATTTCATATGGATAACACTAGACTTACTGAGATGTGAAACATTTTTAGACCCAAATTTGAAATTTAGGGAATTGCCATTTTTCTTCACTCCAAAATGGTATAGCTATAAGGTATTATATACTTCTTGCCTCCTAAAATGTTTATAAAGTCTTTGTACTTCATTGCTTTGATGAATTTATTACTTTTGCTATGAAACAGCATTACTAACACAGCTTGACCAATTCAATTTTTTGTCAAGTGTTCTTTGATGCATTATGAATAGTTTCTTACACGTATTTCTTTCATTAAAAATGTAATCTAGGTGTTACAGAAGTCAAGCCTGTTTAAACAACTTAAAAGCATTTATCAGTATTTCATATATATGTATTAACGTTTCAGGGGCTATTCTATTCCACATATAAATTTTTGAGATTGTGGACTGAAAACTGACCTTTCCCCTGCAAAATTTGCCTCTGCAAATGTCTTATAACAAGAAATATACTGTTGAGAGAGAGAGAGAGAGAGAGAGAGAGAGAGAGAGAGAGAGAGAGAGAGAGCAAAAGGGTGCAAATATCCAAATGGTGTGAAAGTCAGATATTAAATAATGAGGAAGACTATAATTTTGTTCCACAAGGAAAATGTGGACAAAAGATTAAATTGAGTTGAAAAACTGAATGCAGACCCATCAGACAGCACAGGGAGGCACCATCAATATTTCAGGAACATCATGCAAAAGTATCAAGTACCCATCTGTGCCTCCAATGTGCACAGAAAACTCACTACACCCCCGCCACCTGTAAATAATCCTTTCAGCAATTTTTATAGAGAGATTCAGCAAATCATACACTTTTGTAATTAGGTTTAATAATACTGCTTGACCAAACCAGATTGATATAATATACTGTGCACAACAAATTAAATGTATTATTGCAGTATATAAATTACAAGTTGTATAAACTGTCTAAAACAGTTGAAAGTAAACCAAAATATACATTTAATCATTTCTGGCAGCAACTGCACATTGGTTTTAGTATGATGCATAATAATAAGTGGAGTTGGGAAAATACACTTTTCAGGGAATCGTGTTTTTATTATAATTTTACTTCGCAGTTCCTTGCTTTGGGTGAAGCAAACTTATCAAAGTCAAATTTAGCAGTTATTTCACATTCTATCGACAGTAATTCCTGCAATTCCTTTCCTTAGGTGAAGCAAACTCACCAATTACGTCATCTAAGTCAAATTTAGCAGTCGTTTCACATTCTACTGATAGTAAGTAATTTTTGTCATTTGCGATTTGCTGAAACTGCAATGACAAGATATTGTGGTCACTAATATTGTCATAAATATCTTCAAAGCTATATTTTGCGAAACCAGTCCTTCCAACCAACAAAGGTTGGTCGTAACTTCTAGTAAGTGTTTTTATTAGTGGTTTAGTAGTCACTATGTAACTGCATATTGAACGGAAAATTTTCTGTTTTCTTGTGCATCTGATGTGAGTGAGGCTGACTTCCCTTTGTGACACTTGCTGTTTAGGAAATTATTCCTTGTTGCTGGAGTTCTGCCTAGAAGACTCACTGTGGACCCGAGAGCCTTGGAGCTCGTAACAATTCCACTAATGTCACGGAAGACAAGAAAATCCAGTTTGCCCAAGAGACAGCTAGCTGACAAGATAGATGAAACTCTATCAAGAGCAATTATAATATCTGATTCTGAGATGCACGTATTATGAAATGAAAAATTATAACAGAGGTACACTATATGCGTGTACAAGAAGAAGACGTGTTGAGTTCATTGAGCAGTATTTGGAATTTTGAGCCTACTTTTCAGCTGTAACAAGCAGAGTAGCTTCAAGAACGCACAGTCTGATGCCTGATCATCTGTTCATAGCCATCCACATGGCAGTTACATAGCAAACTATAGCAACTGCAGGACATTACTTAATTGCTAACCTCCTTACAACATCGTAATGTAACATCACCTATCACATATGACTAAATTTTTGACCCTGAACATGGGTCTTATTGAGATGTTTACACAATTATAGCACTGTGATGACGTATTGAAAATTTTTGTCCAGTTTCAATAGAAAACATGTGAAAGAGAACTGAATTGTTAATAAAGGTGAATGGCATGCACACAAAATACTGATGAATTTAACTGTTAATTAAGTGTGTGTAATACAAGAATGTTCTTTTTTCAAAAATTCTGCTAGAGGATAATAGTTTTCATGTTTCTGCATGTACGGTCAATAAGCATCAGGATCCAGGACAATACGAGTCATCAACAGCTCGCCATGCTACACAGAGTTAGACGTAGTAAAAAATGTGTAAGAAGTGACAAATGGGACATGAACCCATCACTGCCATGGCACATGTGTTTGCTTATTGTATGGGTTTTTGGCACACTGGAAAAAAATACAGTGTGTGTAGAACATATTATTTACAATATAAAATCTTAGAAACAAACATCTAGGGCATTTATATAATCTATTGACTTTGGAGTCACCAATAGGAAATCTTCTAGTCTACCATCCTCTGCTCTTGTGGTGCATTATTCTGTAATGTGCCCGATAGTCTTTGGTTCTCTGCAATCACAAAGCGGGGATGGCTGCTTACCCCATTTTCATAAAAACTGTGCACACCTGCCGTGTTGGGTACTAACTCTGTTTAGCATTGCCCACATTTTGTGTGGCAAGTCAAATACCAGTAATTTTTTGGTGATACACAGCATATTATTATTTTGTTGTCCAGTCCATTCTTCAGTCTATCCATTGGTAATGTAGAACTCATCTTCCACAGCAACCCTCGCATTATTGTCAGTGGTCATCTACAGCAGTGTCTTTACAGTTTACATCATCCACACCTTGATGGATTGATAGATTTTTTTATTATCCATGACCTCCTTGAATTTATTTGTGAGAGCATTCAATTGACGTAATTGAGTTGGTGGAATGTGGCTTAGTGCTGGCACCCAATCTATAGGTGTTGATATAAAAATGCGTGTGATTTAAAAATGCCAGCAGTCATTCTCACGGTATTATTTAGCTGAACATCTATCTTTTGTGCATATGTGCTGCTCAGCCAAAGTGGGGTATAATATGGGCGCTTGAGAAGACAAGTCCCACAGCAAAAGAATGAAGTGCAGATATTGATGCTCCCCTTGTTGCACCACATAGCTTTTGAATAACATTGTTTGTTGTTTTCAGATTTTCAGCTGTTTTTGTTACATTCTCTCTGAAAGACAGACTTTTATCAAGAGTTACCCCCAGGTACTTTGGTATTTTATTATGAGTGAATGCTATGTTTTCAAATTGTATGACAAGTTTTTGTTCTGGCAAGTTTCTTATTTATGTATAAACAGGAAGCCTCTATTTTGGTAGCATTTGGTTGCTGTCTCCCTTCGCAAAGATATTTTACCACTACATCTAGGTCCTCCCTTAGGATTTCTTCTGACTGTTCAATTAAAGTTGAATGCACCCAGTCATCAGGTTAACAAACTTCCTCGGTTTTGTTTTGGCAAGTCTGCCACATAGAAGTTGAAGAGAAGTCGAGCAATGACTGATCCCTGCGGTAGACTTCTCTTCTTCTTCTTCTTCTTCTTCTCTCTCTCTCTCTCTCTCTCTCTCTCCTTCTTCTTCTTCTTCTTCTTCTTCTTCTTTTTTTTTTTAACGAGCTGGCATTGACTCTCATGACTATTTGGAACAGTCGATCATTTAACACACTGTTGATTAGGCAAGTGGTTGACGCTGCTGATAAGCCAATGGATGCAGCTTCAGTTTTAAGCTTTCTTGGAAATCCTGCCTCCATGTAGGTCTTGAATGACAGAACTTGATGTCTGCAGCTTCATTTTGGCTGGAAGCCTGCTTGTTTGACCTAGATTGCTTCAAGTAATCTTGTATTAATTCTATTATGAATAATCTGTTCCAGTACCTTGTAGATCACACATAGCAGAGTCTGTAGCTCAGGGCTATCAACTGGTTTCCCAGATTTTAATAAAGAGATTAACATAGGTCACTTTAATTATTGTGATATATTGCCGGTTTGAAAATCTGCGAAGAAATGAGCCACCCATACTATTGTGTATTTGCTGCATTCACAGCAAGGAGCCAGAGTGGGACTTGGAAAAGGTGAGAAAGATGACACAATATATGAAAATGGTGATAAAGTATTTCAAAAAGGTGATTAAGAAGGGATAAATTAATTCAATAAACAGTTGGTTGGTTTGTGGGGGTTAAAGGGACCAGACTGCTACGGTCATCGGTCCCTTTTTCCAAATACTAAAAACACCCACAGAGAATAAAAACGATCAACAGACGATAAGACAGACGACACAGAACAAGAGAAACGTAGATAAAGACCAGACAAGACGAACTAAAATCACACAGAGTGTGACGGTGGTTGGCCGACCATACAAACAAAAATGGAAAAGCCAACCACCGAGAAACTCATGAAAAAAATTTAAAAAATCAGACAAATCGTAGGCCATAGGCCAGAATCAACACAAAAACTCACACACTTACATTAAGTGATAAAATCCCCCTGCCTGAATAAAATGCAGAACTATGTCCGCTATGGAAGAGTCGTCAGATAAAAAGCACAGAGAGCGTATCAGGCAGCGCAAAAGTCTGCCTGAGCACAGTTAAAAGAGCGCACTCCAACAGAATATGGACCACCGTGAAGGACGCCCCACAATGACAAAGAGGGGGATCCTCACGACACAGTAAATAAATGTGCGTGAGTCGGGTGTGGCCAATGCGGAGCCGACAAAGGACGACTGATTCCCTGCGGTTGGCTCGCATGGATGACCGCCACACAGTAGTCGTCTCCTTGATATGGCGGAGTTTGTTTGGTACGGGCAGGTTGCGCCAATCAGTGTCCCATAAATCGTAAACACTGCAGCCAGCCGGCAACGAACGTTGTTCAGAATGGTCCCATAGAGTTAGTGCATAACCAACACGACCAGCAACCATCGAACCGTCTGTATAGACAATGCCAGAGCCCTGATACATGGCCAGGATGGAGTAAAAGCGGCGTCGGAAGGCCACCGGAGGGACTGAGTCCTTCGGGCCCTGTGCCAAGTCGAGCCGAAGGCAAGGGCGAGGCACACACCATAGGGGTGTACGCAGAGGGGCCCAGAAAGGAGGTGGTACAGGGAAACACCCAAGCCCGTAGAGAAGCGGTTTGACGCGTATGGCGATCGGACAACTCGACCGAGGCCCACTTTCTGGCAGACAGACGACTGACTGCGGGAACAGGACACGATAATTTGGATGCCCGGGCAAGCTAAAAACATGGGCAGAATAAGCAGCCAGTAATTTTTGGTGTCGTAACCGCAGTGGAGGGACACCTGCCTCCACAAGTATGCTGTCCACAGGGCTGGTCCGGAAGGCACCAGTGGCAAGGCGTATCCCGCTGTGGAGGATTGGGTCCAGCAGCCACAACGCAGATGGGGATGCTGAGCCATAAGCCAGACTCCCATAGTCCAGACGGGACTGGATTAACGCCTGGTAAAGCCGTAGGAGAGTAGATCGGTCGGCGCCCCAACTGGTGTGACTCAGGCATTGCAGAGCATTTAGATGTCGCCAACACGCCTGTTTAAGCTGCCGAATATGAGGCAGCCAAGTCAACCGAGCATCAAAAACCACCCCCAAAAACCTATGTAACTCCACCACTGTAAGAAGCTCACCGTCAAGATAAAGCAGCGGCTCCGGGTGAACAGTGCGTCGCCGGCAGAAATGCATAACGCAGGTGTTGACTGCCGAAAACTGAAAACCATGCACTACTGCCCAAGACTGTGCGTTGCGGATTGCGCCCTGTAGCTGACGTTCAGCAGCTGCAATGCCAATAGAGCTGTAGTAAAGGCAGAAGTCGTCAGCATACAGGGAAGCGGAGACAGAATTTCCCACGGCCGCAGCGAGCCCGTTAATGGCTATTCAAAACAGACAGACACTTAGAACAGAACCCTGTGGCACACCGTTCTCCTGGACTTGTGAGGAACTATACGAGGCCGCGACGTGCACGCGGAAGGTACGATACGACAGAAAATTGCAGATATAGATTGGCAGAGGGCCCCGAAAGCCCCATCCATGAAGCGTAGAAAGGATGTGATGACGCCATGTCGTATCATACGCCTTCCGCATGTCGAAAAAGACAGCGACCAGATGCTGACGGCGGTCAAAGGCAGTACGGATGGCCGACTCCAGGCTCACCAGATTGTCGGCGGCGAAGCGGCCTTTACGGAACCCACCCTGAGACGGAGCCAGAAGGCCCCAAGACTCCAGTACCCAATTCAAGCGCCGGCTCACCATCCGTTCAAGCACCTTGCAAAGAACGTTGGTGAGGCTAATGGGACGGTAGCTGTCTACCTCCAAAGGGTTCTTCCCCGGTTTCAGAATGGGGACAACAAGACTTTCCCGCCATTGCGATAGAAACTCACCCTCAACCCAAATGCGGTTGTGAAGGTCGAGGAGGCATCGCTGGCAGTCCACTGAAAGGTGTTTCAGCATCTGAGAGTGGATGCTATCTGGGCCAGGAGCAGTATCAGGAGAAGCGGCGAGGGCACTGCGGAATTCCCACTCACTGAATGGAACATTGTACAATTCAGGATGGTGGGTGCGAAAAGAAAGACTCCGACGTTCTATCCGCTCTTTAATGGAGCGGAAGCCCAAGGGGTAGTTGGTAGAAGCAGAATTCAGAGCAAAGTGCTCTGCCAAGCGGTTTGCAATGACGTCGGAGTCAGTAAAAACTGCTCCATTCAGTGAGAGTGCAGGGACGCTGACAGGGGTCCGACAGCCATAGAGGCGGAGAATCTTGGCCCAGACCTGTGGTGGAGTGACATGGAGGCCAATGATGGACACATACCGCTCCCAAGCACTCCTGCTTTCGTTGGCGGATAACGCGGCGGGCTTGCGCACGCAGCCGTTTGAAGGCGATAAGGTGTTCGATTCTTGAGTTTCTCCCGGCGTATTTGATAATCAAAATATCCACGGGTGTACTGCCGGTCTATAGTGTCCAACGGGCACAATATTTCGGCGATCAAACATGTCGCCATCATCAGGTGAACTGACGGACTGAGCTCCTGTGAACGTGCCGGCACGGAGATCCGTACGCTATGGCTGCTCAGGGGGAACTGGGTTCGGTCGCGGCGGCGGCCGATTGAAATACCCTCCGCCCGCGGCGCGCACCCTCCGCCGTCCGCGCCCCGGTCTCGCGGTGGAACAGATTGCGGCGGCGTCTGAGATGACGTCGGTGTGATGGCTCTGTCCGCCGTGGTCGTCACGACTATGCGTTTGCTCGATTTACTCTTGATTAACCCAATCGCTGGTTCCCAAGCCTTGCTAAGATTATAGCCACAGTCACGGTTTATGAGGTCGTCATTGGTGCGAATTTCGATGGCCTCTCTAACAACGCTGTCCCAGTATCTCGACGTCTGTACCAGAATCCTCGTGCGGTCATACTCCATAGCGTGATTTTCCGACAAACAATGTTCAGCGACCGCCGACTTGCTCGGATAGATTAGTCGAGTGTGCCTCAGGTGTTCACAGCATCGATCCTCGACAGTACGCATCGTCTGACCAATATACGACTTGCCACATTGACACGGAATCTGGTACATGCCAGCCTTCCTCAAACAGAGGTCATCTTTGGCGCTCCCCACCAGTGCACGAGTTTTGGCCAGAGGTTTGACGAGAATACCACTGAACTTTTCAGGCATGTCTTGACTTCCACGTATTTTCTTTTTAATGGAGAATACTACGAACAAACGGAGAGAGTCGCCATGGGTAGCCCACTCTCACCGGTGGTGGCGAATTTGTACATGGAGAACTTCGAGGAGGAAGCCCTGTCGTCATCCGAATGGAAACCCACTTGCTTTTTCCGTTACATGGACGACACGTTTGTCATCTGGCCACATGGTATGGATAAACTCCTTGACTTCCTTACACATCTAAACTCCATACACCCCAACATCAAATTCACTATGGAGATTGAAAAGGAGGGTAAATTACCTTTCCTTGACGTCCTGGTCAGGAGAAGGGCTGACAGCACCCTAGGTCATGGGGTGTATCGAAAGACAACACACACTGATCTGTATTTGCACGCAGACAGCTGCCACCACCCTTCACAGAGGAATGGGGTACTTAAAACTCTAGTACATAGGGCGCGCACTATCTCTGACACAGAAAGTCTACCCCAGGAATTGGAACATCTGAGAACTGTGTTTCGAAAAAAATGGGTACTCAGAGTGGCAGATCCAACGTGCTCTCCGCCCAACCACTGCAGCACAACCTGTTGATATGGATGAAGTCACGAGGGAGGAGGTAGGCACTGCATTTATTCCATACACAGGCGCACTCTCGGGGAAAATCGCCCGCATTCTGAAGAAACACCGTGTCAGAACTGTGTTTTGTCCTCCGAATAAAACTCGTGCACTGGTGGGGAGCGCCAAAGATGACCTCGGTTTGAGGAAGGCTGGCATGTACCAGATTCCGTGTCAATGTGGCAAGTCGTATATTGGTCAGACGATGCGTGAGTCCCAGTCAGCCTTATTCAGAGCCCATCTGCTAGGGCGCCCAGAAGACTGACGCTGTGGTAGTGACAGAAAGATCGGAAAGTGGTCACTACCACAAAGGTCATCATGCACTCTCCATTGGACAGACGGTAAGAGGCTAGGGCTACAGATCGAAAGGTCAATGGCGGAGTATGTGCCATGCGCCACACTGAAGTGTGTGAAGGCACCATCATTTAATATCGAGAGATCGAGCTGTGCCAATAAATGCTCAACGATGGCGCCTCGACCTCTTGCCACCGACCCACCCCACAGATGGTTATGGGCATTAAAGTCGCCCAGTAACAAGAAAGGTGGCGGCAATGGGGCTATCAGAGCAGCCAAGACATGCTGCGCGACATCACCATCCGGTGGAAGGTAAAGACTGCAGACGGTAACAGCCTGTGGCGTCCACACCCGAACAGCAACAGCCTCTAAAGGTGTTTGGAGAGGTACAGACTCGCTGTGAAGAGAGTTCAGGACATATATGCAGACAGCACCAGACACCCTTTCATATGCTGACCGGTTCTTATAATAACCCCGGTAGCCACGGAGGGCGGGGGTTCACATTGCCGGAAACCAAGTTTCCTGCAGAGCAATGCAGAGGAAAGGGTGAAGGCTGGCGGAGCTCAGCTAGATGGTGGAAGAAACCGCTGCAGTTCCACTGGAGGATGGTGTTGTCCATGGCTGAAAAAGGCGTGACGGGCCTGGGAAGGGAGATTACGCCGCTGGGTCACCTGCTGCCTCCGTTTTAGCACCTGTGATAGTGTTTTCCATGGCATCTGATGGACCGGCAAGATCGAGGTCCTCAGCGGACGCCAGAATCTCCACCGCATCCTCAGACGCAGAGCTGGAAGGTTGCGGTGGGATGGCTGCCACCGCGAGTTCCTTGGGCTGAGAGCTCTTCTTGGGTTTCTCACGCCGTTCCTTGGTTCGCATCCACTGGGAGGGCTTCACCGATTCAGTCTCCGGGACGGAGGAGGATCGTGAAGCCCTACGACCAGCTGATTGCGGGCACTTACGCCACTGTCGGTCGTCAGCCTTCTTGCTGGCGGAAACCTGGGAAGGGAGGAACCCAAGGGACCCCTTGCAAGCATGAGAAGCCGAAGAAGTTGGACACTTCTCCAGCTTAGAAGTGGGGACGGACGTCCCCGATGGGTGGGATGGTGTTGCTCCTGAGGTAGGTGGCGCAGGAGCAACCCGGTGGGTAGAGCCCCCCACTGGCGTGGGAGCACGAGGAGTTGTACTACTCATCGATCCAGCCACAATTGGAGAAACAGACGAGGCTAGCACAGGTCTTGTAGCAGCAGCATAGGAAGATGTCATTCTCACAGGATGGAGTCGGTCGTATTTCCTTTTGGCCTCAGTATAGGTTAGTCGGTCCAGGGTCTTGTATTCCATGATTTTACGCTCTTTCTGGAAAATTCGGTAGTCTGGCGAGCAAGGTGAATGGTGCTCCCCGCAGTTGACACAGATGGGAGGCGGGGCTCATGGAGTATTGGGATGTGATGGGCTTCCGCAATCTCGACATGTGAGGCTGGAAGTGCAGCGAGAAGACATATGGCCGAACTTCCAGCACTTAAAGCACCGCATCGGGGAAGGGATATAGGGCTTAACGTCACATCGGTAGACCATCACCTTGACCTTTTCCGGTAATGTATCCCCTTTGAAGGCCAAGATGAAGGCACCGGTAGCAATCTGATTTTCCTTCGGACCCCGATGAACGCGCCGGACGAAATGTACACCTCGGCGCTCTAAATTGTGCAGCTCTTCATCGGACTGCAAAAGAAGATCCTTATGGTAAATAACTCCCTGGACCATATTTAAACTCTTATGGGGTGTGATTGTAACGGCAACATCCCCCAACTTGTCACAAGCGAGTAACCGTCATGACTGGGCAGAAGATGCCCTTTGTATCAGGACTGACCCAGAGCGCCTTTTTGACAAGCCCTCCACCTCCCCAAACTTGTCCTCTAAATGCTCGACGAAGAACTGAGGCTTTGTGGAGAGAAAAGACTCCCCATCAGCTCTCGTACAAACTAAGAAGCGGGGCGAATAACTGCTACTGCCATCCTGAGACTTACGTTCCTCCCACGGTGTGGCCAGGGAGGGGAACGTTTTCGGATCGTACTTCTGAGCGTTAAACTGAGCCCGAGAATGCTTAGAGACTGCTGGCGGCTGGCCACCAGCGAGAGACGATGTACCACGCTTCATTGCGGGTCATCCGCCCTGATGCCACCTACTCCGACCAAGGGCCCTCCCCACGGCCGCCACCCAGCCACGGCAAGAGCCCCCTGGCAGGATGGCCGTTGCCGGGAGTCCCGATACCCCAGGAGGATAGGCATCTACTCCTTGGCATACGTGGGGATTTACCGGTGCAGACATCAGTAGAGTGATCCCTGTGTTGTCAGGGGGCTACAACCAATAGGGTACATGGCGGCCCCACCACAATGGACTGGCTACCGTTCTGGATGTTAGGTAACATGTGGTCCATGGTCGCCGTCGGTGCAGAAAGAGGCACTGCACAGTGCAAGGTGTAATCTGCACGCACAAACAGAGTCATGCCCAAGAGATGGAGAGCGGACAGGACTGCAGTTCAACGGCGTATAAGCTGGCGAAAGGTCTGATTGCAAGATGGACACAATGCACCAAGTAAGGCACCCTTCCCCAATCGGCTCGCTCTTCGGAAAATTTTGAGAGATGGAGGTCAAACCCAACAGGGGACCATCATATAAGGCCGAAAAGTTTGAGACTCCTTTTAGTCGCCTCTTACGACAGGCAGGAATACCGCGGGCCTATTCTAACCCCCAAACCCGCAGGGGGCTCAATAAACAGTATGGCATAGATGAATTGTTAGCATTTTTTATAATCTCCTACCAAAATGGCCAATTAGGACTATAATAAATCTCTGTATTATGATCCTGGATGTGGTGTTGCCATTTTCCCCTTCATACAGATTTATTACCCTTTAACCATTGGTAATTCGATATTGATGATTCAGTGCTGGTAATAGTAGTTCACAAACCAAATCTACATTATGTTTTTACAACTAATTATTTTATGCACTTCAATGCTGGAAAAAGATCAACAAATTATTTTTGGATTACTGTTTCTCAGGAAATGAAGTAATCATATTAGATTTTGTTTTTCCTGATTTTTCTCAATGGTTTCTACCTTCCTTTCATTTTCCCTTTATTCTATTTTCACAAACTGTACACCCTCAAGTACATGCTGAGCCAATTCTGTCGCCTTTAAATCATTTTCAGTGTTTTCTTTAGTATAGCCGAAGCTTCTGAGAGCTCATACCCAGCCTCTTTAGACAGTTGGAGTTATTTTTTCTTTCTTTCAGAGCAGCTGCCTCACAGTCAATTGAGTTTTCGTTATTCACTTTTTTAATCTACACTTCTAGATTTTCCTTTCACATTTTTCCTAATAAGCAGTATAATTTGCATGTGCTTGATACACATATTTAATGAGCTGTCAGCCAATGGCCACAGAAAGAAAAATGGGGGAATTGTCCCAAAAATGCCTCACTGTCAAAACACTGCTTGCAAATCTTCTGATCATCACTGCCTTGTCTTATCTTAATGTGTGCTTCAAAATGGAATATCTTCTCTCTATGCCCACATCTCCACTGGACAGTGGAAGAGAACACTTGTCTAAAAACGGACCATCTTTTTCACACTGTAGAACCTTCCATTCATCTAATAAGTAATCTTGCTGGACATCACATGGCATCCTTTTTGCAATCTTTAGCATATCACTGCAGCTTCTTCTCTTTATTCTTACTTAGGGGTCTAAAAACCTAAAATGTTTAATTGGTGCACTTGATAAATATGTTTTTCAATCACTTCTGCAAGCTGCAATTTAATGTTTTTGCGAATCTTTTAGAAACAACAACTCAGTCTACTATGCTCTTCAGTCACTTGCCCACAAACAACTAGTTGTTCAAGAGCTAGCAGATTATTCACTCTAAAGAAATCATTACGAAGAACTTCAGAAACAGTCCCAATTTTTCTCAAAGCTTAAACCTTCAAAACACGAGCCAAAAAGGTTTGAAGTACATTTTCTGTTTATGGATGAAGCTTGTGAATCATAAGTATTTGGCTTCGAAAATGTCATATGAAGTTTCTGCAAATCAAGTTCTGCTGTCATTAATGTCCTTTTAAGTTCAAAATAGCATTTTTTTAGAGTTACATGCTTAAGAATGTAATATTGAAAATCCTACTGGCTGAATGTCCTAAAATAAGCCACCTAGTAGCTGCATGCCTCAAAAACTTGTGATGCGGAAAATTGAACTACCACATTTGTTCAGGTTCTTCCCAGGGAATAGGCCAACTGCCAAAATAATATTAAATATTGACCAGAAATTTTGATGCTTCTTCAACTAACCACTCCATAGCCTTTAGATGCATAAGGTGTGCTTGCTTGTGTGAATATGTGTGTTTTCTATCTGAAGAAGGCTTTGGCTAAAAGCTCAATGTGTAACAGTCTTTTTCTTGTCCCTGTATGCATCTCAATGTGTCACTTTTATGGTGAGAAGTAAATTATCCTTTTCATAATACTGTTGACGAGAATAATGAGAAATAAAGATATTATTTTATTCTATAAATTAGGTTAAGAAGATCTAAATTTATCAGACGCAAATAAAAATTTTGCATCTTCATAACATAGTCATAAAATAGTTTAGAAGATCATAAAAAGACAAGGATGAATGAGAATATTTCAGGAAAGTGAAATAATTTGAGTGAAGTTAAGCATCAAAGGTGGGTCGAATGTGGTCATTGAATGCTTTTACAGACCACCTCCATCAGGTGGTGTAGTGTCAGATCACTTCAGAGTGAGTTGAAGAATACTATGATTAAGTTTGCTGTTCATGCTGGTGTAATAGTGGGAGACTGTAATTTACCATCTACAGAGTGGGAATGTCATGTGATTAAAACTGGTGCCAAGCAAAGGGATTTGAGTGACATTGTTTTGAATGTGTTGTCTAAAAATGACTTTTAAGCCAATGGAAAACAAACTCATGCGGGCAATGCCTCAGACATACTAAAAACTAATAGACTCCAACTTTCTGAATCAGGTAATGTAGATGACATTATGACTGATAATGAGACTGTAATAATATCGATTAAATTGATATTATAAAGGCTTTACGAAAGGTAGAGCAAAATTTTGCTTAAGAAGAATGACGTGAGACAAACTGCAGAGTATCTGAGTAGTCAACACCAAACATTCAGGTCTAGGCTTGATGATGTTGAGCAAAAATAGGTCAAATTCAAAAGCATTGTACAACGAGCCTCAGACTTGTATGTGATGTGCGAAGGTTATGAGGGATGGGAATGACCCACTGTGGTTCAATAGCTATAACGACAGAGTTGAGTCCAAGATTTAAGAAAAATCAAAACCTAATTGACAAAAGCCAACTGAAGGGGGAAAAAATGAGCATAAGGAGAGAATTCAATCAATTTCAAAAGTTTGTAAAGTAACCTGATTAAAAATTTAAGAAATTTTGTTCCCACAAAAAGGCAACAACCTAATCAAAATCATCTATTCAGTTGTTCAGTGAACATAGTGGCAAAACAACAATGACAAAGAGGAGACTGAAATTGGGATCAAAAACAGTTTAATTGTGGGAGGTCATAGTTCAATTTCTTCTTTGAACCACCTGATGAAAGTTGAAATTGTATAACTGAGCTAAGAGATTGCAGAACAGGAAATAAACTAAACATGTTCAACAGTGGAAAGGCTTGTGGAAATACCCATGAGATTATAGAGATATTATATTCATCATCCTCTTCTAGCAATAGTTTCTCAATGCTCGCTGTAGAAACAGAGGGTACCAAGCCACTGGAAAAAGCTGCTGGTCATTCCTGTTTTCATGTGGGGTCAAACAACAAATGCACATAATTACAAACTGATATTGCTGAGATGTCAGTATTTTGTAAAATTATGGGTCAATCCATATAAAGTGGTCCAGTGATGGTTGCTTGACCATTTTTAAATATTTTAATTTTTTAAAATATGTGATTGCCCTATGTTTGAAAAGTTCAAAACAGTTTTTTAAAATTATTTATCTTGCACCTTTACTGGGTGGCGGCCATTTTTATTCGTAGGTGCGCTACGATCTTTCAGTCTGGAGACATTTGTTGTGGTTGGCAGGAGAGCCAACACTGTGTTACTAGAGAAGGCCGAAAGGCTCACGCAGGCCGGCGTGAGGTCTGGAACATGACAAGGGAATTAGAATTGAGAAAAACGGATGTAGCTGGTGGAATACTTAACTTTAATCCATTAATGATTCACAGAATCAATAGTAACTGATAATGGCGCCTTGCTAGGTCGTAGCAAATGACGTAGCTGAAGGCTATGCTGACTATTGTCTCGGCAAATGAGAGCGTACTTATTCAGTGAACCATCGCTAGCAAAGTCGGCTGTAAAACTGGGGCGAGTGCTAGGAAGTCTCTCTAGACCTGCCGTGTGGCGGCGCTCGGTCTGCAATCACTGATGGTGGCCACACGCAGGTCTGACGTATACTACCGGACCACAGCCGATTTAAAGGCTACCACCTAGCAAGTGTGGTGTCTGGCGGTGATACCACAACATTAATGAAAATTTGAATATCTCTGCACTGGGTTAAGTTACAACATTACAATTGACATGATTGTTTTTAGAAAAGTGTCCTCTACAACATTGCCTATTACACAAAATACCCTAAATTAAAAAATAACTAGTCAAAATGACCTCCAAAGTTTGGTTCAAATTTTCAAAAATCCACTTTTTAGGCCCAAAAATAACAAACAAGGAATGATTTATGAGAATCTATTTTTTTCCTATAATTAGATATCATACACTACTAGCCTCACATACAGCAAGGACACTTACAAATGTTTCCTTAATTTTTTATGAATTTTTGAAACTTGAAAATTTTCAGTTTTTGTAAAGTTTGGGGTTAGTTATCTAAGGTGGGACTGAATATAAAAATATGATTTTTGCACAGTTTGTACACCTACATGATAGCAATGTACTGCGTAAATTTCAACATTGATATCTGACTGTGAACAAAGATATGAATCTTTGAAAATAAGGAAATAATTCACATTACTCTACAAGTGATCTTATGGCTTTTGCCTATTTAAATGGTTTATTGTAATAAAATTCAATTGTGACATATAATTAGTTTACTCTATCACCCAATATTCATTTAGTTATTTTTAATAATGCAATATTTAACAATCGGAGCTTTCGCTTTTGTTCTACGGTAAAAAAAGGCCCATTTATGCTTAGGTTTATTGTCAATAAAGAAGTACAGTATTGCTGAGTGTGGCATTGCAGAAGTACATTATTGCTGGGTGTGGCATTGTTGTAGTCAGTCTGTTCTGATACCGCTGTTAGAGTGGATGTACATACTTCATCCAGAGTGTAGAATGTGTTATGTGCTTTGTTTTGTGCAATTTGTAATTAATTTTGAGAGTTTGACTGGAATGCAATAACATGGATGAACAGTGCTCTGTTGGACAGATAGCAAGTTATGTATGTCACAAAACAGTTTACGGTTCAGTTTCAAAAAACTTGAAAAATGCCAATGACTTTGATGAAGTTAGACAAACTTTGTTTAAATTTCTAGTAAGTTCTTCTGTAACATCATGTGTGAGTATCGTGAGAACAAATATATTCTGTAGTACAACTACATTTTAGAAAGAAAGTGCTGTGATCCACTTAAAATTCATAAAAATCCTATTACTAAAGGTTTGGGGGAAATAAAACTTGAACATTTATCCTTGTTACGTGAGAGTTAAACAGCTTCCCAAGTGAAACATAATGTGATTCCTGCAAATTCCCTGTGCCCAAATTATTACTCAAAATTATTTGTATTGAATCCAGAACTAGAATCATGTAATGTTGTTAATGACATGTATATTCCTTATGAGGAAGCATATTGGATTTTGCTTGTTCTAAGTTAGACGTATCTCCTGTTTCCAAAATAATAAAATTAATTAGCATAACAAGAAAAGCAGTTATTAAAAATAAGGTACAACAAATTTCAGACAAAATCAGAAAAGACTTGGAATCATGCTTTAATAATACAGATACCAACATTATTTCTAAAGAAGAAGAAAACCTGCCACCAGCATCATCTGACACAGAATATTTGAGCTTAATAGAGAAATTAAAAATTAAATGTTCAGTGACATTTAAAGAGGACAAAGTCAAAATTTAAATTTGCTCCCTGACTCATGGTCAAGAGAAAAAAATAGTTCATGAATTCAACGTTTCTCATAATTTGGTTAAACTAACCCAAAAATTAGTGAAAGAGCAAGGCAATCTTCCAGGTTTAGAAAAGAAGAAAGGGGTAGGTATAAGTGAAGAAACAATTAAAAAGATCCAGCAGTTTTTTCAAGATGATGAAAACAGTGGAATGTGCCCAAGTTGAAAAGATAGGAAAAGAGCTGTTATAAATGGAGATAAAGTAACAAAGCAGAAATGACTAGTGATGTCAAATTTAAATGAACTTTGTGTATCTTTCAAAAATTCTCATCCTGAAAAATTGGAAGGTCAAAATTTTGTGACCTCCACTATAAGTGGCTGGATCCTCAGGGACACACTCTGTATGTGTTTGGTTATATCATCAAAATGTCAAACTGATGATTGCAGGTGCAAAACTCAGTTATCTTAACTACAGAGTGTTACTAGATTTAATAGTCTGTGACGCTAACAGTTATTACTGCATGATGAGTTTATGCAATAAATGCCCTGGTAAGAAAACTGTAATTGAAATGTTTCACGAATATGATGAGGAAATGCCAGACAATATTAGCTTCAAACAGTGGGTCACAACTGACAGGACAGGAATGATAACAGTGGCTAAATCCCAGGAAGAGTACTTGGAATCTTTAACTGATAACTTGCAAAAACTCAAAAGTCACTGCTATGTTTCTAAAATCCAAAGTAAGTTTTTGAAGGACAAAAGAGCACAACTTCATAAAACTGAATGCATAGTGCTAGCTGATTTTGCAGAAAATGTTACATTTGTGATTCAGGATGCAATACAAGGGTACCACTAGGTCAATGACCAGGCAACAGTGCATCCATTTATTATCTACTTTAAAAATGAGAAAGATGAAGTTTGTAGTTCTTCACTTTGTATACTAAGTGACTACTTGGAGCACAATGCTTTGGCTGTACATGTATTTCAAAAGTATGTAAAAAATTACACAAAAGAAAATTTCCCAAGATTGAGAAGCTGATATACTTTTCAGATGGATGTGGCAGTCAGTATCGGAAGAAAAAGAATTTTTCAGATTTGTGCAACCACAAAGTAGACTTTGGGTTGGAGGCTGAATGGCACTTATTTGAATCTTGCCATGGTAAAAATGCATGTGATGGAGTAGGAGGCAGAACAAAGTGTGAAGTACAGCCAGCCTACAAAGACCAACCACAGACCAAATTATCACAGTCCAGCACATGTATTTCTTCTGCAAGGATAATATTAAAGGCATTACCTATTTTCTGATCAAGGAAGAAGTGGTTCTGCATATGAATACAACCTTCAAAGCACATTTGAAAACTGAAGGGTCTTTAGCAATAAAAGGAACAAGGTGTTTCCACAATTCCTTGGCACTGCAGAAAACTTAGTTCGATGCGATGTAACATAAGAAACTGAAATTTATGAGGATCATTGTGTCAGTAAAATTACAACTCTGTTGTTAACGTTGAATGAAATAGTGGCAAGTGTGTATGATGGACAGTGGTGGCTTGCAGTGTAAGTTTGGAAAACAAAGATGTTTTTGTACATTTTTACCACCCTGCTGGCCCAAGAACATAATTCAAGAGATCTACATGTGACAAAGTTTGGGTATGAATGAAAAATGTTTTAAGGAAACTTTCAGTGCTTGACCGTACCACAGCAACTGGGTCGTCTCATACTATATCACAAAAGCTGTCTGAAGAAATAAGTGTTCTTAACGTTCACCACAAGATTTAGGAACAGTTGCATCTTGAAGGATGTTAATTGAAAAACTTTAAGCATGTCAAAATAATATATGGGTTAATTTCAGTGATGTTTCCACTTTTTTTAAAATATAATTCAGTACCTTACTTCAATAATAATTGATTATATCCTGCCAATGTCACACATGAATAGGCAACAGGCATAAGTAGAGTAATGTGAATTATCTCCTCATTTTCAAAAATTCATATCTTTGTTCACAGTTAGATATCAATGTCAAAATTTTAAAAGTATGTTGTTATAATATAGGTGCACAAACTGTGCAAAATAATATTTTTGTATTCAGTCCCACCTGAGATAGCTAGCCCCAAACTTTACAAAAAATGAAAATTTTCGAATTTCAAAAATTCATAAAAAATTAAGGGAACACCTGTAAGTGTTCTTGCTCTATATGAGGCTGGCAGTGTATCTAACTATAGGAAATAAGACTCTCATAAATCATTCCTTGTTTGTTATTTTTTGGCCTAAAAAGTGGATTTTTGAAAATTTGGATACCAAACTTTGGAAGTCATTTTGACTAGTTATTTTTTAATTTAGGGTATTTTGTGCAATAGACAATGTTGTAGGGATCATAGGGGTCACTTTTTTAAAAACAATCATGTCAATAGCAATGTCGTAACTTAACCCAGTGCAGTGATATTCATATTTTTGCTAACGTCTCTAAACTGAAACATTATCATGCGCTTACAAACAAAAATGGCTGCCATTCAGTAAACGTGAAAGGTAAATTTAAAAAAAGAGCTGCTTTGAACTTCTAAGTTATACTGTAATCACATATATAAAAAAATTAAAAATACTTAAAAATGGTCAAGCAACCAACTTAATTTTTATTGGACGATTTCATTTGGACCGACCCTTATGCAACATGTTTTATGCTCTCACATTATATGATGTTTGGACAGTGATAATTTCCTTTGTAAAAATCAACATGAACACAGGGATACTGCACTCGCCTCACTCTCTTCACCTATGGAATTCAGTGCACCAACTACAATTGTGCCCCTGATGAACCCATATTTCAGACTTTCAAAAGGCATTCAATACAGTTTTGCACTGTGGTATAATGAAACAAATATGAGCTTACTAAGTGTTGGGTCACATTTTGATTAGTTCCAGGGCCTTCAAGAACTCAGCACATTGTTCTTGACCACATAAAACAAATTGTATGAAATGCAGACCTTAGGTTGAGATCAATTGGAGGAAACTTAAGAAAATGTTTTACATCCACAAAAGAAGTGGCTTACAATACACATCTGGCAGATTCCTTAATATTGCAGCCAGTCTGGGAATCTTAGAAGTTTGATAAAAAAATTTGAAAGCCTATGGCCCTTCAATACAGCAATTAACAGAAACCACACACAATTTTCTTGTGTGTCAGTACTGTTATCACTTCTTCCATTGGCACTCATAAGTCAAATTACTTCTTTGTTAACAGCACAATGCAAATGACAACTCTTAGAACTAGTGCCATATGTGATAAGCCTACTGCAAAATGACTGATTCAGTTTTTATAAGAAATATAACTTTTACTGCAAATAAAATTGGGATTCCTTAGAGAATTATGTTGAAATCAATACTCACTGATTATATTTCCGATCCATGTCCCAGAAATGTTGCTCACCACCTGAAGCAGAAAATAAGTTGTTATCTGAATAATTTGTTGGAAATCAAAAGCCAGAATAAAAAATACTGCGCGTCACCAGTGTTCAACATACGCTGCTCTTGAACATGCGAACATGAAAATCAGACAATGCAACCCAACAGATTACGAGAAGCTGTATACATATCATGGAACTTAACTATGTGGTAATTTGTCAATACACATTACAAACAAACAAATGTCAATAATCAAAACAGTTTGAAGGATTGATTTGGTTGTCACATATCCAGCATTATTTCGCTGGTGATAGTAGAGAAGCTGAAATCATGTGGAGAGTTTCAGAGAGAGCATTATGGAATGATTGACAAGAATAGGGGAAAGAAATACAGTGGAAGAAGAACGGTTAGCTTTGAGAGACGAAATTATGAATGCAGCAGAGGACCAAGTAGGTAAAAAGACGAGGGCTAATAGAAATTCTTGGGTAACAGAAGAGATACTGAATTTAATTGATGAAAGGAGAAAATACAAAAATGCAGTAAATGAAGTAGGCAAAAAGGAATACAAACGTCTCAAAAATGGCTAAGCAGGGATCGCTAGACGACAAATGTAAGGATGTAGAGGCATATATCACTAGGGGTAAGATAGATACTGCCTACAGGAAAATTAAAGACACTTTTGGAGAAAAGAGAACCACTTACATGAATATCAAGAACTCAGATAGAAACTCAGTTCTAATCAAAGAAGGGAAAGCAGAAAGGTGAAAGGAGCATATAGAGGGTCTATACAAGGGCGATGTTTTAGAGGACAAGAGAATGTAGATGAAGATGAAATGGGAGATACAATACTGTGTGAACAGTTTGACAGAGCACTGAAAGAACTACGTCGAAACAAACCCACGGGAGCAGACAGCATTCCATTAGAACTACTGATAGTTTTGAGAGAACCAGCCCTGATAAAACTCTACCACCTGGTGAGCAAGACGTATGAGACAGGCAAGATGCCCTCAGACTTCAAGAAGATTATAATAATTCCAATCCCAAAGAAAGCAGGTGTTGACAGATGTGAAAATGATCAAACTATCAGTTTAATAAGCCCCAGCTGCAAAATTCACGAATTCTTTACAGACGAATGTAAATACTGATAGAAGCGGGCCTCGGGGAAAGATCAGTTCAGATTCTGTAGAAATGTTGGAACATGTGAGGCAATACTGACCCTACGACTTATCTTAGAAAATAGATTAAGGAAAGGCAAACCTACTTTTCTAGCTTTTGTAGACTTCGAGAAAGCTTTTGACAATGTTGACTAGAATACTCACTTTCAAATTCTGAAGGTGGCAGAGGTAATAAACAGGGAGCGAAAGACTATTTACAATTTGTACACAAACTAGATGGCAGTTATAAGAGTCAAGAGGCATGAAAGGTAAGCAGTGGTTGGGAAGGGAGTGAGACAGGGTTGTAGCCTATACCCAATGTTATTCAATCTGTATATTGAGTAAGCAGTAAAGAAAATAAAAGAAAAATTTGGAATAGGAATTAAAATCCACGGAGAAGAAATAAAAACATAGAGATTTGCTGATGATGATGTAATTCTGTCAGAGACAGCAAAGGACCTGGAATAGCAGTTGAACGGAATGAACAGTGTCTTGAAAGGAGAAGATAAGATGAACATCAACAAAAGCAAAACGAGGATATTGGAATGTAGTCGAATTAATTCAGGTGATACTCAGTTAATTAGATTGGGAAATGAGACACTTGAAGCAGTAGATGAGTTTTACTGTTTTGGGAGAAAAATAACTAATGATGGTCAAAGTAGAGAGGATATAAAATGTAGACTGGCAATGGCAAGGAAAGTGTTTCTGAAGAAGAGAAATTTGCTAACATCAAGTATAGATTTAAGTATCAGGAAGTCGTTTCTGAAAGTATTTGTATGAAGTGTAGCCATGTATGGAAATGACAGAAAGAGAATGGAAGTTTTCGAAATGAGGTGCTACAGAAGAATGCTGAATGTTAGATCACATAAACAAGGAGGAGGCATTGAATAGAATTGGGGAGAAGAGTAATTTGTGGCACAACTTGACTAGAAGAAGGGATCGGTTGGTAGGACATATTCTGAGGCATGAAGGGATCACCAATTTAGTATTGGAGGGCAGGACGGAGGGTAAAAATAGTAGAGGGAGAACAAGAGATGAATATACTAAACAGATTCAGCAGGATGTAGGCTGCAGTAGGTACTGGGAGATGAAGAAGTTTGCACAGCATAGAGTAGCATGGAGAGCTGCATCAAACAACAACAACAACAACTGTTATACGTTTGACAACGTCGGTAATTTCAATCATGTTTTAATTTTGTTTACGAGAAAATATAGGATTAATTTGCATCGCACGTGCAAATGGAAATTTCAAAAATCTTTTCTAATTGACCAACAATAATGACTCTATTAGAAATGGCAATATTACTCGATTAATATCTTTTATTTACAAAACGGTCAACTTATCTTGTTTCCATCTCACACCCGGGAATTTACTATTTACACTGTCATTCAACGCCCAAGAGCGTTGTCATATTAAATTCGAAATAAAAAAGTACTTACAAGCTGATATTAACATTAAAAATTACTTAACGTTCCCTAAATAAACAGCCTGTGAGACTCACCGGAAATTGATATTAGTATGAATAAGGTTTCTTCTGAGTCACAATTTCAGTAATAGACTTATCCTGGCCTACAATTAACTCTTACCAAACATAACACACACATACCAATCGTAAACACATTGTTCAAAACAGAATCAACAAAGATTTTTTGCGTTAGCAGTGTCGCCAACGCGGTAAATGAAAACGCACAGATACTATTATATTTCTGGTCGAAGGCACAGAAGCCTTTTCTCATCTCTGAAAAGCACCAGCGAAAGCACTACAACTAATCAAATGACGTTATCATTCGATACCTCTCCTGCCATGTGAAGAATGTTGATAAAACTAGTTATACAAAGTGTAGTAAAGTAAAATTGAAATGTGAAACAATTAAAACGGCCATAGAGGTAATTTTACAACTGTCTCAGATGAGCTATCTAAGTAAATTCAACTTCCTCTGGAATGACCAGCATGGTTTGGGCCTGGTAGAGGTACAGAATTTGCTATAGCACAATTAAAAAAAATAGTTTTAGGAGCACTAGATGAGAACAGCTATGTAAATGGCTTTTTCCTAGACCTGTCTAAGGCATTTGATACTGTTGACCATCAGAAGCTGTCGCATAAGTTAGAGGCACTAGGAGTAAGGGGAGTGGTTCTCAAATAGTTTAGTTCATATCTAGAAAACAGAGTACAGTTAGTAGAGATCACTCATGTCTCCAGTGGATCAAAGTACATTGAGAAACATATATCTAATCTACAATATTAGAGTCCCCCAAGGAAGCGTACTGGGCCCAGTATTGTTGCTGGTGTACACAAACGTTTTCCCACAACATATCAGCAATTGTTGGCTGATGACAGCAACATAGTAATCACCAGGAAGACACCAGCACAATTGCTGGAAAATTCTGCTGAAGTGCTGAAGGATGTTCACAAATGTACTCAGGAAAACAAAGTAACTCTCAACATAAAGAAAACAAACATAATATGCTTTAGAATGAACAGAAAACAGAGTCCCTTAAATTTAAAACTAGATAACATCTCCATAGATGATGTACCTACAACAAAATTCTTAGGGTTGCACACTGACAGCCAAATGAAGTAAAATGAACATGCTATGAAACTCCCAAAAAAGATATCCACAACATGCTATGCACTTAGAATCCTTGTATCAGAATGCAGTAATGAATATTTGAGAATTGCACTTCAGTTATATTCTTTCAGTAATCAATGTGAATTTATATGCCAAACCATGGTGTACATCAAGAAAAACATAGAAAATTATAGTACTAATAGCAGTTTTCATAACTATAGTACAAGTCACTGTCTTCACCTAGACAGGAAGATTAAACATAAGACCCAAAATAGCTTGTATGAAGGTGTAAATCTACATAATCAAGTGTCACAAAAAATAAAAGAAACGGATAACATGTACTGCATTAGGAAACATGTTAAATTGTTTTTGCAGGAACACTTCTTTTACACTATAAGTGAATTCCTTAGTACAAAATGGTTGTAAGTAACTTTTGTTTCACAATATTTAACTATATGTAACTTTTTGATAAGGTTTGTAAATAACTTATATGTCACAATGTATAACTACATGTAACAGCAAACTGTATAAATATATTAATGTACACAAACTGACAACATTCATACATTTTAAAATGTCCACAGATGGCTAAATATATAAATAAAAATAAATAAATAAATGTACTACCTTACAGAGCAGAAACCATGTTTTGTAAGTTATGTATAGTGATCAGATGTTGCAACGATGATTGTTGTGACACCACACAATGTTCGACGTACTTATGGTCAGTGATAAGTTCAGAGATATGTGATTACTTTTTGTAGTTGTTAGCGATTCTTTAGTCTCAAATAAAATATTTTGTATACTATCTGCATAACTCTTTTTGTAAGTATACTGTCCCAGTACAGCACAAATACGCAACATTACTGGTGACGAGCTCGGTACACATGAACACATAACGTGATCGGAAGCAAACGCGACGATCCGTATCGACTGCCTGACGTACGTGAAACATCGGCGGCAGTGGCGTCATGCTGCACGTGTCTTAGATTAGTTCTCTTTCCTAAATGGCGTCCCACACGACATCGTTGACATATCGGAGGACCAACCGCAGACTGAAAACAGTACGGACAAAGTGAGAGTGTGTAGGATAAATGTGCGCAATCGTCAGGACTGTACAAGCAGATGGCATGACTGCGCAAGAGTTCAAGAGTGTGAATGCTTGAACGTGAGCAGGGAGGCTTGTGACTCCTTATGTATGTCAGTGACAAAGTGACAACAATGACTTAATCCGTGAAGCTAGCTGCCCAAGTATTATAAGAATGTTCCGTTATCTTGCAACACTGGTAGAATTCAACTCAAGCGACAATGACAAGCGTCCGTTTACAAGAGTACTTCGAAAGTAGTTCATACATGTTTATTATAAGAGAGTGAAGACGGATGCTGTAGGAGGGCCAGTTAACAACGGAGTTGATAGATGCTCAGCAACAACCAAGAAAAAAAGAAAGCATGTCGTAAGGCAACATCAGTCAATCCAAAAGAATGGAGATGCTTTTTTCGTAAGTTTCCCATTCTTTGGCAGACTCACTGAAAGTTATAAATGGTGGGAGATAAATGACTGGGGTAGCGACAGGCAAAACAGGAGGTGGAAGGGGTGAGTTGGCAGGCGACGTAGACTGAGACGGACCTGAACTGGCCAAAACAGAGGCAATCGTTTCCAATACCTGGATTTGATTTGTTGCACTGTGGCAAACGCCTCCTGCTGTCGGCTGAGATGCTGCAACGCCCCAGTAAGAACCCTTTTCCAGCATAAAAACGCGTCAGTAGCACTGTTAGACATCGCAGACACATCAGAGGACCAACCAGAGACTGAAAACAGTGCGGAGAACAATCCCACACTTGTCGTGAGTTGTGTTGTAACTTGGACAACAACACAACTAAGAATGTTAGTACAATTTTATTAGACTTTAACATATACGCCAATCACCACAACATATACTGCACACAATCTACATCTACATCTACATTTACATCTACAAGCTTACTCTGCATTTCACACTTAAGGGCCTGGTAGAGGGTTCATCGAATCATTTGCATACTACTTCTCTACCATTCCACTCTCGAATGGCGCGCGGGGAAAAGGAACACCTAAATCATGCCGTTCGAGCTCTGATTTCTCTTATTTTATTATGATGATCATTTCTCCCTATGTAGGTGGGTGTCAATAAAATATTTTCGCATTCAGAAGAGACAGTTGGTGATTGAAATTTCGTAAATGGGTCTCGCTGCAAAGAAAACGGCCTATGTTTAAGTCACTGCCACCCCCACTCGCGTATCATAGCAGTAACACTCTCACCTCTGTTGCGCGATAGCACGAAATGAGCTGCCCTTCTTTGCACATTTTCGATGCCCTACGTGGTAAGGATCCCATACTTCGCAGCAACATTCCAGCAGAGGAGAGACAAGTGTAATGTATGCTGTCTCTTTAGCGGGTTTGACGCA
Source organism: Schistocerca gregaria (assembly GCF_023897955.1). NCBI lineage: Eukaryota > Metazoa > Arthropoda > Insecta > Orthoptera > Acrididae > Schistocerca > Schistocerca gregaria. Next base: position 237,328,570 of record NC_064928.1, read on the forward strand.
TCTTCTTAGTGTTCTGCTAACAAAGCACAGTCTTTGTTTCGCCTTTCCCACAATATTATGTATGTGGTCTTTCCAATTTAAGTTGCTCGTAATTGTAATTCCTAGGTATTTTGTCGAATTGACAGCTCTTAGAATGGTGCGATTTATCGTATACCCAAAATTTATCAGGTTTCTTTTAGTACCCATGTGGATGACCTCGCACTTTTCTTTGTTTAGTGCTAATTGCCACTTTTCGCATCACTCAGAAATTGTGTCTAGATCATTTTGTATTTGGAATTGATTGTGTGATGATTTTACTAGATGGTAAATTACAGCATCATCTTCAAACAATCTGAGGGAGCTGCTTGGATTATCACCCACATCATTTATATAAATGAGGAACAGCAGAGGGCCTACGACATTACCTTGCAGAACGCCTGATATAACTTCTGTTCTACTCAATAATTTACCATCTATCAATACGATCTGTGACCTCTCTGAGAGGAAGTCACGAATCCAGCCACACAACTGAGACGATACTCCACATGCACGCAACTTAATCAATCACCATTAATCAATAGTCGCTTGTGAGGAGCAGTATCATAAGCCTTGTGGAAATCTAGGAATATGGAATCGATCTGAGATCCCTTGTCGACAGCACTCATTACTTCATGGGAATAAAGAGCTAGATGTGTTGCACATGATGGATATTTTCTGAAGCTGTCAATAAGCACATTTTCTTCAAGGTGATGAATAATGTTCAAGTATAGTTCATGCTCCAAAATCCTACTGCAAATTGAGGTAGTGATATGGTTATGGAATTCAATGGGTTACTGCTATTTCATTTCTTGAATATTGGTGTGACCTGTGTTACTTTCCAGTCTTTAGGAACAGACCTTTCGTCAGGTGAGCGGTTGTAAATGATTGCTAAGAAAGGCGCTATTGTGCCTGCATACTCTGAAAGGAACCTGATTGGTATACCATCTGGAGCGGAAGACTTGAATTTCTTAAGTGATTTGAGTTGTTTCACAACACCTAAGATATCTACTTTTATGTCATTCATGCTAACAGCTGTTCTGGTTTCGAATTATGGAATATTTACTTCGTCTTCGTTCGTGAAGGAATTACGGAAAACTGTATTTAGCAACTCCGCTTTAGTGGCACTATCATTGGTAACATTTCCATTGCTATTGTTTTTTGCCACTGGTGTACTTTTACATATGACCAAAAGTTCTTCGCGTTTTCTACCATATTCTGAGACAATATTTCATTGTGGAAACTATTAAAAGCATCTCGCATTGACGTCCACACTAAATTTCGAGCTTCTGTGAAACTTATCCAGTCTTGGGAATTTTGCGTTCTTCTGAACTTGGCATGCTTTTTTCATTGCTTCTGCAACAGTGTTCTGACATGTTTTGTGTACCATGGTGGATCAGTCTTGTCTCTTATTAACTTATGCGGTATGAATCTATCAATTGCTGTCGATACTGTATCTTTGAATTTGAGCCATATCTGGTCTACACTTACATAATTAGCTTGGAAGGAATGGAGACTCTCTCTTAGGAATAAAGAATAGGAATAAGATAAGGCAAATTTATGCAAGCAGTAATAGCATGGCAACTGAGCATGAGCGTAGTGCGGCAGGACTTAAATGAACATTCTGCTGTGGAAGTTCACAGTACCACTCTTTTGGGGCGTACTCTCATGGATGAGGACAAACTACTAATGTGTGTTGCTTTCAACTGCGCATGCATTACTTCTGCTTTTGCTACTGTTATTTGCTCTTTGGCCAAATTAAGCAATTGCTTCTGTTAATTTTCAGTTAGTCAGACTTTGATTTAAAATATGAGGCACCCTGCTCATTTGATGTTCCAAACAATATTTTACTAATATGACTCAAAGATGTAAGGCACTTTGCTGAGTTCCAGACTCGTTAATCTTTGTTTACAGTATCCTATGGATAGAAGTGACAGTCTCTCTGTCTCATCAGTTTTACCCAGTTCTCCTGTATTAATATAACTGACGATTTTCCACATCACCCTGTAGATTTGTACCTTGCAAATACATCATAGTATAACCCTGATGATTAAGGAAACTTCCATATAATAAAATACCACCAGATTGACTTATCTGAAATTCAAGAAATAGCTCAATTTCAGTAGAAATCCTTTAACCTCTTGGCATATACTTTTAGAACTTTTTCTGCTTAAGCAAATGAGCACCTTTGGGCCTTTTGTACTTTGGGCTAGACCACTATGTTTCTAGCTTATGGCTTCTGCCCTGTCTAACGCTTTCATCATAAATAGAACTTAAATCATGTGTTTCAAAATCTTTCAGATTCTAGTTTCTAGGGTGGTACTCCTTATTCTTCTATTTCCACTGTTTATTACAACACCTGGCATACTGGTGCATACATCACATTTTGTCCTTTAGTTTGAGTATATAATCATCATAAGTAGACATAACATCTACGCGATCTCTTTGCAACATACCCCATATGTTACACACTCTACAAAAAAACATGTTGTATAATTCAGCATACTGTGGGTTGTGGTGTTCTAGACAAATACCACAAATTGAAGCCATTCGTCTCAGCTTGGTTTAGCTCTATTGATATAGCATCACAGGAAATCTGTTATAGTTGAGTGTGATCTTTTCAGTGTTCCATTTGATTTAGGATGGTAACAGAAGGTCTGTACCATACCAATCCTTAATAATCCGCACACCCTCATATTTCCTTTAAATATTTAATCCAACTGCTTTACTGGCCAGTCATGGCCATTTAGGATAAAGAAATTTGTAGGGTTACATGGAGTTAGAACTGAGACAGCTGTCTGGAATTAATGTACTCAGATTCTTTTGAGAAAAGAGTAATTGTCCAGAATTCACTTGAGTTAATAAATTTAATACAAGCACATATTTAATTGAAACCATATTTTCTAACATCAGAACTCAAATTGTATTGTCCTCTGGAATGAATAATGTATATCCTTTGTTTTATTGGAAAGAAATATTTTAATTGAGAATGTCTTTTCCTGTGTTGATCAAGTAACGATGTATGTACCTTTTGGTTTTGTGTTAAAATAAATTTTGAACACAGTGGCTGTCCACTCAGGAACAACTATCTCTAAGGAAAACAGCTCCAGTGTTAAGTAGCATCCACTCTCCCCCCTTACACATCCCTTTAACCTACCTGCTGGGTGTGGTTCACTATAGGAGAGCACAAATATTGTGTGGATCTGTAACTTCATTTGCATGTGAAATCGATCATAGGGGCAATGAGTATCTTTAAGATGGGACAGCCTTTACAGCCACTGAAAGACCTATGATCATATTGTGTGAGAAATTTGGATCATCTTCACAGAGTTGCTAGCATTCTCCACACACTTCCACTTCTGCTGCTTTTCCACATTGTTCAAAACTCTCAGCACAAGTTTTCTGAAAACGTTCCACAAGGTCAGTCTTTTGATACAATCTTATGAAAACCATTTTCAGCAAGTCCAATAATTCTGACATCAACCATTCACTCATTCGTCGGTCTTTAATCAGCAAATGGTGCACACAAATCACATAGTCATCTGCTCGAATTGTTGACGGGTATCCCTCGCAAACTCGTTGGTGACCTTTTCATGATCTCCTCTAAATATCTTGTGCCCCCTGTTCAACCACGATCTAGAAAGGCAGTCGTTCCCCAGGGCTTCCTTAAGCATTCCAAAAGCTTTCAGTGGGTCTTTTTTTAGCTTCCCGCAAATTGTTATCACATAGCGTTGCTCCAAAGTTTTATCCATCGTAATTTCAACTAGATCACTATTCAGTGGTTCACAGAAGAAGCAACCCTTACCCTCCTAGAGAACGGAGGCAAATGAGCAGCCTAATGGTGGAAAACTAAGGGTATTCCTAGACCACCCTCCCTAACTAGTCCAGCCGCTGTGGAGTATATAGTCGAGTCACAAAAAATCCAACACATTACTTTCTGAAAACACCATATGGTCTATTTGGTGTGCTTCACATGTAAAATGAATATTACAGTGTCCACAGTTAGTGGTGGGCTGCACAGCGCTGTTGTGGCATAGAACTTGGCTACACTATAAGGAAATTAACACAAGATCCACGAGAGCACTATCTGCAAAATGCTGATTTTACTATAGATGACTCTCCACCAAAGAGAACATGCTGAATCCTCCATATCAAAAAGTCCTCAATCTTGTCACAAATTTCACTTGATATCCCGTATGAGCGTATTTTTGACAATAAGTGTAGGTGCAATACTGAGTCAAATGCTTTTCAGAAACCAAGAAAGCTGCATCTACCTGATTGCCTTGATCAAAAGATTTCAGTATGTCATTGAGAGAAGTGCGAGTTGGGTTTCACATGATCGGTGTTTTCGAAATACACGCTGGCCGGCATTGAGAAGGTCATCCTGTTCAAATTATCTCATAGTGTTTGAGCTCAGAATATGTTCTCAGATTACATTAACTCGTAACTGGGTATTTTTACAAAAACAATACTTGCATCATCAGTTGGTATGTGCTATAATTGAGTTCACAGGCCTACTTCTAGTTTGTCATGGCTGTACTAGGTGTAATAAAACTAAAATCATGTCAAAATGATTATTGTTGCAAGAAGCACTACATCTTGTATGGAATTAGGAGTATTAAGCAATAGAGAATGAACGCTGTAAACAAGCTGTTGTCATTTAAATCAAGCACAATCTCACATTACAGAATACTGCAAAGTTTTTGTTCAAGATGTAATTCTCATTTGTACATAAATATCCAAATATGCGTTAACAGGACTAAAAACGCATTTCGTTTGCTGAGCTGAGTGATCAAGTGAGCTCGGGCATACCTTTCTGTTACACATCCCATGGCCTGTCTTTCTCAAAGGCCTTGGTGTTCTGAAGGTCGGGCCACAGATGCATTGGCTAGGGCTCATTCTCCTGCATCAAAAGTAGAGTTGCCAAATATAGCTGCGACCTCGTTGGAACACTCTGAGATTGGGATATAGAAATGAAGTAAAACATTTAATTAATATAGTTACTTTTTATTTAGAACACAATTACATGGAACTTATTGGGGCGGCTTAGTTAGTACATCACACTTTTCGGAAAATTCACCTTTTTCATTGAGTCTTTTTTGCCCTTTGTGTAATTATAAAACTCCAAGCAAGTCTCAACTTATAGTTAAACTAGCACCATAAGATTTATTCCACAGTCCCTGGCAGCAGTCGAGTTTTTCATCAGCCCACTGGACTGACATTAGTGAAAATGCTCTTTCCACAGTGGCGTTGTGTGCGGGAATAGAAATCAAATACATGCGAAATTTTAGCAATTGACATTTGTGTTCAGGATTTTCGTTTACCTTAAGAAATTAAATCCATCTTGCTTCCAGTGACTGTTTAGACTTGCATTCTTTCCAGTCAATCTTCGTTTTTAAAAAGGTCTTCAGATACACATATTCCTAAAAAAAATTGTCACCTGAAATCTTCACAACACTTTTAGTCAGATATATAATAGTATTTTCAATCATGCCCCACCATCCATTCAAATACTTGATTTTTTAAAAGAAATAGCCCATTCACCAAGTAATCAAATGTTATGTAATAAAACGTATTGCCTCTTCCTCAAATTTCGAAATCACATTAATTATTTCTTCGTTATGGATCTCATTCTTTGGTTTGTTAAAATTCATCTTGGTTTGTATACAAATAAAATACACAGTCTTCCTTCCATTCAGACATTTTTGATTGTCGATTGATACCTTTCTTATTTCAATTAATGAGACTTTATTCTGTCCATACTTTTTATATTTTTTCAAACAGAACCAAGCTTGACTGCAGAAATATGAATGAACGAACTACTGGAAACAATCTGAAATTATTTTAGGAGACGTGTTTTTGGCAGCAAAAAATTGTTTTAATGGAATCCAAAACTTAAGAATTCTCTCAACTGCAACTACAACTGTCTTGTTTTTGAGTGAAATAGAAGAGCCTGATAAGTGTCATCAACATATAGGCAGAACTCTTTCATCTTCTCTGGCCTGACTGTGTTTATTAAAAATAATGAAATATTTTCACGACAGTTATTTCAGTGTCGATAGTTAACACTCCAGCAGAGCATGATATCGCATTGTGGAGAATATGGGCAGGGTATCCAATTCCTTCTATATTTTGATTAGTCCTTGTTTAATGTAGTAAAACATATTTCACTGATCACATTGAAGAAGCCCTCCGAAGTTGGTATTGGTATTGTCCCCAAAAATGGCGATTAATTTATCTAATGTAATTTGCAGTAGTCTTAAAGTGTCTAGACGAAAATTTGCAACTGTCTCTGATGTTTTATTATTCAGTGAATCAGATTTCAACAGCTTCTACTGAATTCCGTCAGTTTCAGTAAAGTAGTGAACAACTAAAGAGGACATCTTTTCAGTCTTGTCCTTCGATTCATCAGTGACTATGTCATAAAATGAAACATCTTGCAATTGTTTTACACATTCAGACACAGAGTATGATGCGAGAATATTTTTAACAATTGTTGTAATTTTCGCCCTGGCTGTAGACAGCTTTGTGGTAGCTTTGGAGTCAGGATACATAACCATAAGGCCAAAAGAAACGAAGGGTTGATGACGCCTGACAACTTTACAAGCTGTTAATAGTTCTGCAGCAGCAACAAGCAATTCTCCCTGGGTCTTTAATCACAAATGTAGAAATAGGCTTTAATGTCGACGCTACTATGAATCTACTTGAATGATTCTTCACAGAAATGTTTATATCACATTTGCGACACTGATTATCAAACACATTTTAAGAAAAACGATGCATGTATAAGAGACAGTACAGACGCTCCCGCAGAAACTACAGTTTCTCAAGCACAGTCAGCAGACAAATCAAAAAGGAGAAACGCTAACAGTTTTTAACAAGACCTGTTACGAATTCTTGAACAAGGACAAAGCACCTCTCACAAATCTGACTCTGACAATCCAGATATCCTAAATTTGACCTGACGCAACGAATCTAAATCCATAACATATGTGCAGCCCGCACCACCATCTACTTTTCCAGTTTAAAATGCAACAACCCAATCCAAAGATTCTTCGATGTCATATTTTGATCTGTCATAATTATTGAATTGAATTGTACCGTCAGAATCTCAGATTTTTTAAAAAGAAATACATTAAATTATCTTAGAATTTATATAATAAATGGCAGTACAGCTGTATTACAGTAGGGCTATTATTATTATTATCATTATTATTACTATTATTTTACATGAATAGCACTTATCTTAATGTAACTAATAGCACTTCTTGGGCTCCTGTAGTATCTCACATATTGATTTCTCGGTGTGCAAGTTTTTCACATACCTTAGAAAGGAGACACTCAAATGATTGTATTGATATACTATGGTAATCAAAAAAACGAAATAGGGTGATTTTAAGGTATTTTCTGTATATTTACGAACTTTCCTTTGCGAAGCAGATCTACTGTTACTGGCTGTATCAACCACTGTTTCTGTTTTTCCTGTTTCGCCTGATAACCAATAGCGAAATAATCACTTCTCATGTTATGCTCATATTTGTCATTGTACTTCGCAGTTCTCGACATACATTCTTCCCTATAGCCGATGCACAGTGGACTGTTGGGATGGGTTGGGTTGTTTGGGGAAGGAAACCAGACAGCGACGTCAATGGTCTACAGTGGACTGTGCTACAATGGAAACTACGTTAAAAATACCTCGTGTAGCATTGCTGTTGTCGTGGTCTTCAGTCCTAAGACTGGTTTGATGCAGCTCTCCATGCTACTCTAACCTGTGCAAGCTTCTTCATCACCCAGTACGTACTGCAACGTACATCCTTCTGAATCTACTTAGCGTATTCATCTCTTGGTCTCCCTCTACGATTTTTAGCCTCACTTCCATACATGGCTACACTCCAAACAAATACTTTCAGGAGCGACTTCCTGACACTTAAATGTGTACTCGATGTTAACAAATTTCTCTTCTTCAGAAACGCTTTCCCTGCCATTGCGTCTACATTTGATATCCTTTCCACTTCGACCATCATCCGTTATTTAGCTCCCCAAATAGCAAAACTCCTTTACTACTTTAAGTGTCTCATTTCCTAATCTAATTCCCTCAGCATCACCCGACTTAATTCGACTACATTCCATTATTCTTGTTTTGCATTTGTTGATGTTCATCTTATATCCTCCTTTCAAGACACTGTCCATTCTGTACAACTGCTCTTCCAAGTCCTTTGCTGTCTGTGACAGAATTACAATGTCATCGGCAAACCTCAAAGTTTTTATTTCTTCTCCATGGATTTTAATACTTACTCCAAACTTTTCTTTCGTTTCCTTTACTGCTTGCTCAATATATAGATTGAATAGCATCGGGGAGAGGATACAACCCTGTCTCACTCCCTTCCCAACCACTGCTTCCCTTTCATGCCCCTCAACTCTTATAACCGCCATTTAGTTTCTATACAAATTGTAAATAGCGTTTCGCTCCCTGTATTTTACCCCTGCCACCTTCAGAATTTGAAAGAAAGTATTCTAGTCAACATTGTCAAAACTTTCTCTAAGTCTACAAATGTTAGAAACGTAGGCTTGCCTTTGCTTAATCTATTTTCTAAGATAAGTCATAGGGTCAGTATTGCCTCACGTGTTCCAACATTTCTGCAGATCCGAACAGATCTTTCCAGAGGTCGGCTACTACCAGTTTTTACATTCGTCTGTAAAGAATTCGTGTTAATATTTTTCAGCTGTGGCTTATTAAACTGATAGTTTGATAATTTTCAAAACTGCCAACACCCACTTTTTTTGGAATTGGAATTATTATATTCTTCTTGAAGTCTGAGGGAATTTCGCCTGTCTCATACATCTTGCTCACCAGATGGTAGAGTTTTGTCAGGACTGACTCTCCCGAGGCCGTCAGTAGTTCTAATGGAATGTTGTCAACTCCCGTGGTCTTGTTTTGGTCCGCAGCTCGTGGTCGTGCGGTAGTGTTCTCGCTTCCCGCGCCCGGGGTGTTGTGTGCTGTCCTTAGGTTAGTTAGGTTTAAGTAATTCTAAGTTCTAATGGATTGATGACCATAGATGTTAAGTCCCATAGTGCTCAGAGCCATTTGAACCTTGTTTCTGCTAAGGTCTTTCAGTGCTCTGTCAAACTCTTCACGCAGTATCATATCTCCCATTTCATCTTCATCTACATCCTTTTCCATTTCCACAATATTGTCCTCAAGTACATCACCCTTGTATAGACCCTCTGTATACTACTTCCACCTTTCTGCTTTCCCTTCTTTGATTAGAACTGGGTTTCCATCTGAGCTCTTTGATATTCATGCAAGTGGTTCTCTTTTCTCCAAAGGTTTCTCTAATTTTCCTGTAGGCAATATCTATCTTACCCCTCGTGAGATAAGCCTCTACAGCCTTACATTTGTCCTCTAGCCATCCCTGCTTAGCAATTTTGCACTTCCTGTCGATCTCATTTTTAAGATGTTTGTATTCCTTTTTGCCTGCTTCATTTACTGCATTTTTGTATTTTCTCCTTTCATCAATCATATTCATTATCTCTTCTGTTACCCAAGGATTTCTACTAGCCCTCATATTTTTACCTACTTGATCCTCTGCTGCCTTCACTATTTCATTCCACAAAGCTACCCATTCTTCTTCTACTGTATTTCTTTTCTCCATTCTTGTCAATTGTTCGGTTATGCTCTCCCTGAATCTCTGTACAACCTCTGGTTCTTTCAGTTTTTCCAGATATAATCTCCTTAAATTCCCACCTTTTTGCAGTTTCTTCAATTTTAATCTGCAGTTCATAGCCAATAGATTGTGGTCAGAGTCCACATCTGTCCCTGGAAATGTTTTACAATTTAAAACCCGGTTCCTAAATCTCTGTCTTACCATTATATTATCTATCTGAAGTCTTCTAGTATCTCCAGGGTTCTTCCATGTATACAACCTTCTTTCATGATTCTTGAACCAAGTGTTAGCTATGATTAAGTTATGCTCTGTGCCAAATTCTACCAGACGGCTTCCTCTTTCATTCCTTAGCCCCAATCCATATTCACCTACTACGTTTCCTTCTCTTCCTTTTCCTACTGTCGAATTCCAGTCACCCATGACAATTAAATTTTCGTCTCCCTTCACTACTTGAATAATTTCTTTTATATCATCATACATTTCATCAATTTCTTCATCATCTGCAGAGCTTGTTGGCATATAAACTTGTACTACTGTAGTAGGCGTGGGCTTCGTGTCTATCTTGGCCAGAATAATCCACTCACTATGCTGTTTGTAGTAGCTTACCCACACTCCTATTTCTTATTCATTATTAAACCTACTCCTGCATTACCCCTATTTGCATACTTGCTTGCAAACCCGCGACATTTTACCACACAAAACAGTGTATCATTTAGTCTATGGCATAGCCGTGGTAATAAAATGTTTTTGCGGTAATTTTTACAAAATTGTTGCAGTAAAAAAGAAACATCTACCCTTAGCCTAAGGCCAGTGTTACACCATCATACTTCTTTGACAAAGAAATATGATCAAATATTCGCCAACTCTCTTGACAAAAATCTTTGATGTGGCGCTGAAAAGGGATATTACACCGTCGTCACATTTTTGTCAAATTTCAAGATAGCGGACAACAACTTCGTATTAATCGCTGCAGTTTTTAGAACCATGATTGAATTTTGTGTGTATGTGGAAGAAGAGTGGCGGATAAAAAGGAAACATGATTGGATTAAGCCATAGGTATTACGTCGAAATAATAAAAGCATTCACCAAAATTTGTTATGAGAGCTGCAAGTGGAGCAAGTCAAGTCTTAATATATAAATTACTTACGAATGGATGAGAGTGTATTTCAATATTGGCTCAGTAAAGTGGCTTCTCATATTACCATACAGAATACCCTCTTGAGAAATGCTATACGTGCAGAAGACAGGCAAATTATGACACTGTGATTTCCTAATACAGGAGGGAGATACCATAGTTTACAATGTAGCACTCGAATAGCACATTGCACATTAACTAAAATAATTCCAGAATCGTGTGAGGCGATTTATAAAGCACTGAAGGGGGAATATGAGAAGGTAAATAAATGTTGAGTACACTATATGGGCAATAAGAACTATTTTTATTTTTGAATAATTTAATTAATGGAACTAGTGTTCCAACAACCACAAAAATTAATAAAAACTACGAAACAGATGAAGCGCTTCTTAACTTCTGGCATCCAGAGTTCAGAAATAGACAAAGTAGAAAAAAAGCTAGAAAAGAATTTTTTATTTTAGAGTGTGACCATGTCCTCTATTCCAGCTTGCTGAAAAGCTGCCTGAATATTTCCAGATGTAGAGGTGAATGGCTGCAGATGTAATAAATGAAATGAAAGTATGGCATTGTTGGTTGGGAGGTCCCATTCGGGTTCGGAAGCCAAGTGCAAGTCTCAGTTCAGTCGACGCCACATTGGGCTGCTTGCGACCGATGATAAAGATGAAACGATGATGAAGACAACACAGCACCCAGTCCACGAGCGGAGAAAATCTCCAACCCGGCTGGGAATCGAACCAGGGTACAGTGCATAGGAGGCAAGCACGTTAACACCCAGCTAAGCAGGCGGATGGGCGGTAACTGTGATTGTGGACATGAAGTCGCTGCAGCATATTCCAATTGCCCATCAACACACAATTAACAGCAAGCTCAGTACCCCTTGCTCACCTCCATCCTAGTCGAAGCAAGTTTCTTTTTGAATAAACACACCAACTTTGAAGCCATGTTTACAAATAACACTACAGAGACGTCAAATACCAGTGGCGCTGCCAGTGCTCCAAGTGCAGTGCATTGAACATTGCAGTGAACACAAGATGAACGACTTTTATGATCAAATCTATGGCGTGGCACTAGATTTGATCATATTTATTTGACGACAGGCGAGGTTTTACAAAGTCGCCTATTACATGACACATTTCTTTGACACAAACATTTGACATATCAACATTCACAAAGAAATATGATGTAATAGCAGAGTAAATGACAGCCACGGCAACAACAGCAGTCTAGCAATTCACTCACTATGTTGCGTTAAGGCCCTCCACATGCAATGACCTTATGAAACGTCCCCATATAAAAATTATAAATGACTGTGCTTAAACTGACACACAATATTTTTAGCGCAACGCAATCTGACTTTCAGTAATCCCTACAAAAGAATGGCCCTGGCTAACAATGACCTATGCCTTTCATGAATTCTTACCTCACAAAAATCTTCGTTACTCGAACTACTGCAATACAGCGAGCGCCACTACTGCCAGCTAAATAAAAGGTTCTAACTACTGAAGGCACTAACTACTGATAGGCATAGTTGGCAAATGAAAGATTTTGATAGATAACAAACAATTTATTTACCTTAATAGTGTTCAAAAGTCACAATATATATAGCAGCTCATGACATCCAGTCTTACAAATGTACTGTCTCTGATGGACACACGTCCAGATCATCCGCTCTCAAAACACCGCCATTTCTCTCCCCACATCCACCACTGCTGGCGGCTCACCTCCAACTGCGCAACGCTATGCGCTGTTAACAGCCAACTGCCCAACAGTACAATGGCGAATATTACTACAAATGCCACCCAGCCACAGACTGCACACAGCACAGCCAGTGATTTTCATACAGAGCGCTACGTGGCGTTACCAAATATAAAAACCTAAAGAGCCTATTTACAACCTGTCTGCACAGATGTCTGTGCAAATGTCTATGCATGAAATAGATCACTGCAAATGTGGTATGTTCACATGACAAAAGTTCCAATACACTATTAGCTCATCATATCTTGGTGTAGAAAAGAAATTTCACTGGCAAGCTACTATACTCATGTACAGTAATCTCAAAGAAGAAATGGAGACAATTTCTATTACAGTATGTGGCACACTTGTGTTGAAAAAAAAAACAAATGCCACAAACAGAAGAACAGAACAAAATAGTCTAAAAGTAACTGCTAAAGCAAAGGCAGTTTTCACACCTAGATTTACTTCACAACTTTGCAGCATAAACTCGACGATTGGGGTAATTATTTCAGGATGAATGTAGAAACATATATCTTTTTTCACTCATAGCTCCTAGTATAATACAAAAAAAGACTTGTATGAGGAAAGCAGTTTCTCCACTTGAGCGGCTGATGGTTACAATATTCCTGGCAATAAGAGCTACTATAATTGTGTGTGTGTTTGGAGCTAAAAGGCGCTCAATGGCGAAGTTGTCAGCGCCCTTGCGCCTATTAAAAGAAACGAATGTGGATAAAGTTACGAAAATTGTTATCACACACTGAGGAGAAAACCTATCAAATGACACTCATTTACTCGCTCTCACATCACTTCCTTTGACCCATACAGCAACTCCAACTAACACGTCTTAAGACACTGGAGATGGAATGAAAAGTACTATGCATGGGATTAAAAGGGAAATAAAACAGACTATCTGAAAAGAAAGCGCAGGGAAATGTGACTGGCTGACCACTTACAAAAACACTCTGACCACATTTATTTGAATGTCACTTAAAATGGATGACAGATCTAATAGCAAATCTGCTGGACCCTGCTGGTTGGAAAATACAGCACAATCCAATAAATTGTGACGCACAGTGATCTGTATGCCACAAGCACCACACATTGGAGGGTCATCTCACTGCTGGAGCTAGAAGCCAAGCATCATAGTGCTGTGGTCTATGTATGGTTGGAATGAGGTACTCCATGGCCGCATAGTGGGCTTTAAAATGTGCAGCTTATTGTCTGGCAATTCCAGCTACTCTTTCTCCCACTGATGCAACGCTCTGTATCTCAACAGTGAGGTGAAAGCATGCACTGGGGTGTTACATCGAACTAACAGCATCCTGACATGCCTCCTTGGCCGCTACATCTGTCCTTTCATTCCCTGCGATAGCTATGAGTCCTGGTACCCAGCAGAAAGACACCTCCACTCCCAGGTGCTGTAGTTGTAGAAGGGTGTCCTGTATATTCTAGACTGCTTTATCTGCTGAGTACATGTGCTGTAGATAGAGAAGGGCAATCAGAAAATTGGAACAAACAAGGAATTTAACAATTCTAAACTGCTCCAGTACCTGCAACATTGCATGTAATTCCTTGTTGAAGACAGTAAAGTCTTAAGGGAGTCAGACCTTGAGGCCATGATCAGGCAAAACAACAGAGCAACCAACGGAGTCCCTTTGTTTCAAATCATCCGTAAAGACAGGTGTACAGATGTGGTGCTCAGTTAAAATAGGAGAAAAATGCGTTAAATACACATATAGGTGTACAATCTTTCCTGTACTACAATAAATCAGGGCCTATGCAGTAGCCAAGGTGGCAAACGGTTAAAGCCGTGGATTTGGAGTTGTATGTGCTCCATACCGAGTAATTTCAGCAGACGCCACTTGCAGATCTGATACGGCATAGTTGCTTGTGAACGATTGGAGGAAAGGCGTTTTAGAGATGGACAAGGAAAAGTATGGTACGCAGGTGAAGATGGAGCTGTTAGGAACATGCCTGATGCACCATGAAGAGCTGCCATTGGGTGGTGAACAGTGGTTCCCCTGCCTCAGCACAGAGATTGGGAATGATGCTAGTCCTGTAAATACATGCGGCCAGCTTAAGCCCTTCACGCTGGATGGCGTCAATAATCCTTACATAAGAAGGCCTCGCTGGCCTGTACACTGTTCATCCATAGTCTAGCTGTGAAGGCACAAAAGCCCTATAAAACTAGGTCAGATGCCCCCAGTTTGCTCCCCAGTACCTGTGGCTAAGGCATTTTACAATATTCAGTGTGTTCTGAGTTCTAGCTTTCAGGCCTCATAGGTATGGTAACCATGACAGTTTGGAGTAAAAAATGAGGCACACAAAGCTGACTGAGGCTTTAAAATGTAGAATGGTGTTCCTCTCATGCAAATCAGGTAAATTAAAAATAAGAAGAGAATGGTAAAATTAACACACAAACACACTGATCCACAGAGAACTGAAAATCTGTCTTTGCAGCCCACTCCTCTAACTGCTGAACTGTGAGCTGCAACTGACAAATCACTGTTGCAACACTGGAGGAGGAACAGAAACAGCAAAATCGCCCACAAATAAGGACCACTGTACAGGACTCGTTACCAAAGACGTAATACCATTTATGGCTATGGCAAAGGGGTTAACAATTAAAACACTATCCTCGGAACCACCATTCTCCTGCTCAAAAAGGGGCATCCATTAAGTGTCTGAGGTGATTTTGACGCCCCCCCCCCCCCCCCACTCTCCTAGCCACTAATTTCACGTGAGAGCGTATTTTTATGTAACGTTCTTTAAAAAAATAAAAGCTTTATGATTACTTTGAATGAAGTGTCACGTTCTATAAATAAGAAAACTTTACAATTACGTTGGATGAATGTCTGAACGGTGGAATAGGTACTGAATTCGAATTATCGTGTAGTGTGTTGTAAGTGCAAGTGGTGTGCTTACTCTGTGTTATTGTTAGCAAAATTTTATACGTACTGATTCGGCAATGGAACTCCCAATACATTAGAGAAATAGAGTCACTGCAAAATACATTGAGCCCCTTAGGTAATGCATCATATGGCCCAGTTCAAAACTGATTAAACTGTCTTACCTCTAAAGCAGCAATGGAGTAACGGAATATATTCTGGTCTCTCACAAAAAATATAAATATGCTAACTACAGGCTCAGCGATGTGCAATGCTGGTGGTGTTACTTTGAAATGCAAATGATGTCCTTTTGTCTGATAAACGAGAACATTTAACAGAATCCAACTTATTTGAAAAACATGTGCCCTGGACAGTGAGGCGGTAGTGACTGTGGTAAATTACTAACACCGATTTTTTTTTAGCAAAATTATATTGCAAGTTAAGTTTGTCTTTTAAAAAAATCTGACAATCGAAGTTACATTAATCACAAACAATGATATTTAAACATCTAACCTTATTAATCCAACATAAATGCAAATCATTCAATTACATATAGCTCTGTTAACAAATCTTAGAAGCATTACATAAGTGAAATATTTAACAAGGCTTTTTATCAAAACAGTTTACATACATTCTGGGGTTACTCAACAATGACAAATTATCAGCCAACTCATCTATACTAACACACTGCAAAAACAAAAATCATTATTTTTTAACACCTTTACGTTGCTTGCATGAAGACTCCTGCTTCCAAATTCAACAATATTGAGATACCTAAATTAATCTAGCACTTGATGGATTCACACAGCTTACTCCATCGTCTTTTACTCACAGACAGTTACCTACAACTGTGCGCCAAGTGCTTTCTTCCTCCAACACTATAATAATCTCAGACCAGAAGAAGTATCTCTGAATCTGCGGTCTTACACAGTCAGCGATATAAAACTTATCAAAGACATACATCGTTTATAAAATGATGTTTGGGTGCCACATACAAATGTCCCCCAGAAGACTCCTTTCATTTAGCATAAGTACGTTAATCTGTGCTTCACTGCATTGCAGTATATGCAATCAATCTACGCTACTGGCCATTAAAATTGCTACAACAAGAAGAAATGCATATGATCTTGTATTCATTCAACAAATATTTTACACTAGAACTGACATGTGATTACATTATCATGCAGTTTGGGTGCATAGATCCTGAGAAATCAGTACGCAGAACAACCACCTCTGTCCGTAATAACGGCCTTGAAACGCCTGGGCATTGAGGCAAGCAGAGCTTGAATGGGGTATACAGGTACAGCTGCCCATGCAGCTTCAACATGATACCACAGTTCATCAAGAGTAATGACTGGTGTATTGTGACGAGCCAGTTGCTCAGCCACCATTGACCAGACGTTTTCAGATGGTGAGAGATCTGGAGAATGTGCTGGCCAGGGTATCAGTCGAACATTTTCTGTATCCAGAAAGGCCCGTACAGGACCTGCAACATGCGGTCGTGCATTATCCTGCTGAAATGTAGGGTTTTGCAGGGATCGAATGAAGGGTAGAGCCAAGGGTCGTAACACATCTGAAATGTAACGTCCACTGTTCAAAGTGCCGTAAATACGAACAAGAGGTGATCGAGACGTGTAACCAATGGCAACCCATACCATCACGCCGGGTGATACACCAGTATGAAGATGACTAATACATGCTTCCGATGTGCGTTCACGGCGATGTCGCCAAACACGGATGCGACCATCATGATGCCGTAAACAGAACCTGGATTCATCCGAAAAAATGACTTTTGCCATTCCAGGTTGGTCGTTGAGTACACCATCGCAGGCGCTCCTGTCTGTGATGCAGCGTCAAGGGTAACCGCAGCCACGGTCTCCGAGCTGATAGTCCATGCTGCTGTAAACGTCGTCGAACTGTTCGTGCAAATGGTTGTTGTCTTGCAAACGTCCCCATCTGTTGACTCAGGGATCGAGACGTGGCTGCACGATCCGTTACAGCCATGCGGATAAGATGCCTGTCATCACGACTGCTAGTGATACGAGGCCGTTGGGATCCAGCACGGCGTTGCGTATTACCCTCCTGAACCCACCGATTCCATATTCTGCTAACAGTCACTGGATCTCGACCAACGCAGGCAACAATGTCGCGATACGATAAACCGCAATCGCGATAGGGTACAATCCGATCTTTCTCCTCCTTACATGAGGCATCACAACAACGTTTCACCAGGCAACGCCGGTCAACTGCTGTTTGTGTATGAGAAATCGGTTGGAATTATTTGCATGTCACAGCATCTTCTCCCTGTCGGTTAAACTTCGCGTCTGTAGCACGTCATCTTCGTGGTGTAGCAATTTTAATGGCCAATAGTGTAAATATACGCTGATACGTTGTAGCTGTGTTTCCAGCATATCTCAATCAAGAATTTCACCATTGATTTTTATTTTTGCCAGTATCTATTAATTTTTTATTTTAACAAAGAAATTTACAAAAACCAAGACTGCAGCCGCCCCCCTGCTCAAGTTCAAGAATGGAGTTCTTGCTGCTACTCCGCTACGGTATTGTAGCAATAACAGAGTCGAGCAGACTAAAGGCAATATTATTAAACAGTTCAAGTCACCTGCTGTTGCGTCGTGCCTTTCGTTAGTGCGTTAACACTTTCAGTCTGGTTACCAATCGTGTGTTTCTGTACAGGTATTGTGGCTTAAAATTAGGATTGAAGTTTTTTAAAAAACTAAATATGTGACCCTGAAAGCGATAGTGATGAAGAAATAGACAAGGGAAAAAGCTGGAAGAAAAAAGAGGGGCGAAAGCTCAATGAAACTGCTAAACAGAAACCAGAAATACCGAAAAGAATGAGAACAAAACCCATAAATCTGTGATTGGAGTCGACCTTTTTAAGACGATGTCTTTGTGGGCTATGTGTGTTATGCAAATCTGTTTTCATAGACGAATTGTCGGTGGCGATAACTCATGCGAAATGTGCTTCAGTATTCTGCCTCCGTATTGTGATCGTGAGATGTCTTGTGTATAAAATCGAAAGCCCACGTTATTAAGGAATGCCAGAGTAGTCTAGACTTGTCTCTCTATCGCTTCTCTGAGAAGCTGTTGGATCTAATGCTGAAAGTGCAGCACCAAGTCTTTCTTTTTTCGGGACTTCTGTTTAGCTGCTTTCAGTAACTTCTTCACTTCTTCCTGCCAGCACTTCTTCGTCTTGTAGGCGTGTCTTTTCCCATATGGAACATAATAATCATTGTAACTCATTATGAATGACTGACAGCGTTAACCGAGCTGTCGAGTGACGAAACATTTACGAGTGTAAAAACAGTTAGTTGGGACCTGCCCAAGTGACACTGCCACCCAGTTCGCACTCTGCAGTTTTCGTCGAGCCGCACGTTTTGGTGTCTAGTGGCAACTAAATAGTCGAGGAGCTACTGTGCTGCTTTATGGCGTTCTCATAACGGTAATAAATATTATTGTGTAGGAATTAGTCATATTTTAGTGGAGAAATATGTAATACATTATTTAACACAGTTTTCTCTCCATTTTACACTGCTTCTTGCACAAAGAAAATTACATGTTTGCTGAGTGGTCCCTCTCCCTCATGTGAGATTGGCTGAGATTCAACTAGGCCCCCTCCCCCACCCTATGTGCCGCATGTAATTAATGGACGCCCCCAAACGATCCAACAGAATGTCACCAACTCGGGACATAAATTAGACAGGAAGACCATATGAAGTTGAGGAGGTGGCCACAAAACCTCCATTGATGCAATTGTGGTGCAAGAATATTATGTCTCCAAGTAGTATCATATGCCTTACTGGTATCAAAAAATATGCTGACGCAGTGGTGGTTACATAGGAAGGCCTGCTGAATAGTTACCTGTAGCTGGGTCCGTTTGTCGAAAGTGGACCAAATTCTCTGGAATCCACACTGAGAGCTGTTAAGGAATTGCTTGATTTGGAAATTTGTGGTAAGATTCTATGGAACCAAATTACTGAGGTCATCAGTCCCTAGGCTTACACACTAATGAAAGTAACTTATGCTAAGGACAACACACATACACTCGAGCCTGAGGGAGGACTCGAACCTCCGACATGGGGAGCCATGCGAAAAATGACAAGGCGCCCCAGACCAGGTGGCTACACCGCGCGGCTGGCTGATCTCCAACAACTAGGCCAAACGACAGTTAACTATTTGTTCCAGGGTCTTTCCTGCACAGCTCGTTAAGGCGATACTCCTGTAACTACTGGGACACATGTGGTCCTTTCCTGGTTTGAGGAGAGGTGTCAGAATTGTCTTCCTTCCGCCTGTCTGCTACATAAGATTAAAAGATTCGAGGAGGATTTTCTTTGATGCTGACGGCAAATATTGAAGCGTGCATTACTTGATTGGTTGTGACTGGGTGCAGTATCACGAGTCTCAGACAGGGCCGATTCCAGCTCCCACATTGACAAGGGGATAGTTATAAGACTCAGTATTGTGGTATCAGAAGTCTAACTTGCCCCTCTCTGTAGCCGTACAGTAGCGGCAAAGCAGTAGATCGTGGGTGGCATCAGCAGCAGTCACTGCAAAAAAATTCTGCCATTATCTGAGTGATCTCTCTGAGTGCTGTTTGGAGACACCAATGTTTCAGCACCACTGCTATTGATAAGCAAACGTGTTTACTGGAAATCCTCCTGATGGCTTCCTATACTTCTGTGGAACAAGTGAAATGATTGATGCAGTCCAGGAACGCTTGACATGATCTTTTCTTCTTTCCTTAATTACGCATGAAGCCATGGCACTTCTAATCGAAAAGGCTGTGACGTTGTCTGCTGTTGAGCTGTACTTAAACCATTGATGAGCTGTACAACTGTTCCAAATCGTTAAGCAGCTCTCACTGGTTCACCAATCAATAGGCTGCCTTCAAGATGACCTGAGGACTTTGGGATTGATAAGTCAGTGACATGAATCACTGGTGTGATGTAGTCCACCCATTACTGGATGCTTCCATGGTGTTCAAATACAGCTAGCTGGCTGAACAGTGTCCAGTTAGTCCTGCTGACCATTCATTTTGGTGGATTCTGTGAAATTAATGCTCCATCCAGGGGATGACTGCACAGTGGGAAGTGGGCACTGGAATGAAGGTCGTCAATGACTTCCCACTGAGCAGAAGCCGCAAGAGCAGAAAGAGAGGTCAATGGCTGAGAATGACCCTGTAGCAGCATTGAAATAAGTGGGAATGCCTGTGATGAAAGTGCACACTTTTGTGTGATGTTATGAGGCTCCTCAAAACCTGTCCCATAGGGTAAGTAGATGTGTGATGAGCATTGAAGTCTCCCAGTAGGGGAAATGATAGGAGGAGTCATTATATAAGATGTGTTAGAGCCGCAGAGTCAATCGCATCACATGCAGGTAAATGTAGCGAATAAACCCTGACATGCATGAACAGCAAAGCGACCACTTGCAGGTCAGTAGCAAGGGGAGAGCAGAGGAGTGGGGTACATTATTGAAAAACAGAATGACCCTTCCTTTGACCCTTTCCACAACCAGGTCGTCCTTGCAACAGAGTGTGTAGCCCCTTATGACATGGGCATCTGATGTTTTAAAATGCATTACCCACAAACACAAACACAAGGGCCGTTTCTGGGATAGCAATTTCAGGTCTTCCACATGTGTCCTGCGCCCATTAATGTTCCACTGTAGGATGGGAGCCATTTATTATTGGAGTAGCACTTTCATTATGACTTTCTGCAAAAGAAGGGAGTCTGCAATGGGAAGAGACTCAATCTTGGGGAAGATGATTACCCCAGTCCAACATCAAGGTCCATCACTGCTAAAGAAGAATCGAGAGAGACATCAGAGAGGATAATGTCAACATTGTCTGGCCGTTTACTTCCCGATCCCATCAGTGGTGAACGCTTTGCCCCAGGCACAACTGTGGCTGTCGTCGTGGTAGCAGAGGACAGCGTCTCATACTGAATGTTTGGAGGGGCAGGGAAACATCACAATGTCAGCAACCACGGTTTTTTCTGAAATTCTGTGGGCTGAAATTCTGTGGGCTGAAATTCTGTGGGGAGAGAGAGGTTTCGAGATAACTACAGCAGCACAAGTGCATGGATAAACACGGGTACTGGTGCTGACACTAGCTACCTCTGTTTGCGTAGTATCATTGATGTTTAAGGGCCGAAACAAAGGAGGTAGCAAACATTGGGCACAGCATGACTTTATACAACTTTTTGGCCTCCTTATATGGGATGCACTTTGTAGTGTTAAGCTCTTGTATCTTTAGTTCTACAGAATATACGTTGCAGTCCCGACTCCATACAGGGTGAGCTCCAAAGCAGTTCCATATTCAAAGGAGACATACAAGCGACTCCTACATGGGTGGCCTTACCACGTTTGCCACAAGTGGCTTCTCCGTGACACCCAAGAGTAGTACGCCCTAGTGCTGGCATTTGAAACAGTGCATTGGGTTGGGGACGCAAGGCAACTCACTTAAGGGAAGGAAACCTGTCTTAACGAATGTAGGTGTTTCATGTTATTAAATATCAGGATAAAGGAGTTGGACTTTACAAATCTCATCCACCTTCGTATTGATATTTTGCACATTGACTACACTTTCAGGAGCCCACTTATCTTTCAGTTCTTCCTTGGGAATGCCCACCTGTTACTCCACCAGGTCCTTGCAATTCACAACACCTTTGCTATAATTCAAATTGGTGTGTAGCTCAGTTTCTCTGGCTTGTTCCCCAAGGCACTGAAATTTTTGGAAGTTATTAACTTGGTGAGAATTAGATGTTTCCACCAACAGCATCCCATTACTTTAACTCGATTAAAACTGCCAACAACACCTTCTAACCCTTTCTGTATATAGAAAGGCGAAACCTTCTCGAAGCTGCCCTCTTTCGTTTTTACTGTTAAAAACAAAATCCGATTGACAGCATGTGGTCTGTTACTAGATCCAATTTTACAATTTACTCCTGAGTCAGGAGGATTGACTACAAGAGCTCTCTTACTTGAATGGGTGCTAGTGCCATCTAGCAGCCCACCCAGGTGAAAATCAGCACAGGATCTATCTTTGTTGATTTGGAGGAAAAAGTTAGAGACCTAGGAGAACTAAGAGTTGAATCAAAAGTTGAAATGACTGTCCACTCATTTTTTCTCCAAAATTAGTTACTAATAAGTAGACTTGGGAAGAATTATTTAATTCTGGTGCAAGATTACAGTTAAACTGATCGAATACTTGACAGAATTTTGTCGTCAGTTTCATAGTGACTGGAGATTTAATTTGTCTGCTTACTTTTACCACCATAGTAATTTTAGTACAATTCTGGATGAACTATTTAATACTTTCACGAGATTAAGTTTAGACAACATGAGATTGTTTTCACTGGAATCATTTGTTATGAAAAGAACAATGTCAAATTCACTTAAAGATGTAAGTGTACATTCTACACAAATGCACTAAAACGTCAAGTGAATTTGTCACCTGGGCAGAGTAGCTGTTGCAGTTGTACATGCTATCCTATTTGTGGCTATCCTTCAACCATCAAGTTAAAAAAAAATTATAACCATGAATAGATAAACATTTGGGAAGAGAAGAAATGAACGTAGAAAACTAGTGAGTATTGAAAATCATTTAAATATACCTTGAACCCTTTCACATGCAACCCACCAGTAAAAACATATATGAGCAAGGATGAAGTCAAGGAGGAAGCCCGGACCTTCTACCATCAGCACGAAATTACTCACGACCTAGTTAACATGTGAAACTAAAAGATAATATGTATGCTTGTGTGGCCATCTTCCGCAACAGATGTTAACATCTGTTATTATAGGTTATATGTGTTGAACTGACTGCAAAGTAATTAAAAAGGAACTACACCAGACACATTTCACTTTTATTTAAAAGCACCCTCTATGGTATTCTGTAAATAGGATACATACATTTGTACATTTATTTGATTCTTTTAGGTTAAAAACAGTGTTTTGTTTATGAGTTGGTCTGTAAGCTACCTACAGTGTTTCTTTACATAGTCTGCACCTTCCCCTCTTGCTAACAGTGGTTGACGTCGACAGGTTTCATTTCACGTCTGTAGTTTTTGGCATTTTGCATTGTTTCCTGCGCTGCACTATTTATAATTGACTTTTTATGTATCACTGCTACAGTTTTCATGCCTATCTGTTTGTTTTCGTTCATGTTGTGAGTGTCTCCAACCTATGAAACGATTTTGTGTGTGTGTGTGTGTGTGTGTGTGTGTGTGTGTGTGTGTGTGTGTGTGTGTGAGAGAGAGAGAGAGAGAGAGAGAGAGAGAGAGAGAGAGAGAAATTGCCTTGTATGTAGGTAGAGTTGTGAGAGTGGTGGTGTTTTTTTCCCAAAGGGGCGGGGGGATGAACAACAGGGATAACATGGACAATAATTATGGGACAGGTCTGGGAAGAAAATAATAGTGGTAAATGGAGCCGGTAGTTATATTTGTACTTATAATGTTATATTAAGTGGTCAATCAGTTTAAAGAGTGTGTGGTTTGACAAGTTGATCTGATCATTTATGAGTTGTTTCTTTTCTGTTGCTGTTGTTTGGATGTTGTAGTTTTCTCGTAAGGTGAGGAGCTGTTTTTTGTTGTTGTTTATCCTTATGATTCCCATGTCAGTGTCTCTGGTTGTAAATTTATGTTGGTGTTCTGCAAAAGATGAATTATTTGTCCTATACTTCCATGATCTTACATGTTCTTTGTATCTGGTGTCAAATGCTCTCATGGTTTGATCCATGTATCTTCCATCACATGTATTGCGTTTCAGTTGGTATATTTCTGATTTAGGTCAGTTTCTCCTATTGTTTTTGGGAAATATTTCTGAATTGAGTTGTTGGTTTGGTGTGCTATTTTTATGCCTTGTTGTTGGTTTGGTGTGCTATTTTTATGCCTTGTTTTTCGAAAATATGGGATCTTCTGTGTGTGTATGTGGTTTATGTCATTGTGTACCATGTTTTACTTTCTGTTCTTTCACACTTTGTGTTGTTTCTAGTCTTGTCTTTTGTGTATTTGTTTGTGTGTGATTTCATCCTTGTGTTTGTGACAGCTGGGTGTTTGTTATTTTCTGTTTCTTGTTCAGCTTTGTTACTAAGTTCTCTTTGTATCCACTGTTTGTGGCTATTTGTATTTAGTATTCATTTCTTTTTTGTAATTGTCTTTATCTAATGGCACTGTGTTTAGTCTGTGGAGCATCTATCTAAGAGCTGCCTGCTTTTGATAATTGGGGTGTTGTGAAGTCTCATGGATAATTGCGTCTGTTGTTGTCGGTTTTCGGTGTATGACAAATGTATGTTGATTGTTTTGAACCTTTATGGTGATGTCCAAGAAATTTAACTATTTTGCTGTTTCTCTATTGTAAAATGTATCCCATCATGAAGAGAATTTATGTCTGTGTGTAACTGGTCAATTTTATAGTTTGGTTTGTCTATCAGGCACAAGGTATCAACAATATATCTAATCCAGTATGGAATGTTGTACCCATTTGGCATTATTTTGTTAAATATAATCTGTTCTACATGGTTCATAAATATGTTTGTTATGGTTCTGGACACTGGAGATCCCATTGGTAATCCTTCCCTTTGTAAACAGAATTCATTACTGAACTGAAAATAATTCTGTTCTGTTATTAGCTCTAGAAGCCTGACTGTTTCTTTGATGTATTCATATGGAAGTGGTTGTTTTAAGATTTTGTTCTGCAATGTTTATTGTTTCAGTTATTGGCATATTGGAATACATATATTCCCTACATCAAATGACAGGAGGGTGGTTGTGACTTTTATGTACTGAATAAATTGTATGGTGTTACTTATAGTCCTGTCTTCTTATAATCTGTAGTTTTGTGATAAGATTTTCAACATGCATCTTGCAAGTGGGTAAGTGGGAGCATTTCTATAATTCACAATAGCTTTGACGGAGAGATCTTTCTTGTGTAGCTTTGTAACTCTTTTTCCAACAAACAGCTCAGTTCATACACACAATACCAGGAACAAAAATGATCTGCACAAAGACTTAAAAGCACTTATTTTAGTTCAAAAAGGGGTCCGCTACTCACGAACACTCATCTTCAATAACTTGCCAGCAAATATAAAAAATTTAGTAACAAATAAAGATCAATTTAGAAGGAGCCTGAAAGACTTACTAGTGGCCAACTCCTTCTACGCCACTGATGAATTTTTTAATAGAAACAAATGATGTATTTTATATATTCACACTATTAGTATTGTTATTTCAGCTAAAAAAAAAAATTGACATGTTCCACATCCATGAGGATCTCCTCAGTATGGATCTATGGAATGAAAAACTAATCTAATCTAATCTCCTGTATGTCAAATGAACATCAATCTGAAGATACCGGCTGCCTTTGTAAAGGGAAGAGCACAGGATGACCAAGAGTTAGTGAAGAGACTGTTGAGCGAGTGAGAGAGTCGTTCACTCTTAGCCCAAAGAAATCAGTCTGGAAAGCTAGTTGTGGATTGCAAGTTCCTGTGTTGACTGTTTGGAAAATTTTAAGAAAACACGTACAACTACGTTCTTACCGTATACAGATATTACAGGCTCTAAAGCCGGCAGACCATGGATTATGTGCTAACTTCGAAAACGAAATGTTGTTGTTTCATGATGATGAAGATTTTCTGGATTATGTCGTCTTCAGTGATGAATCGACCTTTCACCTTAGTGGACATGTTAACACTCACAATGTGCACATCTTGGGTTCAGAAAATCATCACGAGGGTTGTTACTCACATTGGGAAGTAGGTGATCAGTTATAATCTAGGTATTCACAGTAGTGGTAGTAGTATTAGTAGTAGTAGCTTTATCCATCTGTAGATCTTTTTTTGCAAGGATATAGGACATGTCAAAGTATTTGCAAGTTAAGAACAATTTAAAATACGCTAATTTGTATACACATAAATTTACAGACTTCTAGTTACAGACAATCATTAGATTTACTCCTTATTTAATAATGTAATGCCACACTGTTCACTCATATCTCATGATCAGTCTCTGCACACACTAAACACACAATGTTTCATAACACTTCACTCACTACACACACACACACACACACACACACACACACACCACTGGTGACCTCTAGGCCATTTTCTGTATCACAACTTCCCATTTGCTATCCCTCTATAATGAGAGAGATTTTGAGTTCAGAAAGAGGAAGAGGTGTTAGTATTGGGCAATGTGTAGCTTTGGGGCAAGTTTTTCTAGAAAAGGAAAAAAGAAGGGAAAAAACATAGTGTGAAGGTGTTATGTGGAATTTTGTATTTTTTATAATCATTATTATTATTTATTTGCAGTGCAGTTCAAGGATAATGCACAAGTATAAGTCTGTAATGAAGTGAACTTGGGGTAGAGTACGATGGTAAGCTAGGCAGTCCAAAAGTAAGTTCTAGCTAAAAAGGGAGTAACGAACTTTAAGAAGAAAAAAAGTGACTGAAGAGAAAGAACTTCATGATGTACAAGGTAATGCACCTCAATGTAAATTGGTTGGGTGAACCTCATCAAGGGAGGACCTATATCATAATGAAAGAGAAAGGAGATAAAGGGCCATTATTGGTGTAGCAAAATAGGATAATATTGGAAGTATTTTCCTGCATTAACCAGCGTGTTTAACAGTGAAGTTCATGTTTGGCTAAATGAATGAATGAGGACATGTGTGCCAGAGCTTTGTTGTCCACATAAGGCACACGGAACATGAGCAATGCGTAAGGGGCAAAAAGGATTGCAAGTTTCTTATGGCATGTAACTTCTCAAGAGAATGATTTGTTATTTAAGTAATGTCATGCATGTAAGACTTGGGTCACTTACAGCCATAGTGTAACCATGAATAGTTGTTGAAATCTATAAAGTGAAAAGAAAGGAACAAATTTATGAATATACACATCTGAATGGTGAAATGCATGTGTTCTGGCTTATTAGTTAACCATGATCTTGGTTACATGCTAGGAATGAGGATTTTATACAGTTTTGATGAAAGTATGGGTTTTATACAATGTGGATAACAGTGCTGAATTACATGGTTGGGTTCATAAATGACCTTTACTTTTAACACAATTATTCATTTTTGCATTTTCAATGTGCCAGTGACTTTAAACAACCTGAATGACAAGATTAGTTTTTTGTACTGTGGAATCACTCTCTTTCATGAGTAACCAGGGTAATATTTAGTAGTTGAAACCGGAATGTATTTGATGGACTATCTAGTGTGTGTATAGAGCACACAGTGTGAAGAATAGTAGTGTGAAAATAGAATTTTTCTTACTAAATTTGCAAGTAGGTGAATATGGATTGGGGCTAAGAAATGAAAGAGGAAGCTGCCTGTAGAGTTTTGCACAGAGCATTACTTAATCATAGCTAACACTTGGCTCAAGAATCATGAAAGAAGGTTGTATGCGTGGAAGAATCCTGGAGATACTAGAAGGTATCAGATAGATTGTATAATGGTAAGACAGAGACTTAGGAACCAGGTTTTAAATTGTAAGACATTTCCAGGGGCAGATGTGGACTCTGACCACAATCTATTGGTTATGAACTGTAGATTGAAACTGAAGAAACTGCAAAAAGGTGGGAATTTAAGGAGATGGGACCTGGATAAACTGAAAGAACCAGAGGTTGTACAGAGATTCAGGGAGAGCATAAGGGAACAATTGACAGGAATGGGGGAAAGAAGTACAGTAGAAGAAGAATGGGTAGCTCTGAGGGATGAAGTAGTGAAGGTAGCAGAGGATCAAGTAGGTAAAAAGATGAGGGCTAGTAGAAATCCTTGGGTAACAGAAGAAATATTGAATTTAATTGATGAAAGGAGAAAATATAAAAATGCAGTAAATGAAGCAGGCAAAAAGCAATACAAACGTCTCAAAAATGACATCGACAGGAAGTGCAAAATAGCTAAGCAGGGATGGCTAGAGGACAAATGTAAGGATGTAGAGGCTTATCTCATGAGGGGTAAGATACATACCTTTTTACCTACTTGATCCTCTGCTACCTTCACTACTTCATCCCTCAGAGCTACCCATTCTTCTTCTACTGTACTTCTTTCCCCCATTCCTGTCAATTGTTCCCTTATGCTCTCCCTGAATCTCTGTACAACCTCTGGTTCTTTCAGTTTATCCAGGTCCCATCTCCTTAAATTCCCACCTTTTTGCAGTTTCTTCAGTTTCAATCTACAGTTCATAACCAATAGATTGTGGTCAGAGTCCACATCTGCCCCTGGAAATGTCTTACAATTTAAAACCTGGTTCGGCCACAGTACGTCTGGAACTGCTTCCAAGAGCCAGGAGGTAAAGTTTATAACCTAAAGCAACTGTAAAATACATGCAAATGGACCGTTACTGACGCATTATCCATCACAAGGTGTGATGCTACACATATTGTACATTTAAACTTTAATCTGTAGCTGTACTTATTCCTATGTAAAGTTCACTTTCTGGCTGTTTGCATTATCCAAGCAAAGTTCACAAGTGTCTTCCTAAATAAAGATGCCTTGTAGATATAAAAGAACTTGTATTCAAGCTAGATAAGGACTTAAGGACTTCATCAAAAAACTCTTTTCACATTTAGATAAAGAAAAACATTTCCTATGAGTTTAACAATCTTAGATTATAGTTTATCACCAACTGCTGCAAGATGACATCCAGACAAGCTATGAAGTGGCCACGCTTCACTCTCACTCGGATATATACTCACCATGCCCAGGGCTTCAGCTGTACATCCTATGAGCTTCTATTTACTCATGTTTGGCAATAATAACTGTGCTGTCCCAAACAATACTAAACATATTTTATAGTGAAATACACCAGTGAACCAATATACTGTGACCAGCTGCTTAATCATCGGAACACCAGAGGCATTGCCCACATTTTGAAAATATTGTAATACAGTCAGTTTCTACAAAATTATTTTAAAATTTTGAAAAAATACTTACTGTTCTTAATGAATTCTTCTACCAGATTTCATATATGTTTTAAATTTTTCAGTTAAACTTAACACAAAAATTTAAGTCTCGATAGGAAATTCAGTTTCCCCCATGGAGGTCGTATTCAATATATCCAGGCTCAGGGCCATACTTACATATCAATATCTCTATAAAAAATACATTTAGAGTAAAAGTGAACAACACTAATGAAATTTGCATTTTTTATGTTGGTCATAAAGTTGGTAGTACACATTATTGAAACTGAGTTGATATTGCTAAGAGTGTGCTAAAAGGTATTTTCAGATTCTAGACCCTGATTACACACAAGCACCTCTTTAAAAAGTATGTTGTTAGTATAATTCAACAACAAATAACAAATTTTTTAAAGAAATCATCTTTTTAGGGTATACCCCCCCCCCCCCCCCTTTCCTCATGGTGATGCACGTAAAGGAAAATGCCTAGGCATCACTAGGGTTAATAGAGTATCATTGGTCAACCTTTAAATTCAGTATGGCAGGAATTGTGTACAGCACAGATTCGATGAGTCACAGGTAGGTTGCTGGAGATATGTGCCACCAGATGTCTATGTTGGAAGTTTGTTGCCAGGGCTGGGGCCCCATACTGCCCCACATGTGTTCCACTGTGTTCAGATCAGGCGAATTTGGTGCCCGAGTTGTTAGCACGAGTTCACTATCCTGCTCCTCAAACCACTGTAGACTCCTCAAACCACTATAGCACAATTCTGGCCTCAAAACACGAACAATAATCCTGCCGGAACGTGCCTGCGATGCCAGGAAAGACATCAGATACAGGAGGGTGCGTATTATCCGCAACAATGTTCACGTAGTCCACAGTTGTGGTGCCTTCAACTACTTCTGTTCATCCCATGGAAGCCTAGATGAATGTCTCCTGTAGTGTAATATTGTCCCCACCTCCACCCGTAGCATGGTGCAGATTTTGTGCAGCCATTTGCCTGTACAATGGTGTATCTGCACACGATTGTGAAAGTGGTGTAATGAGAAATGTGATTCTTTTGACCAGGTGATACATTTCCATTCGAAATAATGCACTGTAAACCACCAGCTGTACCAATAGAAATTTATTCCTCTACCGGTTTTGCTTCACAGAACCATTATCTTGGAGGGCTGTAACAATGCAATAAACCCAATGTACAACAGACAGATAAATACATAAAAATGTTCTGAAAACTGATAGTTGGAAGGTTACTTACAATGCTGGACATTGGTGATTCATGCATTTGTATAAGTATAATGCCACTTCACAATAAACTTGCCCATGTTCGTTCAACCAATATTTGGTAATCATTATGGCAACTTATGTCAGAAGATCCCGATCACAAACTTGAAATATAATAGACATAATTGTCAGGTTACATCTTATATCATGGCTGAGTGCCAGAGATAGTTTAAAACAGAACTCACAAAAACATATGATCATCAAGGATGGAAGTCTGTGGTCAGGAATGACCATAGACCGTATAGTCTGCTATTCCATGTCAACAAATATGGCGTATACATATAATTGTTAATCAGTATATACACTGGCAGTTAAAAAAAGACAGCTGCAAAAAGTCAATACAAAATGATTTTGACCTAAAATAATCACAAATAGACTACCAATACATTTTTGACTATAAACAGGAACAAATAATTAACAGTATGCAATATCACAACTAGTTAATAATAATAATAATAATAATAATAATAATAATAATAATTAAAAAAAAAAAAAAAAAAAAAAAAAAAAAACAACAACAACAACAACGCACCATGGAAGAATAATGTGAATGGGATGGAAATTGGTAGGTGTGACGTACACATACAGAGAAATGCTCCAAACGTTCTCAATCAGGGATAGAGATGGGCACTCTGCTCCTGAATTGATTCAAAGCGACAGATCTTCTTAGTGGATAATGGATGATTCGGAAAAAATGAATGGTAGCTCATCTGATTAGTAAATGCATTTCTGGTGGCTGTAATGAGTGGGAAGAAAATTCTGCAGCGGGCTGCTGCAATGGTGTCCCACATCACATCCTTAAGAAAATGTTTCCCAAGCTACAAAAAAACGTGTTATAGACCATGTGGCAATGTGGATTTGCAAACCCTATTAATACATGAAGTTTTTCTCATCTATGAAAACAGAAAATAAAGAACGCTCCGTTTCTTTCCAATTTGTTGGCTGTTGGGCAGTATCCCTTCAGCCATTTCGATAGTAATACTAATTATGGCATTATGAAAGCACAACATAACACCCAGTCTGTGGGTTGGAACAAAAATTACTCAACTTTTCTGGGAATCCAACCTAGGAACCTCCATCTTCAATTCACCACGATGTCCACACAGCTACCAAGGCAAACAAAAGTCAAGGTCTTCAGAATGATACATTAATGCAGAAAACACCTCTGGCATGTGTCTGTTCTTCATTTCAAAAGAATATCAATTTACTTCAGATGCTCAATAAATGTTTACATGCTTTTGAGTAAGTTCCTACTTTTTATCCTTTGACTTAGCATTGCACTCATAATGTGTTGTCAGCAATCATAAAATGCTGCGGCCTTCAGCCACCGCGTGGTCGGAGCCTGTTGCAAAGCGATCCAAGCATCACGCCCCTCCCAACAGCTCAGCGCTCCTCACCACTCTCACCGATCGGACCGTAGGATCTCTCACTGCTCCCCAGGCTCAGGGATCAGATTGCATGGTAGCTCATTAGCTCACTGCTCCCCACGAAGGAAACTAGCTCTCGTAACCAAAATAGCACAGAGCAGACCACAGGATGATTTGAGGTGTCACTCTGTTCTCTGCGTTCTGGGCACAGCGAAACAGCTTGCAACTCGCTTTCATGACTGAGCACTTCTCCATCCGAGTTCAGCTCTTAATTCTTTATATCCTCAGTTGACCTGCTCTAATCATCATTGTCTTGTGTTGTGTTGTTGCTCTTCGATTTTTTGTTGTGTGAGTGTTCTTATTAGGTGTACTATTATGCCTTCTTCTATGTCTGTTATCTCTATAGTTGCTTTTGTTGGTTTGTCAATAGCCTTTTTGCACCTTTTTTTTTTTACTTTTGATGGATGAGATACTGAATGTAATGGTTATTTTAACATAC
Source organism: Schistocerca gregaria (assembly GCF_023897955.1). Classification (NCBI taxonomy): domain Eukaryota; kingdom Metazoa; phylum Arthropoda; class Insecta; order Orthoptera; family Acrididae; genus Schistocerca; species Schistocerca gregaria. Next base: position 237,361,077 of record NC_064928.1, read on the forward strand.
ATGATAGTCCATGTATACAGGTTGTCTCAAGATTAATGGTCAATATTCAGAGATACGACAGGAATGATCATTTGAAGCAAAGAAACTAAACATGGACATATATCCTATTCCAAATAGTTTCTGAGACAAAACATATTTAAAGCTCCTTTTTCTTGAATAACATGAAATCTGCAACCTCTAATGAAAATTTGTAGCAGTACAAAGTTAAACTGCATTAAATTTCCTTTAAAAGGGTCCTATTCATTTTTTCTCAAGGACTTTTAGGTTGCATGGAGAGGGTGAGAAAATATGGAAATTCTTGTGCAATGCACTTGTTTGAGTTGTAGGTAAGCCAATTTGAGGTAGTTTCTTGACCTGATAAACCATGTGTCCTACATCAAATAATTCGTCTCAAATTTGTCTGCACTGTTATGCTAATGCTACATTGTAAACAATGACAATGTACTGAATAATAAAGAAAATAAGTAACAATATACATTAAATGTGTTCTATCTTGGAAACCATTTAGAAGAGCGCATATGTCCACATGAAGTTTTTTTTTTTTTTTTTTTTTTTTTTTTTTTTTTTTTTGCTTCAATTGGTCATTCCTGTCATATCCCAGAACATTGACCATTCATCCTGTCACAACCTGTATAATATGTTTATTTTTTTATTTATTCACTTAGCCTGAACAGATTAATGTCCTCAGGAGTCCTCTTACATCAGACCAGATGTAATCAGATGTAATTACAAAACATATTAAAATCACAGTTACTTACAAAATCATAATATTTTTAAAATGATATTTCTTCTTCTGCTCTCTGCAAATAGTAGGCATTTGCCTGTTACTCTTTCTTGGCTGAAGTTGTTGATTTTCCTTGGACTTCTTAAATATCTGCTGTGCATTGAGAAATAATTATCGACAATTTTGGTAATCTGATGTCTCCCATTCTTTTGACATAACCCTTCTAGTTGTTTCTGTATTCTTTAATCTGCTCGCTTAAGTTTTTCACTCTCAATTCTTTTCTGATGTTTACATTCACTCTCCCCTCAGACAGAATGTACCCAGCTACTCTTCTTAGCAATTGTATCTCTAGTGCTTCTATTCTGATGGGACTGAGGGTATCTACTGTGTTGTCCAGGAAAGAGCTTCAAGGTCTAGGGAGCAGTAGTTATTATGAGCAGTAGTGGATCAACAATAAGCTTGAGTATTTGGACTGGAATGCTGTCCTGTACAATAAATGCTGAGCTGAAGGATTTTTCGACAGTGTTGTCAGCTCAAGAAAGAATTTTTTTGCAGTTACCATCATTTACCTCTGTGAAGTAATCAGTAAGTCCATATTTTGTTTACAGTTCAACGACGTACTCTAAAGTCAAGTACTGGTTTAGTTCCTTGGTTGGGACAATGAAATCAGCTGCAGCTTCTACTTTGCTTACTCTTCCCTAGATCACACAAGCTTTTCCATAGAGCATCTGGTCTTTATGTTTTAGATTAATGTATTGACACATCTTGGTTATCGTTCCTCTCTGTTTGCTTTCTGCATGTAATCAATTTTATATTCAAGTTTAGGTGGTCGTTCGAGAGTCTGATGTGCAATGACTCCGACATTCGTGGACTGTTTTAGCTCTTCCATTAGCCAAGGTGCAGGTTTTCCCTTCAGGTTTCCTGTCTTTGGGGGAGCATATTTATTATGTAACAGACTTAGTTTGGTAATGATGTTGTGAGCTGATATTCCAGGCATGAATTTCTTTGGTTTGGGGGCCTGACTATAGTCTGCATTATGGGTAAGTGCAAGCTGAAATTTGAAGAAGAAATTACACAATTGAATTTCACACTGAAGGGGCAAAGTATTTATGTCAGTGTTCCTAGCATTATTTGTGCGATCCTGAGTCAAATCAAATTCTGAAAGGTCCATTTTGAAGCAGGCTCTCCTGCCTACTTTCAAAGATCTTTAGAGGACGCAGATTAGGCAATTTTTTTTTAATATATATATATATATATATATATATATATATAGTGGGATTTGATATTGACAAGCATGTATTTGTCTTGTTTGTCTTCATTAGTATTGGATGCGAGTAACATGGTCAGTAATAAGTCAAAGTGTTTGTATGCCATTACTCCACCTTTTCATCTGTTACTTCTGTGATGCCTTAGGACAGTTGAGTCTATATTAGCGAACTGGAGAGAAAAATAGTTCAAATGGCTCTGAGCACTATGGGACTTAACATCTTAGGTCATCAGTCCCCTAGAACTTAGAACTACTTAAACCTAACTAACCTAAGGATGTCACACACATCCATGCCCGTGGCAGGATTCGAACCTGCAACCATAGCAGTCCCGCGGTTCCGGACTGCAGCGCTAGAACCGCACAACCACCTAGAACCGCACGACCACCGCGGCCGGCGAACTGGAGAGAACACTTGGCTTGAGCCAAGTTCATTAGAAGAAAGACATGATTGTTGATATTCTGAAATATATGGTGGAATTTGTTGAAATGAGTTGAAAGTGATGGCCAACTATGTTCTACAGTAAAAATACAAACACACTGGTAGAAATAATGGCTGTGCACGAGAGGACAACATAGTCCCTAAAGCACGGACTTTAGAGTTCATTTGCACTGTTTCTCTCCAGTCTTTATCTGCACTATTGTCCTGTCATCACTTGTTCACATGCTGTGTAGCCCAAATTCGGGTATCTCACGATTCAAAATTTTTATCCTGCAGTGAAATCCTCGAATATTGTCAGGCTTGTCTTCACGAATTTCTTAATCACCACGATTGTTTCAGACCTTTTTGTCTATGATACAAACTTCACGACTGTCGGTCTAGGTTCCGCAGATCACAAATTCCTACATCCTACTCTATAACTTCTGATTATAGTATGTGCTGCATGTATATTTGTTCTTACTTTAAGCTTTTACAATGTAGAATGGCTACGTTAATAGCAAATGTTTTACCTTTACCAGTGTACTTTCAGTGCTACACAACAATATGTTATCCACATTGCCTTCGCCTAGAAGAATTATGAGATGTTGAGTACCATTTTAAAAAAATGGAAGAAAAAGGAAAATGCCCCTAACTGTCAGCAGATAATTGTCATGGCATCTGGCTCGTCATCAAACCTGAAGAGTCATATAAAATCGAGATATTCTTCAGTACCCCTGGAACAATGTGGGTCGTCACAAACCTCATCGAAATTGTCATCAATAGATGCAGAAATTCGAGAAATTATTTCTCGTGAATTATCCTCCCTCACTGCTTCCACCTCGGGTGAAGGTATCCTCCCAATAAGGCAAACTGAGTCTCAAGCACTATCCAGCCAATCAGTGTTGTCAGTTTCTGGACCAAGTCCTGATTTATCTCCTTTGTGGAGCCCTCACCCTCAAGTGCTTTTCATTTACAATAACCAATAAGTATTTTTTTAAATATTATAAAGCCGTTCACATTAAGTAAATGTATGCCATTAGATGTACAGTTTTAAAAAATGATTTACAGTGTAAATTAAAAATTTTTGGCTACCGAAAAGGTAGTCTGCTGTACATCTGATGTATGGATGAGTGCAAGTAACGTTAGTTTGAGAAGCGTGAACTAAAGTCATACCTTTTAGAGTTCTCATAATTCGAAGACAGACAGATTGCAGAAAACATCTCAAACTGGATAATACCTGTTATCCAAACACAATAGGCCTATCAATTTTAAAATCACTTCCATAATAACAGAAAATGTGTGAAATATAAAATTCACTGCCATGCTTTTAAATTTACATATAACCCATGCTTTGCACATTCTTTAAATCCCAGTGCACAACACAAATTCAGAAGTCCATACAGACGCCTGTTGATGAGTTCAAATGAGTTTTTGTGTTTCTTATGGAGAAACCCTTTGCTTCAAGCAAACTTTCTGAAATGTAAGAAAATTAAAAAAAAAAGACTAACTGAAATTAAAACAAGATGTCACCAACCAGATGGAGCTACTTACAAAATGTTGAAAAGATTCACTTTAAATAAAAATCTCATAATGTCTTACCTCGCTATTTTAGGTGGAAAATCTGTCACCTTAAACTTAAAAGATACGGGCTCGGAGATAATGCAACAGGGTTTACAGATTCTGAACATTTTTGATGACGTAACCGAAGAGGTGCCCTCACAAGAAACAGTCTCAGTTTCAATAATGAATATCTTGCCAAGATTAATGAAATAGCAACAAAAAAAGAGTATCCTCAAGAAACAAACTCACTGGTTGATAATTTACTTAAGGGTTACCAGAGTGGTTTGGTGTTATTTCCAGCAACGAAGTGGTCAGCCAGGCAACATTACTTGACTCCCGATTCAAAGGCAAGGATTTTCAGATGACAAAACATTTCAGAACTTCAACATGATGGCTGTTGCAGAAATGAAAGTGTTGGTTGTTCAGTAAGAAAAAACAGATTTCATGTCTCAACCAGTTACCACCATTACACAGGAGACTTCTTCAATCTGGCAGGAGTACAGTGAAACTATTAGTCAACTTCTAGCAAGTCACAACCAGGAAAATGCAGATACACTTCAATTACAGTTGTTATAATGCTTATATAGTATTTTTTCCAGTAAAAATATCAAAATATAACAAGAATCAGTCTTCATTCTTAAAATTTTTCCACTTGATAAAAAATATTTATTATTTTGTTTTAATATTTATAACTTTTGCAGCAGATGGATTTTAAAACTGTTGTATCTGAAAATTACTAGGGATGTAACACAGTTATTGCTCCTCTTTATATGTTCTTTCAAAATACGGCCAAATCAGATAAAAAATACTGAATTAAAAAGGCAATGTACCCAGAACTATTTCATTCCAGTGAATGGCCAGTTCTGATCCAACCTCTGAAAAAGAACAGTTTTGCCCATGTCTAATTAGGGAGAAATCTGGCCAAGGCAGGGCTTAGCAAGTTCAAAGACATGCAGTGGAAACTCCCACCCTGTGTAGACAGGCATTGTCTTCCTGGAATATAAGCCTAGGATAGCTTGCCATGAATGACAACAAAATGGGGCACAGAATATTGTCCCCCGGGTGACAACCACAGGTGTCCTGCAATGGAAAGAAATGTATGGCAGGCAACAGTGAGGTTGGTACCTCACCATTATCCAGGGCATCTCCAGATAGTCTTCGGCCTGGAATCCCATTGACTAAAGGAGAATTGTCTTCAGTGATGAGCCCCGTTCGAACTGAGCCCTGATGACCAGCGCAGATGTGTCTGGAGATGACAACAAGGAATGATGGTCTGGGTGCACAGTAGCAGGACACCTTTGGTTATCACCCGTAGCACTTTTATAGCACAGTAGTATGTTGACGAGATTCTACACCATATTTTGCTGCCCTTCCTGGCAAGCCACCCTGGGCTTATATTTCAGCAAATAATGCCTGTCTAACACAGTGAGAGATTTTACTGCTCGTCTTCATGCTTGCCAAACACTTTCTTGGTCAGCAAGGACAACAGGTCCTTCTCCAATGAGAACTTTCTGAGCATTAAGGGCAGGGCCCTCCAACCACCTCAGGATTTTGATGGTCTGACATGTCAATTGGACAGAATTTGACACTATAACCCTCAGGAGGACATCAACCAACTCTGCCAATCAAAGCCAAGCCAAAATAACTGCTTGCATAAGGGTAAGATGTGGGCCAATACATTATTGACTTGTTGGTTTGTGATGTTCTCCCTACAAAATAAATCATCAAATTTTTCTGAAATTGTAATTGTTTGTTTGTCTGTACATGAACATCACTTTTACCAATTTCCACCCCATTCAGATAATTCTTTCATGGTGCGTTTCTTTCCTTTTTGTCTTAGAATGTTTATCGGTTTATGGTCCAGGTATTATTTGACCAGCTAGTCTAAAATCTTACACATCGGTACTGCGCTCTCTGTCTGGAAATAAAAAGCTTTTGTTTACAACTGTTCAATCTTGATGGCCCGTTCCCACTGTAATCATCAGGTAAATATGGAGACGTCGTCTGCTGCAGAGGTTCATATTTGACAATGTGCACTGAACAGAATGTTCCGAACCACTTGTGCCTGCTCCAGCACTGAACTCGATCATCAGATCTCCCACAGATTGCAGCCTGTCCTGTTTTACAGAGGTGGGCAAACTTCTGACCTCCACGTTCTGAAATGGGGCACACACATCCTACAGTTTTTCACCTACTCCTCATTTCACTGTCATTCAACCACTGTCCACACAGGCTCACAACAGTAGCAAGCAAACAGCTTTTCTGTTTCTGTTACGCTCATTAGAAGGTGCCTGGCCATAACAACCTGTGCTTTGTTAAAGTTGCTTATGTGTGTATATCTCCCCATTCAGCTCTGTTCCACTTACAAGATATGATCAAAAAGCAATGGGAATCTTTTAATTTCACAGGCTTTATACATCCTATTTTCAAATTCTTTTTTATCTTGTTGCTACATGTGTTCCTGATGTATCTATGCATTTTCAGCTGTTTTGAATTTTCAGTTTATTGTTGTCAGTTAAAAAGGTTATATGTACTTTTGAGTGCCCAGCGAACTTTTACTTTCGAAAAAGATGGATCTGCATCTACATCTACATCAATTACCTGCAAATGACACTTAAGTTCGCGGCAGAGGGTTCATAGAACCACCTTCACACTAATTCTCTATTATTCCAATCTCGAGCAGTGCGCCGGAAGAAGAAGAAGAAGAAGAAGAAGAAGAAGAAGAGGGGTGAGGAACCCCTCTATCTTTCTGTGTGATCTCTGATTTCTCTTATTTTATTACAATGATTGTTTCTCCCTATGTAGGTTGGCATCAGCAAAATTTTTTTGCATTCGGAGGACAAAGTTGGTGATTGAAATTTTGTGAGAAGATTCCAACATAACAAAAAACATCTTTGTTTTAATGATGTCGAGCCCAAACACTCTATCACGTCAGTGACATTCTCTCCCTTATTTCGCGATAATACAAAATGTGCTGCTCTTCTTTGAACTTTCTCGATGTCCTCCATTAATCCTATCTGGTAAGGATCTCAGACCCTGCAGCAGTACTCTAAAAGAGAACTGACAAGTGTAGTGGAGGCAATCTCTTTAGATCTGTAACATTTTCTAAGTGTTCTGCCAAGAAAACGCAGTCTTTGGTTTGCCTTCCCCACAACATTTTGTATGTGTTCTTTCCTATTTAAGTTGTTCATAAGCGTAATCCCTAGGTATTTAGTTGAATTTATTACCTTTACATTTGACCGATTTATCGTGCAACCGGAAGTTTAACAGAGTACTCTTAGCATTCATGTGGATGACCTCACACTTTTCATTATTTAGGGTCAGTTGCATACACATATCTTTTATAAATCATTTTGCAATTTGTTTTGATCGCCTGATGACTTTACTAGATGATAATCAATAGTATCATCTGCAAATATACTAGATGATAATCGTTAGTAGTATCATCTGCAAGCAGGGACTGATTACCTTAGCTGTTTAGTCCCCCTTAAACATCCCAACAACTACCACCACCATCTGCAAGCAACCTGAGATGGCTGCTCAGATTTTTCCTAAATCATTTATATAGATAAAAAACATCAGAGGGTCTATAACACTACCTTGGGAAACACCTGAAATAACTTCTGTTTTATTCTATGACTTTCTGCCAATTAATATGAACTGTGACCACTCTTAGAGCAAATCATGAATCAGGTCACATAACTGAGACAATACTCCATAAGCACATTATTTCACTACAAGCCACTTTTGTGGTACAGTGTCAAAAGTAGAAATACGGAATCAATTTTAAATCCCTTGTCAATAGCACTCAAAACTTCATGTGTGTAAAGAGCTAGTTGTGTTTCATAAGAACAATATTTCCTAAATCTGTGCTGACTTTGTGTCAATAGACTGTTTTCTTTGAGTTAATTCATAGTGTTTGAACACACAATATATGTTCCAAAATTCTACTGCATATCGAAATTAATGATATGGGCCTGTAATTTAGCAGATTATTCCTATTAGCTTATTTGAATATTGGTGTGATCTGTGCAACTTTCTAGTCTTTGAGTATGGATCTTTTGTCAAGTGAGCAGCTGTATAAGATTTTTAAGTTTGGGGCTATTGCATTAGTACATCTAAAACTTGCAGTACAATTTGCTCGAAAAAAGGAATAAACTGCAAGGCCACATTCAAAATGTTGACTGTGGCTTTTGGCAAATCTACTACGAGTAAGACAATAGTTTACAGGTGGTATAAACATTTCAAAGAGGGTCGAAATGACGTTGAAGGCAACGATCAGCCTGGACGCCCTAACACTTCAATTACTGGTGACAATATGGACAAAGTAAAGAATATTCTGGAAAATCACAATCAGAGAGGTTGCTGATGATGTCGGCATATCCTTTGACTCATGTAAAGCAATTTTTAAGATTTTTTGGGCATGAAACATGTAGAGCAAAGTTTTTTTTGTGAAATTGTTGAATTTTGACCAAAAACAATGTTGCATAGACATTGCTCAGGACTTGGTCAATGAGTCTGACAATGATCCAGAACTAACAAAGGCTATAACTGGTGACTAAACATGGCTGTAGAGGTGTGACACCTAAATCGAGGCTCAGTTGTGCCAATGGAAACTGCCCGAAGAGCCAAGACTGAAAACAATTCGACAAGTTCGATCACATGTGAACGTTCTCTTCACAGTTTTCTTCCATTACAAATGGACAGTGCATCAGGAGTTACTGTCTTATGGCTGTATGATCAATAAGGAATACTATGTGCAAGTTATGTGCCATTTGCTTGTAGCAATTTAAAAAAAACAATGAGAATTTTGCAAAACAATTTGAGGAAATTACATCACAGTAATGCTCCCATTCACACCTCAATGTTTGTTTATGATTTTCTTGGAAGAAAACAAAACTGTTACATTGCTTTAGCCACTGCATTTGCCAGACATGGTTCCTTGTGACTTCTTTCTATTCCTGAGGCTGAAAAGAACCATAACAGGACATCATTTTGCCACTATTGATGAGACAAAAACACAATCACTGAAGCAGCTAAACACCATAACAAAAAGTGAGTTCCTGAAGTGCTTCCAGGATTGATAAAAGTGCTGCTACAAGTGTATTGTATCTGAGGAGGTTTACCTTCAAAGAGACAATGTTGATGTTCACGAATAAATAAAGATTCTGTAAGAAAAAAAAAAATTCCCATTGCTTTCTGATCACGCCTTATATACACTTTGTACATTTCTTACCATGTCATGTGTCTGCACCACCACCAGGCAGTATTTGATTTCATGCAGGACAGTGGTCAGTGTTTCGGTTCATTGGTGTTAAGTGAACTTTATTCGCAAAATTATCTCTCTGCTCCGTGAGTACAGCACAAACATAACTAAAGAAAACTGGGAAAGCAATTTTTTTAAAAGGATTTCCCAAATATATTCTTACAAACTTGAGATGAGAACACTGGAATATGTTACACACACATTCATATACTAGGAATGTGAGTAAAAGAACCGATCAATGTTCACACTTGCCACTTCCACATTACATGCCAGATTTGTGAAATTATGTTTTCCTAAAGAGTTGTATCTTAAGGACTCACCATTACAGACCAAGTGTGCACCTCTTTTTCCTAATTTACCCATTATTGAAAATTACAAGCATACAGACAGCTTAGTGTAAAACCCACACTGGAATGGTTGTATTTAGAGTGTGTATGCCACACATAACTGCCACCCAACACCCAAATTTCTGCATGCCACTCACAGTCACAACAATGTTTATTTACAGGTACTTGCTTTCGTTGTATAGTCAACAACACATGCACACAGCACTATGATTTTTTTTGTAGAGCTGAGTAATTTTCTGTCTTATATTGAGTTGATGAATGCTGATTTTGGAATTTTGCTCGTCTCATAAAGTTCCACAAAAATTTCGAGGGCTTCCTTCAAATCCCAATCAGTATCCTCCAGGCATCTGAGAAAACAGGAAGGATTACTTTCTAAAGTCAAGCAAATCCAAACAAGACGAATAACATCAAAGTCGCTACATGATGAAAGCAGGTCAAAATTAAATTTCAACAGACATACTCAATAATGGCTAAATGCAAAATGGAGCAAGTAATATTCGTAGCTGCCACATTGGAATGAAGCATAGCACTCATTCCTCATCAGTCATAAGAGGGCAAGGTGAAAAGTTCTCAGATTTGCAGGGAAATTGTGTTTCTAGGTAAAAACATACTGACTTTTCAATGTAGTTCTTCCCTAAGGCAATGCACTCTGTCTAGTGATTGGCTTCCACCACTAAGATGTTAAGCTGAAGTTGGAAAGTGCTCCACCTGGTGAATGGGCAATAATAAATGCTTCACTTCTTCACTTGTGTAAATGTTTAGGAGTAAAGGAGACCATTCAACAAATAACTGAAGTACTGAAACATCAACAGCCACAGAAACACCTTGTCACATTTCACCTTTCTGTCGAGTTAAAGTGTGTACACACACATAACTAACTCACTCTCTCTCTCTCTCTCTCTCTCTCTCTCTCTCTCTCTCTCTCTCTCTCTGTGTGTGTGTGTGTGTGTGTGTGTGTGTGTGTGTGTGTGTGTGTGTGTGTGTGTGCCGGCTGAACACACATTACTGAGATTGCCTTTCAAATGCAATTTCGGCATCGTGTCTTCAGGCAGCAAAACGCGTAAGAATGCAGTTGTGTGTGTGTGTGTTTTTTTCTCTCTCTTTTGTGTCTTCCTGTTGACAACTCACCGCTGCTTCTACTATGTGGTGACTGGGCTCCTTTATTCCAAAATATTTACAATCTACCAGAACCTTTCTTACTATATTAATACTTCACTTTTCATATTCCCAAAGCGTTTTTGAGTGCCAGTGACTTATCTTGTCATGAGATCTCCCACCCCCTTTTAATTTATGGTTCTTCTTAGGTATGTTTTCACACATTTCATGTGGAATACTTCTTAGTATATTATAACCTTTGCAAGGAAACTCTTTCACTAGCCATGCAAGATCCATCAGGTTAAAACTACATAGATTGCTGCCTCATTTGTATGCTGCCTCATTTGTATGCTGCCTCATTTGCGGTGCATAAAATCAGATAGATCTGCATAAAATGGTCCAAACACTGATTAGGTATTCACTTTATCACTTTCAACACATAGCTTACATAAAGCTTTCTCACAGTTAGGTCTATTGAAAGCACTGTACTCATTGTTTCCGATATCCCTCTGACATTAATTTTGCGCACTTTCAACCCTGATTCTGTCCAATTTCAGATTGTACAATACCTTTATTCTTTCCCAGTGTTGATGGAGCGTGTTGGATTGTTTCTCGGTATGAGAAAAATGATTTTTAAAATGGTGTTTTACATACCCATTTGATTGAGAGGTCCCACATTAGTCTACTGCGATATTTGTTTTATTGATCTGTATTAAGAGGGACAGTTTGTTTCAGGGTTTGAAAAAAATGATTTTTAAAATGGAATTTTACATAGGAAATTTGACTGAGCAGTACCAAATTAGTCTACTGTGATATTTGTTTTATTGATCTGTATTAACAAGAACAGTAAAACATGATGAATAACCAGTATTATAGGAATGACAGCATTGCCCAGGCATGTGTTGACTGCTTCTGCTATGTAGCAGCACTGTTCAGTCATTACTGGACTACCAATTATTCTTTCCGTTTTACTGTCCCTGTTAATAAATAATGACAAAACAAATGCTGCACTACACTAATTTGGGACCACTCAATTGAATGGGCACATAAAATTCTGCTTTAAAAATAATTTTGCTCATAGCAGGAAGCAGATCGACGCTTTTCATATGCAACGGGTGCTGCATGACTTGATGATCACTATTTACTGGGCTGACTCCAGCTACACATTGAAAAAATGATACTACCAATATTTGCCAAAACACCAGAGAAAATGCCCCTAGAGACTCGTAGGAGACACACTCTATATAAATCACCAGGATCTCCTCCTAAACCTTTGTATTGATTTAAACAAAATTTGACACACAAACAGCAAACTTCACAAGTATCAGCAATGTGCTGCCTATGACCACAGAGATCCATTAGGTGTGGAGATGCAGGCAAACTGTATAGGATGTCCTGCATTATTGCCCTGCTTGGCAGGACAGCCTACACATCCGGGACAAAAATCGGATTTCAAGGCCCAAGACATGTAGGCTGCCAGGCATGACAGGCCTGTCATCGCAGTGGTTTCAGCCTGCTAGTGGACCAGTTTTGCAGGTGGGGTGGGTATCATTTGGGGAAGTCTGAGATGGATAGAGGAAGGAAAGGGCAGAGAGGACAGGGATTGTGTGGGGGGTGGGGGGGGGGGGAGGTGGAGGGGGAGGTGGTCAGGCAAGGGAGAGAAGATGAACGGGGGGGCGGGGGGGCAAGTTATTGACAAAGAGATGAGGGAAAGAGGGAGGTGGTTGGGTAGAAAATGAGGAGCAGGAGGAGGAGGATGATAACAAGGACGGGATGGAGTAGAGTGGGGGGAGGAGTAGGTGATGTGTGAATTACATGAGAAGCTGTCGAAGCCATGGGGAAAAAAGCTAGTAAAAAATAAATATGAAATACCAAACCACGGAAGCCAATGATCCCATGCAAGATCTATACATCCCTTACAATGCAGGAGGAGCAGTGCTGCCCAGTTGTAACTAAATTGCATGTGTTGAAACACAAAATGCAAAACCTCTTCCTGTTTCGGCTCGACACACATTGAGGGCTGAACTGGGAGCTAGCCAGCACCAGCCAGATCTCAACCGCCAACCACACAAATAGGCAACTAATAATTCAGGTCAAGGTAAACTTTTAGTTTTGATGCCTAAGTTAAAATTTCCTCCAAGTTTCTATCTTCATTCAAGCAGAAGATAAAGTCTTGTATAATAAGACCAATTATTCAGAAACAGCCTGTACCTTCAACTATCCTCCATCGAAAGCCTTTCCTACACCAAGGAATGTTTTCTCTGTGCACCTGGATTCTTTTCTTTTCAACATAGTTCATAGTGTCAATCTTTATTCTTTCCTAAATCCAGAAACAGCTTCTAAATGATGTTTATTCTTAACATTTAACAAAGTTTAATACCACATGATTCAGGACTGCTGCTAATAATGATGTTCTTTCGCATTTCCCTTTTGGCCACTATTTTACTTAAAAAATCTTGCTGGTAGTGTTCCAGACTCACAGTAGAAACATAAAACACTTTACAGTTGTTCTTTCACCCAGTTCCAGAATTAGTTACTAACTCAGCAAGGATATTCATCTGTATAAATTGTGTTGAATACTGATCTGAAAATTTCTTCGACATACAAATTCATTTTATGCATCCTATGCAACTTTTACATAATCTGAAACCTTTGCCCACCAGTCTCAATACTAATGCCGTTAACACCCTTGTCTTATTACTCTTAGATGCCACAGTCCAGGCCATCTGAGGGAGAGCTCTTGACCGCATTAAACAAGCATGTCAGGAGGCTGTGTGTTGACCTCTCTGCTCTACCTACCGTAGCTGGACATCGTATCCCATAATACAAGTTTAAAGCCTAATCTATGAATTCCATAAAATATTTAACATTGGTAAACTCATTTGAAAAGAACATCTATGAATGTAAAATAGCACTAGTGCTAAATACTTTGGGTGTTAAGTATCATTAGGCTACAGTTAATCTTGACAAAGCAATTTACACTTCACAGAAAATATGTTTTTTAATTCAGTGACATGTGCAAGGGTTTTCATCTCTGCATAACACCAGCAACCTACATACTCTTGAATTTGCTTACAGTGGTGAAGCCTTAGTTTACCTCTGCAGTTATGAACATACTCTCTCTCTCTCTCTCTCTCTCTCTCTCTCTCTCTCTCTCACACACACACACACACACACACACACACACACACACACACACACACACACTTCTTTCCCTTTCCAAAATCTGCCCATTTAATCTTCAGCATTGTTTTGTAAAACCAGCTTTTATTCCATTCTCGTCTGCACTCTTTATTGGCTATGTATCACTTCCATATTAGGCTGCGCTCCAAACACTTATGTGAATGCATTTCTTACTATTGCAAGTCGAAATTTTATATCATCTCTACTTCAGCTGTCATAAGTCAATTTGGTGCCCTAATAGCACAACTCATCTTATTCCCAACTCTAGTCAGGTGAGCACAGCAAGACTTAACGTGAGAACATCACACTCTTTTTACTATGATTTATGTTCATAGTGTAACCTCTTTATCCATTCCATTCAATTCCCCTTCTGAGTCCTTTGCTATTCCTTTAGAAATACATCATGTGCTACATGCCCCACACTGAAGGAGAATCTACTAGGATGTTGAATGAATTAAGAGAATTACATAAATGTAAGAAACTTACATACTATAAGCAATGCTCATCCCAAATTAGTAAACACTGTTATAAATGCAAAACTTTTACTTCATCAAAATTTATTCCTTGCAAATATTGTATAATATTTAAGATATTGATATGAATTACAACATCATCAGCAAATTGTTAAGTTTTTATTTCTTGTCTCTGAACTTAAATACACTTTCCAAATTTCTCCTTGGTTCCTTTTCTGCTCGCTCAATGTACAGACTGAATAACATGGGAGACAGGCTTCGTTTAGAATGTGAGTGCCCCCACCCGCACCCTCTCCAACAGAAAAAAAACCATGCTATATAACACTTTAATATTTTTTGCCAAACAAACTCATCTGAAAGACTGATGATGTTTTCCTTTCTTACTTGAAGGCAAATAGTGTATGACATCTAATGTGAAGTGCTTACTTTAGGTAGCTTACAATAACAGCATATGTTAGGTATATTGGGAAAGATGTTAATTTTATGTGAAAGTCTTATGGCCAGAAAAAATAATAAAATAAAAATCATCTGTCACCCTATATCCCAACTTTGTGCTTATCAAAGTAATACAGAGAATATAAACATTTCTTAAGTGTTTTACTTGTTTGTTGAATATTCAAGCTTACTTTCTCTGCCTGGTGCAAGACTTTCCACTGAAAGACACTGTGGCTTACATGTAACCTGTACAATGAGTACATATCTAGCCCAGTGTAATGTTTGTGTTTTTGATGACAATAGCAAAACAGAAACTTTGTGTCTCTGTCCATCTGCAATCACTCACAAAGATACCTTGATCTGAACAGGCTGCCTCCAAACCACTGCACCGCCACTGTAGGGGTGCGTATCAACAACTTTGTCAACAGAGGCAGAAAATAGTGTATTTGTCATAATATTTCCCCCACTGTCAATGAGTTATACATAATATGATGTAAATTAATGGTACGTACTTTCGTGACCATGGAGCTGACATACTAGTCAGTTGCTGAACCATTTCGGCCATGGACTCCTTCTCACATTCTGACAAATTAGGCATCCATCGGTTTTTCTTTATTTTTTTAGATGGTCTTACAAACCTGAATGCCTCCTGTAAAAAACACACATATCTTCTGATAACACAGTTAGACGTTCAGTTAGTCATACATCATGTTCAAAATATCCCAGCTTGAAGAGAATCTTCAATGGCATGGAACAAATGAACAGAAGTAAATAAATGTAAGAAACTTACTATAAACAATGCTCATTCAAAATTAGTAAACAGTGTAATAAATGCAAGACTTTTACCCCATCAAAAATTTCTTTCTTGGAAATATTGTAAAATATATAAAATATTGACACAAATTTTCAAAAATATATATCTTGTGCACCCTCAACTAATAATGAAAGCTGCAGTAGCCACATGCGGTAGTACTGCTAAAGCCCCTCAGAATCTCAAATTTGACATTAGTTGTGGTGTTGGTGAATATTGTACACCTATCAGGATGGGTAACATGCATGTGTGCTGATTGATGTACAGCTCAACAAAGTGCATGTGGATAATCTTACAGTTACACCTACACTGTGGCATCCAGTGCTACCATAAATAGGCCCTCCCCATCACATATGCCTAGAAATATAACGGAGGAAGCAAGGAGTTTCAATAAAACTACTGACTTAGCAATCCACCAATTTCTACAGCTAAGTATAACCCTTAAACAGCAAAAGACATTTTTCATAGCTATACTGTTGACTCTGACATTGACAGTGATATTGACAGACAAGGAAACTATGCTGATTGATGATGCAACTAAGCAACTATCAGACTTTGAAATTTTCCAAAGACTGTTGGTGCATGAAGAGGGAGCTGGTGAACTGTATCACTGCCAAAGATCCAACATGGGTCCAAGGCGAGGTTCAGACAGTAAACCACTTTTTGTTATGTGCAGAAATTTGAGTATTGTGGATTTGTTTGAAACAAATTATACAAAAGAATGGCCGAAAAAATTAAAACTTAGTTTGTATTACTAATTGTCTATACATAAAACATAAAGTCTCAAATATTACATGTACTTCAAGGTGTCAAATTCAAATGTAGTATCTGACACTTTCTTTAGCAAATGTTACATAAAAGTGACTGTCCAACTAATGACAAAATCTGATAGAACTGTGAATCGCACACAGTGTATTTTAAATGAGACTAGGACAGTGTTTTTAATTCTTTTTTAAAAACAGAACAGAATAGCTATTTCAAAAATCTTACCATGGTTGAGAACATTAGACTAGCCACATAATAATTAATTCTTAATTTTTCAGTACGTATGTTCCACCAGATGGAAAGTGAAGTACCTGTACAATTCAGTTAGGCCAAATCCAAAATGCAGTATTTTCTACATAAAATCCAGGAAATTCACAGCATGTGGTAACAAGAAGATAACAAAAAAACCTGCTGATGACACAAACTTCAGCAAAACATGTCTAGGGAATAAAAATGAAATAAAAAGGCGGATCCTCTCCAAAAACAAATCTATACTTACTCAGAGTAATTAATCAGTGCAGATTTCATTTGGGTGAGTAATTTTATATACCTCAAGTGTAGGGTGGGACCACTGTAGTTGCCAAAGCAGAAGCAAATCCATCAGGATTTCCAGAAGACATTCCAAACTGCACAGTCATTAAAGAAATGTTCACAGTACCAATATTTGTATGGTTTACAGTGATCTCAGATAATCTATTCTGATCATTCAGTTTGTAAAATTGGGCCACAAGTGATTCTGCTAGGAAACAGTGCTAACTAGACCATGGTTTATGAATTGTGGAGGAGCTGAACTGGCGAGGATGCTTGTGAGTGAGAAACAAGACAATGCTTCTGCAGCCTAACAGTAAATGCCTAAGAAATTTGGAGAGTTGCTCAGAACTTATGAAATAGGAGATTAGTCAGCAGGTTCAACAGAACACAGAGCCAGAGTGTTCCCCAAGTTTGACAGACAGCCTTCAACATAGCTGCTGGTATTATTATTCAACTGCAGTTTTGAGTAAGATAATGGAGCTAATAGTTAGCTAGAGAAAGTGGTGCTTCCTTTAAATAGTTTATTAAAGTAAGATTGAACTATATTGATTCTCTGGAAACTGATCTTGGTTTAGCTTTCAAAGCTTCATATTTCCAGGCTGTTATCAATGCTTTTTCTTTTTTTATATTGCTGAGGATGCTGCAAGAAGCCAGGCAACATTGAATGTTTTATTGTATTTGTTGGGCTTGGAACCTCTCTGAAGGCCAACGTGCTGCTTCAGGATGTGATCAGTGTCAGAACCGTTATTTTTTATGTCCATCTTGTGGATAAATGTGAGGCATGTGACAAGTCAAAATGCATTTAAGTGATCTACACTCATGCTAATAAATTAAGGATAATGCTGATACATGGTGAAACAATGCTCTGACGTGCAGTCTGCGGGTTTAAATCACCTTGGGGTATGACCATGCGGTGCATCTGACCTGCGGTTGTTGCACGGTGGCGCTGGCAGCAGTCCACATACACAGAGCTGTGTTGGTGCATGTCAGAGTATGGTGAAGCGAGTAAGTGTGCACACATTTTCAGACGTGCTAATGGTGACCATATGTTGAAAATAGCTCAAAGAACACATATTGATGACGTTATGAGGGGTAGAACGCTGGGACGACTGGAGGCTGGTCAAACACAGCAAGTCGTAGCACGGGCCCTCCGTGTGCCATAAAGTGTGATCTCAAGATTATAGCAATGATTACAGCAGACAGGAAACATGTCCAGTTGCTACAGTAGGGGACGTCCATAGTGTACAACACCACAAGAAGACCCATATCTCACCATCAGTGCCCGCAGATGGCCACGGAGAACTGCAGGTAGTCTTGCTCGGGACCTTACCGCAGGAACTGGAACAGTTGTCTCCAGACACACAGTCTACAGACGACTGAACAGACATGATTTATTTGTCCAGAGACCTGCAAGGTGCATTCCACTGACCCTTGGTCACAGGAGAGCCCATAAAGCCTGGTGTCAAGAACACAGTACATGGTCAATGGAACAGTGTTCCCAGGTTATGTTCACGGACGAGTCCAGGTAGAGTCTGAACAGTGATTCTCACCAGGTTTTCATCTGGCGTGAGCCAGGAACCAGGTACCAACCCCTTAATGTCCTTGAAAGGAACCTGTATGGAGGTCGTGGTTTGATGGTGTGGGGTGGGATTATGATTGGTGCACATACACCCCTGCATGTCTTTGACAGAGGAACTGTAACAGGTCAGGTGTATCAGGACGTCATTTTGCACCAGTAGGTGTGCCTTTTCAGGGGTGCAGTGGGTCCCACCTACCTCCTGATGGATGATAACGCATGGTCCCACCGAGCTGCCATCTTGGAGGAGTAACTTGAAACAGAAGATATCAGGCGAATGGAGTGGCCTGCCTGTTCTCCAGACCTACACCCCACTGAGCACGTCTGGGATGCTCTCGGTCGACATATCGCTGCATGTCTTCAAACCCCTAGGACACTTCAGGGGCTCCGACAGACACTGGTGCGAAAGTGAGAGGCTAAATCCCAGCAGCTGCTCGACCACCTGATCCAGAATATGCCAACACATTGTGTGACCTGTGTATGTGTACGTGGTGATCACATCCGTATTGATGTCAGGGTACCTGCACAGAAAACAGTCGCGTTTTGTGGCACATGTGTTTCGGGATGGTTTTCTCAATTTGTCACCAATACTGTGGACTTACAAATATGTGTTGTGTGTGTTTCCTATGTGGCTATGCTATTAGCGCCAGTTTTCTGTAGTGCCACATTGTGTTGCACCACATTCTGCAATTATCCTTAATTTATGAGCATGAGTGTAGGTTTGCCAATTAAGAGTTCCTCTGCACAATGTGCTGCTATTAAGCACATAGTGGAACTGTCATAGCAGCCCCTTATGGTCAGAGGGCTCGCATACATGACACGCAAGACAGGTTGCAGTGCGGAGAGAAACATTGCCAGCAGACAGAAACAGTACCAGACTTTCAAAATAAACATGGAACTACTTCACCAGACAATATGTGACAGTGTTCCACCAATCGGAACTCATATGACTGATGTAGCACTTCGCCAATGCCTAGACTGTCAGACACGAAGTGTTTACCAACCCCTAGGAACAGCTCCGGCTAGTACTTACGGCAGCCCTAGCCTTGTATTCACTCACTGTAGTCTTGCAGTAGCACTTTGTAGTTGGTAGAGTAGTTTTCGTCAGTATTTTCTTCCATTGTCTTATCTATTTTGCTACCACAGAGTTGTGGGTTTTTTTCTGCATTTAAAACTTAGTGTATGCCAAGAAGGCGTTTTCCCTTTAATTGTAATGAAGTGTGTTCAAATTGACTGTTAGTTCTTTCCTACCGACCACAGGACACAACAGTTATTGGTGACGAGGATCATTCATTTTCGAATGGAATGGCCTCCTCTGAGGAGCTTCTTCAGTCCTTGTTGGAAACTCTACAGCAGATTCAGGTAATGTTCAGGCGCTCTCACTCACCAGTGTTGCAAGAAATAGCCCATAGGGTCGATTCCATAGCAGGTAAACTGAACACGTCACACGTGGCTCCACTGAAGTTTCCGGCTTTCGCCGGTATGTCGAACCACGGTCAAATTACGTCGAATAGCTGGAACAACATTTATTGGCACATGGGATCCACAACGAAAATCGAAGTTGGGCTTTTCTTTTTTTAGCGACAGTCAGTCCACAAGTGTATTGTTTAATTCAACAATTGAACCCTGAGCAGTCCCCTTGATATCTCTCATTTACTCCCATTAAGGGCTGCCTTTTTGAGTACTTTGGCTCACAAAAAAACATCACCTCTGCCTATCAGGCTTTCTTTTCTTGTCGAAAGTCCTCAAGTCAGACTTATCGGGTCTCTCCCGCGACTGTAAATTCCGGTGCACCAACATCGCCTGCAAGCAGTCTTATGCCTCTTCATTGATTCGTGATATGGTGGTGTTTCACGCACCAGACGAGGGTCTCCGGGCTGATATTTTGAAGTTACTGGACCGGTTCCTTGACACCTGTCTGCCGATCATTCGTGTGTTTCAACATTCTCACCACCTACAACGACCGCGTCTTGATCCAGCTATTTTCACAGTTTGTCAGTTGTTGAAAGGAAAGTGCGAGTATTAGTTGAGGACCAATTGGATGAAAATCAGTATGGGTTTAGGCCTCTTATAGGTTGTCAGGGCCAGATCTTCAGCTTACGGCAAATAATGGAGAAGTGTTATGAGTGGATCAGGGAATTGTATCTATGCTTTATAGATCTAGAAAAGGCATATGACTGGGTTCCTAGGAGGAAGTTATTGTCTGTTCTGCGAGATTATGGAATAGCAGGCAAACTTTTTCAAGTAATTAAAGGTCTTTACATGGATAGTCAGGCAGCAGTTAGAGTTGACGGTAAATTGAGTTCATGGTTCAGAGTAGTTTCAGGGGTAAGGCAAGGCTGCAACCTGTCTCCACTTTTGTTCATATTATTTATGGATCATATGTTGAAAACAATAGACTGGCTGGGTGAGATTAAGATATGTGAACACAAAATAAGCAGTCTTGCATATGCGGATGACTTAATTGTGATGGCAGATTCGATTTGAAGTTTGCATAGTAATATTTCAGAGCTAGATCAGAAATGTAAGGACTATGGTATGAAAATTAGCATCTCCAAAACGAAAGTAATGTCAGTGGGAAAGAAATATAAATGGATTGAGTGCCAAATAGGAGGAATAAAGTTTGAACAAGTGGGCGGTTTGGAGTACTTAGGATGCATATTCTCACAGGATGGCAACATAGTGAAAGAACTGGAAGCGAGGTGTAGCAAAGCTAATGCAGTGAGTGCTCAGCTACGATCTACTCTCTTCTGCAAGAAGGAAGTCAGTACCGAGACTAAGTTATCTGTGCACTGTTCAATCTTTCGACCAACTTTGTTGTATGGGAGCGAAAGCTGAGTGGATTCAGGTTACCTTATCAACAAGGTTGAGGTTACGGATATGAAAGAAGCTAGGATGATTGCAGGTACTAGTAGATGGGAACAATGGCAGGAGGGTGTCCACAATGAGCAAATCAAAGAAAAACTGGGAATGAACTCTACAGATGTAGCAGTCAGGGCAAACAGGCTTAGATGGTGGGGTCATGTTACACGCACGGGAGAAGCAAGGTTACCCAAGAGACTCATGAGTTCAGCAGTAGAGGGTAGGAGGAGTCCGGTCAGACCAAGGAGAAGGTACCTGGATTCGGATAGGAATGATTTTGAAGTAGTAGGTTTAACATCAGAAGAGGCACCAATGTTAGCACTGAATAGGGGATCATAGAGGAATTATATAAGGGGAGCTATGCTCCAGACTGAACACTGAAAGGCATAATCAGTCTTAAATGATGATGATGATGATGATGATGATGATGATGATGTCAGTTGCCTAACGCTGAGCGGGAGCCTTGTTCATTTGTTGGCCCACTCTGTGACAGGAAGTCTTTCACCCAACTTCCGGACTCACCAACAGTCGGATTGTCTGCATTGGCGAGCAAGATGCAGGGCTTGCAGCCAAGTGGACCACACCGCCTCGGTGTGTCAGGCTCCACAAAAACACCGTGTTGATGCCACGCTTCCTGCAGATGCACAGGCTCGTCAAGAATCGTCACCTCAGGACTTGGAAGGCTCGAATTCCTTTGTCGGCCAAGTATTCCTCATCATTCCCCAGATGAGTGCCTGTTTTCTCATTACCTCAGAGGTTAACCATATTCCGGTGGTCTTCCAAATTGACATGGTATCATCATTCTCTATTGCGGATGGTGCCACATACAAACATTTGGGCTCACCAGCATCATCCCCCTACACTTGCGCCTTGTGCAGTTTCAGTAATCACTTTATATCCGTCGATGGTGTTTTTTCCACACAAATCTCTTACAATGGTTGTTCCTTCACTGCTCAGTTTTTGGTGGTCGCATCCCCTGGAGCTACTAGTCCTCTGGGTATGGACATTTTTGGTCATCTGGGTTTATCAGTGCAAGATGCGGTACAAGCTGTGTCAATTCCCAAATCAGATACCTTCCTCGCCCCACTGCTCAGAAAATATGACACGTTGTTCTCATCCTCCACACCAGGCGTGAGGGGGTTTCACTGCAAGTTCATCTTCTTTAAGGCCCGCCTGGACCCATTTGCTTTTCGAGACAGGCTCCAGGTGGAACTCCATCGCTTACAGGATGAAGGCATACTTTCTCCCATCACACACTGTCGCTGCGTGATGCCTATCGAGAAGCCAAATGGTGCTCTACGTATCTGCGGTCAATTCTCAGTCTATCGCCGATGCCTATTCTGTCCCATCGGTGGATGACATACTCGGACATCTTGCGGGCTCGACCGTTTTCACGGTCACTTCTCAGTCCATCATCGATGCCTATCCTGCCCCATCAGTGGATGACATACTCAATGTCTGTGGGCTCGACCGTTTTTGCCAAAATTCATTTGCGTGCCATGCTTATTTGCAGCTGCCATTGGACAAGGAATCGCAGCAGATCCTAGTCTTCAATACTCAGTGTGGTCTTTTCCGGTACGACTGCCTCGCATTTGGCATTGCTAGCACCCCTGCCATTTTCCAATGTTATTTGGCACGCCTCACAAGCAAGGTGCCTGGGATGGCCAATTATCTGGACGATTATCATCGTCAGTGTCTCATCCACGGCGGACTTCGCGGACAAGCTGGACCGGCTGTTTCAGGTTTATTCTGAGGCTAACCTGCGTTGCCGGAAAGAAAAGTGTGACTTTTTTGTGCAAGATGTCAGCTATCTCGGGTTTGCAGCCTACACACCTCTAAGGAGTATGTCGAGGTGATGCAAAACCTGTCTCCTCCCACAAACGTGAACCAATTGCACTCCATCTTCGGTCAAATCAACTATTATCGGCATTTTATACTCCACACCGAGATTTTGGCACCCCTGACTGGGTTATTCCACAAGGGTGCGTGTTGGGTTTGGGACACAGCATGTGAGCTGGCTTTCACGTGTCTCAAGTCAGCTCTCTCCCGCCCTCCTTGTCTGGCCACTTACGAACCTTCCCTGCCCCTCATCATGACAACCCATGCCTCAGACTACGCTACGGCCTGGGGGCAGTCCCCTCAAAAGTGGTCGACAGTGTCGAGAGGCCAGTGGTTTTCACATCCAAAAAATTGATTGACACTCAAACCAACTGTAGTCAAATTGAAAAGGAAGCTTTCGCGCTGGTTTTTGCTTTGACTAAGTTCTACAATTTTGTGTATGGTCATCATTTCACACTGCAGACCGATCATAAACCTTTGGTTTCTTTGTTTCACCCGGGTGCTGCAGTGCCCACCTGGACAGCGCATCACCTACAGCACTCGGCGCTCTTACTGGCGACATTCGACTGAATGGCTCGCAAATGCTGGTTTTCTGTCCTGGCTGTCTGCAAGGGCAGTCCGTGAGTTTGATGCTTCCCCCTTGGTTTGTTTCCACACGGATCCGGATGTGGACGCGGCTCTGGACGCGCTCCTGTTGGATGTCCATTCAGGCCGGTGGGCTACCGCTCAGGATCAGACACTGCAAGCTCTTTGCTGCCAAATCGCTGCAGGTTGGCCGACCAGCCATCATAGCATCCACAATGCAGATGTCCAGCACTTTTGAGATCATCGGCACAGTCTCTTTATCCGCAGTGGCGTTATCTTTTTGCATAGTGATTTTGACGTTCCCCAGGTGGTCATACCACATTCGTCGCAGTGCCGTGTCCTTGACCTTCTCCACCCTGGCTATTGGGGCAGGCATCATCCTCACCAAACAGCTGGCCTGGTGACACCTTTATTGGCGTGGTATGGATAAAGACACTGCCTCCATTGTGTCAGCCTGTGCCACATGCCGAACACTTCACACAGCACCCCCACGCGAGTATTTTTCATGGCCGGATGCTGCCACTCCGTGGGAACGTCTCCATTTGGATTTCGTAGGGCCATTTCGTGGTTCCCAATGGCTCATACTGATTGACTCCAGTTCGGGATACGCTTATGTCTCCCGCATGATGAACACCGCTTCTGCTGAAACTATCAAAGTTCTCCAGCGCCTCTTTGCTGTCGAGGGAATCCCCAAAATGATTGTTACAGATAATTGTCCACAGTTTACTCTGACAGAGTTTAAGCAATTCTGTAGTATCAACGGAATTTCCCTAGTCCATACCGCCCCATTTCACCCTGCATCAAATGGCCAGGCGGAATCTTTTGTGCAAACATTCAAGACCCAGCTCGATAAGCTGCTGTGCCATCATCCGCTGGAGGAGGCCATGCTTCTTTTCTTGAGGCCATGCTTCTTTTCTTGGATACGTGCTGCACTGACCCCAGGCCGGTACAAGTCCAGCAGAGATACTTCACGGTTGACCATTCCGCTCCCCCTTATCAGTCCTGGTTCCCGAGGCTTCTCACCCTCCCACCCACATGCCAAACCACTCCTTTCACGTTGGGCAGGAAATTTGGGCACGGACATTTTCTCATCCACGGGGGCACTGGGTGCCTGCCATCATCACCGAGCTCTGCGGCCGGGTGATTGTACCTCTCTGGTGGGCCGACGGTTCCACCGGCCACTGGGTGGAGCTACCCATCTGGTGGACCACGATGCCCCAGAGGAGCTGCCAGTGACTATTGCCAACCACCCTGTGGTGAAACCTCCACTTCTGCCTCCGCCTCAGCCGCAGTCTCCGTTGCCAGCTCCCCCAGCTGTGTCACTTCCTCCTGTCCCTGCCGGCCATGAGCCCATGGACATTGACCGGGATGCCCCTATTCCTATGGACGTTTGTGGTGCTGTGTATTTTTTTCCTCACGGGGTGAAATGGTGCAGCGGCCGCTTATTGTCAGAGGACCTGCAGAACCGACACGCAAGATGGGTTTCTAACCCCCTTTCAGCAGCACGGAGAGAAACATTGCCAGTGGATAGAAACAGTAACAGACTTTCAAAACAAACATGGAACTACTTCACCAGGCAACATGTGACAGTGTTCCATCAATCGAAACTCATATGACTGATGTAGCACTCCGTCGACCCGGCTTTATAAGCACGCCTGGACTGTCAGACCCGCAGTGTTGACCAACTGCTAGGAACAGCTCCAGCCAGTACTTATGGAGGCCCTAGCCTTGTATTCACTCGCCGTAGCCTTGTAGTAGCACATTGTATTTTGTAGACTAGTTTTGGTCAGTATTTTTCTCCATCGTCTTGTATCCTTATATGTTTTGCTACCACAGAGTTGTGGTTCTCTCTCTCTCTCTCTCTCTCTCTCTCTCTCTCTCTCTCTCTCTCTTTGTGTCTTTGTGTTTAAGACTTGTGTATGCTGAGAAGGCATTTTTCCTTCAATTGCAAGAAAGTGTGTTCAAATTGAATGTTAGTTCTTTTCTGCCATCCGCAGAACACAACAGGAGGCACACAAATGTAGGCCTAGAAAGTGTGGATCTGGACACATTTTTTGTGACACTGCAGAGTTAAGAATAGGACAAATAGGTTTGTTAAAATTGTTTACTAAGTCATTTACACATTTTTTAAATGGCCGGCCGTCTTGAGACATCAATATCACTTTAGAAGCTGAAGTTAATATATTTATATATTATATCCGCTTGTCAGTGTATGAGTGGAATAATAATAATAATAATAATAATAATAATAATAATCCCCGTGGAGGCCCGGGAAAAGAATAGGCCTCCGGTATGTTCAGCCCGTCGTAAAAGGCGACGAAAAGAACAAACCACTAATAGGGCTAACCCCCCTTTTAGTGCGATTAGTTGGTTCAGGACACAACTAAAGAAGCCTCAGACAAGCGCCGTCATGGTCAGGGATGACGCTTGAACCCTATGCCCGCCCACAATGGTAACGACACTGCTAACCAACTGGAAAATGATTTAAATCCAAACAGAGGTGTTTTGCAGGATATGCTTCCTGCAACCACCCTAGAAGGAAAACAAAGACAGAGGATGAGATGGTCAGATGAAGTTAATCGACACCTCATGTTCTGTTATTACCAAGCAACAAACCTAGGAACCAACACAACTGGATACAGATCACAAGTATACACAACATTTATTACCAGATACCCAGCATTAAAATTTTTAACAGAACAATGACTAGCTGATCAGATACGTGTAATAATCAAAAATAACAGGATACCCCAGTCAGAATTAGAAAACATCAAACAACAAGTACAACAAATACTGGAACAAAATAATGTGCAATCAGAAGAAGAAGAAAATACAGTAATGGACTCACACATCCCAGAGCAAACAAACAAAGAACAACACGCATCAATTAAACAATCAGAGGAAAACGAAATCTTAAGACTGCCACCAGAACAAGTACAAATAGAACACGAAGTGACACACATGTTAGATATAGAAGAAAAATTTCAGCTGACATATATAGAATACAAAGACACAAATACAGACATTAGACCATTCTTGCATAGACCGCCAAATAACCCACAAGTCGAAACAACAATAAAAACTATCAACACAATCATACACAACAAAATAAATGAAAACACCACTATAGAAAAGAGTTACAACTTCTGGTTTATATAGGAACACTCACTATTCTAAATATACACACTAGGCAGAGATCAGAACCAACCAACACACATAAGAAACCCACAAAACTAGCATGGCAACAGAGGCTACAGATCAGAATAGAAAAACTGAGAAAAGACATTGGACAGCTAACACAATTTTTAAGACATCAAATGTCAGAAAAAAAAAAACCAAAAAGGGTTGGGTAAAATCTCACAACAAGAAGTGATAGAGCAATTAGATGAAAAGAAGCAGAAATTACAAGCATTGGCCAAATGACTTAGAAGATACAAAAGATACAAAGAAGATACAAAAAAAGTGAAAATAGAAGGAAACAAAACCAAACATTCAACACATCATCGTCATCATCATCATCATTTAAGACTGATTATGCCTTTCAGCGATCAGTCTGGAGCATAGCCCCCTTATAAAATTCCTCCATTATCCCCTATTCAGTGCTAACATTGGTGCCTCTTCTGATGTTAAACCTATTACTTCAAAATCATTCCTAACCGAATCCAGGTACCTTCTCCTTGGTCTGCCCCGACTCCTCCTACCCTCTACTGCTGAACCCATGAGTCTCTTGGGTAACCTTGCTTCTCCCATGCGTGTAACATGACCCCACCATCTAAGCCTGTTCGCCCTGACTGCTACATCTATAGAGTTCATTCCCAGTTTTTCTTTGATTTCCTCATTGCGAGCACCCTCCTGCCATTGTTCCCATCTACTAGTACCTGCAATCATCCTAGCTTCTTTCATATCCGTAACCTCAACCTTGTTGATAAGGTAACCTGAATCCACCCAGCTTTCGTTCCCATACAACAAAGTTAGTCGAAAGATTGAACGGTGCGCAGATAACTTAGTCTTGGTACTGACTTCCTTCTTGCAGAAGAGAGTAGATCGTAGCTGAGCGCTCACTGCATTGGCTTTGCTACACCTTGCTTCCAGTTCTTTCACTATGTTGCCATCCTGTGAGAATATGCATCCTAAGTACTTGAAACCGTCCACCTGTTCTAACTTTGTGCCTCGGACCTTTGGAGGTGACGGAGTCCCACCTCTAACTAACAAACCAGGGACTCCTAAGATACGACATTCAACACAAACCAAAAGAAATTTTACCAGACAATAGATAACAAACACATTAAAATAGACAATCCACCAAACATAACAGACATGGAACACTTCTGGAGCAACATATGGTCAAACCTGGTACAACATAACAGGCATACACAGTGGATAGAAGCAGAAACAGACACATACAAGATGATACCACAAATGCCTGAAGTGATAATTTTGCAACATGAAGTCACCACAGCAATTAATTCTACTCACAATTGGAAAGCTCCTGGAAAAGATAAAATAGCAAATTTCTGGCTAAAGAAGTTCACCTCAACACATTCACATCTAACTAAATTATTTAACAGTTACATTGCAGGCCCATACACATTCCCTGATACACTTACACATGGAATAACTTACATGAAACCTAAAGATCAAGCAAACCCAGCTAAATACTGTCCCACAACATGCCTACCAACAATATACAAAATATTAACTTACACAGAAATTAATGACACATACAACACAGAACAAAATTATAAATGAAGAACAAAAAGGCTGTTGCAAAGGAGCACGAGGATGTAAAGAGCAACTGATAATAGATGCAGAGGTGACATATCAAGCTAAAACTAAACAAAGGTCACTACACTACGCATACATTGATTACCGAAAAGCTTTTGATAGTGTACCCCACTCATGGTTACTACAAATATTGGAAATATACAAAGTAGATCCTAAATTGATACAGTTCCTATACATAGTAATGAAAAATTGGAAAACCACACTTAATATCCAAACAAATTCAAATAATATCACATCACAGCCAATACAGATTAAGTGTGGAATATACCAAGGAGACTCATCAAGTCCTTTCTGGTTCTGCCTTGCTCTGAACCCACTATCCAACATGCTAAATAATACAAATTATGGATACAATATTACTGGAATATACCCACACAAAATCACACATTTGCTATACATGGATGATCTAAAACTACTGGCAGCAACAAATCAACAACTCAACCAATTACTAAAGATAACAGAAGTATTCAGCAATGATATAAATATGGCTTTTGGAACAGACAAATGTAAGAAAAATAGCATAGTCAAGGGAAAACACACTAAACAAGAAGATTACATATTGGATAACCACAGCGACTGCATAGAAGTGATGGGAAAAACAGATGCCTATAAATATCTAGGATACAGACAAAAAATAGGAATAGATAATACAAATATTAAAGAAGAACTAAAAGAAAAATATAGACGAAGACTAACAAAAATACTGAAAACAAATGGCTCTGAGCACTATGGGACTTAACATCTGTGGTCATCAGTCCCCTAGAACTTAGAACTACTTAAACCTAACTAACCTAAGGACATCACACACATCCATGCCCGAGGCAGGATTCGAACCTGCGACCGTAGCAGTCGCGCGGTCCCGGACTGAGCGCCTAGAACCGCTAGACCACCGCGGCCGGCTACTGAAAACAGAATTGACAGCAAGAAACAAAACAAAAGCTATAAATACTTATGCTTACCAATATTGACCTACTCTTTTAGAGTAGTGAAATGGAGTAACACAGACCTAGAAGCACTCAACACACTTACACGATCACAATGCCACAAATATAGAATACATCACATACATTCAGCAACAGAAAGATTCACATTGAGCAGAAAGGAAGGAGGAAGGGGATTTATCGACATAAAAAACCTACATTATGGACAGGTAGACAATTTAAGAAAATTCTTTCTAGAACGAGCAGAAACTAGCAAAATACACAAAGCAATCACTCATATAAATACATCGGCTACACCACTGCAATTTCATAACCACTTCTACAACCCTTTAGATCACATAACATCAACAGATACGAAGAAAGTAAATATGGAAAAAGAAAACACTACATGGCAAGCGTCCGCATCATCTAACAAAGCCACACATTGATCAAGACGCATCCAACACATGGCTAAGAAAAGGCAATATATACAGTGAGACGGAAGGATTCATAATTGCAATACAGGATCAAACAATAAACACCAGATATTACAGCAAGCATATTATTAAAGATCCCAATACCACAACAGATAAAAGCAGACTTTGCAAACAACAAATAGAAACAGTCGATCACATCACAAGCGGATGTACAATACTAGCAAATGCAGAATACCCCAGAAGACATGACAATGTAGCAAAAATAATACATCAACAGCTTGCCTTACAACATAAACTTATAAAACAACACGTTCCCACATACAAGTATGCACCACAAAATGTACTGGAGAATGATGAATACAAATTATACTGGAACAGAACCATTATAACAGATAAAACAACACCACATAACAAACCTGACATCATACTCACCAATAAAAAGAAGAAATTAACACAACTAATCGAAATATTCATACACACTACAACAAAATACAAAAGAAAATAGGAGAAAAAATTGAAAAATACATCCAACTGGCTGAGGAAGTCAAGGATATGTGGCGAAGTCAAGGATATGTGGCATCGGGACAAAGTTGACATTATACCAATTACACTATCAACTACAGGAGTCATACCACACAATATCCACCAGTACATCAATGCAATACAGCTACATCCAAACTTATATATACAACTACAGAAATCCGTGATTATTGATACATGTTCAATTACCCGAAAGTTCCTAAATGCAATATAACATATACCGTACAGTTAAAAGGAAGTCACGCTTGATCAACGTCCGCGTCACTTCCTACTTTTGACCAGACATAATGTCTAAGATAAGAAAGAAATAATAATAACTAAAGAAATAGTGACGGACAGATGGACACACACACACACACACACACACACACACACACACACACACACACACACACACATATATATATTATGATTTTGTGTCTCACACTTACCTCTGCCTCTCGTGTACTTGCATTTGAGATATACAAGATATCATTAGTAATTTGATATTCTTCATTTTCTTGACCCTTAAGGAGAAAAGTGCGTGTGAAATGTCTGTGAGAACTTTTCTCCTTGGTTATGTCACAGAAGACACCTGTCACTGTCAGTATGGTGAACTTCGGCTGAGGGAGAAAGAACACAGAATTTTTCACATAATTTTCATCATTAAATGGTAATTTAAGCTTTAGAAAAATGACAAGCCCTAAGTGTATCTCATCAAAAATACACCAAGCCTGTATCTACAGTAGCCTGCACATGTATTCTGTACACCACATACTGTGCACATAAAACAGTATGTGTACCAATAGCACCCACCCATTCCCATAGCATTCAAAAATATTACAGGCCAAGATTACGTTTTGATATTTCAGTTTGTAGGGTGGTTTTTTCCATTTTCATTGTCACAGTCATTATAACTGTATATGGAATAAAGTAACATCTTTATCATTATGTCTCAGTTAATTTACCAGAGAATGTTTTAGAGGCATATGTTTTCCAGAGAATGAGCTATCACATGATACATATGGTGCACATATGTAAGGGTCAGGAAAAATATAGTACCAACTGCACCACTGAATGAATGTTGCCACCTAAAAGGGTTTCACACACAACTTACCCTTTCAATGCAGTCTTATGGCTAACTGAAAACCACAATGTGATCATTTAAACCACTACTCAACCACCACCACAGCCACCACAATGCTTTCACAGTTGGAAGAAGTCTCTCTGGATTGTACACTTTCTCTGGTTATTTCCACATATAAGACACATTTTGTGGTTGGAAACAGTACTTAAGTAAACTCACCAGATCACATTACTCATACCAGTGACTGACTGTTTATATTTTGTACATTTTACACGACCTCTTTCGTTAAGACCTGAGAAAACGGTTAACGGCTTGTTGTTATTTCTCTACTCCGTGATCAGATAGTAATCTCTTACCCCTCTAAGAGTTTTTCTTTGACTTTGTAAGTACAGACAATTTTTTACCATGAGCTCTGTACAGAGATATGACACTCCTAGCACATTATGAAATAGTTTCAAACATTGAACAGCTAAAGAAGTTGCAATAGAGTATACAGTTCCTGTCTTACTGTTTTACACATTTACACAGTGACACATAGGAATCAATAGTTGTTGAAACCTGTTCCAATGATAGTAACTGTAGCTAGAATTGATGAACATAAACTTCAGAAATGGTTAAGTACTGTGACACATAATTTAAATGGGGTTAAATTTCTGTTGTACTGCGGAAGAAGAAGTTAGTGTTGTAGTCACCAACTAGCCTGTCCAATGGTCTCAGAGCATAAGATACTGTCTCCAGTTATTACTTTACTATTATTACTAATTTCACACAAGTTTAAAGCAGGGGTGCAATTAACAAAACAGCTTTCACTTATTATATCTGCTTTATCTCATAAACTATTTGGTGTGTACAAAATAAGTATTAGTGAAAAAAGTTTTGAAGAGTGATTAAAATACAAGAATCCGTAATAATTGGAAAAAGTAATAATTTGCAAGAATCCTAGATTCTATAGAGCTGCATAGAAAAAGAGAAAAAGCGGCAAAAGAAGAAATAGCTCTGGATGTGAAATCATTAAAAAAAAAGGGGGTGGGAAGCAGTCAAGAACTGATAGGTACTCCCCCCCCCCCCTCACTCTCTCTCTCTCTCTCTCTCTCTCTCTCTCTCTCTCTGTGTGTGTGTGTGTGTGTGTGTGTGTGTGTGTGTGTGTGTGAGAGAGAGAGATTGTGTGCCGTGATCGTGTATAAACAAGTGGAGCTGAGTAACTCACCGTGTGCACTGTAAGATCCACAGTGAAGGTGTAGGGATCATGCTGCGTATTGGGTAGGTTTGATAATCTTTCGAGGATCTCCTCTGAGCCTTGCGTTAGTGCAGCCCTCACCTTTTTCATGTTGGAGCAACGTAACAGATTTCGGGACTGACCCAAGTAAGCAGACAATCTGGAACCGAGGAAACCTTGCTTCATTTCAGAAATAGATGACCCAGCTAGTTTGATCATCTAATGGCAACTTGGGCTTATAAATAGTAGTTAATTTAGCACCGTAATTGCAAGCAATGGGGTCACATAACAAATCTATTGCACAAAATTATTGAAGATAAACTCTGATTCACATTACTTTTATTTTTATTCAAATGGACCTCTATGTTGCTGAAAAATGAGCACAGAATAACCCATAAACTTACAAAGCCCATTTTAATTAGTAAGAATAATCAGCTGTGCAACTCTCAAATTTCTAAACGATAAGAATAATGACAAAAAAAAAGAATCAGCCTTTGTCTGGGATGATTTGTGAAAAGCAAGGAATAATCCAATCAGTATGACTAGATCACAAACAGCGGCCTACATATTCTTTTATATGACTAGATTCTGTACTTTCTAGTATATTTTATTGTAACAGTCATGAGATGTTCTTATTATGACCTCGACCAATGATTATTTCATTCACTTCAATGAATTACATATCCACAATACAATTATTTAAATCTAAATTATCCCAGTAGGAATAAAAGAACTTTTTTAAACTGAAATAAAAAGGGTTTCAAAAACTATAATTTCTCACTATAATTTTCTACTCTTCTGCAAGCCTATAGAGTCCTACATACTTTTTTGAACAGTGTCTCAGAATGTACCCACAACATCAACATTAAGATTGTTTCACTGCATTGTGTTTAGTTTACCAAATGACTGCTGCTGTTCTATTTAAGCAAGGTCCTGTTGCCAGCCACAAATCTAATATGCAGATGCAGTGCACTGTCACTATAAGAATCCACCTTCTTAACACTCTGACTGCTATGTGCAAAACTGAGAGGCCGTGTGTCAGTTTCTGCACTATAAAAGTGTAGGAGGCTCAATTATTTTGACACATTTGAAATTTCTCAGCTTATTTTATTCTGAGGTTCAGACAGGTACTGGGATGTTTGGGAGTATGAGTATTTACTGCATTAAGAAGGAATGGTATGATGCATGTCCAGAAAGGAAATGTGCTGAGTCTCCTATGCTTAAAGCAATTTTTTGACAAAGTTGGCAGCA
Organism: Schistocerca gregaria; assembly: GCF_023897955.1. Classification (NCBI taxonomy): domain Eukaryota; kingdom Metazoa; phylum Arthropoda; class Insecta; order Orthoptera; family Acrididae; genus Schistocerca; species Schistocerca gregaria. The sequence goes on from NC_064928.1 coordinate 237,395,029, forward strand.
CTGCATTCAAGGGCAAGTTTTTTACAGTAGAATGTACACTCATTTGTCTCCATCAGATGAAAATTCTTGTTGTGATGGAATGTTGAAATGAGTGTCTTGATTATAGATCTCTCCAACCACAAGTTGAGGAGGATAATCCAGTTTTCCGGCCGCGGTGCCCAAGCGGTTCTGGATGCTTCAGTCTGGAACCGCGCGACTGCTATGGTCGCAGGTTCGAATCCTGCCTCGGGCATGGATGTGTGTGATGTCCTTAGGGTAGTTAGGTTTAAGTAGTTCTAAGTTCTAGGGGACTGATGACCTCCGATGTGAAGTCCCATAGTGCTCAGAGCCATTTGAACTATTTTTGATAATCCTGTTTCTTACAACAACAGGATATTCTCCATTATAGATTTTCAATGAATCATACTAATGTGTAAAAGTATTATTGTGAGTTTAAAGTAGGCAAAAGGAATGTTCATAACGAATGAAGTAGTGAGTATTCCTGAAGTGTGACTGATGAGATGGCAAAGCGAAGAAATGATTTGTTGTGATGACTACACTGCTCCGATCTGGCACCTTCAGATTTTCATCTCACTGAAGTTGCTTACGGATGGATGATGTAAAGTCTAGAATGCCATCATAAAGTAGGTCAAAGAGGTGACAGGAGACTTATGATGAAGGTGTCACAAAGTTCATCTCTTGGCTCACAAAGTTCATTGAGAACGAAAGAGAATGCATAGAAAAATAGATTTGATATGTAAGTCTGTGAATATCTAAATGTTTATCACCTTTTCAATTTTTAAACAATTTATCACACTTAATTTTAGTGCATGCCTCATACAATCTCACAGCGAAGAGTACAACCCACAGTCTACAGAAATAACAGGATCTAAATGGGAAATATCATCATCTTTAAATTAACATCTGCTGGAATCTGATGAAATAATAAAGAGTGGTGAGAGTCCACCAGGAGGGGGGTTGGTGTGAGTTGTGCAACCTGACCCATTTCGTTGTGTTTTATTGTAGTGGGACTTTGAATTTCGCTGCGCTACACTCATTCCCTTACATATAAATTATACTGTCGCAGTTGTATAAGCGCTCGACGGCAGAGAAAATATATAAGAAAATGAAGGCACTAAAATTGTAACTCTTTTTGTTTTCTATCCGTTTTTTGTCTCTTGAGAGCGGAAGCTTAACTTACTTATTAGCTAGTCTTGGTCGGATTAAGATGAAAAAACTTATTGATGTGAAGATGTATTGTGGAAGTTTATAAGAAATTTGGAGGATGGGAGCAGCAACGTAAAATACATTTTATTCAGTGTTAAGATGGTTTTGATTTGTATACATCAGTAATTCCTGGACAATGAAATTTATTGCAAAATTTCGGAGCAGCTACGACTTTTCACGCAGAAATGAAGCAGGAGTTTTTGGGATAACAAGACCTGGACGCCGCACATGAGAAGACATGTTAACATGGTAAAGGATGAACTCTTATCTACGCCATTTCCCCCTGTTAATCTCATTTTGTTATTCTCTGTTCTCTTTCAAATAATTTTTGTAGTGGAAATTGGTTTGACTTTTGGTCAGAAATGCCACAAGGACCACCCCAACAATAACTTTTCCGAATCATGAAGTCCGATAACTTTTCTGTAATACGAAGTGCGATTTGCATTTCATTCTCTCTCTTTTTCACAGTCATTAATGATTTTTAAAAACTCCTTTTTGTTCACCATTTCTTCCCACATTTTCAGTCTTTTCTTTTCTTCTCTTCTCTTTTACTTTTTTATTAACCACTACATACAGTTTTCGCCACCATTTCAGACCTTTCATTAGAGCATCATAACCAGAAATAAAATGTCAGATTGATCAACTCCGCCCATCTCTAACGTATATCAATAATCACATTTGGTTTCACTGTTTCTTCCCTTTTGTAGAAAGCATTAGGACAGTACGTTTATTTTGCCATGCCAGAACCACGATTTTGTTATTGTGGATGGTTCTTCAGATACAGAACTCGTTTCTCGAGTGCAGCTTGAAGGTTTTTGTGGCTGGCCTGGAGCATTCATGTGAGATGCGCATTCTGTTTCAAAAGTTCATCAGCTAATGCAACAACTGTATAAAAATGGTCAGTGTACAAGTGATACTCTCTTTTCCCTTTAGCATTTCTGATATTAGCTAACAATTGAAGAAATATTCTCTCAGAAAAATTCAAGTCCGACAAATCAATGACTATATTGTTACAGTGTCAAAAAAGGGTATCGAACTGCAAATATAATTGTTTGATGAATCCAAAATCACATAAACTCTGAGTCCCCATGTTGTTGGTTTTTGAGGATTGTACACACACAACTCTTGAATGATATTGTATATTTATAAGAAGTTAAATACCTATACGGTCAATAAATTTTGATAAACTTGCCAGACAAGTAACCCGACACATTCTTTACTTTATTCAGACGTGACTGAACCTAAGTTTTGATGTGTGTAGCACTCTCTGGGTTAGAAACATGAAGTGCCCAGAAAATTTTCATAAATTTTCTATGAGTAAAACATGCTGAAAGGAAGTCAGATGATTGTAACCATAGTCTTGAAAAAAGTCCTGCAAGTTCATACACTTTTGTAATGTCATATTCAGTAGCACATCATGGGGGCCATTTCGCTTCTTCGTCCGCAGCTTGTGGTCGTGCGGTAGCGTTCTCGCTTCCCACGCCCGGGTTCCCGGGTTCGATTCCCGGCAGGGTCAGGGATTTTCTCTGCCTCGTGATGACTGGGTGTTGTGTGGTGTCCTCAGGTTAGTTAGGTTTAAGTAGTTCTAAGTTCTAGGGGACTGATGACCATAGATGTTAAGTCCCATAGTGCTCAGAGCCATTTGAACCATTTCATTTCTTCCTTAGTAACATTTCTCCAGTCCCATCATGCAGAACGTTGTGGAAGTGGCGTCACTTTACATATTTTTTCTGTAGCTTATCTGTTTGTTTGGTCTGCTATTTGTGATTGTTTTGTCTGCTATTTGTTGAAATAGGTTGTCTGGAAAAATTAACAGAAAGAAACCAATTGGCGATAATGGAACACTACCAGTTTCAGTGATAAAACCACACTTTGAATCATCAAAAGAAAAACTTGCAACTTCAGAATCATTTTCACTCCACATTTGCTTAGAATCTTCTGCTGAATCACCAGAAAAATGCACATTTTCATGGTTTTCATCGTCATCTTCACTAGAATTGTTAATAAATGAAACACTCTCATCATCAGTATCACTGTATCTATCATAGTCACTTAAGAGATTCCCTTAAATGTTGTAAAATCTCTTACTCAGGAAGAACTGAATGTGAGGAATTAGCCATTGCACATGCGCAAACTTGAATGTAATAATTCTACCATTCGTTTCAGCACAGTTGCAACAGATTGACACTGAATTAACACAGGTTCCCCTAAATGGCTGCACTAAGCACCATTGATGCCTAGTACTGTCAGAATTGAGCATGTGACAGCCGTGAAAAATCACATCAAATGAAGCTTGATATCAGAGCAGAAAACAAAATTCACAGTGTCGAGCACCACTTGACGATGGAGTGGATAGGGTTAATTCACAAGTGGTTGTGGACATAGACCATCTTCACAGTAGAAACGTTTTTTCACAGTGGCAACATCACACAATATTCATGCCTCTAGATGTGCTTAAGAACATTTTTGACTCAACAGTGTCATTTGTTCATATCTAAAGTCACGTGATGATGCCACTGGAAAAATGTTTTCACTGTGATAATGGTCTACGATTGAAACTAGCTGTGAATAAATAACTTACAAGGCAACATTGTGTTCAGCATTCTTTCTTCCTAGTATAATGATGCTATTAATAGCTGCTGGAAAAAATGTCCAATTTATTGTTAATGTTGAAGTCTTCATTCAAGGACTGGTTTTGCTTTATTGTGCACAAGCTTCTTTATATCCAAATTTGTACTGCAACCTCTACATTCTGGTTTGTAGCTTTCCTGCTCGAGATAAGAGGTGAGAGGGGTGCCCACCAAGTGCCGCAAGTTGTGCACTGTGTGGACTGGTGAGCTCAAGGCTGTGCTGCATTCTGGAATAACATGTTGGAAGCCTAGAACTCGGGCCAATGTCAAACTGTGGGCAGCGGGCTAAGGAACTGGTTGTTGGTGACTTCACCCCCATGCACCGAAAGTGATCACTGGGGACAATTAAATTGGTGAGAAAGTATGGAACATTTGCCTCCAGCATTTTGATCTTCTGGGAACAGTGACTCATGAAGATTTTTAATAACATTTGTTTTATTTAAAAAGCTTTGAGAATTTTCACACAAAAATTTGGAGACATTACTCTTTAGCGTGTCCTCGTATACCACTTCTGTTGAACGAGTACAAAACTTACAAAGTCATGGAAGAAGAATTGAGTGCTTCTGGTTTGGAGAGAAGGAAGGGTTTAGTATTATGTTGACAAGTTGATCAAAGACAGACTACAAGCTAAGTTTAAGGTAGGAAATTCGTTGTGTCCTTTTCACAGAAACCTTCCTAGCATATAAACTGTTGTACTCTGGGAATAATTCTAATCCACTATTTTTCATTAGTAAGTTCACCCACAAGTTTGGAGCATTTTACTCTGTTTACTGACTGTTTACTGACTGCTGTTCAATTGCTACATTATGTGCTACATCAACTGTTGGTATGACTCTGTTTGCTAAATATGTAATGTGAAATGAAATATAAATTTGAACATTGGCCACACTCGGGCACTGAAATGAATTCTGTGACTACAAGTGAAAGTTTTTGCCACGCCGGTTCTCAAATGTGAGCAGCTGCCTTTACCATTTTGGTCACCCAAGCACGGTTCCTGTCCAATCCCTGATTATCACACAAATTTGGAACAGAATGTGACCTGCATTGGAGTGATCTTAATAGCCATCAACGCATATATATTTATGAATGTGTAGTGTCTGTTCTTTCGAACATGTCAGAAAGAATCAGCAGGGCATAGCATTCTTGAAATCGGCCTCTTCCCAAATTTTCAGAAAACACACTATATTTATTTATATATGTGTCACGTCTCTTCCTTCTCATGTGGCCAAAAGAAGAGACATAACACATATATCAATGAATATAGTGTGTTTTCTCAAGATTTGGGTAGAGACAAATTTCAGAGAATGCCGTTCTCTGCTGGTTCCTTACCATGACGTTGAGTGGTGAAGTGAAAGGTGATCAGGAGCTGCCACTTGCTAGTATTGAATCTTGCTCATCTTATTATTTCTGCACACTCTATTATTTCTCCACACTCACCAATAATTTCTGATTGAACTTTGTTTCTTGAAATGCTGCATGTACTACTGGACGTTAAGAGCACAATCCCAACAGCCAACTCTCAAAATAAATATGGTGCTTCTCATAAACAATATATCATATATCGTACTCTTGTCTACAATGACCATGAATTACAAGGCTTCTTCATTACTTAGAACTCACAATTACATTGATAAGGACTAAGTTCAAAATTGGTTTGTAGTAGTTAACAGATTTCAACTGAGTAAGTGTATAACAAGTTTTCTCTTGTCTGTGTGATGTCACGGCATTGTCATAGCTACGCTTTCTCCATGGTTTGCCAGTGTATTTCTTAGTCAGGATCTCACAACACAAAATGAAATGTCCATTCGGCAGGTACTGCGAATGTGGTATGATGTTTGTCGTTGTCCTGGCTGGCAGATACACTTTGTCCATCTGTTTTGTAATATGTGCACACAAACAAAATATACATCCAAACAGTTGGTTATATTAATTCATTACAAAACTAAACTTTTTATCTTACTGATCACAATTCATCAGTTCGGAAAATACCTGTGCAAAAAATCTTTTCACATAAGCTTTATGTTACACAAACATTCCTCACTTCACGTGAACGATGTCAACACTACTTTGATATGCCAACCAAACAGTAAACATTTACAGTTAAAACTAGTTTCCATCTTCTCAACTACAAGTATCAATATCTAATGTCTGTATAATGTATAATCACAGCTGTAATTGTATCTAACTTGTAACAAATATACTTATTCAACTTTATTATACACTGAATGTCCCACAATGAATATCAATCATAGGCATGTATTAGTCTCTACTTCACTTTGATTAAATTTCTCAGAATTTCTACCAAGTACTTATTCTTTTACTACGGAGAGTATTTCTGCTAGAAAGAGCAGAGAGACGGCTGTTAGCATCCCACTTAGACAATGAATTGATATCATTTAGTTTCAGTATGATGGACATAGAGGAATTATAGGCAAAAATTAAATGGATTGCACATCATACTCTGGAGAATGCAAAGTAAGTGGATATAGGATGGAAAAGACTTACCATGATTTAACAGAGGAGGAGATTAGTGTTTAATATCCCGTTGACAATGAGGTCATTAGAGAAGGAACACAAGCTTGGACTATGGAAGGCTGGAGAAGCAAAGCGGCCGTGCCCTTTCAAAGAAACCACTGTGGCATTTGCCTTGAGCAATTTGGGGAAATGACAGAAAATCTAAATCAGGATGGCCGGACTCAGATTTGAAGTGCTGCCCTCCCAAATGCAAGTTCAGTGTGCTAACCACTGCACTACCCTGCAAGATCGTTGTCTAACAACGAAATTTGAAAAAGATACATAGGAGGCAAAAGCTGTTGCAGTCTCAGTCAAAAACAGAATGCGCAACGGTTCAAAACAAAATGCACAAAGGACAACAGGCAAAAGTTAATAGAAATACATGCGTCTGCAAAAAGATTGATGCGTGAAGATTAGAACAACTATCACTGTCATACTTCAGCAACAGATCTTGCTGAGAACCCGAGAAAATTCTGGTCCTACGTAAAATCATTAAGTGGGTCTACTGCTTCTGTCTAGTCACTCGATCAGTCTGTTGTAGCAGTAAAAGGTACCACAAGTAAAGCTGAAATTTTAAATTTCACATTTAAGAAAAGTTCACATAGGAGAAAAGTACAAACATACTGTTGTTTGACCATCATATAGATTCCCGTACAGAGGACATAGTAATAAGAGACCTTGGTCTAGAGAAATAACTGAAAGACTAGAAAGGAAATAAATAGCCAGATCCTAATCGAATCCCAATTCAGTTTTACACAGAGTACTCTATGGCAGTGTACACAGAGTACTCTATGGCAGTGGCCCATTACTTAGCTTATATTTATTGCAAATCTCTCACCCAGTGCAAAGTCCCAAGTGACTGAAAAAAGGTGCAGGTGACTTCTGTATATAATAAGCATAAAAGAATGGACCAGCAAAATTACAGACCAGTATCCTTAACTTCAGTTTTGTTACAGAATCCTTGAACATCTTCTCAGTTCCAATATCATAAATTTCCTTGAGAGGGAAAAGCTTCTGTTCACAAATCAGCACAGCTTTAGAAAGCATTGCTTGTGTGAAACTCAGCTTGCCTTTTCTCACATGATACTGTGTGGACTATGATTGAAGGGCAACAGGATGACTATACATTCCTAGTTTCCGAAAAATATATGACTCAGAGCCACTACTGAAAACTGATAATGAATGTACGAGCATATGGAATATGTTCCCAGATAGGTGAGTGGCTCGAAGGTGCCCAGTATGTTGTTCTCGACAGCAAGTGTTTGCCAAAGACGAGGGTATCGTCAGGAGAGTGCCAGGGAGATGTGATAGGACCGCTGATATTTTCTATACACATAAATGATCTGGCAGACAAGGTAAGCAGCAGTCTGCAGCTGCTTGTTAATGATGCTATGATGTACAGGAAGGTGCCGTTGTTGAGTGACTGTAGGAGGATACAACGTAACTTAGAGATGAATGAGAGCTAGCTCTAAATGTAGAAAAATGCAAGTTAACACAAGTAAGTAGGAAAAACAAACCCACAGTATTCAAATACAGCATTAGTCGTGTGTGTTCAAACACAGCATTAGTAGTGTGCTGCCTCACACAGTCATGTCCATTAAATATCTAGATATAAAGTTGAAAAGCAGTATCAAATGGAATGAGCATGTAAGGATTGTAGTAAGGTGAATGGTTGACTTTGGTACTGTAAGAATTTTAGTGAAGTGTGGTTCATCTGTAAAGGTGACTGCATAAAGGACACTAGTGCAACCCACTGTTGGGTACTGTCCAAGCATTTGGAGTCCACACTAAAGGAAGACATCGAAGGAATTCAGAGGTGGGCTGTTAGGTTTGTAACTGCTACGTTAGAAGTATTACGGAGATGCTTTGAGAACTCAAATGGGATTCCCAGGAGGAAATGGCAACTTTATTTTCGAGGGGCACACTGACGAAATGTAGAGAACTGGCATTTCAGGCTGACTGCAGAACAATTCTACTGCTATCACTGTACATTTTATGTAAGGCCACCATGGTTTGCACAGAGGTATATAGATAGTCATTTCCCCCTCATTCTATTTCTGAATATTACAGATTTGATTACATAGTAGCGGTACAGAGTGCTTTTTGCCACACACATATGGTGGCTTGCACAGTATATATGTAGACACAGATGTTGATACAGGATCTCGGCTAACAAATATTTTTTACCAACAATGATCATTAAACTGTAGAATGAAATATTCACTCTACAGCGGAGTGTGCGCTGATATGAAACTTCCTGGCAGATTAAAACTGTGTGCCGGACCGAGACTCGAGCTCGGGACAGTTGCCTTTTGCGGGCAAGTGCTCTACCGACTGAGCTACCCAAGCACGACTCACGCCCCGCCCTCACAGCTTTACTTCTGCCAGTACCTCGTCTCCTGCCTTCCAAACAAACCAACAAACTCTCCTACGAGCCTTACAGAACTAGCACTCCTGAAAGAAAGGATATTGCGGAGACATGACTTAGCCACAGCCTGGGGGGATGTTTCTAGAATGAAATTTTCACTCTACAGCAGAGTGTGCGCTGATATGAAACTTCCTGGCACATTAAAACTGTGTGCCGTACCGAGACTTGAAACCTTTCTTTCAGGAGTGGTAGTTCTGCAACGTTCGCAGGAGAGCTTCTGTAAACTTTGGAAGGTAGGAGACGAGGTACTGGCAGAAGTAAAGCTGTGAAGACGGGGCGTGAGTCGCGCTCGGGTAGCTCAGTTGATAGAGCACTTCCCCACGAAAGGCAAAGTTCCCGAGTTAGAGTCTCGGTGCGGCACACAGTTTTAATCTTCCAGGAAGTTTCATATCAGTGCACACTCCACTGTAGAGTGAAAATTTCATTCTAGAAACATCCCCCAGGCTGTGGCTAAGCCATGTTTGCCTTCCATGAAGTTTGGAAGGCAGGAGACGAGGTACTGGCACATGTAAAGCTGTGAGGACGGGGCGTGAGTCGTGCTTGGGTAGCTCAGTCGGTAGAGCACTTGCCCGCGAAATTCTAAGGTCCCGAGTTCACAGTTTTAATCTGCCAGGAAGTTTCATCATTAAACTGTTTTACAATGTTTCTTTGTTTTATCTAATGAACTACTAATCATTACCAGTATCTACAGACCAATAGCCATTTAGTCTAATCATTCATATTTCATCTAATCAAATATATTTCTTGCAGAATTAAGGCTTTTCCAGCCATCCTCATAATATTTTCGGGAAACACTGTAATGCTAAGCCCTAGGCAAGCCTATGAATAAAGGTTTTAATAAATAGACCCCAAAGACTGATACTCCCCCTCCCTCACTACCTCCAACCCACAATTTCATTTCTAACAGCTTCTTTGCCAAGGAGCTGGAGAATGAAGATGTTTGGCATACCCTACACAACAATCTTCCCCAGTTTCACCCATACAGTTCCCAAAAACTAGTCCTATACATCTTACTAGTGAAGCCAAGTGAAGAAGGTAGCAACATGATACAGCAATTACCTTTGCCTTTGTAAACTCCACATTCAAATTAAACAAATTCCATGGACTAAATTACCCAAAACTTCCCATAGAAGATTCTTATAAACCTAACGATATCATTTACCATCTCAAATAAAAATTAAAAAGAAAAAAAAAAGGGGATTCCTCTAAGAAGAGTATATGAGACTAGAAAACATGGAGCTATACTGGGATATTGCCTGTTTAGTTGTTACAGAGAACACAACATCCATTATTATATGACAGTTTCATCATCAGACACTTTCAGCATTCATAAAACTGCCACTGAGCAAGAGGAGTTACACACTTGGAACAGTTAAGAACCATTGCTGTTGGGCATTCTATAGTCAGTTACCTATTTTTCCAAACCTGAAGAATAGCATGAAAAATTCACTTCTTTATTATGACATCTTCAAATGGGTATATGGAACACATTAACAAACTCAGGCAAATTCAACTACTCTGCAACTTTAGAGAAACCTTGAAACCAACAGTATCAATTTATGTACAGGGGCATTTAAAAAGTCCGTGCAAAGTCCGAGAAATGGCACCACCGGCGCGTATCGAGGTCAAGTTTAGTTAGTAGCATATTTGGAAAGAATGCACACCATGTTTCAGCCATATTGGTCTATTTCTTTGTGTTTGGCATTCGTGTGAATCAAGGAAGTCAAGTGATTGTCACTACTTCATGAAAGGCAAAACACCTCAGGAGACTAAAGAGAAGGTTGATAAGCATTACAGTGACTCTGCACCTTAGATTACAACAGTTTATAAGAAGTTTCAAAATTTTCGGAGTGGCCATATGGGCACAAGTGACGCTGAACATTTTGGATGCCCTGTGGAGGTTACGACTCCAGAAATCATTGATAAAATCCATGATATGGTGATGGATGACAGAAGAATTAAGGCGCATGATATTGCTAGTACTATGGGCATCTCGAATGAATGGGTACATACTATTTTCATAAACATTTGGACACAAGAAATCTATGCATTCCACGATTACTCACGCTTGACCAAAAATGGAATCATGTGAAGTGTTGCAATAATGGTTTGCAACTGTTCAGGAAGAATCTGCAGAACTTTAAGCATCATTTCGTCACTGTGGATGAAACATTGTTACATTATTATACTCCTGCGACCAAATAACAATCTAAACAATGGTTTTTCCAAGGAAGAATCTGCATCAAAAAAGGCGAAGACCATTGCTTCGGCCAGAAAGGTTATGGCGACTGTCTTTTGGGATTTGCAAGGGATAATCCTCATCAACTATATGGGAAAGGGTGAAACTATTACAGGTGCATATTATTCATCGTTATTGGACCGTTTGAAAACTGAGCTGCAAGGAAAATGCCGCTGATTGGACTGCAAAAAAGTCCTTTTCCATCACGACAATGCATCAGCACACACCTCAACAGCTGTGGTCGCAAAATTAATGGAAATAGGATTCCAACTCGTTTCACATCCCCCCTATTCTCTAGACTTGGCTCCCTCGGACTACTATTTGTTCCTCAATTTGAAGAAATTGTTGGGGGGACAAAGATTTTTTTCAAACGAGGAGGTGATTGCAGCAACTAATAGCATTTTGCAGACTTGGACAATTCCTAATATTCGGAAGGGATCAACAAATTAGAACAGCATTGGACAAAGTGTATAACTCTCAAAGGAACATGTAAGTAGTTTTTATTTTTGCACAGACTTTTCAAACATAGTAACCATCAAGATACACATCTTTCCACAGAAAGATTACTTTTCCACAGTAATAGTGTATCTTACTTTTCCTTCTTACCAACACACTATACACACACACACACAAATTAAGGGACAACATTGTGTTAACAGCATTTACAACTCTACTTTCTCCTTCTATGCGTGTATATTGAGATAACCTACTCCTACCATAGCCGATATTCATAGCTGGTTTTCAGTCTGTCTCAAGTACTGTACTTATTTTGCTCCTCTGTACAGTCACTTGCTCCTGTAACTCTGAATACCCTCCTGTTTTGTGTTTCATCAAATGCCCTCCTCTTTTATGCTTAAATAGTCATACCTGGATCTTAGCCCATTATCTTTATATTTTTCTCATAGCTAAGAGTTTATGCTCTTTGATTCCCCCTTCCAAAAGTGATGGAGCTAACACCCACCTCCACTTGCACAGAAAAAATAACTCACCTAAGTTCTACAGTCTACAGGGTGGTTATAATTAAGCTTTTGCTATCTTAGGGTACGGGTAGGAATGATGTTCAGACTGTGTGCTGTAGGATGTGCAGTGTTAGTAGTGTTAGTGTCCCGACTTGCCGTTAGGCTCCGGTGCTAGTACTCTGATGTAGGAAGCATCAGTGTGCATTACAGCTGCAGACGGTCCACATGGCTCTGGACAAGGTGAGCAAGCTTTTATTCATAGAGCTGTTTTATCAAAACAATGGCAATAATGCTGTTGCTCTTCACAAGTTTCAATGCATTAAAGGAATATGGAGAGATCCTCTTTACGCACCGGGACTGGAGAACACGATTCAGAATTTCGAATTAACTGGCAGTTTGCGATTGCTCCGTGAAGAGACCGACGGCCAACTGCACCACAAATTGTTGAAGAGGTTACTGTTCCCATAGCTGAGAATGCTGGGCATGATGTGTAATCTTCAAGTTGTTCATTGGCAGCATCACAACAGATAAATATTCCACAGTCCACCACTCGAAAAACACTGTGAGCAATAGTGAAACGATATCTCTAGTGGAGTTCCAGGCTGTCGCAGATGCAGGTGTTTGCCACAATGAGTAATATTTGTAACCTGGAACATAAACGTGGTATGCAATTAACAAATGTTATCCTCTTGTGGGGAAAGTGGAATGTGATTTTATCCATAGTGTATTTGTTATTTATTTCCCACATGTCCTTACAATGTTTCCAAAAAATTTCAGTGCCCTACCATCAATCATTCTTCATGAAGGCCCTCCAAGTAGAGAAAGTTAATCACTGTGTAATTGCTGGCTAAAATTTGTCAATTTCTACTGTTCGGCAGATACTAATGCATCACTGCATCAGTAATGAAATATAGGATAGTTAAGAGTAATTACAGTTCTAAAGAAGGTAGGGATTGAATTAAGAGACTGCAATACAGAAATCTAAAGCTGAAAGTAGTTCCCCTCTAAATAACTTGGTGGGAAATAAATCCTCTTTGAATCATCCCATCACTTGTGTACAGACTTATTAAATACCGTTAACAAAAAATATGTATGATGAAACTCCCCATCTGGTTTAAATTTAGGAAATTGTTTGCATAGACTAATTCCATTTCCCAGCTGCATCTCCTCTATCATCTCAGCTGACAGTCCACTGTCACCACTACACTTTCTTTTATTAACTCCTTCTTAAACTTATCCTTAATCTTAGTAATTTGCCCCAAATTTTCTGTAGTTCATTCTAATGCAGAACACACAGAGAGTGAAGTGTATCTAAAGACGATTCAGTTCTTTCTTGTGCTTTATTACTGACTGAGTCAACTACATGCTCCTCCAAATTAGCATGTGAAGAGCCGGGAATAGTGGCTACATCTGAATCTTTGATTTGTTCCAATGTGGTTATCCTTACTGGAGTACCTAAAATTTGTTTATTTTGTTAATTTTTGGCTTAACTAATTCTTTTAATTGTTTCAAGTCCCTGTTCACATCTCTAACTGCTCATTGTCTTCATTTTGAACTAAATTGTACTGCTTCAGTTGTTTCAATACTTCCAAATTTAGGTCCTCTGGTAAGGTGGAAAGTGCCGTCTATAACTGCAGTATGCTTGGATTTCTTGCTTTTCATTATGTGACTCACCGATTTGCTGTCAGTATGGTATTTTGTCATTTTTGTTTCATTTCTAAATTCGGATTTTATTTTCTCAATTGTCACATTCTGATTTTGTATGGAACATCTGCATCCATTCTTCTCATCATCACCACAGCATACAATGTCTATGATAACACATGTTCAATTAAACTCAGCTTAATGCTGCAACACAGCTAGTCATGACACTCTAAAGAAAGCTGGCTCAGTGTGTAGGTCACACTGTGTCACCACAAATGAGTGCACTATAGACACTGCTGTTGTTGCAGGTTGACGAATCACAGCTGTGATTCACAGCGGCAGTTGTAGACTCATCGTGGGATTCATAAAATGTCATCCCCCGTATAGGAACTACATAACATGTGTAAAATTACAGGTAGTAATGCAGAAACGATGCCATATGGAAGTATAGGTCTGACTGTGAGTTGTGCACAGATAGCCAAAGCAGCTAAGGAAATCACTTGCATACAGTAAGAAATCCAGTTTTCAGTCTCAGTCTGCCACAAATTTTCATCGTCTTCATTTCCTTACACAGCTGCTGGTTGGTTGTATTTGCAGCTGAGAATACATTTCACATATTTCATAATGGGTATAGTCACCGCAGTGTCTGTTCAACATAGCATCATTCTTCTTAACAACAAGAGCACTGCAATACTGTAGTTCACGCATTTTGCAACACCACCTTTTTTCTAGTTCATTCGACACGAAAATGATGCTAGTCTGTAATCCTTTATTTCACTTTTGTATCCCTGTGGTGACATGGTGTCCAGAGAGGAACAGAACATCTACAATTCAGAATTTCCTCATCTTCTAGATATACGAGATGCTAACCTACTTTGTTTTTCAGACCCCTAATGTTCTGATGATACAAACATACAACTACTACATATACAATGGCACAGTTCTGTGCTCATCTCTTCCATGGCAGACTATAACATAACTGTAACCTATAAAATGAGCCCATCTGGCTGCAGTAGGGAATGGCATTTTACTTGGTGGGCTTGTGGCCCCCCTTAAACTCTCTGCAAGCTACTCAGTCAATCTGTCCTTCCCCTCCAATTCAGGTGCAGGCATCGAATTGTGTATCACCATCTCCGAATTGCAGCAACAGGTGCAGTACATATATGAGACTTTGTTTCAGTCGAAAACAATCCACTCGCTTCTACACAGCTGACAGCTATGTTAACGTAAGGTTGGCCATAGCACTGCACAACCACAACATACCCCATTTGAGTATGTGCTGCTTCTGCTCTTATGTCCTTCACGGGACCTTCAGTACCACACTCTATGCCGAGTAGGTTGCATTGGTTACACAGAGATGATAAGTCTCGCACAACGTGCACTACCCTGATGAACAACATAAAACTAATCTTTGGGTAGCTGACCACAACAGCTACTAATCTCCTGAAGAGGTGATAATTGCCACAGTATGTGGATGAAAAAAAGAACTGATACTGCATGCAAAAGATTGCTTCCATTTTATAAAATGAGATGCCATAATCACACCAATTTCCCAAGTATATACACTACTGGCCACTAAAATTGCTACACCAAGAAGAAATGCAGATGATAAACGGGTATTCATTGGGCAAATATGTTATACTAGAACTGACATGTGATTACATTTTCATGCAATTTGGGTGCATAGATCCTGAGAAATCAGTACGCAGAACAACCACCTCTGGCTGTAATAGCGGCCTTGATACGCCTGGGCATTGCGTCAAACTGAGCTTGGATAGCGTATACAGGTACAGCTGCCCGTACAGCTTCAACACAATACCACAGTTCACCAAGAGTAGTGACTGGCGTATTGTGATGAACCAGTTGCTCGGCCACCATTGACCAGACGTTTTCAATTGGTGAGAGATCTGAAGAATTTGCTGGCCAGGGCAGCAGTCGAACATTTTCTGTATCCAGAAAGGCCCGTACAGGACCTGCAACATGCGGTCGTGCATTATCCTGCTGAAATGTAGGGTTTTGCAGGGATCGAATGAAGGATAGAGCCACGCGTCATAACACATCTGAAATGTAATGTCCACTGTTCAAAGTGCTGTCAATGTGAACAAGAGGTGACCGAGACGTGTAACCAATGGCACCCCATACCATCATGCCAGTATGTTGATGACAAATACATGCTTCCAATGTGCGTCCACCGTGATGTCGCCAAACACAGATGCGACCATCATGATGCTGTAAACAGAACCTGGATTCATCCGAAAAAATGACGTTTTGCCATTCCAGGTTCATCGTTGAGTACACCATTGCAGGCGCTCCTGTCTGTGATGCAGCGTCAAGGGTAACTGCAGCCACGGTCTTCGAGCTGATAGTCCATGCTGCTGCAAACGCCATCGAACTGTTTGTGCAGATGGTTGTTATCTTGCAAACATCCCCATCTGTTGACTCAGGGATCGAGATGTAGCTGCACGATCCTTTACAGCCATGTGGATAAGATGCCCGTCATCTTGACTGCTAGTGATACTAGGTTGTTGGAATCCAGCACAGCGTTACGTATTACCCTCCAGAACCCACCAATTCCATAAACTGCTAACAGTCATTGGATCTCGATCAACGCCAGCAGTAATGTCGTGATACGATAAACCGCAATCACGATAGGCTACAATCCGACCTTTATCAAAGTCGGAAATGTGATGGTACGCACTTCTCCTCCTTACACAAGGCATCACAACAATGTTTCTCCAGGCAACGCTGGTCAACTGCTGTTTGTGTATGAGAAATCAGTTGGAAACTTTCCTCATGTCAGCACGTTGTAGGTGTCACCACCAGTGCCAACTGTGTGTGAATGGTCTGAAAAGCTAATCATTTGTATATCACAGCATCTTCTCCCTGTCGGTTAAATTGCACGTCTGTAGCACATCATCTTCATGGTGTAGCAATTTTACTGTCCAGTTGTGTGTTATGAAATGATATATTTTGTCTAAAATTTCACAGTGTGAAGAATTTTTGCAAAGACCTTCTGGAAAAAGAAAAGTAAAATAAAAAGCAAGGAAAATAATGGAAATACAAGATTTGACAAAGCCACAGATACTTTCATAATGGGAATAAGTCAGTCACTGATCAATAAAGGATGAGATGGAAATCGACACCAAATGAAACCAGAGGGACTGGACTATTTTAGCACAATCAACGATGTTTTAAAAGTGTTACCTTGAATATTACCACCTTCATGCTTTCATGTGAAAATTATAATCTTGCGGTTTCTTGTATTAAAACTATTATACTCAGCCTCCTTCCTAAAAAATAAAATGAAAACCCACCATGATGTCCTGCAGTGGTTAAGGCATTGATTCATACCTGGTCATTCTAATTTCAAGTTTCTGTGGTTTTCCTAAGTCACTTCAGGAAATTCTTGGATAGTTCCTCACATAAAGCATTCACAGTTCTTGCCCTATCAGAATTATGTATGGAGAACTCTGTTAATGGAATATTTCATAACTGTCTCAGTTCTTTGTTTTTCAATAAAAGAGACAATAATGCAAAAATTTCCTTAATTTTATTTATTTATTTATTTATTTTTGGTTGCTTACCATGGGTTGAGAGAGAGAGACAGAGGGAATGGGGGGCAGAGGCTTACCTTGCATTTGGAGTTGTCATTTGTGCATCCAAACACAAACAGCTCAATGAGAAGTAAGCATTCTTGTGGTACAATCCACGGAGTTTCATTCGATCGCTGTCATCGTAGAGTGTGAAAAAGTGCTCGATGAACTGGTCAGCAAATTCACCCGGATCACCAGCACCATTCACAATGAAATTCGGCTTCCAATAAGGTATGCATGCTGACGTGTGTAGGTAAGTCCCATCCTTAACACAACATAAGAAATATAAAATTACAAATGCTGCACTAAAACATACACTTTCTAACTACATCACACTACATTTTTTGACATTTCAAATACTCTACAATAATTAAACCTCAAAACACAACAGCATGATTATTAGGTCCTTGCTGTATGAGAGATTTTTGGCCTTCATCTACAGGTTGGAAATCAGCAAGGATAAATCTTCATAAATCTGGAAGTAGCTTGGGAAGAGGTAGAACATAATCTCAAATAAAAATGAAGGAACATTGAGTGGCCACCTATTAACTGAGATACCTCTCACAGCTATCCGCATGGCAGAAGAGTCGTGGAACATGAATACTGAGAATGTCTACAACAGTATGCGACTAACATCTGATTAATCCTGTAACTGACAAGATTTCTGAAGCAACACTGATTTCCAAAAACCAGGTATGAGCACCAAGAGTCCACACACACAAACTGGCAGTGCTGCTCACAGTCAGGCATTGGCTGCACTCAGATGGTAGCTTCCACACTTGAAGAGTGGTGTTATGTAGGCAAATTACAAAGAAATTTTGATAAAAAAATTGGGCAGAAACAATACAGATTTCACAATGTGACATCAAAAATAGCTGTTCTACAGGGGAATGAATGTCAGGCTTCGAACCAGCATAAACATGGCACAAATGAAACTTTTACATTTTCTATGAAACGTGCGAAAGAGTGAGAAGTGAATACACAGGAAACTATGGTACATAAAAGAAATGGTACATAATGTACAAATGCACCAATCTAAATGACACCAGTATGTTCTGAGGATGCTAGAGAATACGCTGCCAGGCAAAATGCTACAATATCAACCATTGGGAAGACCACACTGTCTCCGGATTGAACAATCAATGTAGTCACCAAACATCAGATACTCAAAGCTGATGATGATGATGACGATAAAGATGAAAGCACGTATACAGTGGGCTGTAAAAGAATTATGAGCAGCCAGACAGTACAAACCTAATACCATTTTTTTTCCTTCACTCACCACAAATTACAAAAAAATTTCATGCAGACTATGTTGGGTCACTTTCCATAAAACATACACATACATTTACAGTTATTTACATACAAAGTATTATGGAAGGTAATGGAAGGGTTTAATTTCTTACAAGCAACATCCTACACTTTCCAATATAATTAAAAACTAATTTATAAAGATATTTCATTGCATACAGGAAGCAAAAGTGCTTTGAGGAACGAAAAACATTTTTTTCCAAAAATTTTAAAGCAGTCTCAAATAAATGATTAAGATTAAGGTCAGCTGGGCAGAGCACCACCTTCTCTCTTGTGACTGGAAACATCAACTCTGCACCGAGCTCAATCAATGAAGAAAAGAAAGAATGATTGTAGGTTAAAGTTATGATTCCACTGGAACTGTAAACTTTGTGTCAAAATCAAAAATTTCTTGACATTTAATACAGACCCATTTCAAATGTGATTCTTGCATATACTTTTTAATTTGGGCACAGTTATGTTTCTACAAACATATTACCACATATGTTTGAATAATATCAAGAACTTGCAAACACACTGGAAAATAAAACACAAACTGCATACACTACTGTTGCAGAGGTTTATTTGTGCCACTACATGCAGCAAGCGGCTACACGGGTAGCAGGGGTTGTGTGGCGTGGACTGGATGGTTTTTTTTAGGTTAGATGGCCTCAAGCAAGTACAGAAAGGGCAACAGCCTCAAAGGGTGTGGGGCAAAGTCAGGACATGCGGGGACCAAGCAGCAATTGGTATTGTAATTGTAAACTGTCGAAGCTGCATTGGTAAAGTACCGAAACTTCAAGTGCTGATAGAAAGCACGGAAGCTGAAATCGTTATAGGTACAGAAAGCTGGCTGAAGCCAGAGATAAATTCAGCTGAAATTTTTACAAAGGCACAGACGGCGTTTAGAAAGGATAGATTGCATGCAACCGGTGGTGGCGTGTTTGTCGCTGTTAGTAGTAGATTATCCTGTAGTGAAGTAGAAGTGGATAGTTCCTGTGAAATATTATGGGTGGAGGTTACACTCAACAACCGAGCTAGGTTAATAATTGGCTCCTTTTACCGACCTCCCGACTCAGCAGCATTAGTGGCAGAACAGCTGCGAGAAAATTTGGAATACATTTCACATAAATTTTCTCAGCATATTATAGTCTTAGGTGGAGATTTCAATTTACCAGATATAGACTGGGACACTCAGATGTTTAGGACGGGTGGTAGGGACAGAGCATCGAGTGACATTATACTGAGTGTACTATCCGAAAATTACCTCGAGCAATTAAACAGAGAACCGACTCGTGGAGATAACATCTTCGACCCACTGATAACAAACAGACCCGAACTTTTCGACTCTGTAAGTGCAGAACAGGGAATCAGTGATTATAAGGCCATTGCAGCATCCCTGAATATGGAAGTTAATAGGAATATAAAAAAAGGGAGGAAGGTTTATCTGTTTAGCAAGAGTAATAGATGGCAGATTTCAGACTACCTAACAGATCAAAATTAAAATTTCTGTTCTGACACTGACAATGTTGAGTGTTTATGGAAAAAGTTTAAGGCAATTGTAAAATGCGTTTTAGACAGGTACGTGCCAAGTATAACTGTGAGGGACGGGAAAAACCCACCATGGTTCAACAACAAAGTTAGGAAACTACTGCGGAAGCAAAGAGAGCTTCACTCCAAGTTTAAACGCAGCCAAAACCTCTCAGACAAACAGAACCTAGCAGCCAAAACCTCTCAGACAAACAGAACCTAAACGATGTCAAAGTTAGCGTAAGGAGGGCTATGCGTGAAGCGTTCAGTGAATTCGAAAGTAAAATTCTATGTACCGACTTGACAGAAAATCCTAGGAAGTTCTGGTCTTACGTTAAATCAGTAAGTGGCTCGAAACAGCATATCCAGACACTCCAGGATAATGATGGCATTGGAACAGAGGATGACATGTGTAAAGCTGAAATACTAAACACCTTTTTCCAAAGCTGTTTCACAGAGGAAGACCGCACTGTAGTTCCTTCTCTAAATCCTCGCATGAACGAAAAAATGGCTGACATCGAAATAAGTGTCCAAGGAATAGAAAAGCAACTGAAATCACTCAACAGAGGAAAGTTGACTGGACCTGACGGAATACCAATTCAATTATACACAGAGTACGTGAAAGAACTTGCCCCCCCTTCTAACAGCCGTGTACCGCAAGTCTCTAGAGGAACGGAAGGTTCCAAATGATTGGACAAGAGCACAGGTAGTCCCAGTCTTCAAGAATGGTCGTCGAGCAGATGCACAAAAGTATAGACCTATATCTCTGACGTCGATCCGTTGTAGAATTTTAGAACATGTTTTTTGCTCGAGTATCATGTCGTTTTTGGAAACCCAGAATCTACTCTGTAGGAATCAACATGGATTCCAGAAACGGCGATCGTGTGAGACCCAACTCACTTTATTTGTTCATGAGACCCAGAAAATATTAGATACAGGCTCCCAGGTAGATGCTATTTTCCTAGACTTCCGGAAGGCATTCGATACAGTTCCGCACTGTCGCCTGATAAACAAAGTAAGAGCCTATGGAATATCAGACCAGCTGTGTGGCTGGATTGAAGAGTTTTTAGCAAACAGAACACAGCATGTTGTTATCAATGGAGAGACATCTACAGACGTTAAAGTAACCTCTGGTGTGCCACAGGGAAGTGTTATGGGACCATTGCTTTTCACAATATATATAAAGGACCCAGTAGATAGTGTCGGAAGTTCCATGCGGCTTTTCGCGGATGATGCTGTAGTATACAGAGAAGTTGCAGCATTAGAAAATTGTAGCGAAATGCAGAAAGATCTGCAGCGGATAGGCACTTGGTGTAGGGAGTGGCAACTGACCCTTAACATAGACAAATGTAATGTATTGCGAACACGTAGAAAGAAGGATCCTTTATTGTATGATTATATGATAGCGGAACAAACACTGGTAGCAGCTACTTCTGTAAAATATCTGGGAGTATGCATGCGGAACGATTTGAAATGGAATGATCATATAAAATTAATTGTTGGTAAGGCGGGTACCAGGTTGAGATTCATTGGGAGAGTCCTTAGAAAATTTAGTCCATCAACAAAGGAGGTGGCTTACAAAATACTCGTTCGACCTATACTTGAGCATTGCTCATCAGTGTGGTATCTGTACCAGACCGGGTTGACGGAGGAGATAGAGAAGATCCAAAGAAGAGCAGCGCGTTTCGTCACAGGGTTATTTGGTAACCGTGATAGCGTTACGGAGATGTTTAGCAAACAAGTGGCAGACTCTGCAAGAGAGGTGCTCTGCATCGCGGTGTAGCCTCCTCGCCAGGTTTCGAGAGGGTGCGTTTCTGGATGAGGTATCAAATATACTGCTTCCCCCTACTTATACCTTCCGAGGAGATCACAAATGTAAAATTAGAGAGATTCGAGCGCGCACGGAGGCTTTCAGACAGTGGTTCTTCCCACAAACCATACGCGACTGGAACAGAAAAGGGAGGTAATGACAGTGGCACGTAAAGTGCCCTCCGCCACACACCGTTGGGTTGCTTGCGGAGTATAAATGTAGATGTAGATAGTCTACATTAATTCAGGCATAGTGGAGCGAGCGAGCGAGTGTGTGTGTGTGTGTGTGTGTGTGTGTGTGTGTGTGTGTGTGTGTGTGTGTGTGGGCGGGTGGGTGGCGAGGGGGGGGGGGGGAGGAGTTGGGTGTTAGTAAGAAAGCTGCATTATCCAAAGCAAATTCCTGGTCCCAGGCTACCACAGATGGAAAAATGTTGACTTTTCTCCATATATTAAACATTAAAACACACTTTCTCTGGAATGGAGAAAGGTATTTTATTGCCTTTTATATTATTTGAAAGATGAAAATATTTTGATAAACAGTGTTGGAGAAGGAGATAATTGTTTCATGTCATATCAACAATAAGGTCATTAGAGACGGAGCACAAGTTTGGATTAGGGAAGAATGGGGAAGGAAATCAGCTGTGTCCTTTCAGAGGAACCATCCTGGAATTTGCCTGAAGCGGTTTATGGATCCTGATGTGAGTTTGAACCTCCTCCGCCGAATGTGAGTCAGTATGCTAACCTCTGTGCCAACCCACTTAGTGACGAAACTGTATCTTCAGGTTTTAAGTATTGCCCCCATTCTTTTTATGTAGTCACCTAATCTTTTTACTTGAATTCTTTTTCTTTTTTTTTCTTTTTTTTTCAAAAATTGACAATTCCAATTTTCTCACATTATCTGAAAAAGAGAAAATAAATTTTTCATTGTAACAAGCATTAACAATGTTTTAAGTTTTTACTTCTGTGTTAAATATCTTTATTGCAACTGTGTTATAATTTTTCATCTTAAAAGCATCAATCTCAAACAATCTAAGAATTTCACAGCAGTTTTATATCTGAGGATACTACAGATCCCAAAAAAAAGTCTTCACACAAAACCCTCCAAATCAAGAGAGGTTTTTTGAACGATGTGACAATGTGGAACCTACAATGAAAATAATGCATTTATTATTAGTTTCATGGTTGTAATATTGAAATAATTTGTTTTACGTATTTCCGGAATGTAACAGTATGAGTTTGGCCTAGCATACAAACATATTGTTGTTGTTGTTGTTGTGGTCTTCAGTCCTGAGACTGGTTTGATGCAGCTCTCCATGCTACTCTATCCTGTGCAAGCTTCTTCATCTCCCAGTACTTACTGCAACCTACATCCAACTGAAAATGCTTAGTGTATTCATCTCTTGGTCTCCCTCTACGATTTTTACCCTCCACAATCCCTTCCAATGCTAAATTTGTGATCCCTTGATACCTCAAAACATGTCCTACCAACCGGTCCCTTCTTTTTGTCAAGTTGTGCCACAAACTCCTCTTCTCCCCAATTCTATTCAATACCTCCTCATTAGTTATGTGATCTACCCATCTAATCTCCAGCATTCTTCTGTAGCACCACATTTCGAAAGCTTCTATTCTCTTCTTGTCCAAACTATTTATCATCCATGTTTCACTTCCATACATGGCTACACTCCATACAAATACTTTCAGAAAAGACTTCCTGACACTTAAATCTATACTCGATGTTAACAAATATCTCTTCTTCAGGAACACTTTCCTTGCCATTGCCAGTCTACATTTTATATCCTCTCTACTTCGACCGTCATCAGTTATTTTACTCCCTAAATAGCAAAACTCCTTTACTACTTTTAGTGCCTCATTTCCTAATCTAATTCCCTCAGCATCACCCGATTTACTTTGACTACATTCCATTATCCTCGTTTTGCTTTTGTTGATGTTCATCTTATACCCTCCCTTTCAAGACACTGTCCATTCCGTTCAACTGCTCTTCCAAGTCCTTTGCTGTCTCTGACAGAATTACAATGTCTTAGGCGATCCTCAAAGTTTTTATTTCTTCTCCATGAATTTTAATACCTACTCCAAATTTTTCTTTTGTTTCCTTTACTGCTTGCTCAATATACAGATTGAATAACATCGGGGAGAGGCTACAACCCTGCCTCACTTCCTTCCCAACCACTGCCATCTGGTTTCTGTACAAATTGTAAACAGCCTTTCGCTCCCTGTATTTTACCCCTGCCTTTTTCAGAATTGGAAAGAGAGTATTCCAGTTAACATTGTCAAAAGCTTTCTCTAAGTCTACAAATGCTAGAAACGTAGGTTTGCCTTTTTGTAGTTTCTTCAGTTTTAATCTACAGTTCATAACCAACAGATTGTGGTCAGAGTTCACATCTGCCCCTGGAAATGTCTTACAATTTAAAACCTCATTCCTAAATCTCTGTCTTATTATTATATAATCTATCTGATACCTTTCAGTATCTCCAGGATTCTTCCATGTATACAACCTTCTTTTATGATTCTTGAACCAAGTATTAGCTATGATTAAGTTATGCTCTGTGCAAAAATCTACCAGACGGCTTCCTCTTTAATTTCTTCCCCCTAATCCATATTCTCCTACTGTTTCCTTCTCTTCCTTTTCCTACTGTTGAATTCCAGTCACCCATGACTATTAAATTTTTGTCTCCCTTCACTACCTGAATAATTTCTTTTATCTCATCATACATTTCCTCAATTTCTTCATCATCTACAGAGCTAGTTGGCATATAAACTTGTACTACTGTAGTAGGTGTGGGCTTTGTGTCTATCTTGGCCACAATAATGCGTTCACTATGCTGTTTGTAGTAGCTTACCCTCACTCCTATTTTTTTATTCATTATACAAACATGAGGATTCACAAATTGACAGTTCCATTGTTAACAGATAAATAAATACAGCAGTTTACTAAATTATTTGTCCAATATTTTTCTATCAGTCATGACAAACACTTACATCTTGTCTCCTGCTGATATGAAACTTTCTGGCAGATTAACATTGTGTACTAGACTGAAACTCAAAACTGGAACAACAGATTTCCAAATGGTTGGATTCGTAGGAATGTGCCATTTCCCTGGCCTCCAAGAAGTCCTGATCTTACCCCCTTCTTTCTTCTTTTCTGGGGCAACATACAGAACACTGCCAACGGAGAAGAAATTTGAAATATAAGACATTTACCAGAGCGAATTTTGACAGGCATCACCACTGTAGCAGCAGAGATCCTACAAAACATATGGCAACAAATCGATCATTGTTTTGATGCCTGCAGAGCTAGAAATAGAGCTCACATTCAAACTTCTTAAGACATGAAGAAAATTTTATCTCTCTCTCTTCAATTTGACATTTAATTGTTGCACTATCTTGACCTTTTTTTTGGTAGCACTTTTTCAAGATCTCTTCATTCATTTTGGAACAGCCTGTACTGTGGTTAGGGCAGAGTAGTAAACAGCAGGTTATGATGTCATTTGAACCCTCATCCAGATGGGAGGGTGTTGAGAGGCCGGGACACTAGGCAAGGTTCCCGTCTCCATTGGCACTCATTCCTTTTGCAGACTGTTCAGCCAGTGGCAGGGCCAACAATTATACAGCCACTGCAGGTAGAGCCCTGTTGTCAGTGGAGGTGGGGTCAGGGCGGCCTTATGCCTGCCAACTGGGGTACGGATATGCCTGGCAGCAGGAGTGTGTCTGTCGATTGCTCACCAAGTTTGGTGAGGAGGGGGGTCGGGGGGGGGGGGGGGGGGGGGGGAGGGATCTTGTCTGCAGCTGTGTCCAACATTCCCATTCAGTCTAAACTTTGGAAGCAGGGAATGTCTGTTGCTTGTCATATCACCTCAAATCCACCCAGTGGCTTGGCCAATGGTGTGAAACCAGATTCGGGATGCCCACACGATAGTACGGTGCACATGACCAGAGGCTCTGAGCTCACAGTCAGATGCAGAAGGTCAAGTATGGAAGGGGTCAGCACCTTGGAACAACTGCAGAAGGGCTAGGTCAATTAATGGTGCTGGGTCAAGACAAGTCAAATAAGCTATTGAGAGCTTCCTCGGAGGACATAAT
Source organism: Schistocerca gregaria (assembly GCF_023897955.1). Lineage (NCBI taxonomy): Eukaryota > Metazoa > Arthropoda > Insecta > Orthoptera > Acrididae > Schistocerca > Schistocerca gregaria. The sequence continues at coordinate 237,420,969 of NC_064928.1, forward strand.
TTGCACAGCCTTCTACAATTGCATCTCAAATGGCTCAATCTCTGCTCCACCTCAGAATAGACACCAGGCAGAAAGGGGCCAACGGTCAGGTGTTTGCGGCACTGAGCTGGCAGAAGTGTCTGAATGTGGAGGCTATAAACTGGGAGCCACCGTCAGATGCAGTTTCTAGGGCATGGTTGTCTGGGTTTAAGCCAGGCTCAGAAATGCTGCAAAGGAGCCAACTGGTTTTGCATCATTTCTATGCTCTCCTGAAACACAAGTCCTTTCATTCTGGACATCCCAGTGGAATATGGAAAGTAACTGGAGGATGCAAGCATGGCATGTGGACAGAATGACAACTCTGCTGTAACGGAACAGCCTTAGATTTCATACTTATTAAGTAAGGATGCATACAGTATGAATTTTGTGTAGGAGCAAGTGACAGACAATTTTAATTTATCGATGCTTGATCATTTTCTTTATGTTGTAATTAGGTGTAAGGACAATACCACCAACAGACTGAACAAAACTTTATGCCACAGAAGCATTAACAACTTGAGCACAGTATTTAAGTAACACCCAGCAGGAAACAATAATAATCTGTAACAATACACATTGAGAACTGAGGTCGAACATAGCTTGGCTAGCCTTTAGGATCTGACAGTGATAACTCTCTCTCTCTCTCTCTCTCTCTCTCTCTCTCTCTCTCTCTCTCTCTCTCTCTCTCTCCCTCCCTCCCTCCCCCTAAACACACACACACACACACACACACACACACACACACACACACACACACACACACACACACACATACACACACACTTTGGTGATGGAAATTGTGTACCATTATAAGACATTAATGTCGTGGTCAGGCCTTTGAGTGAAAAAATTTTGAACGAGGCTCAGATGTTGGTAGTTGTGAATGTGGAAACACAACAAATGACACACTGAACACAAGAATGTGTGCCAACAACCAGCAGCCAACAAGTGTTGAGAAATGGGCCAGTGAGTGTATACAGTCCCATGCATGCAATGGTGTCGACCAAGGAACAGTATGCACCCAGGCCAGGGCAAAGCACATGTCGACGGGTCAACGCTTTAGTGTGTGATGCGCCTCAATGATCTGCATGTAATAAACAGAGAACATCTGAACAAAGCACTGAGGGGATCACTACCCGAGGGGCTGCGTGTTTCATATGTAAGAACAGAACACCATCCACAACAGAGAATCGATGTCAAAAGATGGGATGAACACAGAGGCCTAGTGTACGGTAATGTGGTGCATCCAGTCGGCCAACCAAGTTGTACAAAAGTTATGATGTTCTACAAAGCAGGATATGAAGCAACAGCCTCCATGATCTGTGTGCTAGTTAACACGAAAACCATCAACTGCCTGCTGTGCAGTGACATCAATGTGAAAACAAAGCAAGTCCCCCTGATCAAATCCTGGGTCTGAACCGGCTGGCAGGCAGGACAGAGCATCAGAGTTTGCTTGTTGATCGTAGGTCGGAAATGAATCTCATAGTTGTGACACGACAAGAAAATAAACCAACTGCTGAACACGATGTGCCGCTTTATCTGGTAACAATTCAGAAAGACTGAATAAGTAAATCAATGATTTATGATTGGCACCTGGTGGAATTTGGTACCAAAGAGAAAAACATGGAATCTTCATACCTTTTAGTTCTGTCTTTATTAATCAGAGTACAGTTTGGTATAGCTCCTCCTTATGATTATCAGTCACATTGTCTTTAAGCAAATAGTTTCATATTTGTCAGAATATCCACATCACCAATTAACATTTCTCTGTGTACAAGACACAGTCGTGTGTTATGAGTTGCGTTCATGTGAGTGTGTGCATGCATATGTGTGTCTATTGTTGACAAAGCCCATTGGCCGAAAGTTTTAAGTGTGAAAATCTTTTTGTTGTGCCTATCTGCGACTCAGCATCTCCGCTATATGGTGAGTAGCAACTTTCCTTCTCATAGTATTGTGCCACACCAGTGCCAGGTGGGGACATGCTGAATAGAGCGGAGTGCTTGCTGCTGTTGCTGCCGTCGCTGTTGCTGCCCAGATGCCGCCCAGAAGAGATGGGGGGCTGGGCCGCCGCATTGTGGCCGCCTTAATGGAGCATCTCATCACTGAGGCGCTCGGTTTCGGTGGTGCCAAACCACGCTGAGATGTGCAGTGCTTCCGCTGCCAGCAGATTGGCCATGTGGCTAAATACTGCTGGCGCAACCAAGCGGTGTGCATGAAGTGCGCGGAGCCGCACGACACCCGCGACTGCACAAAGCCGCGTGACGTAGCACTGAAGTGCGCAAACTGCGGAGGATAGCACGTCGCAAGCCTTCATGGCTGCAGTTACATCGATAACTGGGGTCATGGAAGCAACAAGAAGAGGAATATGTTGACAAAGCCCATTGGCCAAAAGCTTTAAGTGTGAAAATCTTTTTGTTGTGCCTATCTGCGACTCAGCATCTCTGCTATATGGTGAGTAGCAAATTTCCTTCCCACAGTATTGTTACATTCCATCCTGGATTTTCCATTGTTTGATTTTAGACTGTACCCATTTCCACATATAAAAACTTTCCCTGTAAGAAACAAAAAGAGCCCTGCTCTCCACTTCAATTATTATATCCTGAAATTACTTTTTACTTTATCTTTAGGTTGGTTCATATTGATTATATTTCTCTATATCAAGGAGACTATCTTTCTTACTAAGCCATCTAACTCTTAATGACCAACAACTTAATGTCATCAGCTAGTTTAGCCAATCCTCTGCGTAGTCCCACTGTATGTGTCAAAATACCCTATGAAACCTATTCTCATTACCTTACCTTACTCCAGTACAAGATTTGTGGATTACTTCCATTCACCTTAGATAATATCTTCATTCTACATATAAAAACGTAATCATGTAATTCAAGGAATGTGAAATATTCTGCCAGATTCCTTTTGCTTTGTCAGCTTATATTCACGATCGCATACTGTGACTCTTACCTTCTTTTATGCACCCGAGGAGCTACAGGCTGACCTGTAAACTTAGTCTGTGATTGCTGACTGCAAATCCCAAACATTCATAAAGTCGAGCACACCTCCTTTGACAATAACCAGGTTAAGTCTCTTCACATTTCCAGAATGAGATTTTCACTCTGCAGTGGAGCGCGAGCTGACATGAAACTTCCTGGCAGATTAAAACTGTGTGCCTGACCGAGACTCGAACTCGGGACCTTTGCATTTCACGAGCAAGTGCTCTACCATCTGAGTTACCCAAGCACGACTCAACGACTCACGCCCGGTCCTCACAGCTTTTACTTCTGCCAGTATCTCGTCTCCTACCTTCCAAACTTTACAGAAGCTCTCCTGCGATGGTAGAGCACTTGCCCGCAAAAGGCAAAGATCCCGAGTTCGAGTCTCAGTCGGGCACACAGTTTTAATCTGCCAGGAAGTTTCATATCAGCGCTAAGCCATGTTTCCACAATGTCCTTTCTTTCAGGAGTGCTAGTTCTGCAAGGTTCGCAGGAGAGCTTCTGTAAAGTTTGGAAGGTAGGAGACGGATACTGGCAGAAGTAAAGCTGTGAGTACCGAGCGTAGTCGTGCTTCGGTAGTTCAGATGGTAGAGCACATGCCCGCGAAAGGCAAAGGTCCCAAGTTCGAGTCTTGGTTAGGCACACAGTTTTAATCTGCCAGGAAGTTTCTCTTTACATTGTACAAGTTTGGAGAATATTTCATGAATGGTAAAAACAGTTACTTGCTTCTACACCACCTTCTGCAGGCAGATACTTCTTAATTATCTTTCCATTTAAGATGGCAGTGTACTCTTACAAACACATGCTCCCCCGCTCCCCCCCCCCCCCCCCCCCCCCCCCCCTCACCAAGTTCAGTTCAAGTCATCAAGTTATTCCTCCTGTGGATTCATCTGACCTAGGTGTAGGGTAGGTCATCTCTTCCATGTGTCTGTCTACCCTTCACTCTCTAACAAATTCATTATACTTCCGCCTACCCTTCACTCTCCAACAAATTCATTATGCTTGGTACACTGCATCAAAAGCACTCACTTTTCCATCTCTTCCTGGTCACTATACACTTGCATTTCCACACTCCTCTAAATTTACATTCATGCCTATACTTCTTTTTATTTGTTACCTGAGTACTGGTATTACATAAATTTATCATTTTTTTTTAACTATATTCCAGACCACTCATTTTAGTACAGTGCAACAACATCTGTGAACTCTTCACTACTCTGTGCTACCTGAAAATATTGCTCTTATGTTACATATTTTAAACTTTCCTAGCAAGAGCACATTCTGTTTTCAAAACTCCAAGGAGTAGATGAGTAAGATGTTATAGCTTCTCTTAATCTCTCATCCCTTCACATCCCTAGATCATTTTATATAAGTATCCATAACAGGAGTTCATCCAGCAACAACTCTACATTCTAGTTTCCTCCTCTTCAATACAAAGTTATGGCTTCTCACAACATGTTAGCACATCAAAATCACATTTACAGAATAGTTTACATTCCTCTTCCCCACATTTATTTGACTTTGATAACATATTTTTAACAATAACTTGTTCAGTATTCATTTAATAGGCAACTCCAATAAAGTGACAATGATATATATTACACAGATGGAAGCAACATAACCTGGGTTGTGAGTAACTAAATCCACTTTCCCTTCTTCCCTTTCTTTCCCCTCTCTCCTCCATGATGAAGGAACATTTATTCCGAAAGCTAGGAACTTAAATTTTCGGTTGTTTTTTGTGTTTCTATCGGCTGTACTGAGCTGAGGTAAGTACTGGCCAGCCCCTCTATCTCTTTGTTAGTAATTATATTACACAGATGGGCAATTCTGCCTGTGAGAATTTTGTTTGACTTTGAACACACGCTCTCTTACACGAAGCCCACAACTCTGTTTAACAACTAAACTTCCCACTGCCACAGTTGAAAACAAATGGAACACGTAATAACATTTCCTACATTATATATTTAAACTATGCTAAGTTCAAATGTATATACAAAGGTAACTTCACGTCAGGTAAGTAATTAAAATAAATACAGTAAATTGTAAAAATTCTGTCTACAGCTTTAAAATAAACCCTAGGCCTTTCTCCCATTTAATGACAGTTTAACTTAAGGCACACTGCATCTGTAATGATCTTTAGGTACCCTCAATGTAATATATCAACAATGTAGGATAAGACAGACTGGTACTTACCGTAAAGCAGACAAATTAAGATGCAGGCACTGTCTGCAACTTGACATGTCTTCTTTATGGTGAGTATTAATCTGTCTTTTCCTGTGCCTGTCTGCAGCTTAATGTGTCTTCTTTATGGTAAGTAATAATCTCTCTTTTCCTACATTGCTGATATTCCTACCTGGGGTTGCCATTGTTTGATTTTGCTCAACATGATATATGATAGCCCCCTCCAGGGTCAGGAGAACCTTAAGTTTCTTCCTACTTCTCTGCTAAACCATTCGCTCTGTATAAGTATACACATATCACATACATTGTGCAAAATGCTTCTCATAACAAGGCATCATAGACTGAAGTAAATGAACAGTGTGACCTAGTAAGAAACAAAGTAAATGAGGACTTTAGACGCTAGATGATCAAATTTCAGATATAAGAGGAATGGTTTTCACAAATGACAATAGCTTACAAAATAAGTTAAAAATACACGCCTACAGCTTAAAGCTTCTTTTAAATACTTACTGATGTTTACACTCTTGTTCTTGTTGTTGTTGTTGTTGTTGTTGTCTTCAGTCCTGAGACTGGTTTGATGCAGCTCTCCATCTAACCTGTGGAAGCTTCTTCATCTACCAGTACCTACTGCAACCTACATCCTTCTGAATCTGCTTAGTGTATTCATCTCTTGGTCTCCCACTACGATTTTTACCCTACACGCTGCCCTCCAATGCTAAATTTGTGATCCCTTGATGCCTCAAAACATGTCCTACCAACCGATCCCTTCTTCTGGTCAAGTTGTGCCACAAACTTCTCTTCTCCCCAATCCTATTCAATACCTCCTCATTAGTAATGTGATCTATACACCTTATCTTCAGCATTCTTCTGTAGCACCACATTTCGAAAGCTTCTATTCTCTTCTTGTCCAAACTAGTTATCGTCCATGTTTCACTTCCATACATGGCTACACTCCAAACAAATACTTTCAGAAACGACTTCCTGATACATAAATCTATATTCGATGTTAACAAATTTCTCTTCTTCAGAAATGCTTTCCTTGCCATTGCCAGTCTACATTTTATATCCTCTCTACTTCGACCATCATCAGTTATTTTACTTCCTAAATAGCAACTCCTTTACTACTTTAAGTGTCTCGTTTCCTAATCTAATTCCCTCAGCATCACCCGACTTAATTCGACTACATTCCATTATTCTTGTTTTGCTTTTGTTGATGTTCATCTTATATCCTCCTTTCAATACACTGTCCATTCCGTTCACTGCTCTTCCAAGTCCTTTGCTGTCTCTGACAGAATTACAATGTCATCGGCGAACCCCAAAGTTTTTACTTCTCCTCCATGAATTTTAATACCTACTACAAATTTTTCTTTTGTTTCCTTTACTGCTTGCTCAATATACAGATTTAATAACATCGGGGAGAGGCTACAACCCTGTCTCACTCCTTTCCCAACCACTGCTTCCCTTCCATGCCCCTCAACTCTTATGACTACCATCTGGTTTCTGTACAAATTGTAAATAGCCTTTCGCTCCCGGTATTTTACCCCTGCCACCTTCAGAATTTGAAGGAGAGTATTCCAGTCAACATTGTCAAAAGCTTTCTCTAAGTCTACAAATGCTAGAAATGCAGGTTTGCCTTTTCTTAATCTTTCTTTTAAGATAAGTCGTAAGGTCAGTATTGCTTCTGTGTTCCAACATTTCTACGGAATCCAAACTGATCGTCCCCGAGGTCCGCATCTACCAGTTTTTCCGTTTGTCTGTAAAGAATTCGCGTTAGTATTTTGCAGCTGTGACTTATTAAACTGATAGTTTGGTAATTTTCACATCTGTCAGCACCTGCTTTCTTTGGGATTGGAATTATTATATTCTTCTTGAAGTCTGAGGGTATTTCGCCTGTCTCATACATCTTGCTCACCAGCTGGTAGAGACACTCTTATTAGTACAAAATTTAAATCTTGTACACATACAAATACCTCAACCAGCAAGTGTACCCATATGCCCATCAGTAAATTTCAATCTCAAATCTTCATCTGTGTACTCATTACAAGTCAAATATTTATCAGACAGGTTTACACTTCGGTAAGCTCACTCAGGCACCCAAATTCTCTCTTAATGGCTCCACTGAGTTGACAAAACGTTTTAAAATTGTTCTGCTATTTGGATTCACATTCTAATTCTTTCCACAACTATGGAAACTCTTTCCTGTTTTCTTCTATGTCCTCCACAGAATTAAGTGTAGCACTCACACAGTCTACTGTTACTCATACTTTCTGCTCCAATACAGGCCCAAAATAAATATTTGTCTCTAAAAATTACTTCAGCAATGTCACATCACTTCTTATTTACTCTTACACACCAATTCAAATCTTTGGGAGTTTAAATAAATACAAAGCACATGAACTGTTCCATTAAGTTTCGGGTGTGCACCCGCAAAAGATCTCCTTCTTCTTCTTCTAATATTTCGGCTGTATAATGTTCAGCCATCTTCAGAGTGAGCCGCAAGACTGCCGCTCCAGTGCTCGCTTCGTCCCTTTATACTGTTGTACATGCGACTGCACATGCGGCCACAGATGCAAATGCGCCAGAGACGATGGTCGGCGGCAGAGACGTGCATAATGCGCGAGTTGTATCTATGGCTCCACAGTTGATCTGTGTTGGCATATCGATTGACGATATCTTTGCAAGTTTATTACAGCAAGTGCCAGATCCCATGATTTATCAAGATTGAAACCACTATCTCTATTAATTAAATTTGTAGTCAAGCGAATTTCAATTGCCTCCTTCACTATCGAGTCCCAAAAGGATGATGTAGTTGCCAAAATTTCGACGTTGTCATACAACATACTGTGACCATTATCAATAAAGTGCTCTGCCACTGCCGACTTGTTACGTTGTAAAAGTCGCGTGTACCTCCGGTGTTCTGCACATCTTTCTTGGACAGTACGAGTTGTTTGTCCAATGTAAGAAAGGCCACACTCACACGGAATTTTGTAAACTCCAGATTTTTGAAACAGCAAATCATCTTTGACGGAGCCCACAAGTGCAGCTGTCTTGGGTGGAGGACGAAAATTCACTTTTACTTTGTGTCTGCCGAAAATGTGTCCTATTTTTGATGAGAGGCTACCCTTATATGGCAGGAAGGCTATCGATTTAAAGGTTTCTTCATCTTCTTCTGCTTTCTTTGTGGCCACTTTCGGTTTCATTTTCAGTGCCATCTGTATTTGTTGTGGAGATTACCTATTGTCTTCAAACACTCTTTGTAAGTGGGAAAGTTCATCTTGCAGACTGCTTTCATCAGAAATAATATGCGCTCTGTGAGTCAAAGTTCAGAGAACACTCATGGTCTGGGAAGGATGGTGGCAGTTATTTGCACATCAAGTACCTCTGAAGGTTCACATCAAAGCACATGAAATCTAAGTTCTGGGCTGAGTGTATGCTCACCGGATGATGGAAATAGCTCACTGTGCTGCAATGCTGGTGAGCAGCTGTTGTGTAACTGATGCAGCATGTAGGTGATCTGCATCATGGACAGTGTGTGAAGATGAGCCACTGTCATTTTGACTGTCAGATGCTCTAGCGCCGCTGCGGACAACTGAGTCAGTTGTAGCCCTCCGACCCGAGACAGGAACTCATCTTAGTCAAGCAATCACATGTTCTAGTATTTGAGTGTCTGATTTGACTTGAAAATAGTCATTGTCATCGGAATCGCTACAGACAACAAAATATAATCTCAAACTTCCATGTTTTGTTCAATCTTCCTAAATTATTCTTTCAGATAGTATTTCTTCTTCTTGTTCTTGTAGTTCTTTTTCTTGTAGTTAAATTCTTTCTTGTAGTTCTTCTTCCTCTAGTTCAATTCCTTCTTGTAGTACTTCTTCTTTTCTTCTTTCTTTTCGTAGTTCAATTTATTAGGCTCCACTGTGTACCTTTATTCTTCTTTACTGGTTGTTGTTGATGCAACATGTCCTTGACAGCAACTGATTTTCTTATTCTATCTTTCTCCAGCAACACTAATCTAAGTCCTGCACTTTGGTTACTATAATGGAATATAATGTGGATGGTTTTTTGATACGGCACCAATGTTGCATTTCCTGTGTTTGATCTGTAACCCTTTGATGTTCGATGTTAATAGATTTATTTAGTGAATTTCTTTTGCTCACCTTTCTTGATTTTTGCTGAGGTGGCCTTGCTATCATTTCCACCCAACCACGTTGCAGCAATCTTCACTAGACTTAGTCCTTTAGTGTGTGGACAGGTACTGAAAGAGAGTGTTAATTCTCCTTCATGCTATGTGAATGATGTAAATGACTGAACTTTAAACCTTCTGTATTACTTGGACAAGATCAAGACAAAACGTTTTTTTTACACGTGCCAGTTTGACAGTCTTTTGGAACAGCGTCCAAAATGTAGTCATGACCTTTTCTCTTTTTGTTTTTGTCTTGTAAACATCTTCAAAGCATGACACCAAGGAACAAGTGGCTCCCCACACAGCAGGGTTAGACACTCACTCACTGTCTTGTCTTGTTCAAGTGATGGGTTCAAGACGTTCTCCCATTTGCACAATGTATAACAATATCTCCCACAGAGGGATGTCCCAACGCTCACTACCAAATGTCACGAACATCTTTTGTCAACATGGAAGCCTGGAAGTGGGACCTGTTATTTCATAAAAATGTCATGTCACACTTCACAACAAATGTTAATTGATGTCACTGATGCAATTCTTTTACAATATTCTTTCCTTTTTTATTCAGTTTTGAACTGGATTATTCCACAGCATACATATGTGTTTTATATGTCACTGCAAGTGGATTCCATTTGTGTCTTGAGTGACTACAGCACAAGCAACATCTTTTGTCTGTGAGGAACTACATTCATTGTACTTTACCAAAAGAGTCTCGATGAGGTCCATAATAAACTTACTGGACACTTCTTCCATGGAGTTTTCCAGAGAAGAAGGAGCACGTACTTAAAAATGGCTCCAAAAGGAAACGATCTGAGATACAAACTCGGACTTACAGAACTTACTTTATTGTTTCTTTACGGAGAGAGAAAGGTATCTAGGATACAGCAGGGTGTACAGGCAATATGTTCTGAAGACAGAAGGGGCATGTTGTAATGGATTCTCTGATTTGGTCCCTCTGCTTCTACTACTTAAAGTTTTGAATCATCTGCTTAACCACCAACTATGCAGAAGCAGCAGTTTCATTGGAACACTTATTTTCTTAAATGCTTGCGTGTTCAGCAATGATAAACAAACATGCTACTGTCAAGTTCCCTAAAAATATTTGATTTATAGCAGATCTTATAAAAACCTCTTGCAATAAGTTAGCACTGAGGTACACAAGACAAGGCAAGAGAGACTCAAAACACAGAGTAAACTTCTAACAAAGTCAAATGTGATCAGAGGACTGGTGCCTCCTAAATGGCAGTGCTCCTAGTCACACAGTGTTAAGTAGTGGGAAGCCTTATGACCTACAATAAAATGCAAATGGTTTCATATTTACTCTGATCATATCCTTACCACTAAGTAAGATGTTTAGTGCCACATTCCATAAAAACATGGCAGTGTACCAGATAGCAAGCACAACAAACAATTACTGTAAATTAATATATTATCAAATGCACATTTTAAACACTCACCAATTTTGCAAGACGGGGAAAAGTCGTCTTGATGGCACTAGAAATGAAGAAATAAGAGACATAATTTTCTGCTACATAGATTGCTAACATTATCATATAGTAATAAATAAATTAAAAAAAATTGGAAAATCCAATAATACTTTTCTGACAATCTCCACGACTGTGAGACTCCAGGACAAGCTTTGCAGCAATTTCTCCAATACAAATACCAAAGGTAGACTCCACTTTTTGCTAAAACACCTGTCGCATTTGCTTTAAGACGTCTACTGTTGACCTGCATCTGGTGCATCACCAACTGTTTCCAGTCCACCCTTACCTTTTTATTTAAAAAAGAAGGGGGGGGGGGGGAGGGGGGACCTATGTGAAAACAAATACTATTAACAGCTTCTGTTACATAAACTCGCACGATGTCATGTGCCTATCTCAGGTACTGTTCCTCACAATTTATTGAAAAACTAGGCTGGGTGTTATGCTGAGACAAGTGCTTTCACCCACACTGCAGCTTCCTAGGATTGACACTAAAAGGCACTTTTCGAAATGCTTCTCCACATATGAGTGCACGTGTCAATTTTTAACACAGCTTTTCATTTACATGAAGATCCTTTTTTCTCAGTTTTTTGGATACCCCTACCACTACTTCATTGGAAAAAATACAGCAGACAGTCACTTTTTTTTTACAACTTCATTTATGCTGAGACACATATCACATTTGCACCCATCTTCAATTGCATACCAAAATTACATATTCAGCATTAGTATGTGCATGTCAATTGCATTTTGAATACTGCAGTTGCCCTTTGCAGAATACCTGGTCTCCTTGCTACCACATATTTCAAGTTACATATTTATGTGTATTGCATGCAGTTACTTTAATTTTTTATTCTATAGCTCTTTTTTAGGGTAAAAATCGTAGAGGGAGACCGAGAGATGAGTACACTAAGCAGATTCAGAAGGATGTAGGTTGCAGTAGGTACTGGGAGATGAAGCAGCTTGCACAGGATAGAGTAGCATGGAGAGCTGCATCAAACCAGTCTCAGGACTGAAGACAACAACAACAACAACAACAACAACAGCTCTTTTTTTGTACATTATACACCCACACACACACACACACACACACACACACACACACACACACACACACACACACACACACACACTTTTCCGTACAGAGGCAGTACTGTTTTTACAGGAGATTGGAAAAAGGTAGAAGCTGACATTGGGGAAGATCAGTTTGTGTTCCGGAGATATGTAGGAACTCGCAAGATAAAACCGACCCTACGACTTATCTTAGAAGATGGAGTTAAAGAAGACAAGCCTGAGTTTATCAAATTTGTAATTTACAGAAAGCTTTTGAGAATGCTGACTGGAATACACTCTTTCAAATCCTGAAGTTAGCACAGATAGAATATGGGCAGTGAAAAGTTACCTACAAGTTCTACAGAAACCAGATGGCAGTTAAAACAGTCAATGGGCATGAATGGGAAGCAGTGGTTGAGAAGAGAGTAAAAAAAGATTGTAGCCCATCCACAATATTATTCTATCTGCCCAATGAGCAAGCAGTAAAGGAAACCACGGACAAATCTGGAAAGCGGATTAAAGTTCATGGTGAAGAAACAAAAACTCTGAGGTTTGCTGGTGACATAATTCTGTAAGCAACAGCAGGGACTCAGAAAGTCACTAAAAAAGAATGGATAGTGGCTTGAAAAAGAGATTAGAAGTTGAATATCAACCACCATAAAACAAATGTAGTTGAAAGTAGTTGAATTAAATCAGATGGTATGGAGAGAATTAGACTATAGTATGAGACACTAGGCACCTGGAGTAGACAACATTCCAGTAGAACTACTGACAGCCTTGGCAGAGCCAGTCCTAACAAAACTCTACCATCTGGTGAACAAGATGTATGAGACAGGCGAAATACCCTCAGAATTCAAGAAGAATATAATAATTCCAATACCAAAGAAAACAGGTGTTGACAGATGTGAAAATTACCGAACTATCAGTTTAATAATTCACAGCTGCAAAATACTAACGCGAATTCTTTACAGGTGAATGGAAAAATTGATAGAAGCTGACCTTGGGGAAGATCAAATTGGATTCCGTGGAAATGTTGTGGGCAAAATCTTCTCAGGTATTGTTGAAAGGAAAGTGCAAGTATTAGTTGAGGACCAATTGGATGAAAATCAGTGTGGGTTTAGGCCTCTTAGAGGTTGTCAGCACCAGATCTTTAGTTTACGGCAAATAATGGAGAAGTGTTATGAGTGGAACAGGGAATTGTATCTATGCTTTATAGATCCAGAAAAGGCATATGACCGGGTTCCTAGGAGGAAGTTATTGTCTGTTTTACGAGATTATGGAATAGGAGGCAAACTTTTGCAAGCAATTAAAATTCTTTACATGGATAGTCAGGCAGCAGTAAGAGTTGACGGTAAATTGAGTTCATGGTTCAGAGTAGTTTCAGGGGTAAGACAAGGCTGCAACCTGTCTCCACTTTTGTTCATATTATTTGTGGATCATATGTTGAAAACAATAGACTGGCGAGGTGAGATTAAGGTATGTGAACACAGAATAAGCAGTCTTGCATATGTGGGTGACTTAGTTGTGATGGCAGATTCGATTGAAAGTTTGCAAAGTAATATTTCAGAGATAGATCAGAAATGTAAGGACTATGGTATGAAGATTAGCATCTCCAAAACGAAAGTAATGTCAGTAGGAAAGAAATATAAACGGATTGAGTGTCAAATAGGAGCAACAAAGTTCAAACAGGTGGACGGTTTGAAGTACTTAGGATGCATATTTTACAGGATGGCAACATAGTGAAAGAACTGGGAGCGAGGTGTAGCAAAGCTAATGCAGTGAGCGCTCAGCTACGATCTACTTCTTCTGCAAGAAGGAAGTCCGTACCAAGACTAAGTTATCTGTGCACCGTTCAATCTTTCGACCAACTTTGTTGTATGGGAGGGAAAGCTGTGTGGATTCAGGTTACCTTATCAACAAGGTTGAGGTTACGTATATGAAAGAAGCTAGGATGATTGCAGGTACTAGTAGATGAGAACAATGGCAAGAGGTTGTCCACAATGAGGAAATCAAAGAAAAACTGGGAATGAACTCTATAGATGTAGCAGTTAGGGCGAACAGGCTTAGATGGTGGGGTCATGTTACACGCATGGGAGAAGCAAGGTTACCCAAGAGACTCATGGGTTCAGCAGTAGAGGGTTGGAGGAGTCGTGGCAGACCAAGGAGAAAATACCTGGATTCGGTTAGGAATGATTTTGAAGTAATAGGTTTAACATCAGAAGAGGCACCAATGTTAGCACTGAATAGGGGATCATGGAGGAATTTTATAAGGGGGCTATGCTCCAGACTGAACCCTGAAAGGCATAATCAGTCTTAAATGATGATGATGATGATGATGATGATGATGCTGATGAGAAATGTTGGAGCACATGAGGCAACACTGACCCTACCACTTATCTTAGTAGAAAGATTAAGGAAAGGCAACCTACGTTTCTAGCATTTGTAGACTTAGAGAAAGCTTTTGACAATGTTGATTGGAATACTCTCTTTCAAATTCTGAAAGAGGCAGGGGTAAAATACAGGGAGTGAAAGGCTATTTACAATTTGTACAGAAACCATATGGCAGTTATAAGAGTCGAGGGATATGAAAGGGAAGCAGTGGTTGGGAAAGGAGTGAGACAGGGTTGTAGCCTATCCCCAATGTTATTCAATCTGTATATTGAGCAAGCAATAAAGGAAACAAAAGATAAGTTCGAAGTAGGTATTAAAATCCATGGAGAAGAAATAAAAACTTTGAGGTTTGCCGATGACATTGTAATTCTGTCAGAGACAGCAAAAGACTTGGAAGAGCAGTTGAACGGAACGGGCTGTGTCTTGAACGGAGGATATAAGATGAACATCAACAAAAGCAAAACGAGGATAATGGAATGTAGTGGAATTAAGTCGGGTGATCCTGAGGGAATTAGATTAGGAATTGAGACACTTAAAGTAGTAAAGGAGTTTTGCTATTTTGGGAGCAAAATAACTGATGATGGTCGAACGAGAGAGGATATAAAATGTAGACTGGCAATGGCAAGGAAAGTGTTTCTGAAGAAGAAAAATTTGTTAACATCGAGTTTAGATTTAAATGTCAGGAAGTCATTTCTGAAAGTGAAATGTGGATGATTAATAGTTTAGACAAGAAGAGAATAGAAGCTTTCAAAATGTGGTGCTACAGAAGAATGCTGAAGATTAGATGGGTAGATCACATAACTAATGAGGAGGTATTGAATAGGTTTGGGGAGAAGAGGAGTTTGTGGCACAACTTGACTAGAAGAAGGGATCGGTTGGTGGGACACGTTATGAGGCATCAAGGGATCACCAATTTAGTACTGGAGGGCAGCGTGGAGGGTAAAAATTGTAGAGGGAGACCAAGGGATGAATATACTAAGCAGATTCAGAAGGATGTAGGCTGCAGTAGGTACTGGGAGATGATGAAGCTTGGACAGAATAGAGTAGCATGGAGAGCTGCATCAAAGCAGTATCAGGACTGAAGAGCACAACAACAACAACAACAACAATAACAACAACATGAGACACTAAAAGTAGTATGTGACTTTTGCTATTTAGGCAGAAAAGTAACGGGAGATGGTCGAAGTAGAGGGGATATAAAGGCGTACTGGATACAGCAAGAAAAACTGTTCTGAAAAAGCGGAATTTGTTAATGTTTACTGTGCATTTAAGTGTTAGGATGTTCTTTCTTACAGTACTTGTCTTGTGTGTAGTCTTGAACAATAAGGAGTGTGGGCAACAAGAGGATAAAAGCTTTCAAAATGTTGTAATACAGAAGAATGCTGAAAACCCGATAGGTAGTGAGAGTAACAAACTGAACAGAAGAGTGAAGAAATTTATGGCACAACATGACAAAGTATTAATTAGTTGAGAGGACAAATTTTGAGGCATCAAGGAATTGTCAATTTAGTGTTAGACATGTGGGAAGTAAAATTTACACAGGAAAACAAAGTCATGAATACAGAAAGCAGATTCAGGAGGATGTAAGTTGCAGTAGTTATGCAGAGGTGAAGAGGGTTGCACAGGGTAGAGTAGTCTGGAGAGCTGCACCAAACCAGTCTTTGGAATGAAGGCCAGAACAGTGACAAATGACGATGGTTAAGATATGCATCAACATTTCCGAAACATTTTAATTCTTGTTTTCAGTTCCATAAAAGATTTAGGGAAATTGAGAGATCTGTTGGGGGTAAAAATTGTAGAGAGAGGCCAAGGAATGACTACAGTAATCAGGTTCAAATAGAATGTAAGAGGGCATGCTGAAAGCAATGTGTCTCAATTTTTTATTCTGTTTTCAATATCGGTCGAGTTATTACAAGTCACGCCTATCACTCGGTCAACTTTCACACTTTGCTGACACAAGCTGCAGCCCTCTGCTGCTAGAGGATTCCAAATTGTAGCATGTAATGTAACGCACCTTCAACGTAGTCAGCCACTCTACAGTGACAGTGGTGAAGACCACAGCAACATACTGCTGCAGTGTGAAATTCGCCTCACAGTTGCATTACTCATTTGTTTATAACTTAAATAAATTTACAAGTTTTATGTCTGGTAATTGTTTTTCACAGTGGAGCCACAGCTTTTACAATGTAATCATCATAAGCACAATAATGCTGACTGTGTTATACCTGACTGGATAGCTGCATGAGTTACCACACTGCTTCTGGGATTCAGGCAGGTGTGCTGGCATTGGTTCAAATCCACGCAGTGGATTAATAATTAGGGCCAGCGTGCCAGTCAGCCCGGATGTGATTTACAGACAGATTTCCATGTCCAAATAGATGAATATCACGTTTGTTGACAAGCTCTGCCTCAGTTACATGATTCAGAGACATTTACAAAATGTTTGCACACACTACATGCAGTCAGTTTTGGGTACACATATCTCACACTGAAGTGTAATGGGGTGGTGGCAGGAAGGGAATCTAGACGCCCCTTAAATTAACAGTGCCAAATCAAATAGTAAGCCCGATCCCAAAGATGTGGGATAGAGGAACAGGAAAAAGAAGAATGATGACTGTATTATGCCAACTGCACACAGGAAATAACCTGAAACATGCATTTGAATAAATGCTGTTATAAAAAAAGGGGGGGGGGGGTGGCTGCTGTATTGTTTTCATGTAATTTAATCCACATTATTATTTTAAAATGGCTGGTAATAAAGTCACTGTAATGTCACATTACCTACTCTGAAATGATACATTACTACATGGTAATGTTATGAAACTCATGTTGTCAAAATGCAGCACTCACCTAATATAGGGACCCTTGTTATGCATTTGACATATCGGATTACGATCCAAGTATACTTCCGAGATTTGCAAAGTGCGAGGTAGTGAAACTGAACCAGTGCTCTTTATCTGTAAACAAAAACATGCAATTGGTACAGTATTGACAAAAGATAATAGTTTGATATAATGTTAAAATGTTAAGTGTTACTTATTTGCTAATACTAGACAGAATGCATGTTACATGAAGTGTAATGTAACATTAGCAATGTAATATGCATTATACATGAAATGTAATACGAGTCTACACGACTTATGAAATTTCTCAACTTTACAGATGAACAGTGTGATGTTCAGTGCCCATCTTTGATTATTGTACAAATATATTTAAATGACTGACAGCACCGCCAGGTGCTGAGAGCCACCTGTTCACTGACTGGACTGCAAAAAGACTATGAGACACTGTGTGCTTGCCCGCGAAAGGCAAAGGTCCCGAGTTCGAGTCTCAGACTTGCACACAGTTTTAATCTGGCAAGAAGTTTCATATCAGCGCATATATATCTTTCCTTGTGAGCTCCAATTTCCCTTATTTTATTATGATGAGCATTTCTCCCCAAGTACGTTGGCATCAACATAATATTTTAGAATTCGGAGGAGAAAGTGGGTGATTTAAATTTTGTGAAAAGATCCTGCCATAACGAGAAATTCCTTTGTTTTAATGATGTCCACCCTAAATTTCGTATCATGACCATGATGCTCCCCCCACCCCATTTCTCGATAATACAAAATGCACACCTCTTCTTTGAACTTTGTTGACGTACTGCATTAATCGTATCTGATAAGGATCCTGCACAATACAGCAGTACTCCAAAAGAGGATGCACAAGCATAGTGTAGGGAGACTCTCAAGTAAATCTGTTGCATCTTCCAAGAGTTTTGGCAATAAATCACAGTCTTTGGGTCACCTTCCCCAAAACAATTTCTGCGTGTTCTTTCCAATTTAAGTTGTTTATAATTGTAATTCCTAGATATTTAGTTGAATTTACAGCCTTTAGATTTCACTCATTTATTGTGTAACTGAAGCTTTAGCACTCAAGTAGACGACCTCACATATTTCATTATATAGGGTCAATTGCCGATCTTTGCATCATACAGGTATCTCTTCTAAATCATTTTGCAGTTTGTTTTGATCTTCTGACGACTTTCCTAGATGGTAAATGACAGCAACATCTGCAAACAACCTAAGCACACTACCCTGGGGAACATCAGAAATCACTTCTGTTTTACCTGATGATTTTCCATCAGTTAGTATGAACTGTGAACTCACATAACTGAGACAATATTTCATAAGCACACAATCTGATTACAAACCGCTTGTGAGGTACAGTGTCAAAATCCTTCTAGAAATCTAGAAAAACGGAATCAATTTTAAATCCCTTCTCAATAGCACTCAACATTTCGTGTGAGTAAAGAGCTTGTTATGTTTCACAAGAATGATGCTTTCTAAATTCGTGCTGACTGTGTGTCAATAGACCGTTATCTTCGAGGTAATTCATAATGTTCAAACACAGTATACATTCAAAAATTGTGCTGTGTATTGACGTTAATGATATTGGCCTGTAATTTTGTGGATTATTCCTACTGCCTTTCTCAGGTATCTGTGTGACCTGTGGGACTTTCCAGTCTTTGGGTATGGGTCTTTCATTGAGCAAGAAAAAATTTAGGAAGTGATAACTTCTTTCCTTTTATGATTTTGTGGATCGTGGTGGGGGGGGGGGGGGGGGGGTGTTCCCTGAGGATTTGAGATTACGGTTAAACTTCATCCTCAGATACTGAATGAATGAAGTCAGTGTGTTTGCGAGCCATAATTCACATTGCCTCAAGAGAAACACACAGTTGCTAACTGTAATTCTTGTTTTATTGTGTTAAACTTTAACATAAAATTATATCTCTTAAAGAGTATATTACGGAAATTTTTTAAATTTTTAAATTCCATCAGTAACTATGCAAAATATTGAAACTTGAATTTTTGTTGCCCTTCACTGCAACTGGTACCTGTTTCAGAAACAGCGATTTAGTAATAGAGGAGATAGTAAAATGGGATGCTGAGTGTATACAAAGAAGGGCAGCAGGAATGGTCACTAGTTTGTTACATGCACAGGAGAGCACCACTGTGATGCTGAAAATCATGACCTGATATACTACATTAAGATAAATGCAAACAACTTTGGAAAAACTTATTTACAGCTTCAAGAAGCAGTATTAAGTGAGGACGAGGAAAACGCTACAGCCTGTGACCTATTACTCTTGTAGGATC